>NC_142367.1:14517187-15212812 GCF_059441175.1 Urocampus carinirostris
GAACATAATCAAAAGGATCTACCTTCTGGAGAATTTAAACCTTTTTATTATTATTTTTGCCACGTACACAGTCTAACACTTACTCCATTTATTGTGGCCACTTGATACTCGACAGAATGTGTGCTGTCCAATTATTATGGTGCCAAAGCCATTGCTAGGCTCAAATAATAACTGTGAAAAGGATTTTAGATGTTAACCCGCCAAATGAAAACATTTAAAAGGTGCAAAGCGGTGAAGGCAGTAGATAAACCGTTTTGTATTCTCATGGTGACTCGGCAGTTCTATCATGTCATTGAGTGCTTCTTTGTTGACTTGAATTCGGCCACTGGAGACAGGAGAAAGATTTCACCCGAGAATGCGGCTTAAAAGGAAATGGTCTTTAGAGGAGTAGAGTTGCAGTATTCAAACAAACTGGCCATTTATTGTTCTGTCTTCAAATTGTTTGAATGGACGTTCGTTCGAGAATACTGTTTTATGACTATATAAATCAAATGTGTGGTGCCCCCTATAGGGCAGTCTGCCCTGTGTGTGTTGTTGTTAGACGGATATAGTAAAGGACACCATGAGAACGTTAAAGGGGGAAGTGTGGGTATTGATTCTATATGAAAGATCAGAGGCGTGTTCAGGAGAGTGATCAGACATGTAGTCTCTTGATAATCGCTTGCCGCGCACTGCTGAACGTTTTGTAATCGCTCACTGTGATTGCCTTACTGATCCAAAATGGCCGACGACAGTACAATGGATTTCGTTCTACAGCTTGCTTTGAGCGAGTTGGCTGATATGAGCGACAGTTCGCATATTGACACAGTTAAGGTTATCCTAAACGCAGTGGAAGGGTCATACCTGTCTTGCATTGTTCACAAACATTACCAGGCAATGTAAGACGATATATTACATCGCCAACAGCACTCGTCAGGGTGAGATCCTCCATCTTCTGCACTGTCGACGCCATGTTGGAAATCAAAGTAAGCGGTCTTTCTCCCGTGATTACTCGGGCACGCGAGCGCTCAATAATCACTGGCCGTTCAGAAGCTAGCGATAGCTCGCGATAGCAATCACTCACTCTCCTGAACACGCCTCTGGTATGTGCGTTTTTATCCCAGGTGTCACCAGCGGTGTATGCATGCTGTCTTCTTTTTGTGTGCAATACTTCTCAAATAAATATAAGCAGAAAACTTTAATAATGATTGTAAAAATATGCTACCTAACCAATGTCGCCATCTTAAATGGTCACGAGACTCCCTGGGGACTGATGATGACATCAATGGTTAACGGTCAATTATGAGTCGATTGATTTTTAAAGATGAGCCCCGATTGGTCGTGATTTTGAGGCCAGAAAATCTGGGGAATCGTTTTCAATGAGATTTGTGACAAAATGGCTAAAAACTCTTGGCTGCATAACTTGTAAAATTAGGACTGGGCAATTAATTGAATTAATTTTGAATTAATGACTTTGTCAGATAAAACTTTAACAATTTGAATTGACATTTTTTTATTCTCACCAGCCATCAATGCTAAATTTTTATTTAAGCGGATTTTGGACTTATTTTTGTTTGAACACTTTGTATAAAATGTTTTTTTAAGTTTTTAAAGGCACACTGTGTATAATGTGTATACTTATAAACTTGTTAGTGGTAAAACAAAACTTATTGATTTTAATTCTAATGAGGAAAATACAGACACTAACATAACGCTTTTTAAAAATACTCTTAGGCCTACATATTTGTATTTAATTGACATAACATGAGCCTCACCTAGAGAACCTGACATATTTGCCATTTTGCTGCTACGGATACCCAAAAGCCTCAATAAGCGGGGCAAAAAAATTAGATAAAAATAGTGTGTTTTGGTCACTTTGAGTCTCCATAGTTTGTATTCTTTCCTGTGCCTATTAGCCCTCGTTTTGGGTGCAAGACACAATACATCTAGTGGTCAAATAAAACGCACTGTCCTTTTAACTTCCTAAGACTTGAGCTTGTTTAATGTGCAACTATGTGCCAGATCTTAGGTTGAAGAAGCTGGACAGAATTTTGAAGTTTTTTAGTCCTGGCTTCCATCTCATGGCTTATGTCCTTCTTGCAGCCTCTGTCAGCTTGTTCATGATGTACATGCAAGTACATGCATTTCTTAAATGTGCTTGAATAAACGACTCTTTTTTCATTTTGGGGGGGTTTAGTTTGGCATTGGACTTTCACCATTTTCATGCTGCACTAACAAATACAAAAGGAAAAAAAACGTGGGGACGAGCATGGAGCAACACTCTAGAACTACCCCCACACGCATTCCTCTTACTTGTATGTGTACTGCCCCGAACAGCTTTGCTAAAAATAAGATAAAAGCAGATAGGCGCGGTGTAAATTTAAGCATAGGGGCTCTTTAAACTCATTTGGGAATCGTTTACTAGAATTTAATAGAGAAAATATTCAAATTTTACATTTTTAAGGCAACCTCAAACAATGCACCCCACCTCCGCCGCAGTGCTCGGCCGTAGTAAAAATTAATCATGACGTCTGTTGTCGTCATTGGTACAAATATAGCCTTTTTTGTGCTTCGTTCCAGGACGAGAAGTACTGGCAGAGGCGAAAGAAGAACAACGTGGCAGCAAAGCGTTCTCGGGATGCTCGCCGGTTAAAGGAAAACCAGATCACGGTTCGAGCCGCGTTCCTGGAACGCGAGAACTCTGCGCTGAGAACGGAAGTGGCCGACCTGCGCAAGGAATGCGGCAAATTCAAGAACATTGTGGGCAACTACGAGGCCAAATTCGGAAAATTGTAGGGAAAAAAGATACAAAGGTAGCAAGAAGGGTCCATTGAACCTTTTTTCGATGGTCTCTTACGCACACATTCACAGACGCAGATTGCCCAATCACATCAAGGAGAGGAGTCTTGTTCTATGGTCGACTAGTTTTTATCACTATCAATCAAGTCATGTATATTTGTGACGCCCTTAATCACAAGGAGCCTCAAAGGGCTGCACAGACTACCTTTGAAACATCAGGCAGAACAAAATATGGTGGAGGTTGTTCTATACTTTTAACATAATCATATTTTATTATGTCTTTATTAGGAATGCATGATTATTTTCGGACTGATGTTTATCAGACAGTTACAATCAAAATGTCATACATAACGAAAATAACCCCCTAATAATTAAATTGTCTACTTTTTTTTTAGTTTTTACCAGTGCTTTACAAAGTTATTGTTGTAGTAAATGTAAATAAACATTGAGGTACACAACAAAAATAACAATGTATTTGTATGCTTCCCTTTTTTTAGGGATCGTTTTTTTTCCTATTATTTCATAATATTTTGCGTTTTATCTTTTTAAAACACTGCAGAAAATTGGCAAAGAAATTTAGCTTCGTTTTTCTTAATTTTTCTCATTTTACTTTGTGAACCCAAATGTATTTATATATCACTTTTCAGACACTGTAATGCAACTGTATAAAACATTCAATGTACAGTAACTCTAGCACTTAAGTCACCCCCCTCCCTTCTGCAAAATACTGATATTTTAGTTTTTTCGCTCTAAAATCTTGATTTTATCATATATTTGAACATTTAAAAGTTAAAAACAAGAAAAAATGACCATACTCAAAGCAGGCAAAATTAATATGACAATTTTGCTAGTTATAGTTTTTTCGGGTGGAAACATATGTTGGCCCGGAGAGGGATGGGCTCCACCAGGCTGTACTGGTCCAAGACACACCACAGGAAATGGTGCCCCTAGTGGTTAAGGGATGCGATTAACCAACTATCTTAGCAATAAATACTTATGAGGGAACCAACAACAAAAATGATCTTGTCACATCAAGTGTATTTTCTCATTTTAGATAATATAATTAAAAATAAATTAAAATGAGAAAAATCTCCCAATATAAGAATTTCTCATAGATCAACGGGTCACCGACGTGGTGCTCTTGAGCACCAAGTAGCTCACAAACTAATTCTGATAATAACTCTCCAGTCAAGGGTCATTGTGAATTTCTATGGAATGGGATTTCTAACTGGCATGATGTTTTAGTGATTGCCTGAGCCTATTTCAATCCTGCGTCTAATAATTATGGTCTGGTAATAACATAGTAATAACACAATGAGCTACTTAAGAAAAACATAAAACCGGTAGCCCTTTGCGTTAATCGACTTCAAAACGGTTGGTGATTCTTATGTAAAATGTGAAAGCATATATATAGCCAAGGGATATTGTTTTGGTTATCGGTAGGAAAAAAGTTATCACGCATCCCTAAATATTACCGTTTTTAACCGTTACAACAATAAGTGATAGTTGCATAGATCAATGTTTTGCTCGCATAGTAATAAGATTACTCCAGGTTTGCTTCTTCTTATTTTTCCAAATTTATATTCAGGGAACTCCCTTCTCCTAACTATGTCCTTCTTTCTCATTTCTGTCCACGTGTCGGAATCGTGACTTGTAAAAAAATAAATAACTCCGTCGATGCACGTCTTGTAAATAGCAGTTGTCTGTCTCACTCGCTCCGCTGTCTCACTTCCAGTAAGAGGAGAAATCTGGTTTTAGGAAATCTGTTTTGCATGGATGCAATAGGTTTAGAAATAGGTTTTATTTTTCCTTCTTCAAAACCATCCCTTTGTGCTTCCTTCCATTGTTACCTTAGAAACAAGTTTCAACCATTTTCGTACCTCTTTGTGGTCAAGATTTCTCAGCCGTACTCAAATCAGCAAGCAAGGAATGTTACACGTTTGCGGTGTAAGGAATTTTGTGGACATACCTCGATAATATCAAAACACTTCCAGCCTTATTCAAATCCAAGTGCACGGTTATCTCTGGTGCACAGAAAATATTGTCAGGTGAACTCGGAAAATGGGCTTCTTGACCCATTTGGAGCAGTTCTCGTGCTTTCTGCTTCAGTTCAGATTGCATATCTGCCTTCTTTCTATAACTTTGTGTTGTTTTTAAACTTTCATCTTTGTAAATGTAATGTTCTTTTCAGTGTGGTTATAATGTATGTATATTATGTATAAATAAAGCTTTGTTCAGATTTGTGATTTTGTGCTTTAAACATGAAACTATAGTACAGTAGGACCCTGGAGTATGACAGTAATGTGTTCTGGGGTGGAGGTTATAAGGTGAAATTGGTGTATATTGGGGGATAGAAACCCATGTTAATGCATTCTGATAAAACCTTTAAAAATTTAAAATAATAGTATATGGAAAATACAATTTATGTGCAATAGACGTTTATATGAATAAATAAAGGAAAAATAGAATTTTTGAACCTTTTGCATTTCTTGGGATTGGGAAGTAATGGGTGAATGCATATGGGAGACAGCAGATTAAAACAAGTTGAAGTTAAAACTTTCACTTGCAAGATTTGTCGTGCCCTTTTAAGAATTTCTTAAATTCCCTTATTCATAATGTTCCCGATCTTCAATTGGTTAATGTAAATACTGACAAAAGTATTGATAATCGCAAGCTTAGTGTCCATGGTTGTGTTTTTGCTTCTCCCTTTAGCATTAAAACAAGTCCGAGGACCAATGAATGAATATAATTGTTACGGGATCTCTTAAACTGAAGTGAGAGAAATTAAGCATTGTGGGAAACATTTCAGCCAATAGCATATTTGCCTTTTCATGAAGTAACGCAAACAGATAGAAGACCAGGATTTTGTATAACATCGACCAATAGCAGGCAGGCTTCTCAGATACATAGCTCATATGCATGAACATCACTAACTTTGCATTTTGTATGTTTTTGGCCACGCAAAAAATAATTTGATGTCGGGACAATGGCATAATGAGGTGCCAAAAACATTGTATTTCACCCTGTAACGTGAAAATATTCTAGGATAGCGACGCTGTAACCCGGGGTCTACTGTACTTAATCCACCCGAAAACTTGTTCGACTTGGAGGAATGTAAAATAAAAGAACGAACAGAAATACAAAAGAGCTTTTATTGAAATCAAATCAAGGTCTTAGCGGAAATATAAGATTAAAAGAAAATAGGCAGGTCACGGTCTCTTCACCTCTTCTTGAAGCCATACTTCTTCCGCTCGTAAAAAAGATCTGTTTTGGAGCTTCCCAAATTCACAATCTTGGGACAGCCGTCTCGCTGTGAAAGAAAAACGACAACAATGTCAGTGACAAATTTAAAAAAAGGAGCTGAAATCCACTGACATCTTTCTCTTGGATGGTGCACTCTTTGCAGTAGTAGGCGTCTGAGACCCCTGGCCCTCCGCAGATGACGCAGCGGCCCTGGTAGGAGCCGTAATTGCACTCGTCACAGATTCGAACCAGTGTGCACGGCCTCACGTACGAATCGCAGATGACACACTTGCCGTCACCTGAAGCGGAAGGAGAAAAATGTACAGGCGCTTAGATGTTCCCACTTTAGGGTGTTTTCACTTTTGGGTGTGGAATAAGATGTTTTTATGGTCTCTCTTTACCTCCATTTCCCACACTATACGACAACAATATTTTTCACATGCCCATATGTACGGCATAATCGCCATGAGTCCCAAGGCTTGCAGTTATGCTAAATGATAAATGAAAACATAACCACAGAAACAAAGCTTGTGTTGATCAAGAAGTAGTAAGAAATTATATGGGTTGCTACTCTTGTTAAATTACATGGCCGTAATCAACCGACAATCAGGACCATTATAAAAAAAAAAAAGGTGATTAAAGAAAATAAATCTTTAAGGCTGGACAATCCTTGCAAGAAGTTTCAAAATAAGTTTTATTTATAATGCTCTGTCACCTTTTCCTTCTTATGCATTCACCTGCTACTGTACTAGACCAGCTAAAGTCACAAAACACCAAAGGTAAACAAAGTTAAAATTTTCCTCCTCATAAACTGTATTTTTTTTTTTAATACATGCACATGCATTACACGCTAAAAGTATTCACTATTTACTATTTGGGGATTTTACGTTTTTCAATGTTGTTTTGTGAGCTACCAGAGGTTCAGAACAAATCCGCTAATTATAGGTTTTTATCCCCTTCTCTACGGCAATTTCACTTTGCAATACCCTCCTCAGAACGGATTTAGTAATGTCGTATCCCGGGGGTCTACTGAAGACTGGATATGAGGTGAGCCTTAAGTCTGAGTTTTAAAAATTCTGGAATTGGCTCCAAACATTACTGAGCTCAATATCATATAAGTGATACTGAGTGCAAATAACTAATTTATATATATATATATATATATATATATATATATATATATATATATATATATAAAAAGTCATGTGTGGTTCATTTTGGGAATATGCATATAAGAAAGACTCACATTTTTCGCAAAGTCTCCCAATGGCTGCAGAAATGAACAAATAACACAAACAAGTTAGTCAGTTTACGTATATTAATGTCTGTTTGTATATAAATTATAATGCAGGTAATAACCATGTAAATTGTATGTATGACAGATACAACGTTAAGCTCATTTCAATTGGGTCTATGCTGTTAGCTTGATAGCATTAGCACGCTCAAAATATGACCATAACATGCCAGTTGAGGAAAAAAATGTTTTTACAGAATGGCAAACATAAAAAAATTTTTTACCTACCAACACCAGCTTGTTTTCTGCAGAAAATCAAATCTGGATGATGCTTTGCCATTGTTGGCTAACGTAGGTTTAGCGTAGCGAAGGCGGTAGCAATCAACTTTAACCTTTGAACCCCTGAACCACATGTCTTCCATTTGAACTACTGCCATCTAGTGTCATCATAGTTGTATTGTCTTAAATTGTCATCTAATAGTTACGTACTTACACCAATGATTTTTTTTTTCCTAAAAAATATAGTGAAATATTTGTGGTGTCATATGAGAATACATTATACAAAATCATAAGAAAATTAACAAAACGTAAAAGTCAAGCCTTGCAGCTACATAAAAACAAACGTTTTTTTTGCATAGCTTTTGCTGAACATTTATAAGAAACAAATCCAAACCGTTGAATCAAATTATTATTAAAACTTTTTGAAATGATATTGTAATTATAAATATATACCACGATTAAAAAAACATAACAATTATTTTGTTAGGACCAGAAGTACAAGTGATACAAAATCCTGACGTCATTACACAACGTCACATCTTTGTCAGTGAACAAAATGGCGACCTACTGTCTCACCGTAGCGCGACTTCAGGTAGGAAACAATTTCGCTTATTTTCTTCATTTTGCCCAAACTGTCATGTCATTGTTTGAATCTTCATTCTTTACTTTTTCTTGTCGCTGAGAATGAAATTAGTTCCTGACTCGTTCTGTGGCTCATAGCTGCTAGTGGCTAAGCTAGCCGGGTCATCGTGTCCCTGTGCGCTTCCAGAGGACAACAACTTGCATCGTATTGATCAAAAAAACAACATGCACTCATTTTAAAATTTGAATTTGTTTGATTTTAAACGCAATTTGATATTAAAACCATTTTATATAGTGCGCAAGGATATGTTGGTCTTACAAGGTTATCGCAAGGTTAGACGTGGAAAGGACTGAACATTCACCACTGTATATTTATATATAAATACAGTCTCTGAGGACAATCAACTGTCTTTATTGACATTGATTACAACGCAGTGTAAATTGTTTACAGCTATATTAGAGGTGACATCATAGGATGAATGTGTAATAAATGCATTAAAATATCAAATTAGGATTAAAAAAAATATACGAATAGGTTGAAAATAGACTGGCCTAAATTGTTTTTAGATCAGCGAACAGTGCAATGACATTAACATCAACATTGTGCTGATGTAAGAATGAAGTCACTGAAATGGAGTTACTTCTCAATGTAAATATTCAATGGAAAGGCGGTACAAAGTGTGGCTTCATTTATTGTATATGTTGTTAAGTTTGTGGTTTTGGATTTTTCGTGAGCTCATAAATTATTCTTCATAGGCAGGTGCTTTTTGTTTGTGACCCAGAGCCATCAAGCACAAACAACGGTGGAAAAACATATTGCCTATGTATTGTAGACTCATCTCATCTCATTAGCTGCACCGCTTATCCTCAGTAGGGTCGCGGGGGTATTGTAAACTTTATACCCCTATTTTATTTTGTTGTTCTTATTTTTGCACAATGTTGATGCTAATGTTTTTAAAGTATTGAATTGCACTATTTTCTGATGCAGTTTTTACAGTCTACAAGCACTACCTTGTAAATCTTGCCTATGTATCCTAATTTTCTTTTTCTTCTGTTTTTTTCTTCTTCTAGTCTTTTATTACATGTTTATCCTGGAGTGCCTCTTCTCATCTTGTTGTAAACATTGTAAACTACGTTGTTAAATCAACGACAATCAAGCCAGTTCTTTAATTTGCTCCCCCCCCTCAAATTTAGATGCATGATTTTATATCTATTCCTCATCTGATTTTTTTCTTTTTGGCACATGTCACCACCTCTTTACAAACAATTTATTTTTATTATCAGTGTATAAATGTCAGAGTATGAGAATTCCCTTGCTGTTTTTGGCAGGTTGCTCTGGGGCAGGGCGCCCGGCGCCTGCACGTGGCGGCTGCTTTCAGAGCCAAGGCCCAAGTGTCTATGAGCCGCTTCGAGCCCACCTCCTTCGTCAGCTACGAAAAGCTCCACTCCAATGTAACCGTTGTGCGAAAGAGGTAAATCCATATAATGTCAACAACTGCCCAGTACCCACTTTTAATTTGAAATGAAACCCGCTCCTTTTTCAAACCCAGACTCAACCGACCCCTCACCCTGTCAGAGAAGATCGTCTATGGCCATCTGGATGACCCCCACAACCAGGAAATCGACCGCGGGCGCACTTACCTGCGCCTGCGTCCCGACCGCGTGGCCATGCAGGACGCCACCGCGCAGATGGCCATGCTTCAGTTCATCAGCAGCGGCCTTCCGCAGGTTGCTGTCCCCTCCACCATCCACTGCGATCACTTGATCGAAGCCCAGATCGGCGGGGATCAGGATCTGGCCAGGGCCAAGGTGAGTTTTTGAGGGCGAAATGTGAGGATTTATAAAATATTTAAGCATCATGGGGACTCTCCTCATACCAGGAAGTCAACGAAGAGGTCTACAACTTCCTTGCAAGTGCCGGTGCAAAATATGGTGTCGGTTTCTGGAAACCCGGTTCTGGAATCATCCATCAGGTAAGACAAACGAAATTTAAAATGAAATCACAATTTGAGATTTTGTTCTCTCTCTTCAGATCATTTTGGAGAACTACGCCTATCCAGGCGTGATGCTGATTGGGACAGATTCCCACACACCAAACGGCGGCGGACTCGGTGCCATCTGCATCGGAGTGGGCGGCGCTGATGCCGTAGATGTCATGGCGGGCATCCCCTGGGAGCTTAAATGTCCCAAGGTCAGCAGAGGAGCCGGTTTATTCCAAGTTCTGAAACATTTCTGGTTAAAAATGATCTTCTTCCATAAGGTGATCGGGGTGAGACTGACAGGTTCCCTCTCTGGCTGGACGTCACCCAAAGACGTCATCTTGAAGGTTGCCGGGATCCTGACGGTCAAGGGCGGCACTGGAGCTATTGTAGAATATCACGGACCGGGTGTTGACTCCATTTCCTGCACTGGTATGTCTTTAAAATATAAAATTGACTATGATACACTTTTTTTTTGATTTTGAAATTCAGCTAGAATGAAAAGGAATTTGTTGTCAATTTTCATCAACTTTGGAATTCTTGTTGTGCACAGGTATGGCCACCATTTGCAACATGGGAGCGGAAATCGGCGCAACAACTTCCGTGTTTCCTTACAACCACCGCATGAGGACGTACCTGGAGAAGACTGGGCGCGGACGTACGTTATCTGCTCTCATTTTATTAGTTGAGAGAATCAAGATGAATAAGATCGTCAGAACAGAATATTGATATTTCATCACATTCACCCCCCCCCCCCCCCAACCCCCCCCCCCCCCCCCCCCAGAGATTGCTGCTCTGGCTAATGAGTACTCTGATCTGCTGGTGCCGGACAAAGGCTGCGAGTATGACCAGGTCATTGAGATCAACCTTGATGAGGTGAGTTTCCTATTTATCTATAAGAAGACTCCTTTTCAAGTCATTTACATCTTTCCCATATTTATCTTTGATTATTGTTAAGAATTTTATTTTTTTCTCGAATAAACGATTATTTTTAGATTTTTTTTATTAGGTAATATATAAATGTATTGTGTGGGCTTGGAAAAATTGACACAACATAAAAAAAAAATCAGATTACTTCATTCAATGCCAGATGTTTCTCTCAAATGGGAAGTGCGGGTGCCAGCTAACTTTTGCCATTATGACTCATTTTTAAAGGCCTACAGAAAATAGTTCTGTAGCTATATAGGTACAGTAAATATAAAAAGAAAGCTTCAACCCATATCTTTCACTTGAAAGAAAAGTATGTTTCTAGTTTTTACCATTGTTTGGAAAAAAACAGTCGAATATTAACAATACTTGTTCCTGCATCCTTTCACAAAAATATTTTTTTACCTTGACACTTTTTTTTTTAATTGCATTTGTGATGTCTCCAATATTTAAAGAATGCTTTCCATAAAAAAAGTGCACTTTGGTTGAAAAATAACATTAAACAAGGAACTTATGCAAGAAGTTTGCAAGTTTTCAGCACCCCATGTTTCCGGTGACCTGATCACACGTTTTCAATCACTTGGGGGGCCACCCACACTCTTTCAGTCTTTGGTTAGAGGGAGCACAGCAACACAAGGAAGTGGGGGCTGCTTCACGTGTGGACAAATATCTGATCGAATTCATTCCTGCCATCTAGTGGTGATTTATCGTGCTGAAATCATTCCCAGATGCTGGATACTTACTGATCAGCGGCACCAAACCCATTAGAATAAAATAAAATATATTTGTATGTCTTGGCACTTTGGGACAATGCTTCTGAAAACATATTTATGTGTTATGGCACTCCTTCAGAGTTAACAACACAAACATCTGATTCCCTTTTCACTTTATTTTTTTTGTTAACCGTAGCTAAAGCCCCACATCAATGGTCCATTCACTCCCGACTTGGCTCACCCAGTGTCCGAGGTGGGCTCCGTGGCCCAGAAGAACGGCTGGCCGCTAGAGGTTAAAGTTGGTAAGAAGTTGACGTCGATAATCGTCATTGGCAAAAGACGACTAACTTCCCATATTTGTGATTGTAAGGTCTTATCGGCAGCTGCACCAACTCCAGTTACGAAGACATGGGCCGCGCCGCCTCGGTGGCCAAGCAGGCTTTGGACAAAGGACTCAAGTGCAAGGCTCAGTTTACAGTCACCCCCGGCTCGGAGCAGATCCGTGCCACTATTGAGAGAGACGGTTATGTAAGTGATTTAATTTCCAGACTTTGGTTTGCTGATTAGTTTGAAGCTAAAGGACTACCAAGTTAATATGCCTTTCTAAAATAATTTGTTATAACTATGTCGTTCCTATGTTATTACCAGATGTTAACTATTAGAAGTTGGGTTCAAGTAGGCTCCGTCAACCATTAAACGTCTGGCAAGTTAGAAATCAAAATTCCTACAGAAGTGCAATAACCTACCACTTGTAAGCTATTTTTAAAACTGATCTACTCGGGTGTTCTCAAGGAGCAGCCTTATGCTCGCATCGGGGCTCGTATGGGTTTTTGAAATCCTTGAAAATGCTTACGTTTTAATGGTGTGTTTTCAAGGTTTTAAAAGTGCTTGAATTTTGGGTGAAGTTCAAATCCATGAAATGGTTGCCATGTTTTTTCTCAGAAGTATAACTCAATAGATGAGGCTAGAATGAAGAAAAAATAAAACTTAGTTTCTTTAACCACGATAGCCATTGCATTTCTTCCTTTGTGAATAATGGCAGCTGGCATTGTCATGTGGAGTGTCATCGCCCTCTAGAGGTGCATCAGGACAGGTGCATCAAACCAGGAGGCTACCGTTTTAATGAACAATGGCAAGAATTTAGAAATTACAAACAATGGAACAACCAACCGATTGACAAAAAAAGTTTGTACAGAGTAACAACTCAAATAGGCACCAAGTGTGCAAACGGTAAGTTAGCAACTTTATTTTAGTCAACAACAATCTTCTTTTGAGCGATAATCATGATAAAGAAAATTATTGTTATTTCTTCTTTTAATGGTACTTGAGAAATTGGAAAATTGTCCTCAATAGTCTTAGAAGGTGCTTGAATTTGGCCTTTAAAAAGGTTTAAGAACCCTGTTGCAAGCATCACATTGGTGATTCCAGTCCTTAAGCAACGGTTTTTCTTTTTCAGTCTAAGATCCTTGGTGATGTCGGGGGCGTGGTCTTGGCAAACGCTTGTGGACCCTGCATTGGACAGTGGGACAGGTGGGATACAAATTTTGGGCTAATGCTTCAGGGGTGATGCTAACTCCATTTTTCTGAAGACGTGACGTGAAGAAAGGCGAGAAGAACACCATCGTCACTTCCTTCAACAGAAACTTCACGGCCAGGAACGACGCCAATCCTGCCACGCATGCATTTGTCACGTCTCCAGAGGTAAAAATGCTAAGTTAAAAACAGAATCAAATTCGGTAACATGTCAAAGTTCGTCCCCATCGACCGGTTGTTGATTTTGACTGGTGTAACTTCCCATTAGCATCAGGGCTAGTGCGTCTAAACCCAGCCGGCCCCGTGTTCTCGCTGCGGCTGATGCCGACTTGGCTTTCCTAGTTTGCCGTCTTGCAAGCTTGGTGTTTTTTTTGTTACGGCTACCTCCGTGTATGTGTTTGATTTTTGCCAGCCTCGCAGTTTTTGAAACTTTTGGCTTGCCTTGGATTTTCTCGCTGTGGCCGTTTCCACCTTGGTTTCTCCAGATTGGCTTGTTCACTCGCCGCGTGTGGTTTTTGATCAGCTAGCCCCCCGTCGGCTTCGGGGCTCCTGTGTCCATTTGTTTGTTCCCGACCGGCCTTGCGTTGTCACTATGGCCGCTGCTGTTTTTGGGGCTGCCCTGTTTGTTGGCTTGCTGGGCCTGGCAGCTGCCTTCTACTGGTCATTTTGGCCAGGGCTGGTGTCCTTTCCCCGTCCCTCTCGGCGGACTGTGTCCTGGTCTTGTTGTGTTTCTTGTGTCGGCCTCCTTGCACTGTGTGCACTTGCGCGTTTGCCCTACAGGCGGCATTCCCGTCCTCTTTCCTCAGCCTTTTGCGTCCTTGTCCCGTTTCGCTTTTTGCATTGGATGTCTACTTATGCTGCGTTCGCCTGCGGGTTTGCCGAGCAAGTGACGCTTGCGCCCCTTCCCTCGGCTTGCTGTATCGTCTACCTGTTGCGCCGGACGCCTCTCTGTGCAGTGTGTTCTTTGGCTTTTGCCATGCAGGTGGTGACCCTGCCCTGTTCCTGTTGTACTGTTGGTTATAGATGCTTCTTTGTGCTGTTTCCCTTCCCTCAGCTTACTGCGTCGTTGTCCTGCTGTCCTGCTCTCCCTCCCTGTGGCGGTTAGCCTCTCCTCCTATTGGCGGCTCTCCATGTGGTACTGGACATTTGCCCTGTTGTGCATTCCTTGTATTTGGTCCGCAGCTGACCTTGTGTTGACGCTTGACTACTACTGCTTTTTGCTGTCCTCTTGGCTGCACGGGCATCCCTTGGTGTTGTAGATGGTTCTTGTGCTCTGGGTCAGCCCCCTCGTCTGGGCGCTTCTGCTACTGTCGCCGCCAATGCTCCTGAGTTTCTCTTCCCACAAGTTGCAGGTCGGTTGGGGTTTTGAGGCCAGCCCCCGTCACATCTTCTGCCTCCCCTAGTTTGGCGCAGGGAGTTCTCCGGCTTCTGTTCCAGTGCTCTTGCCATCTTTGGCTGCGTCAGCATTGCTCTTTCATGAGGTTGATGGCCCACCTTCTTATTGGTCTTCTCTCCGCATTTATTGGGTGCTTTCCCTTTTGAACATTGTTCAAGTTAGTCATTAGCTTACCCTTTTCTGACATGGGCACGCCGCCTGATTTGACTGGCGCGGCCTTTCCTGATTGGGGCCTCTGGGAGGGGGCTGTCTGCAGGATTTGGCCAAATAAGTTGCTCCAGTCAGGCAGGTCTAGGGGTCTCCCCCTTTTGCTTGCATGCCCTTTCTCCCGCTGTCTTGCCCTGCTGGGGGCTGTGGGCGCCCCACAATCAATTTGGGACGTCTGCCCGCCTCTTCCATGGGCGATCCTGTCTCCAGGCCCTGTCCTTTCTCCCTCCGGTGGACCTGGTTCTTCCCTTCCGGCAGCAGTTCAGTCCCTAGGCTTTGTCACCCTCCCGCCTATCTGTTTGATAGCGGTAGTTTACTTTTGCCGACCTGCCTTGGACCGTGGTGCTGGGCGGGTGGATCTGTTTACACATCCGCATCGCACCTTCCCACGGGTAATTCTTCAGGTGGGCTGTGGCTGTTAGCCTCCTTTTGGCTGGCCTGGATATGGTTCACTTTTGCCCTGGCCGTGCTTAGGTGTATCGTGGCCTGCCCCAGACTGGCGGGCTCTGTTATCCCGATGGGGGGATGGTTGGTGTCCCAACCCATGCCGCCTCCGCTCGTGTGTTTGGCATCCAAACGGCCTGGATTGGCACTGGGTGGTTGTGCCGACCAGCTCGGGCACACCACCGTTGGCGCCGGGGCGCTGTCTCCGTAGTCGGGGGCCACACGGTGGCTTTGTCCCCGTGCCGCTCCTGTCTGCCTCCCTTGGTGCCGCTTCCTGGGGGAGAACTTCTGTCGGTTCACAGTAGGGCTGCGCTCTTGCTTGCCTCGCCTCGGCTTCCGCTGAGAATGTTGGCGGGCTTCACGCCTAGTCTGCTGGCCCCACCGGGCTGCAGTGGCCTAATGCTGCCTTTGTCCCGGAGGCTTCTTCTGGCCCCTGTTTTTCTTTGAATGGTTTCTGCGTCTTACAGAATTCTCCAAGCACATATGAGCTACAGAATGATGGTTGTAGAAATTCATCAATTCAAACACTAAGGTGGCTTACCAACATTTTTATACAAAAAGTGTAATCCTTACACTGTTTGTACATCTATTATGCATTTTCTACGGAATATTTTCCTCTAATTTATAAGAAATAATCTGTTTAATCTCCTATAGATCGTCACCGCCTTGGCCATTGCTGGGACTCTCAACTTCAACCCGGAGACAGATTATCTGACTTCCCCTAACGGCGAGAAATTCAAACTTGACCCCCCCAATGGAGATGAGCTCCCTGCCAGGGACTTTGATCCAGGGCAGGACACCTACCAGCACCCGCCCGGCGATGGTGCCCGCCTCAAGGTGGACGTCAGCCCTCAGAGCAACCGCCTGCAGTTGTTGGAGCCCTTCGACGCCTGGAGCGGCAAAGACCTGGAGGACCTACGGGTTCTCATCAAGGTTCGAGCATCAAACTGAGATATTTGTTGCCGTCCTTGGCACGGATTCTCAAGAAAGATCTTCTGTTTTGCAGGTAAAGGGAAAGTGCACCACAGATCACATCAGCGCCGCTGGTCCTTGGTTGAAATTCCGAGGCCACTTGGATAACATCTCCAACAATATGTTAATCGGCGCCGTCAACAGCGAGAACGAAGCTATCAACTCTGTGAAAAACCACCTGACGGGGGAGTACGGCGGCGTACCCGACGTGGCCCGTCACTACAAGGTGAGAATTGATTTAGATCAAGTTTATTGTTCCCCTTAGGGAAATTCACTTCCACTGACTGTACCAGGGGAAAACAACAGGCATTACATTAAAAAAAACAGCATAATGACTAACATTTGTTCCAATTGTGGACGATGAGCTTGAATTTGGGCCTGTTGTTTAGAAGGCTGAGACGGGCCTTCCTGAATCTTATTGTCCTGTATCTGTAAACTGGCTTGCTTGAAAACTAGAATGACATGAGCTGGTTTGCAGGCCAACAGCGTGTCGTGGGTGGTGGTGGGCGACGATAACTACGGCGAAGGCTCCAGCAGAGAACACGCTGCCCTGGAGCCGAGACATCTTGGAGGAAGGGCCATCATCGTCAAAAGTTTCGCTAGAATCCACGGTACTCCATCGTCGAGATTGTCGTTTTTACTCGAGGTCTCAGCTGATCTTTCATCTCCGTTGTAGAAACCAACCTGAAGAAGCAAGGCCTGCTGCCATTGACCTTCAGCAACCCGTCAGATTACGATAAAATCTGCCCTGATGACAAGATCTCCATTCGAGGACTTGAAAGTTTCACTCCTGGAAAGGTGAGTGAATCTAGGATTCATTGGCTAATCACTGAGCCACAATGTCAAATTATTACAACAAAATATCAAAATATAATAACATAATATAATATAAACATTATTTTTACTTTATTCCAGCAAAGAAAAACTGTTAAGCCACAGAATGTAGAGATTGTTTTTCTCCATATAAAAGAATGGATACAACGGTTGCGTTAACCTTTTCCTTTTACTGTATTGTTATTTTTCTTTACCAAGCACATCATCATCAAAGTTGTGCTTGTTGTAAAACAAACTAGATTCATTTTCTATAGGCTAATGTGGGTGTCATCCATGTGGTGCCCGCCCCCATGAGCATCCCTGTTTTCAGCGGCAAGGCAAATGAGGGTTAAATAATGTGAGCACTACATTCAAGAGTGCCGTTGTCAACAGACTTGCGGCGCTCGCAAACAAAACGGCTCTTAGAAGTGGATGACGGGAGCTGGCTGCTTACTTTCAAGATGCTGATTTTCTCTTGTCATTGTATGAAATGCATTTCTTTTCAGGGATTCCCTGCTGTTGACTTAAATTTAGTATAAAAAAGGTTACATTTGTTCTGTATTTTATCTTTTTCGTTGTAGATTTATAACTATTTCAATTTGTTTTCGAAGAAGTGTAAAGCATTCAGAGCACATGCGTCAGGTCACGGCTTACACCGCTTTGCATGCACACTCGAAGAAAATGGCGACCGTGCTCAAATGATCAAACATGTATGATACTCGGCAGCATCGGCGCCGTGCTGTTTTCCTCCCCGCACACCCATTGCCAGAAGCAAAATGGACGATTGCCAGTGGCGTCATGCGCGGTTGGTGTTACGTGTGCAAGGGGCTTTAGTAGTTATCGGTAACAAAAAGGTAACTCTCGGCTTCTGAAGAGGGGATCGCTAAGTAAAATTGCTGTATTACCTGGAATATACACCGATACTAATTGGTTCTAAACTCCCAGTATTACTGATAAAAACATTAATGTCCTCCTCTGCTCAAACTGACCCACCACTTTGTTGTTAAAAACCAAGAAATTATCTTTTAGATTTCCATATTTTATTTAAATATTATGACTTTTCCTAAATTGGTCCAAACGGTAAAAAAAACTTGAAATGTGGTTTCTAATGCGCATTTCTATGTACGCTGTAGCAACAAGAACAAAGATGGTCTTAGTGTAAAACAACAAAATGGTGTGTAGAAAGTACTACTTACCTGTATTATACATGCAATAACATACTAAATAACAATTGAATATGTATGTAAAAGAAAAAGTATGTTTTATTTACCTTTTTAGTGTGACATGAGTTAGTCGAGTGGAGTAGTGGGTGGATGCAAACGCCGGAAGAATCTGTGATAACTGATTTTAAAATGTCCACCTGTGAGGATTTGTATCCCCTTAGAAGAATGTATTGCCTTGATCAATTTATTATTGCTAATAATTGTCCCAATAGTTGTTTATGGCCATATTCATTAGCATGGTAACTATGTGTATACCTGCTTTGTAGTTCTTGATAATCGCATGCTTCGTTTCAATGGTTGTCATGTTTTTTTTCTTCTCCCTTTAGCACCACTGCAATCTTTGCGATCCATAGCAAATACAGTGTCTGTCTACCGTACTTATGGAATATCTTTTTCCCCTCTCAGCCATTGACGGCCGTGGTGAAGCACAGCAACGGCTCTGAGGACGTCCTGGAACTCAACCACAGCTTTAACGAAACGCAGATCGAATGGTTCAAAGCCGGCTCGGCCCTCAACAGGATGAAGCAGCTGCAGCATTGAGAAACAAAAAACACGAGAGGGAAGGAGCAGGGAGGGAGTTTGTTTTCAAGATTCGGTTTGATTGAAGCGTTCAGACATCATGATGTGTGACTTTTGTGTCCAAGCCTAACAATTGCAACACTCTTAATAAGTCCCAACAGCTACATGTGACGGTGTGTGTGTGATACAACTTGGCAAAACAACTCCATTTGTGTGTTTAGTTATTTTCTTTTTCTTTTTAAATTTCTGCCCTTCCTTAATCCTGTCACTTTTGAATGTGATATTCTCCCTGCTATATATTTATTTTCAGTTCTTGTCCCATCAGAATGTTTTTGAGATTTTTTCCACCACAAAAAGGTTTTCTGTAAATGTAAAACTGTTACCGCAGAATTTTTAGTGTCTATTAATCTTTCATATTTTGAGGGAGGAATCATTAAGTCTGCAAATTCTTGTATATTGTTTGTCTATATGTGATTAATTTCTCCCACGTTGTAGAACAAATACGGACAGATCTCACTTCATTGGTTTGATGTATGTGGTAAAGTAATGAAAGGGGATGATCATATTTGCATATTAAAAGTGTGAGGAATGTGACTTACAAACATCATTTTGTGACTTGAAGAAGGCCAAATTTCACAATGGTGGAGTCAAAATGCAGCCAGATCAATAAACTATTGATAATGTGTCTGTTTTTTTAACTTCAAGGAACATATTCAGTGCCTCCCAGTTGAACAAAAGAACTTTCAGTAAAACAAAAAAGAATTGCTTTTAATACTTGGCAAAATGTATGAAATATCATGCAAATGATTTTTTTTAACGGTTGACAACTTGGTTTTCCTGTTGAACGGTGCTTTTATTACCTAAAAGTTGCTACCATGTTTGTCAGGCATTTTGCTGCTATGCTGTGCTCTGGCACTGGGTTTTGTTTGTATCAGACGATTCAGTGCCGTCTAGTGGTCAAAATTACACAATGAAGCTTTAAAAATAAGGGGGAAATAACCGATTGTAGGTGTTTCCTTTTGTCTTTTATTATAACTTGTTTACTGACTATACGAATCAGCCAGGTTGAAAGTAATGTATTTTTGTTACATTATTGACACTGCATCCCTAATGCCCCCGATAGCGGGTAGTTGCCTGTCATGGCTGACGCTGCTATCGGTTAGTTAGTGTGTATAAGGGAAAAGTGTGAAGCACATTGTAAAGTGCTTTGGGAGGTCTTCATTGGTTTGAAAAGCGCGATATAAATGCAAACCATTTACTTTTAAATGTTTGTTTAAAATGAAATGCTGGTAATTGAATTAAACAATAGACTATAGTTGTAGTAAATCGTTACTTAAAGTACAATAGTAGCGAACAAACTGATCGTGTTAAATATATCACCAACAGGGTTGGGTAGGGTTACTTTAACTTGATTACTTTCAATTACTTTTGGATTACTCCGATACCAAATATGCTAATAAAAGACAAAAGAAACTAAATATGAGTAAAATGACTCACAACACGTGGTAAGCTTTCTCTCCTGGCTTTGATCTCCGGAAAAACTAACATAAAACGCGACAGAAACAAAATGAAAATAATTCCAAACAGCTTGCCAACATCATTTTTGCCGTTCCGTGTATTCCGTTACTCTCCAAGCCTGCACAAAATTTAGGCATTTTATTCATATTTAGTTTCTTTTGTCTTTTATTAGCATATTTGGTATTGGAGTAATCCAAAAGTAATTAAAAGTAATCAAGTTAAAGTAACCCTGCCCAACCCTGATCACCAACTACAAGACGGCAGTGTTTTTCTCGTTTCTAGATTTTAGGTTGAGGAAGCCAGTTAACGTTCTCAGTATGTTATATCCTTTTTTTCCAAGTGAGTTTTTCTTCTTGACAAGTTCTTAAGAAGAATAGTCGATTGTTTTTAGTTAAGCAATGTATTATGAATCGTTAAGAAAACCCACAGCAAATATAAAAGCTCCAACGATTTTGTTATGTGTTTTTAAAGTGTAACGTACGCCACTAGATGGCAGTATATCCGTTGTTTCCTGAGGAAACGAATATGGTCGGTTGATATTACAGTACTGTATACCAGTGTTTTTCCACCCTTTTTTGAACCAAGGTACACTTATTTATAAAAAAAGTTCCGAGGCACACCGTCAAAAATGTTTGAAAATGTAGTTATGTCAAATATTTTACTGTACCACCTCATAAAACAGATAATTAGTATACAAAAAGAAAAAAATACTTAGAATAACAAAGAATGATGTGCTTTAATTTGTGTTTTTATTTTTTCAGTGCAATCTTAAACCGCTTTGTTGAACAAATTAAGTTAATAAGTGTACTGTGCTCTCATGAGCAGATAATTAGTATATAAAAAGTATATAAAAATCTACTGCCACCTACTGATATGGGTGACTACTACAGTTCCTTGTCTGAAGAAAGCAAAAATACTGAATATTGGCCTGAATTTTTGGAAAGAAAAAATCCAGCGGCACACTAGCAAGGTCTCACGGCACACTAGTTGAAAAACACTGCTGTATAGTATACTGTAGTGTCAGGATGACTACGTTTTTTTGTAAATTGAACAAAAAATAGATCAATTTTCAAAAATGATTTTAAATGTGTTTTTTTAAGAAAGGCCAGATTCAACGAATTAAAATCAACCTCGAACGTCACAAAGTGAGTCCATGTTTTTTTCATTTATAACTTCAGAAGTGTTTCCTAAATTGAGACTACAAATGCAGGTTAAAAAGTTGTTTTGGGATAAATTAGTTTCAAGAAGACAAATAGATTGTAATTTTAATTAATTTTAACAATAAATAACTGGCACTAGACAAATAAAAAAACGATTAAACATGCTGTAACAAATTAGCATTGAAAATCTCCAAAAATATTTTAATTATAACTTTAACCGCTAGGGAGCAGTGTGTATTTTATTTTATGATTTGAGACATAATATAGTCCCATCATGTCCCGTACTTCAAAATACATGTTTATACAAACCAAATTGATACTTGGTGTTTGTGTTGAATTACTCATGTATTCTATTTCGTAAAAATGCTCATTAAGTAATAAAGTGCAATTCAACTCATCTTTGGCAGTAGTGCCTTGAATTTTTATTATTAATATGAACTCTGTTTATCATTTATTTACACACCAGATGAATGAAATCTAAAATACTTTAATTCGTTAAACCATCGAACGTGACATTCGAGATACTGCCACAAATTAGCATCGAATGTCGCAAACAAGAAATCCTCGCTTTTTAAAAAAAAAATCTGTGTTGGTAACTCCCTCTCACCCCTCCCCTTTCCACTCAACTGATTTGGTACCGCCCGGGTGCGTTGCACATCCACGCAAACTCACGCACATCCACGCGCGGACGCCGACCACCTCGTCCAGCCGTGGACAGTTTTGATGACGTCATCGTTTGTGCGTCGTTTTTCATCGAAGGTAAGTGCAACATCAATGATGATGACATCCCGGATTTCTCACCGCTTTTAAAATAACATTCCAATTCTATAAAAAAATAAGAAAATGATTATAAAATATAATAACCAACGCTTTAAACGCATAAATGTGAGTTTGAAAAGAGAATCTGGCGAGTAGAATGTTCTAGAACTAAAAACGCCTAAAGGCTTTTTACTGTTATGAATTATTGAAACGGAGCAGGACATATGGCGCCATCACATGAGAGAGCGGAAAAAACAACATCAACAGGATGGAAGTTTCAAGTGTGCGATTGTATGAGAGGGTTGACGTGTCTCTCATACTGATCAACGGCACAATGTCATGCTTTCACGAGAAAAGGAGGCTGTTGGGATTTTCTCTCTCCCTCTTTTGTGTTAAAGTTTGTGTCTCTCACCCGGCCGATTTTCTTTTCGTCTGTATCCTCATTTCTTATCATGTAATGGACAGGGTTGGGTAGGGTTACTTTAACCTGATTACCTTCGATTTCTTTTGGATTACTCCAATACCAAATATGCTAATAAAAGACAAAATAAACTACCGGTAAATATGAATAAAATGATGACTCACAACACGTGGTAAGCTTTCTCTCCTGGCTATGATCTCGGGCAAAACGAACATAAAATGCGACAGAAACAAAATGAAAATAAATCCAAACAGCTTGCCAACATCATTTTTGCCGTTCCATGTATTCCGTTAACTCCCCAAGCCTGCACAAAATTTAGTCATTTTATTCATAATTCGTTTCTTTTGTCTTTTATTAGCATATTTGGTATTGGAGTAATCCAAAAGTAATTGAAAGTAATCCAGTTAAAGTAACCCTACCCAACCCTGGTAATGGAGTATGAGGAGCTACCAGGGACCAATTTCAGACTGAACTCTCACAATAATTAAAAAGTTTGAGAACAGGGGAGATTAATAAAAAAAAAAAAAGATCTGTTTATTTTCGAGTGATGTGTGAAAGCATCTTCGAAGCAGTCTGACTAATGGATTCAAATCATGTTTCAGTAGTGTGTCAGAGTAATTAAGTTAAAATCTAATACACTACACATCTCGGTGTTGTTTGGGAAAAATGTCAGGTGACTGTGTTTGAGCGCAGAATTTATTGTTCTGTACTGTGGATGTTTCGTGAATGTAAGGGGGAAAACAAACGATATTAGAATGCATTATTTTCATCAGGCTAAATGAGAGAAAAATATGAAATACAAGGTGTGAAAGGTTAGAATATCATCCATCCATTTTCTGCACTGCTTATCTTCAGTAGGGTCGCGGGGGTGCTGGAGCCCATCCCAATGAAAAAAACATGAACGGGAAGAAGTATATCTAGCATCGCAAACTAACTAATCAAACAAAACTTTAAAGTGAGACAACACAGGATATGTTCAACTAAGAACTACCGGTATACGAACAACACGAAGGGGAGGAGACGCAGGATATGTGGAAATACATTGAACAAAACATAAAAGTCGACGTGAGATGATATCTTTGAATAACAAGAAGACGTAAATAATTATTAAAAAAAAAAAACAGGAAAATAGGCAAGGTAAAAAGTAACAAACAAAACATGAAAGTTAGACAACACCGGATATTTTCGAATACTAACCAATTCTAACTGAAAAAAACAGCTAAAAAACACAACATACATTTAAAACACAAACTAACGAGACGAAATGTTAAAGGCAAAAGAGAAGTGGTGGCGTTTCAAAGTTTTAGTAGTGTAGTGTACACATACCAGTAGTATGTGAGCTTAATTCTACTATTCTCATGAGCAAGCATTTTAGTCATGTGTCTAAGGTATTTCAAGGATTTAGTTATTGGTACAGTGTATATATATATATATATATATATATATATATATATATATACATACACATATATACAGCCGCTGGCCTACTGACAATCGTTCGTAAACTGAACTTGTTCGTAAGGTGCTTCAGTGCTATATGTTGTATGTTTATGGTTTATATAAGTATGTTTAAGGCTTGTTTAAGTAACCTGTATTGTTTTTTACTAAATAAAATAAACATTTCATAAAATAATATGCTCTATAAAGATAAATAAAGTTGAGTTTAACTTACTTTTGGAAGATGCGCTTCAAGAGGTCCTCCTCCGTGGTACAAAAGCGCTCCGACCATTTTCTCAACCGCATCAAGCTTCCTTATTCCACTTTCATTTCAAATGAAACGGCTCGCCTTTTCTTTACACTTTACACCAACCATTTCGAATGGATGCACAAGATATTAAACAATAAAAATGTCAAAGTTCTCAGCGCGCTAGTGATACAGTATAGAATGTTGACACACAAACTAGGAAGAGGATTTCTTCTTCGGATTGGATGCTGGATGACCTCTCACAGCGCCACCACACGCCTGCGGAAAGAAGCCCTACAGTACTGTCCTGTACTCGGAAAAAGGTGCACACAATAATAAAATCGAACAAACAGCAATGTCCGGATATTTTTCCACATCCCGAAAAAAATGTTCCTATCTACCGTTTTTCGTAAGTCGAATGGTCGTACGTAGGGGAGCGTCTGTATATATATATATATATATATATATATATATGAGAGCATTGCAATAGTGTAATCTCATATAAAGGAGGCTTTTATTTTGGTGCGGCAAAAGGATGTCATCTGACTCCTCTGTGGCCTCAATAAACCAGCTAATAAAAGAGCTGTGGGCTAACATGTTTAATTATTCAGGTTACTTATCGAATCGGGCCAGCAGACAGTTAAAGAGAAATCTTGGCTTTGTTCGAATCCATACGGACTTCTTCTTTTGTCCTATATAAGTGGTTGCCCCACCTGCCGTGTATGGGGCGTGACCCTCCCCCGCCAGCCCCAAGATGTCCGACACTGAGCCCTCGTCCCCTCAGCCGCCCCCCGTTACCCCTCTGCAGGTTTCCTTCCCCTTCTTGAGGGAGGGGAGCAGGATTTGGGAGCGCAAGCCCCCCCAAGCTGGGGGGGGAGAGCAGCCCAGCCCGCTGCCCACCAAACGCACACGCACCTTCTCGGCGTAAGTTTTCCGAGCAATTAAAAAGCAAAGCAGTGGCATCTGTGTTGGAGTCCTAACTTCCGGGTTGTGTGCAGGACAGCAAGAGCAAAATCGAGTCCGGTGTTTAAGGGAGTGTGTCAGAACTTCTCCCGCTCGCAAGGTCACGGATTTATTCGGCCTTCTCATGGAGGAGAGGACATCTTTGTCCACATCTCAGAGTGAGTGGAAACTTCTCTGTTTTGCAGTTTTTGTTGTATATTAAAAGAATAAATAAATATACTGTAATTATAAATAGTTCAACATCTAGGGTCCATACACCTTTTTCTATTACACCAGATTTAAGGTTCGGTTTTCCCCCCCACCCCAACAGCATCGAAGGAGAGTACGTACCAATGGAAGGAGACGTGGTGACGTACAAGGTGTGCCCCATTCCCCCCAAAATGCAGAAGATCCAGGCTGTGGAGGTGGTCATCACAAACCTGAAGCCAGGGAGCAAGCACGAGACTTGGTCGGGCCAGGTCTTCAGTTCCTAGACTCTGGGGGGAGAACTCTCGTATTTTTCTCCCGTAGGTCGAATCGGGCACGTTGTGATGGGGACTGCAAGTAAACGACCGAGGAGGAGGAAGAATGGATTTGAGATCAAGCAGGGTTAAAATTGAGAGAGGAAAAAAACTTGTGATGCGATTTGAAGAAAAAAAATAATAAGGCCACAATATTAGGTGCACTTGCTTTATCCGATGGCAAATTCTGCTTTTAGTACTGTAATCCCTTGCTACTTTTCGCTTTGTACTTTGTAGCCTCAGTGCATCAGGTCGCAAAAAATATTTATCTAAAATAGTGAACTGTACCCGAGCATCAGCGATTCATTATCCCTAACAGGGTTGGGTAGGGTTACTTTAACTTGATTACTTTCAATTACTTTTGGATTACTCCAATACCAAATATGCTAATAAAAGAAACTAAATATGAATAAAATGACTAAATTTTGTGCAGGCTTGGGGAGTAACAGAACACATGGAACGGCAAAAATGATGTTGGCAAGCTGTTTGGATTTATTTTCGATTAGTTTGTCGCATTTTATGTTGGTTTTGCCGGAGATCAGAGATCAAAGCCAGGAGAGAAAGCTTACCACATGTTTTGAGTCATAATTTTATTCATATTTAGTTTCTTTTGTCTTTTATTAGCATATTTGGTATTGGAGTAATCCAAAAGTAATTGAAAGTAATCAAGTTAAAGTAACCCTACCCAACCCTGATCCCTAATCACATTTGCTGCGAGCAAGGACCAGCAGATAGCACTACTGTTGCCAGGAGTGTTGTTCTTGCCTACTTAAACTGAGATACACGGGTGTGGCTGTAATCTGTTATCTCTGGTCAACTATTGCTGATAAGCAGGGGCAGTCAACGTGTTTTTTTTCTGGGTCAGGCTGCTGAAGCCTGCCGTTTTTGCCCTCCTAAAATGAAAGGCACTGTTATGGCCGTGATCCATTATTCCAATTTGTCCCATGCTTCCTGCCTACAATGAGCTGTGATACGTTATCCCTAATTTATTATTGCTGAGAGCAGGGGACGGCAGCCCACATTTTTTTCCCCAGTTCGAGCCGCTGAAAAATGCCATTGGGGCCCGCTTAAATGAAATGCACTGTTTTGGGTGTAATCCATTATTCCCAGTTGACTGTTGCTGAGAGCAGGGGAGGGGCCAGCAGAGCACTTTCATTTCTTCGGTTAGGGCCACTGGAGTGTGCCACCAGGCCCGCCTTAAATTAACTGCACTGTTTTGGCCGAGATCCATTATCCACAGTCGACTATACTGAAAGAAGGGGCCGGGAACGCACGCATGGAAGCTTTTTTCTCTTATTTCTGCCTTATATTAATAGCACCTATGCGGCCAGTATCCATTATTCCCAGTTGACTATTGCTGCCAGTGGAGGGCAGCATTTAACACGATTGACGAGGGATTACAGTATATTCTCTAAATAGTAAAAATTAACAAAAAAACTAAAAATTAATACCGCTAGGTTTTGTTATTAACACCATTTCAGGTGTCGATTTTCTAAAAATGAAATAAAGGACGACATGAGGGTTATTGTTACAATACTTAGAAAGTGATGGAAGTAGTACAAGTATTTGTTATTTATTTGTTGACATATTTATTTGTAGTTTTTTTCTCTTACTGAATTTTAACCAACGGACTGTAATCAGATATTGGAAACAAAGATTAAAGATTTTCACCACTGGAATTTTATTCTCGGGTTTGCCTTTGTGTCCACTTTGAAACAATTGTGAATTGTGTATAATTAGGCCTGATATGATGTCACTGTTATTGTCCAGATAGAGATAAAAAACAAGACCCTATAATTAATCACTTGAAAGATTCTAAGCATTTTGTTCTCCATTTTAATAACATTTGCTTTTTAACAGAGGTAGTGGCGAATATAACGTCACTTGATGAGGAATGAGTGATATATTTTCCTGGCTAAGGCATGTTTGACTTTGAGTATTGGAGCACTTGTATGCTATTTAGATGTGACACATTCTCACGTAGCGAACACACCCTTAATCAGAAGAACTTTCTGCAATATCTGGTGCTCATAATATTTTGTCATTCTTGTTATTACTGAATCACAACGTATGGATCGTTTGAAGTTTTCCAATACTACATTTTGGAGTGATGTTTAGTGAAGCTTTAAACATATAAAATTGATTTTGGGTGTGTATATCTTTTCAAAACATGCAGTTAGAAAAAGTTATCGGTCTCAAGAAGCAGGATTTTATCAGGTATCACTTAAAAACAACAACAACAGTTACTGTACATCAAAGCCGCGTTCGAATCCCTCTCCCAATCTGAATTTATGTCTTTATGTTTTTACCGCAACGTTTCCAGGCCGGAGTCGTCGTCACCGCGCTTATCATCTTCCGTATTTGTGCTCGTAATTCATTCAGACCTTGACAAGAGACCGAGTTATATGGCCTGGTTGTTTATTAACAAGTTAGCTGAGAGACAGTAGAAGGGATTTATTTTTTGTTTTCATGTATTAACGAGACGAACGTCGGAAGAACAGGAGAAGTTACCGGCTGGATCTTGAGTTTTTGGGGAGGGATTGTACCACGGAAAGCCTTGATGGATTCTTTATGGAAAGCGCATAAGCCCAAAAGGAGATGGTTGTTGTGGTTGTGTACGGTGGGAACGTTGATCGGGTCGCATCACGGCATCAAACCGTGTCTGCGAGGCGTCACGATGAACGTCATCCTCCTGGAGGACGAGGAGTCTCCTTGGAGCTTGAAGTTCGTCCGGGGGCAAATTCTCAAGGCCTTGAAGTCTGAGTCCGTGCAAGACGAAGGTAGGAAAAACATTCAAATGTGCTCACTTGTGCCACATTTCCTTTTTCTAGAGATGCATGATCACAATTTTTTTCTGCTGATACATGATCAAATCCACCGTCTGGAGACAGAAAACGGCAACTCCCCCCCCACTAATTGCATGCAATATTTCGAAAAGAAACACACACGAGATCCAATTGTTTTATATGCGTCTATGTATGTCCACAATTACAATAAACTTAGACAACTTGATTTAAAAAGTGTCTCTCAAAAGTAATGTTGGAGAAACTAGATCTTGAATTATCAGTTGATCGATCAATACTACCTCGTAGTTAGCGGGCTCACTATTTTCACAGGTTGAAAACTCTCCGCATTCCATTATCCTTGATGGCACATTGCTGTGAGTGGTTTGGTAGAGTGCATTTATGTTGGGTTTGGGGGCCTTTTTTGCCATTCCCCCACCAAAAGGTGAACTGTACTCATGTGGCCGCAATCCATTATGCCTGATCGCATACCGCTGTGAGCACACTTTTGTCGGGCCCGGCAGCTCTTTTTTGCTGGTTATTTCCGCCTGAAATGAACTGCAGTCTTGTTGCCACAATTCATTATGCCTTATTGCTGCGAGCAAGAACAGGCCGACTGCACTTTTGTCGGGAAACATGCCGTTCTGGCCTGTATAAAATGAAATGCAACGGTTGTAGACGTGATGCATTATTCCTGATCAACTGTTGCTGAAAGTAGTGGCCGGCAGAGCCAATAGTTTTATCAGCCATTGTAGCCTGCTTAAAATGAGCTGCACTGTTTTGGCTGCAATCTATTATTCCCAGTCGATTATTGCTGAGAGAAAATTTGTCTCATGCGTGGCATTTTCCCCGTCCATTCTACCTAAAATGAACAGCACCCATGGGGCCGCAATCCATTATCCCCGGATGTTATTACTGTTAGAGCGAATGTTAAAATGTGTGTGTGTTTGTTGAGGGAAGTACTTCAAATATTTTCGCTTATCATGGGGGGTTTGGGCTCCAATTAACCGTGATAATCGAAAGATTAAGATACTTTATCAGCAAAAACTACGACGACAAGATATTGTTAAAACACCACAACAGCGACATATAGATATTGCAGAAAGTGTGGACAATTATTGATGTGTTCGTTATGTAAAAACACATCACTTCTAAACATTATACAAGTGTTCCAGTACTTGAAATCACACATGCCTTGGTTAAGAAAATAGATCATTACTATCCATACACGATGTGCTAGTACTTAGTACAAAAACACAACTATATTATACTGGGGAACATACTGTAGATGCTGAGAATCTTTCCAATAGGTAGTGTCAGTTGATTGAACATTATAGCGCGGTGTCAAGTGACCTATTATTGTGTCTTTTTTGTATCAAGAAGATAATTGTGACATCATAATTGCTAATAACACTCTCTTCTTTTTTTATGTGTCCTTGCTTTGGGGTGATGCAATGGCTGATAAGCGATTAGTTGCATATTAACTAGTATCGGGTATTATTTATGGACAAGCCTCCTCACTGATAAGTAATAAACCTGTGTGCCCTTTGTTTTCCATAATCTCACTGAATGTTTTTTTTAAAGACACTTATTTCAACCTCACTGTGAAATTTGGTGGTTTCAACACAACCTACTATCGACAAAGAGGCTGTCACAGCAGCGCTTGTGAAGGAGTATCTGCCCTAAAGAAGCTAATGGTGAGTGTTATTTTTCAATCAGTGGCTTGCAAAACTATCTGGCCCCCTTGAACTTTGTGACCCATTGCCACATTTAAGACTTCAAACATCAAGACATAAAACTAATTTTCTTGTGAAGCATCAACAATACTGTAAGTGGGACACAATCATTAAGTGGAACACACTTTATTGGATATTTTAAACTTTTTTAACAAATTTAAAATGAAAAAATGGGTGAGCAAATTTATTCAGCCCCATTGAGTTAATACTTTGTAGCCCCACCTTTTGCTGCAATTACAGCTGCAAGTCGCTTGGGGTATGTCTCTATTTCATTGCACATCGAGAAACTGATATTTTTGCCCATTCCTCCTTGCAAAACAGCTCGAGCTCAGTGAGGTTGGATGAAAAGCGTTTGTGAACAGCAGTTTTCAGTTCTTTCCACAGATTCTCAATTGGATTAAGGTCTGGACTTTGACTTGGACATTTTAACACCTTGACATGTTTTTGGGTGAAACATTCCATTGTAACTTTTGCTTTATGTTTTGGATCATTGTCTTGTTAGAAGATAAATCTCCGTCCCAGTCTCAGGTCTTTTGCGGACTCCATCTGGTTTTCTTCCAGAATGGTCCTGTATGTGGCTCCATCCATCTTTCCATCAATTTTAACCATCTTCCCTGTCCCTGCTGAAGAAAAGCAGGCCCAAACCATGATGCTGCAACCACCATGTTTGACCGTGGGGATGGTGTGTTGAGGGTGATGAGCTGTGCTGCTTTTACGCAAAACATAACATCTTGCATTGTTGCCAAAAAGTTCGATTTTGTTTTCATCTGAACAGAGCACCTTCTTCCACATGTTTGGTGTGTCCCCCAGGTGGCTTGTGGCAAACTTTAAACGACACTTTTAATGGATATCTTTAAGAAATGGCTTCCTTCTTGCCACTCTTCCATAAAGGCCAGATTTGTGCAGTATACGACTGATTTATGTCCTATGGACAGATTCTCCCACATCAGCTGTAGACTTCTGCAGAGTGATCATGGGCCTCTTGGCTGCATCTCTGATCAGTTTTCTCTTCGTATGAGCTGAAAGTTTAGGGGGACGGACCGATCACGGTAGATTTCCATTTCAATATTATTGCTTGCACAGTGCTCTTTGGGATGTTTAAAGCTTGGGAAATCTTTTTGTATCCAAATCCAGCTTTATACTTCTCCACTACAGTATCTCGGACCTGCCTGGTGTGTTCCTTGTTCTTCTTTATGCTCTCTGCGCTTCAAACGGACCTCTGAGACTATCGCAGTGCAGGTGCATTCATACAGAGACTTGATTACACACAGGTGGATTCCATTTATCTTTGTTAGTCATTTAGATCAACATTGAAACTTTCAAAGATCCTCACTGAACTTCTGGGCGGAGTGTGCTGCACTGAAAGTAAAGGGGCGGAATCATTTTGCACACCCACTTTTTCGTTTTATATTTGTTAAAAATTTTTAAAATATCCAATAAAGTCTGTTCTAATTCATGATTGTGTCCCACTTATTGTAAGTTCTTCACAAGAAATTAAAGTTTTATATCTTGATGCTTGAAGTCTGAAATGTGGCAAAAGGTCAACAAAGTTCAAGGGGGCCAAATAGTTTCGCAAGTCACTGTATGTCTTTGTATATTTTAGCAGTGATTTATCAAGTACACCAAATATCAGTTCTCCCAAACATAAACACAAGAAACAAAACCCTTTTATTTAGTCAATCGGTGCATTTTCTCATCTTATTGCGGTTTTGGGGATTATATTTCCCTTTTGCGCTCATAATAATGGTTTCCCCAAAAAGTGAGTAGTAAAGGTAAGAAAACGTGAAAAACAGTAACAACAATTGAGTCGAAGGAGGAAACAATTGCGAAATACGAAAAGGCTGCATGAGTTTCTGCCATTGAAGTGCTGCTGGAAAGTTCAGTAAATAATTTAAAAATGGTATATTTTCAGCATTTAACCTGTCTATTAATCTTTATTAACACCATAAAATAAATATATATCAATGTTTAGGTACACGCTTTACTGTTAATCTTTAAATTTCTTTTAGTATGTGGCTACTTCAAAGCAGTTTTAGGCGGTCACTTATATATGATGTAGGCTTATACGCAAGTATAAAAGATACTTGAAGTCGTTTAGATTATAGTGGTCATTTTGTTTTTGGACACAGGCGAATATATTCTCCTATGTCTGCTTTAAACGACACAATCCTTTCATTTAAGATGTGGAATTAGTTTTCTCGATTTGGGTCGCAACTTGTCATTCGGGTGGAACGGTGTGTGCCGAAGTCAGACCAGTTGAGAACCAGTGGCCTAGTGGTTAAATGACGTGCTTGCTTCCCAAAGACTCGGGTTCCTGAAACATATAATGTTTTGTAACGCACACATATAAATACTATATGCGTTTCCGATCTTAATTTCAGGTATATAACGCTCATTGGGTTATAAAGGCGCACTTTCCAATTTCAGTCAGGAAAATAAGGTACATAACCGATAAATGTGCGTAAAACAGTATAATTCACACTATTATGTCTGCAGCAATCAAACAGTCTTGGCTGTGCCGTGCTGGGCCCGACATGCACGTACGCCACTTTCCCATTAGTCGAGTAAGTGCTCCTCCTCCAAGTATGTCGCCCCCTAGTGTTTCGACATTCACGCTCCCTTCTCCCACCCGCACGCCAGTGCCGAGCAGGGCTTGAAATTGATCACGCCCATCATCTCGGCCGGCAGCTTCGGACCAGCTTGCGACAACACGCTAAATCTGCAGCGCCTCCTTCCGCCGGCACGAAAAATTTCCGAATTCTTTGTCCACTTCTGGAAAGAGGAAAACGTCATTAAGCCGGTGTGGGAGACCACTTACGTGTACAAGTTGCAAACCTACACCGAGGAATGTTTTTGGTGAGAGACCGCCTGCTTTTTTGAATTTCTAAAATGACAACTTATTATGTTATTACTATGTTATCATTATGTTGTAACTATGTTGTTACTAGGTCGTAATTATCAGACGGTGAGATAGGATAGCCTCAGCCAATAACTAAAACGTCATGCCAGTTAGAAATCAAATTTCCTGGAAAGTTACAATGACCTTATGACTGGTGAGCTATTTTCAGAACACGGGCTACTCAAGTGTTCTTGAGAAGCTACAAAGTGCCCGCGGGCACCACATTGGAGAACCCTGCCCTGACCAATAAAATATATAAAGGGTTATTTTCTTATTTAACATTTTGAAATAAAAATAAAAAACTATTATATAGCATAGAAACTGTTCAAATAATTAAGGTAAAATGGAGTAAATAAAATAAAATAAATATTTCAAATTAAGATAGTCATGTATTATAGTGGGGCAGCGCGGCGGGGCAGTGGTTAGCGTGTGTGCGGCATAGTTCTGAGGTCATGAGATCGAACCTCCTGTGTGGAGTTTGCATGTTCTCCCCGTGCTTGCGTGGGTTTCCTCCCACATTCCAAAAACATGCATTTCAGGTTAATTGGCCGGTCCAAATTAAAAAAGAGTAAATAATCCTTAAAAATATTAATCGACATATTACATATTTCAAGGAATTTTTTTATCCAACCCGCCTAAAAATCTGAGAATTGCAATATAACCAAAATTATATTTTACGTTAAAAAAATCCTTAAGAATATCATTTTACATGTGTTATCTAATTAAAAGAATGGTACTTTGACAAAATAGTACAAATATAGTTCAAGAAAAACACAATTTGATCTGTTTTGTAAATAACCAAAACAATCCTTGAAAATGTTCACATAAAATAATAATCTTTAGAAATATTAATGTTTTACTTATTTGATAAAGAAATATCATAACAGTGGATAAAAACATAAACATTGGGCTTTTTTTCCTTTTAGTACTTTACTACATCATTAGTTAAGAATATAGTAAGGATATAGTAAAATAAAACCAATGTTTATTTTATTTGAAAACAAAACAAGATATTTTTGCTGTGAGTGCGGCACAGTTCTGAGGTCATGAGATCGAGCCTCCTTGTGTGAAGTTTGCATGTTCTCCCCGTGCTTGCGTGGGTTTCCTCCCACATTCCAAAAGCATGCATTTCAGGTTGTGTGATTGTTTCAAATCCCTCTTAGGGGTCACGGTGACTTATCTTTTTTTATAATAAAATTATTCATCTAATACAAAACAGCCTTTATAATATAGCCTTACAGTACATAATGTTTTAAATACATATATCGTACACATTTAAATTATTTGTAGATGTTTGCCAGGGCCCCATTTGAGAAACACTGGATATATTACCCAATAGCTGCAACTATATAAAGAAATAAAGATCTAAGTATTGAAATAGAGGACATCTGTCATATTAATTCCAGTGCAATTTTCCCTAGGTACATAAACGCATTAGAATCCGCTCCACACATGTTTGCTCAGAAGGTGAACAGAACCATGCTGCGCAAACCAGACGACCTCATAGAAGTCCTGTCGTCGCACAAGAAAAGAACAAGCAACTGTGAGTCTTTCTAAATTAATCACAGCACACCGGGATTCATAATTTCACCTTTTTCTATATGCAGTATTTATCATGTGCGGCTCCGTGAAAGACGTTTTGGAGATGAAGAACCTCTCGAAAGAAGCAGACAGCAGCGACATTCTCTTCATCCTTATCGATCTCTACAAGTCAGTACGGTATACATTTGGGATACCACATTGATACGTTCTGAAGTGAAATTTTGTGTGGCAGGGGATAAAAACCTATAGTAATGAGATAATGTCCTCCCCTGATAAAAAAACACATTAGTAAAAAATGGTGGAAAGTACTACTTATATGTAATATAAGTGTATATAATTCAGTCGCATTTTAAGTGCAAAAACCAAGGAAAAATGAGATTGTATTGAATTCTGGTGTGACGTGATTTGAACTGGTAGAGTGGAGTTACTGGGTTAATGCAAGGGGATGGGAAGGGAGATTCAAATTATAACTGATTTTGAAACTTCTACTTGTGAGGATTGTCATGTCTGTGTTGCTTTAATTGCCTCTTCGTTTCTAGTATTATACCCTCAGAATATGACATGAATCCGTTCTGAACTAGGGATCGTGAGGTGAATTTGTCATATGGCAGAGGATAAAAACTTACAGTAATTAACGAGTGTCTTACCCTGATAAAAAAAAACCCTTTTAAAATCTTAAACACATTTTAAGCATTAGTAAATAAGTGTATAAAGTAAAAACTACTTATATGTAGTCTATGATTCAATAACTTTACTAATAAATATAAATTCAAAGGAATAATGAAATTTTATTTACTTCTGGTGTGATGTGACCTGAGTCGGTAGAGTGGAGTTACTGGGTGGCTGCAGAAAGGGAAGGAAACGACAGATTCAAAATTAAACGGATTTTCAAACTTCCACTTGCGAAGATTGTCATAACGTGAGCTGCCTCTTTAGTTCTGATCATTGAGTGGTTATGGACATTTTCGTTACTGAGGGTAAATATGTGTGTGCCCTCTTTGCATTTCATTATTATCTTAACCTTTATTTCCATGGTTATCCTGTTTTTGCTTCTCCTTTAACCCTGTAAGAGCCAACAGTTTTAATTTTTCCCAAAAAGTTGTAGAAATAGTTTCGAATTGTTGACTTTTTTCACATTTTTGGGTGCCATAATTAAGACTTACAATTATTATTCATGGAACATAAACCATTGCCATTTCTTTGTTTATTGTTAAAGGTACATTGTGTATTATTTGACCACTGGATAGCACTGTATCGTCTAATGCGAACAAAAAACAGTGTTAAATCACAGCGTAGCAGCAAGATGTCAGACAAACATGGCGGCGACTACTTATGTATTCTGCTATGTAAAAGAAATTTCTTGATCTATGGATAGTTATACAAATATTTATAATAATTACATAAGGTATGATAGTTCATGTATATTTGCCAATTATTCAAATCAATGTTTTTTATGTAACGATATGTTTTTGTTCTACTGGGAGGCACAAAATATTACACTCTGTCCCTTTAAGTTATTTGACAAACATTTGGATTTTTTTATCGTTTCAAATAATATAGTGTTCTGTTTTGTGCACTATTTTCCTATCGGTCCTAAAATTCAATATTTGAACAAAGAGGAGTAAATGAAGAACGTTTTTTAAAAATCTGATTTATCGATTATTCGATAAAATAACTGATTCATTGATTATTAAAACAATCGTTAGTTGCAGCCTTAGCCATTACTTGGGGTTAACCAGCAATTATTGCCCAAAATGATCAATTAATTGCTACCGCCCCCTATCCGCAGCGATCAGTACTACATCAATGCTACTTCGCATCAGTACATGAAAAACGTGTTGGTGCTCACCATGCCCAACACCAGGAACTACACCATCAACTCTGACCCCAAAAGCAACGACACGGTAAGGCCATGACGCTCAGAAAGCCTTTTTTAACGGCAATAATCTTTTCGTTTGGGTATTCTTTACGCAGATGAATGATTACATGGCTGCGTACCACGACTCGGTGGTGCTGGTCGGCCAGGTGATCCGGGCCATTATTGCCAAACCTCACGCCGAAGTTAATAAGATGCCGTACGTCACTGTCAATTACCTCAGGAACATCTCCTTTAATGGTAAGAGAAAGAAGGTCTAAGGTGCAGCAGAAGAAGGCTGTCAAGCCTGTCAATACTCATGGTTACTCTGACAACATCTTCAGGCATAGCGGGGAATTATCGTCTGGACGAGCAAGGAGACAGGGACGTGAATCTCTCGGTTATTTACACCACGAAGGATCTCAAGGTATTTCTTTTTCACACGCACACATTTGGATTATTGCATGTGCTGGGAGTCGATTGCTCTGTCCCCAGTATCGGATTTTATTCGAGTTTGACACCGAGCAGAGCCTGACCGTGCTGATTGAGGACCGACCGGCTTTTGTTTGGGGGACCAGTCTCCCGGATTTCAGGCCGTACGAAGGTGGAGTTGGTCGGACGAGTAGTTGCTACACTAACAAGAAGGATTAGAGACTGTTTAAGAAAGTTTAACATCATCCCACAGAACCACCATCAAATAATGTTGTGGTCATTGTCCTGGCTGTGACTGTTGTGGTGGTGGCAATCATTGCATTCATCTTCTACAGGTGACATAACGTTTATTTGAACTTTTACAGCACCCTCTTGTGGTTAATGAATACAATGAAATGTTATGTCATTTTATTTTAACCACCCACTTTTAGGACACATACTGTAGTTTTGTGGATTTGGGAAGTAACAATAACAGAATAGTGTGATTTTGCCAAATTAAAACAAGGTTAGTTTTTTTCTGTTTGTGGAAGCTACAGCACCATCCGTTAATCAGTTAATTAATACAATTGAATTTTATATATTCATATTTTAGCCACCCACTGTTGGGACACATCATGTATTGAAAAAAGGGTTTTCTTTCATTTTTCTTTGTGCAGCTACAAAACTCTCAGGTGATTAGGGAATTATTACAATTTAATTCTATATATTTTAGCCCCACCATTGGAACATGTTTGATTTGAACATAACATGTACCATTTACTGTATGAGACAGATTTTTTTTCACCTTGTATGAAACTACAATCTATAAAAGGAAACTTTTTTCTTCACCAAAGTGTTTTTTTAAATGGAGCTTGAACGAATTACTGGGTTTCGTTTTCTGTATATCGCCAAACCCCTACCATTATAGTGGTACCATTTTGTGAAGTTCAGATCACAAAAATTGTCAATAGTTTAAGTTCCTGTCCCCCCTCCCCCAAATTATTTTGTATGCATTTCTTACACTTTCTTGCATAAAATTTGGGTCTGTTCTCTTCCCCCACCACAAATGTATCAAAACTGACCATAAGATGCGTGATTGTCAATGCAGACAAAATCGCAGAGATCGTCTCTTGAGGAATCGTTGGTCCATCTCCCACATCCCTTCTGATCTCGTCACACTGCTGGAGGACAACTCACTCAACCAAGTCCATCTAAAGGTATCGAAAAACAGTAACTCGTACAGCTTTTTGTGTGTTAAAGTGTCCTTTGTATCTTCTCCCGTCAGATTGAAGAACGGAAAAAAGTTTACAAGATTCGTCGCGCACTTTATGACAAGAAGGTAGTTAAACGGCAGAATATCTTAACGTAGGTGGAAAGTTTATTTTGAACTCTCACTGTAAATGTTTCAGATTGTCATCCTGAAAGAGCTTAACCACTCGGATGGGAACTTCAATGAAACACAGAAAGATGAGCTTCACGCGGTGAGGCATACACATGTCGCCGCAACATCGTCTCCTTTCTAATGAATCCTCACGCTTCTCTGCAGCTCCTGCAGATTGACTATTACAACCTCACCAAGTTCTATGGCACGGTTAAATTTGACGAGGGAGTGTTTGGCGTGTTTGAGTACGGTCAGCGAGGATCACTTAGGGTAAAACATAATCCTCTCCATTTCAGAAAATACAACTGAAAAATAACGACATTCCTTTATCCAGTATGTACTGAATGACAAAGTGTCCTATCCCGAGGAGACGTTTATGGACTGGGAGTTCAAAATCTCCGTCATGTATGACATTGCCAAGGTGACACACAAAACATTGTTACATTGATAAATGATCACAGTACGCCCCCTGAATACAACATTAAGCCATTGGTCAAACAGAGTAGTGGGTGGATGCATGTCGGGAGGAGGTGACAGCGACGGCAGATTAAGAGTGAAACCGATCTTAAAACTTTCGCTGTCAGGACCTTAGATTTCCTTGCAATAATCGTCGCCTTATTTTGATAATTGTCCAGATTGTTGACTACTTACAGCCATGCAATTTAGCAAGGGTAACCATTCGTGTACCTTCTTTGTATTTGATAATCGCAAGTTTCCATGGTTATCATGTTTTTGCTTCTCCCTTTAGCATTGCTGCAAGTCTTGAGTCTTGTATCGCACTAACTCAAAGATTTTTTTTTAGAAGAACACGAAACTGAATGAAGAGAGAGAAAGGCACTGTGGGGAGGAGTAAAGACAATACCATATCAGCCTTTTTACCCCAAACCAATAAAGGACGAGCATTTAATATAATGTCGCCTAATAGCTGACAGGCATCTTATGAAACACTGAATTACAATTTTGTACGTCTTTGGGAACGCTAAATAATTTGTTTATGATGTCTTTTACGGGCAGCACGGCGGCGCAGTGGTTAGTGCGTGTGCGGCACAGTTCTGAGGTTATGAGATCGAACCTCCTGAGTGGTGTTTGCATGTTCTCCCTGTGCTTGCGTGGGTTTCCTCCAGGCACTCCGGTTTCCTCTCACATTCCCAAAAACATGCATGTCAGGTCAATTGGCCAGTCGAAATTATCCCTAGGTGTGAATGAGCAAGTAAGTTGTCTGTCTCTGTGCCCTGCGACTGGCTGACAACCAGTTCAGGGTGTCCCCTGCTCACTGCACAAAGACGGCTGGGATGGGCTCCAGCACCCTACGCGACTCCACTAAGGACAAGCAGTGGAGATAATGGATGGATGGATGTCATATACTGGGGTAAACCATATAGAGGGTCTGAAAAACATCTTATTCAGCACCGTAAAGTTAAAATATTTTAAGGCAGGGTCTCCTCTGGGGTCCACTGCATTTTAAAGTCACTGCTACACACCCGCGTTCCTAAACTGTAGTTGCAGATCCTCGTTTTTATCAGTAGAAGGCGCCCAAGCTTATACCCCTCTGTGCAGGGAATGTCATACCTCCATGCTAGTGCCATCCAAGTGCACGGACGCCTCAAATCCACCAACTGTGTCGTGGACAACCGCATGGTGGTGAAGATCACAGATTTCGGCTGCAACTCTTTCCTCAAGCCTGGCAGAGGTTAGAAAAAGGGCAACACCTCATTAGATCCATTTTCCTCATCATATAACCTCTTCTCAGACTTGTGGACGGCGCCTGAGCACTTGAGGAAACAGGGTACCTCGCAAAAAGGAGACGTATACAGTTTCGCCATTATCGCTCAGGAGATCGTACTTAGGAAATCGACATTCTACACTAAATGTTGCTCAGACCGTGCAGGTGAGAATAAACACAATTTTCAGCATTTAATTCAGCACCAGAGAGCAGGGGTCACCCACGTTGTGCCCGTGGGTACCAGGTACCCCCCTAAAAACACTTGAGTGTGCTTTGGATCAATACAGGAAATAGTTAACCATTACTGGGTCATTGTGATTTTCCATGATATCGGATTTTAAAAGAAGTTTAAACTATTATAATCCCATTTTCTGATTATTACAACCCGGTAGTAACATAACAGTAACAACATAGATATAAGTGCCCGCTTTGAGACTGGGAGGTCGCTGGTTCGCACCTCGGCCGAGACATACCTAATTGGTATAATGGCGGCGCCCTCTGTTGGCTGCGGCTGCATCGACTCGCTACAACGGGTCAGGTGTATCGACATTTCGTTCTGTGTACACTGTTACAAAGAATGACAATACAAAGGAAATTATTATTATTATTATTATTATTATTATAACATGTTATCACAACTTGTTATTTTAGAAACGCATATCAAACTGGTAGCCCTGGTCGCAAAATGGTTGGTAACCCCTGCTACAAAGACCTGTGATTTTCATGAATGTTCCAATTTGCGCGAATGAACAGAGAAGTTATCGAAGGTCATCATGTCCTACTTCAGACCCGACCTGGACTTTGACTCAGCTACAGAGAAAGAACTTGAGGTAGGAGCGTTATTGAACTTTGCCTTGTGATTACAGTAATGGCTTAATTGCGGCACACGCGTCATTTTGTAAATGGAAAAAAAATGTGATCGTCTGACAAAATGAATAAGTATTCCATTTGAAATTCAGTTTGTCACCCATTAGGTATACATGTTGATCAAAAGTTGTTGGGAGGAGGATGCTGAGAAAAGACCGGATTTCAAGAAGGTAGAAAGCTGTTTGGGCAAAATCATAAGGTAAAAAAAAAATACATTATTTGGTTAATATTTTTACTTTTTTTTAAACTGATGAGTTTTCGACTTAACGTTTCTGATTTACAAGTAAAATTCACGATAAAGACAATGAAAGCTACATGGACAACATGATTCGTCGGCTGCAGATGTACTCCAAAAACCTGGAGCACCTGGTGGGGGAGAGAACTGCCCTCTATAAGATGGAGCGGGACCGAGCAGATTGCCTCAACTTCATGCTTCTACCGCGGTATGTTTAAATGTTAAGCCATGCCCATTCTTAAGGTACACAAAATTCTCATAGATTTTGATAAGAAAATTATTCAATGTGTATTCAGACATTTGTTTTTATTCTTATTGCATACAATTAAGAATGTGGTTCTTTTGGGACTACTGAACACATGCATATAAGATCGCTTATGATGCCAGCGTTGGGTTATTTTGACTGTTATTTGGCACCGTTTTTTCTTTATCTTGAAGTTCATTTCCCCCTCCCGCGTTTTTGACAGCCCTGTGGTGAAAAGCCTGAAGGAAACGGGCGTGGTCGAACCCGAGCTTTACGACGAGGTGACCATTTATTTCAGTGACATCGTGGGTTTCACCACGCTGTGCCAGTACAGCACGCCAATGGAGGTAGTGGACATGCTCAACGACATCTACAAGGGTTTCGACAGCATCCTGGACCACCATGATGTCTACAAGGTACCGTGACAAAACCTTTTTTTTGTATTGATCTCACATGCATTTGCTACGCAGGTGGAGACGATCGGCGATGCCTACATGGTGGCTTCCGGCCTACCGAACCGTAACGGCAACCGGCATGCAGTGGATATTTGCCGCATGGCCTTGGACATTTTGGCCTTCATGGGTAACTTCCAGCTCAGGCACTTGCCGGGCATCCCTGTGTGGATACGCATCGGCGTGCACTCAGGTGGGCCATACATATCCGTCAATAACGATATTCTTTCATAATTTATTTAACAGTTGCGTTATAATGAAGTTTGGTCAGACCAAGGGTCTGACAATACATTAATTTCGGACTGGGCAAACAAAATATTTCCAGTAACAAGAGTTTTAATGAATTATAAAAAATGCACCCTATGCAAAATAACTGATTGCATAAAGATCAAAAACAAATGTAACATTTACAGCATGTGCAAAATATAAAAAGCTAGTCATAAAGCTCGAGACTTAATACAACAATAATTAGTACGGTTGTATAATAGTTAACAACAACAGGGTTTCAATTTTAATTTTTAAGCCTAAATTCCTACCATTTACTTTTCAAGGTCTCCATTTTAAAAAAACACAAATGAAATTAATTTGATAAAATACCCAGCCCTACATTTATTTGATCTTTGTGCCGCAACACATAATTAATTGAATATTACCTTATCTATACTAATATTCAGGGTTGGGTAAGGTTACTTTAACTTGATTACTTTCAATTAATTTTGGATTACTCAAATACCAAATATGCTAATAAAAGACAAAAGAAACTAAATATGAATAAAATTATGACTCACAACACGTGGTAAGCTTTCTCTCCTGGGTTTGATCTCTTTGATCTCCGGCACAACTAACATAAAATGCGACAGAAACAAAATGAAAATAAATCCAAACAGCTTGCCAACATCATTTTTGCCGTTCCATGTATTCCGTTACTCCCCAAGCCTGCACAAAAATTAGTAATTTTATTCATATTTAGTGTATTTTGTCTTTTATTAGCATATTTGGTATTGGAGTAATCCAAAAGTAATTGAAAGTAACAAGTTAAAGTAACCCTACCCAACCCTGCTAATGGTCTTTTTATTAAATCTTGTTTTTATCTTTACGTCTTTTATCACATAGAACAGTCTTTATTGTCATTGACAACAACATAGTGAACATTGTTTGCAACAAGATTAGACATGACCCCAGGGGAAGAAACTTTACCCAAACCAGTTATTCCTTGATTTAAGGGACGTGTAGTGCCTACCAAAGACAGATCAAAGAGGTGGTATACTATGTTCTAATTGAAGACAATAAAGACAATTCTCTTCTATACCATGTTATTCTACTACATTGACAGATCAGTATTTAAGATACCCCTAGTAGCTAGTTTTAATACCAACTCGTCCTATTTTGTGTCAGGTCTATGTGCAGCAGGCGTGGTCGGGGTAAAGATGCCCAGATATTGTTTATTCGGAGACACGGTCAACACGGCGTCTCGGATGGAGTCAACAGGACACCGTGAGCAACCTCCTAATGAGCAGTCTAAATTATGTCAACATCAATGCAGCGTGCCACTGGGTTCCTGCCCTGTGACATTTGCAATTATTTATGTGCAATTAGTGTATGTCCCGGTCAACCTAATGAAATGAATTTGACATTTTATGCCGCAGCCCTGCGGATCCACGTCAGTCAGCCCACTATTAATATCCTGACGAGGACGGATTGCAAGTTTGAGTACGAGTACAGAGGGGAAACTTATTTAAAGGTGAATGTAAAGTGAATGATGAAGTTTTCCTCATCCATATTTTTATACTGAAAAAAGACTGAGCGACTTCTAGTACAGAGACGAATGATACATGCAGATTCCAGCTAATACATGTCTAACATTTCAGGGCATTTCCGTTTTATTTTCTTCCCCCACAGTGAAAATGCTGAAGTCCATTTATAGCACATGAAACAGTTGTATAAATCCATATGTGGTCTAAGTCTATGCCTCTGGTAAGCCACATACTGCACATTTTGTAAAAAGACGGTACGCAGCAATGGAGCCCACTTTTTGAAAAAGATTTTCATAGATTTTGGAAAGTGACATGAATTATATCATCATTTGATTTATGTCAAAAGTTAAATTCGGAAAAAAACTCATTTTTACATTATGTGGTCACTCATGCTCGCAAACAGCATGTATACTGGGTTATTCATTTGTCATGTCAATAATTCATTTGGATTTTTCCCATCAATGTCCAGAAAAAAAGGCCCTTTTTTGATGGGTTTGAGTGTATTCGCGCTTTTAAAGTGGTGAAATTCTGCTATGTATGCAAAAATCCATAGACCTCAATAGAAAAAAAAATCTTTGACGCACAAAAAGATACCAAAGTTAACCCGGACTATGACAAGGAAACACTGCATTATGAATATTTGCTTGATATTTTTTCTCAGGGGAAAGGAACAGAGACAACCTACTGGTTGACTGGGGAGATGGGCGCAGACTATGACCTCCCAACTCCTCCCACAACGTAAGCAACTCCAACAACATAACTCAAAAACATCACGCTACAATAATCTCAGAAACAACCCAAGGTTGAAGCTGACCTACCTTTTCCAGCGAGAATTTCCAGCGGCTTCAGCAGGACCTGGCCCACATGATCCTGGCGTGTCTGGAGCAGCGCCCACGGGGATCAGTGCGCCGAAAGAGGCCACTTCTGAGTCAGACCGAGGGAGAAGGCGATTTAGGACCATCGGAGGTGGAACCTCCAGAATATTTGCATCTGGCAACTGTGGACAACACACTGAGCACCTTCCTCTAGGACAGATATGACAGAGACCATATCAGCTTTTAAATATTTTTGTCCATCATTGACCCTATTTGTCGAACACTCATCGGCCACGTCGTTAATTGCAGTCACAACTGCTGTAAAAAAGATTGTTATACAAGTTTGCTTGTGAGATCAAAAAGGACAACACTTAAAAAGAAAGCAAAAGGACATTTTATTGTTTTGCTTTTAAGAGTATAACCTTTCATTTACATAAACATGCATTTTTCAGACCGTTTTAAAGGTCCTGAAAAATGGACTTTCCATTATTGTTTGATGTTTCAGAAAAAAGTCAAGTCAAAAATCTTTTGACAGCAATACAAACTTTGTACTTTGGCGACACTTAATGTAGAATTCTGCTTGGATGACAATCCACAAAAAAAAAAAAAATCATGGAACACAATTTTTCAGGCAAATGTTGAATTAATGTTTCCTTTCAGTACGTAAACGCTAAATAAATTTCATTTTTTAAGGTATGATCCATCTTTGTTGTTATACAGAAAGAATTACCCCGTGAGCAATAAATTGAAATACAGCAAGAAACATTCAATATGTGGTGTACAATTTCAAAAACACTGTAAGAAGATGTAGTAGCAAAGGACCATGGACATGCAAAAGGAACTAGCGCCAACATGTGGATGTGCTGTAGAAAACAAACCAGCATATCTTGTGCAGGTCAAGACCATTGGATCAGTCAAACATGGAAAACCATCAAGTATAAAAAAACTGCCCGGATGGTGAGCAAAATCAATTTTTTGGTCAAAGAAATCTTAATAAATAAGACAACCAAATATACAAAATCATTTTTAAAAGCACTTTAAAAAAAACGCTCAGGCCCCCCCACCTCACTTTTTTACACAAATGTGCAGCTGAATTATTTTCTATAATTCACAATTTAATAATTCCCCCTCTTAAAAAGAATAATTCTTTCGTAGTCACTCTTTGAGGCTGCTTTATGCAACAATTTGAACCAAACCATCTGCGCTAATTTGATCATTTAACACTTAAAAACTTTTTTGATGGCCGGATTTCATATGTAGACAATTTTGAAAGAACTCTGGCCAATATTTTTCAGGCTTGATTCACCCATGTCCGTAACAATACATTTTTTTTGTTACACAGAGCAGCTTTAATTTACACTTTAAAGTACTCATTTGCACTGATGGGATTGTTATACACATTTCATTTCTAAAATACATATAAAAACAACCGAGACCATTTGGACATGTCAGTCTTTGCCGCTTAAACAAGGCACTGGATTGTCCACATTGAAAAATATACATGAACTATTGAACAGATTTCACCCATTTGAATTAGTATTACACTGTATGATCATCTACAGCAGTTTATATTTTTATCACCAACACAATAAAAAAACCTTCTTTGCACCTCATCTTAGAGGTCTAACTTTATTTCAAGGTCAGGGACTTTTTTTCAATCTTTGTAGTCCTACCTTTAAATACATGATGCTATATTTGAAAGGGAAAAGCGATAAAAAAACATAAAAATGCTTTTAATGTTTTCATACAAACATTGATGAGAATCCACTCAATAAATGATCGTATCAGGTTACTCAAAATCTTTGGTCATCAATGTACTAAGTTTCACAAGAATTCTTGCACCACGCAAGTTCTTGCTTTGTGTAAAGTCCCTGGAATACTTGTGATAGGGTAACATATTGCTATATTTAGCAAACAGTCTTCAACATTATTTTTCCAAAATTAAAACACTACAAATCTACTCCCACGCATTTATACATTCCATGCACAGGATGTCATTTTGAGCCCCAAATAAATAATTAAGGTTCTTGTCGTGTTTACATCCTGGAGCCATGGATCTGGAAAAGCTGTGGAAGGAAATGATACAGTTAGCCGAGAGCAGGCGTCTCCGCATTCATTTTCAGAGCTTCTTTATCAGTTACAGTATGGTTGGGTTGCCATGACAGCAATGGTGATGGAAATGGTAAAGTACGTTATGGCAAGGGCGCGTGAACTAAAACGTATGTGTCTGCTTCTGTGTGGGCGTTTGTACAAAGGGACAGGGAAGAACATTACAGTGCAAGGTTATTACTGCTCCACTAAAACGTAAGGGAAATTTCATGTCACAGCATTGATTATTAGAAACCTTAGTCACCGGGATCCCTCGTTATCCATAACGATGAACAGTGGGAGTCCTGAAGACATTTGAACAGTAAACACTTTCCGAATAGGATTTCACTTGAATTTATTTAACTATTTTAAACAATAGAACCTTGAAATAAGCGAATTGTGGCTTTTGTAAGCTGTAAATATATTAGAAACCCTTGAAAAAAACTAAAGATGTGCACAAAAATATTGATTTGAAGCCAAAAGATCGCATTAAAGCACTGATTTCATCAAAATGAAATAAATCATTGCAACACGATTATAGTTCTTATGCACCAAGATATCACAAAAATAGTTACAAAAACTTCAAAGAAATGGGATTTTGGTCAATAAAATAATACAGATCCCATACCAACATTTAGCATTAGCTAAGGGCAAATGTGTTCTATTTACGAAGATTTTGCAACCGATATGCCATGTTTATAACATAAGCCCAGTCTTTTCCCAGTTGCATATTTCCCTGCATAATACTGCTCATTGCGTCAACCAGCACGTTTTCCTGGACCAAATGCCGTGGCATGAAGCACCCTGAACTGACATTACATAGTCACACACTCTGGATTGTGTCCAAAGCACTCACTAACATCGTTCCTCACCCTTTCCCTGACTCGCTTTGGAACAAAGGAGCCTGAGTCTCTCATTCTCTAAGCCACTCATTCGGTGTAGTTTCTCGCCCTCCCTCTGCTTCCTCCTCCTCCTTCGCAGCTTCCTCCTCCTGCGTCTCCGTCGGCTGCGGTCAGCAGCAAGGACAAAGGAAAGAGGGTGACAAATGAACAGAAAATGGATGAAAAAATGAATGCTAATGAGTGTCAGTGAGAAGGCAGATATATATTTATGCTATATATCCACATGAGGACTGTGAAGCCAGAAGTACTTGAAAGGATGTGTGTGTGCAAGATGGAGGTGATGACATTTGTCAGTGAGTGACATTTGAAGGTTTTCCAGCGGGGGAGTTAGAGCACGGATGCACATAAAGAATAAACATGTATAACTAAAGTAAAGAAACCCACATGGACACTATAAGCATTATGTCATGTTTATGATAGGTAACATTTTCTTTTTATTCCCCCATTTAAAGGTATGTTGTTGTTTATTAGCGTTTGTCCATTAAATGTTTATCTGAAATAATTTATGATGTTATATTATATGTTATTTACAATAGAAAAGAATTAAAAACAAGAAAAACTAAAGCAGCAGCAAATCTCACACTGCATTTGTAGAAATTTAACTACAATATACACGTGTAATACGTTCCTATGCGTACTTTGTTTCGTATTTCACCTTAGTTTTGTGGCTTTGCTCCGTGCCCAGACCAGAACCAGGCGTGTGAAGCTCCTTAGAAACAACACAAAGAAACTCTGCCTGATCCTCAGTCCCGTAGCTGTAAGACGATCCGATGTTCACCATCTAGACAGAAAGAGGAGGTCCCATCAGCTTAAAGCCAAGCTCATCCATTAAGGAAAACGTGGGTTAGGACAAGGAGAGTCTCTGGGTTTCATGCATGCTGGGTCAGGGAGCACACAGCTGCTTGTTGCACACTCAGCAGTGGACCAAACAAGAAATTGTCCCTTTCATGGTGCCCACACAATTACCCATCCACAAACATGGTGTGCAAAGCAAAGCTGTACAGTGGGAGGAGGAAAAGCAAGATAGAAAAGCCCTAAAAGAGATTGCCAGCCTGACGTGCAGGGGATGGAATCTTGTGTGTTAATGCCACTAACGTCAAGTGAACTCAAACTGCCTCTCTTGATTGTTAAAAGTCAACATAGAAATCTACTGATCATACTACCACCATTATAAAAATGCACTAATTGCGCTGTAATTTATATCAAGCTAAAAAGTATGCATCTTTTGCCGAGGTAACATATTTAAATATTTGGTATAGTGCAGTGTCAGCAATATATGGCTCACAAGCCACAAATGGCTGTTTTCATGAGTACATCTGGCTCAAAGATAAAATTGAACATGCGCAATTATTACCTGCTTTGTTACATTCAAAGGAGATTTTTGCAAGTGCCAAGCCTGGAAGACACCTAACACTAGAAGTCCCACAGCCGAGCCATTTGGCTTTACCACATAGAATGCCCAAAGGACTGATTTAGTTTCACCATTGATCTGAAAATGAGGCAAACTCTAGTGTAAATAATACAACTCAGCAATGACCCCTTTCATGCTAATGTGAAGAATGTTTTGTTGGGGCGTAACAAACAGATATTTTTATTGTATTACTCTAGTTGTATATATTTGAAGTATTTCAGCAGTCTGATTTTGTAGTATTTCCGTAGAATTTTTATAGCATAGCTCTACTTTCATTTAGCAGTATTTTTTTTGTATTTCCACCATGTTTTTGATAGTATTTTTGTCGTATTACTGTAGTTGTGCTCTTGTAGTATTTTTTTTGTTATATTTCTTTAGCAGTATTTTGGTTGTAATATTTATATATCAGTATTTTTGTATAATAGCATCACTGTAGTGGTATCTTTGTAGTATTTCTGCAGAACTATTTAAAAATATTTCCATGAAAATATCTTTGTAATATCCTTCCATTTTCTTCTGATTATCTGGGGTTGGGTCACGGGGGCAACAGCCTCAGCAGGGAAGCACAGACCTAAACTCTCTTCAGCTACTTAATCCAGCTCATCAAGCGGGATCCCGAGACGTACCCAGGTCAGCCTAGAGATGTAGTCTCTCCAGCTTGTCCTGGGTCATCCCTTGGTCTACTGCCGGTGGATCATGCCCGGAACACCTCCCGAGGGAGGAGTCCAGGAGGCATTCTTATCAGATGCCCGGACCACCTCAACTGCCTCCTCTCAATGCGAAGGAGCAGCGGCTCTACACAGAGTCTCTCCCGTTGACTGGGCTTCTCACCTTATCTCTAAAGGGAGAGCCCAGCCCCCCTGCAGAGGAAATTCAATTCCTTTTCCGGTTGAGTACCATGGTCTTGGAGGTGCTGACTTTGATCCCGGCCGCGAATCACTCCAGTAACAGCTGAAGACCTTGGCTTGAGTGACAACAGCACCACATCATCTGCAATAAGCAGAGATCCAATGCAGAGGCCCCCAAACCGGACCACTTCCCAACCAAGGCTGTGTCTAGAAATTCTGTCCATGGAAGTTATCAGTGGCAAAGGGCAGCCCTGGCCGAGTGCAACTCCCACTGGAAACGAATCCGATTTACTGCCGACAATGCGGACCAAACTCTAGCACCGGGCATAAAGACCGCACAGCCCGATCTTTTTAGTATTTCTTTGATAATTTTTTACTATTAATGTATTTGAATTTTTGTAGTATTTCTGTTGTAATATTTCTGTAATAGTACTTTTGTATCATAGTATTGCTGTAGTAGTATTTTTATAGTATTGTTTCTTATCAGAATGAAGACAAAATAATATGTTAAGTCCCTGTTTTGAAGCACTAAATTTGATATCTTCACTTCTTAGTCGAGTGAATTATTGAACAGGGGTCATGTGCACAACAACATTCCAATGGAACAACCCTACCATGCCGGATTAACCGAACAATGGTGACAAGATGGGCTGTTGAGTTGTTAATTTTAAATAAATGGTCATTCTGGAGGGGTAAGAAAGTTCCTGGGACTTCTACTGTCAATATGAAAATGGTCCTGTCCAGAATATATATATGGGCACAGTCTCACCTAAATCTAACAGTCAAGGTGTCACAAAGATCATTTTTTGGCTGTACATCGCAAAATAATCTTTTATGTGGAAGCGCATTGAACAATGTATGTTCACAGTTGAGACCCTTCATGATGAAAATGCACTAAACAAAATATAAACACTCCAAAACCCCAGAAAAGCACCCAGAGCAATTTGACTGGATGAGCAGTAAGAATGGGCAGATCTATAGACATAGCATGTGCACTCCATTTCTCCCCTCGCCCAGCGCTTTCTGCACCGAAAGTAAGTACGTTGGAATTTACTAATATTTTACAAAATTACTTCTCTTGCAACTAGTCTTAAAAACACTTTTTAGGACAAAAACGCCAGTCAAAATGAGCCTCAACACTCTAATAACTGCGGAAGGGGGACAAATTTTAAGTGGTATATTTACATTGATATGAGACACAGGCTCTGGCCTTATTATTATTTCATAGATTTTATGAAATCTTTAAACATCACACAGTGAAATAAAATGTGGTGAAGAATTAAGTTTTGTCTGGAGAGCGGGTTTGGCGATTTTGTGGAATTTTGTCTTAAAATATACGGCATGGCTCGATCTCCCCAATTTTGCATTACAACCCCAGAAATGAATAATACCACCCCTATAAGGCTTTTTGTGGTTTGTAGATATAGTCAATCTAATGAGTTGCGTTTTCTTTTTTTCATCTGCATTAGGCCTGACGCTTCCACGTAATCAATAAACAGAGGCTAAGTTCAGCCCATGGTTGAGCAGATACAAGTGCAGCAGCTAGGAATCAGGTCAGGGCCTTGGGAAAAGGGGGGTCTCAAAGTTGAAGGGTCAGCAGTAGCGTGAGTCCAACCCACAGTCCAAAGTAGTCCAGTGCGGGGCTTTCTGCAGGCACGCACGCTGACCTGCTCAAACTTCCAGCCGTCGGACATCGTGGACACCATCTGGGTCAGCTCCTCCTCCTGGCACTGCAACACTCGATAGACGTGCTTAGGGGGAACCTGCTGGGAGGGCAGCACAAAGAAAATCACTACTTCATTTCTGCCACGTGAAACCAAAATGAACACAAAGAGAAACAGATTGAATTGTCAGAAAAAAAAAGCGTTTTAAAAATTTTATATGCACGTGCCACGAGTTACCCCAGGCATGTACGGTTAAGTGCAGCGAAATACAACGCAGGGAAAGTGGGAGTACACTGGCAGGCGCGGTGAATCAGGGATTACATAAGTGTGAGTGCAACCAGCTTGAAGAGAAATGAGAAAAACGGGCCGCGGCTCACTCTAGTTTTAAAGGTCTTCCAGATGCACCGCAATGAGACAAATTAATACAATACTAGACAAATGTTATCCATTATAAATAGCATACTAAATACAGAGTACAACATATGTACAGTATTTTAGTTTATCCAAAAAGCTATAATAAAAAAACATCAATTAGGCCTTTACCTGCGTAGACTTGGAGTCCCTTTCTATGATCCGCTCTTTGATGAGTTTGATAAGAGGGGTGATGTTGTAGAATTCGGCCTCCTCAAGCACACCTGGGAAAAATGGACAAACAAGTGAGGTAGTTGGAAACAAATTGCCGTCATTTCATGTCGGTCGGGCATGGTTAATATTAAAATCATTACTTAGTGGTGGGATGTATATTTTTGTTTTGACTATTTATTAGACCTTACTGATGAGTTGTAGTTAATAATTAAATGTCTTTAAAATTATATAATAAAGTCAATTAGGAAGTTACTGTGCAGCCCACTTGAACTGAAAATATAAACTAGCCGAAGCTTTCAAGAATTAAAGTAGGGAGACCTTCTTCAGCGAGTTCCTTGTTGTACACAAGTTTGCCGTGTCTCAAATAATTGAGGATGGGTCCGAAATAGGTGGGGTCTCTGTCAATCACATAGGCTCCGGTCTCATCCTGTTACAAAAGAAGACAAGAAAATTAGCATTGCAGTAAACATTTCTGTGCCCCCCTCTTCATAAAATATTCTGCAATAGCTTGTCAATCAAATATAGATGAGGTGAGAAAATATGAGGATAAATAGAAATATGGTTTAGAAGGACAGTAAGGACTTATAAGTGACAAAATAAATTTGTAATTTGAAGGTGATGGAGGGTGAGGACAGCCGTAATCACATTAGTGCCTTTTAGAACGTGCGTCTGTAGAGAAATCCACAGCGTGTTTAGAACGGAAAAGCGGTGGAGGATGACTGGATGAGACTCGCCAATCTGGGAAGGATCTTACAGAATTTTCTTTAAAATAACAGGTAGTGCAAAGGTATACTTCACCTTTTAGTTTAGTTCCAATTTATTAATACACTGTATGTTTTTCACCTGTAAAACTCCCTGTAAAAAACATTAGTTCGGACAAGATTATGACTCCCTGCAGAGGTTAAATTCACAATCCAAAGACCAACCAACTCAAAGCCTTCTTGCTTTCCTAAACCATATAAACATATTTACATTAAAACAAGCCCAAATTCACCCACCAGTCAGAGCACTATTCATGCATTGAATACAACCAATATCTCTTTAGGTAAACATCGGTTCCCTTGTGTGTTATATTTTTCCGAAACAGATAATAAGTCCGTTGGTTCTACTCAGACTATCATTCTCAAGAAAGACTTCGCGTAGGTACAAACAAAGATAAAACGAATTCAGACTTGCAGTGGAATCCACTCCCAGTCAATTCCAACAAAAGGTAGAGATGTGCACCGGCATGACTCGTTTCAAAAATCTCCAGCATCAAACACTGCACAACCACAATCTTTGTAAAGAGGATTATGTAGTTATAATCTGCGATCCTTCAACCCTTTTATACCATGATCATGTCATATCATATCATCCAGTTATCATGATGGACGTTAACTTCATCTTATAATTGGCTTGGAGCAAGAAAGGTTCAACTTGCTCGGTATTAACAGTACACAAATTGTTGATGGGGCGGCAGGGTGTCCTAATATCCGTAATTGCATTAAAACAGACTCAGGGCGTTGGACCGTGCGTGCTAAAAACAGAGAAAGAACAGAGAGGGGTAGCAGACAGAGGACACTCCAGTAGGGACAATAAGAAGCTTGTCTCCAGAAACTGAGCTAAAAAGCTCTATAGAAAAGCTATTTTGCAGTAGTGTCGAACTGATTAATCAGGAGTCAATCATAATCAGTTGATCATGACACTTCAAACAATTCCTCCCAAAAAACATAAGAATGAGTAATTGTTTTTCCCATAATGCAAGAAAACGGAATTTATCAACATTGTAAAACTACCATGAATGCAACATTGCACTCACAGTGGATTATCAACAAGTAAGTATTGTTGTGGCCAAGTTCAGGCACTATTCTGCAGTAATTGACTTTCACAACTGCATCAGTCTGGATTGGTAATTTCCATTATCCATTGTTTTTCTGTTGACATTTGAAAAATGCTGCTAAACTGGCAAGTGCAGAGGTACAGTGCCATCTGTTTACTCGGCATGTGTTATGCGAACGTGGACCATTAACACGGATAATGGAAAGATAATTTATTTTACCGAGCAGAGGGGAAGCATTTAGGTATGGCAGAAATGAATGTTTCTGATCCGTATGATGGAAACACAACAATTTCTATTCATGACAAAAATACAAGCCAATGACAAACAATTGAGTAAGCAAGTTGTCAAGCATGCATAAACTTTGACGTGATGAGTAATTAAAAAACCTCTCTGTTTGCAGAGTGGTCTGGAGGGTGGAATCATTCTAAATTAGCTCTTTTTACTTGATATGCGAAGCAGTTTTTTTGGAACACGCCAGACTAGCGGCCATTCAAGTTTATGAGGAAAAATGTTGCTTGCTAATCTTTTATAGGGATTAAGGAGCTGAATACAAAATAATTACAAACACACAATCTCGCATTGATTTCCCCACATCTGCTGTTATTATTTAAGTGACTAAGAGAAGAATTTGATTGCAACATACTGATTATGCTATCAAACTATGTTTCCCCTCGGGGCAAGCTGGCAACTGGATTGCAGCTCTACATTCATTGGACAACGTCCACCTCAGTCGAATACCACTTTGCATGGAAACGATGTGTCTGAATTTTCGGTATCCCAAAAAGTGCAATCTGGTACAAAATCTGCTACTAAAGTGTGCCTCTGATATTTATGACAACAGTATATTCAAATTAGGATCGGGGGATGGTGTAATTGTAACCTGTGCAGTCCTTTGAAAAATCTTGTGATAAGGGCTATACAAATAAATGTGACTTGACTTGAAAGATTACATCCAATTGATGAAGACACATAGCTCTACTTTTCTTTATAGTCTAGGACTGCTGCATTTGAGAACATAATTAGAGGTCTGGGACAAAAAGGGATAAATAGGTGAGTTACCCATGCTCAGGGCGACGATGACAAAGATAGGAAAAAAAGGAGATAAAATGGGAATGAGAGCCATCCTTTGTGTCCTCTGGCAATGCGAGAGGAGCTCCTGTTAAGTCATCGCCGAAGGTCACATGGAAAATGCTACCACAATCCTGCCTGCGGTGCAGTTGAGGACAAATTGAGGCGCGCCTAAATAGAATTTTTTGCTATTTACTCCAGTTGCATGAAAGCACATCTGCTCATTTGGCGAGATTTAATATGCTCCGCGGTACTCATTCTGGGATATTCAAGCTCATACTAAATGAGACTGAACTGCATTGCTTGGATTAACGTTAGTGCCTCGTAATTTTCACGACACAAATAGTGGGCCCTCAGCTAAAAAACGCAAATGTATGCTGGCTGTGTTGCTCACACCAAAAAATAAACAGCATACTTTTACTAGCTGGCTTATTTTTTCCGCCCATCAGGGAAAAAAAAAATTACACACGTCATGGTAAACACCACTCACACACTGACGGATTAGTAGCTGTAAATTTGAAGGGGGGGGGGGGGGGGGGTTGGGGAATTTACAAGAAGCAACCAAAAGCTGAAAAATATCCCTACAGTGCAACAAATATAATAAAGAAATTGATAACATTAATGATTCCCTCAAAAACATCAAATAGACCCTTCATGCAGTCTACCATGCCTTTGCACTGTGTTGATAGAATCCTGTGTGATACATAGTTGTGAGGTAAAAAGAAAATCCATCCTACTTGTTTTTTTTTTATGTGAGATAAGAATGACACTCTCTCACTCCACATTGGATGCTGCTGTAAAGCTAATGTCACTGCGCAACCCCCCTGCAGAAGCCGATGCACGTGTTTCGCAATCTGACTCCGGCTACACTCGCACTGTGGAAGGATGCCGAGTCTGAGACACATACACAAACTTCACTATACATTGTAGACTCTTTGAAACTCTTTGTGATTAAGGGCTATACAAATAAACATGACTTGACTTGTAGCATATCAAATGTTAAGATGGAAACACTGGTTCATTTTGCATATTCACTCATTACTATTTAAACACTGGCCAGCTGTATGAGCATTAATTTCACAATTTTACTACAGATGCAATAAAGGATTGGTTTAACAATCTGTTGATTAATCAACTAATTAATTGGATCAATAAAATATGGTTTCATTTGAATTCCTATATTTTAAAACAAACCATGACTAACAAATGCAAGTACTGTAATTTGGCAAAACATGTGTTACAAAATAAGCACAAAATGTAAGTGTATTGACTGGTACATGAAGCCAAATCCTTGGTTTTAAGCCAAAAATGTTTACACAAAAAAAAAATGTCATATTTGTTTAACAGTTTGGCCTTAATAATTTGTTAGCAAAAAAAATAACACCCACACACATGGGTTCGCTAAGATACAAGATAAGACTCAAATATAATTCACTGGTTCAGAAGTCAACAACACATCCCAGAAAATCATCGCCTATTCTCTGTCCAGTCTGGAGGACATTGTTCGCTTTATGTTGACAATATGTGTATTATTTGCCCTCATGGAGGTTTTAGATGAGGGGATGGTGTCATAATAGTCTGTAATAATAGTTTGCAATAGTTTTTGATCTGTGGGGCCCTTTGAGACTCTTTGTGATTAAGGGCTATACAAGTAAACATGACTTGACTCTTGCTACCGCAGCACAGCCAACAACATGATCAAGGACTGCACTCATCACAGCCACGACCTCTTTGACATGCCGTCTTCTGGGGAATGCTAAGGATTCCTTAAAACAAAGACTAACCATCACCACCCTAAACAAGCACACAAGCCAGTTAAAAAGAATCTTGCCTATATATAGAAAATTATCCATTCATATTTTTTAGAATAGAATATACCTTTATTGTCATTGTTACAACATGGGATATATTGTGACAACGAAATTGGACGTGGCACTCCAGGTCCACATTTTACAGTGAGGATAAGGAAAACAAAGAGAAAAAGGAACAAAGAAGATGTTTGTACTGTCCTTGTTGCATAGGCTTTGTTTTCCTTCGGAGGGGGGTGAGGGACAGAACTAGATGTTTGATCTTACTGTACACACGGTCCAGTGTTTTTTCCCTAATTGCTGAGTCCACGTATTGAATGAGCAATTAGGGGGTTTCTTAATTTTGCACAACGTTGCTTTCTGATGCAATTACAACGAGTCCATAAGAACTATATTGTGAATATTCCTAATCCAGATATTATTTATTTTCCCTTTAAAAGTTTTTTTTCCCACATGTTTATCCAGGAGTGCCACGTCTATTTATCTTGTAAGCAATGTACAATAAGATGATATCAATGACAACGGAGACAATGCCATAGCCTGTCAACTTATTTTATAGTTTTTTTTTTATCATTTCAAATTGTGTACGTCTTATGACAATTTTTGTACGGGACGAAAAAAACCCACCTTTTTTTCTCGACAAAAAACATATAAAACTTGTTTTTAGTTAGATCGATCTCGTCTTGCCCATTTCATCTCATTGGTGGCAGACAACAGCAACATCGTAAATTGCTAATATTGTACATTAAAAAATGTTACTTTGCTCAAACATATTATTTGGTAAACAAAATAAACTTGTTTAGGCTACACAAATTATATTTGTTATTCTACACAGTCTGTCTTGATGTGGGTAAATAGGTGCCGCGTTGTGTTTGTAAGGTTTAGTATCGCATAATAGGGGGAATTGATATCGATACTAAGGGGAGTAATTGCATACCTGTAAACCTGTACGGTTTTGCCGTACAAAGTACGTTTTTAATGCATTTGAAGACGAGTACGACGTACAAGGAAATCTGCACGGGAAAAAAAAGCAAATTTGTCAATGATGGGTACCATCCGGTATACACCGACTATCACGAAACGGCAACTCAATCAAGTCAAAGGAGTTCGCCGCGGAAGCCTCCATCTCTGTATCGTTTTTTAATTGCAAACGAAGCGAACAGTTTGATGCTACTGTGTGCATGCGTCTGCCGCCTGGGGATTTCCCATCATGCATCATTCCGAAAACAAAAATATGGTGTACGATCATTTTGTATTTCGTACGGGAAAATACGACAGTTTGTACAGGCATGGAGCCGTGGAGGTTGACAGGTATGTAATTGCCTGAAATTGGCAGGTATGCATCTCAAATCCATTCATTTATTGTAGGCTTCTCTAGGTACAGGTTAGGGTTATAAGTATCGGAATTGAGAAACGTGGTCTCTAACATTCGTAATGAATACAAATACAACGTAAATGGGTAAATTGTCGTTATTAGGATAATATGAGAAACTTAATCAAGGTTACAAGGACATGAGAAACCTAATCGACTTTATTAGGATAATATGAGAAACTTAATCTACGTTATTAGAATATGAGAAACTGAATGCACGTGGTGGCCCTTATGAAAAAAATGTATACAGCCTGCAGTATTTGCATGCGTCACAAAAATAAGGACCGTGTACTTTTTAAGAACCTGACGTAGGTTCAAGTAGGACCAAGTCGTCCCGTTCGGGCTCACCGTGTCCGAGTGCAGGTCTTGCTGTTGGCAGAGCCGGTACAGGAACGAAGTTTGTTCTTTTAGTAACGTTTGTCTGGTGGTCAGGAACACGGTGCCGCCGACGTTAAGACGAACCCACTTGCCATTATTTCCTCCGCCGGGGTTAATGACCGAACCGTTAGCGACCGCGTGCGATGTCTTCCCTCCGGGTTCGGTCGCGCCGGCTGGAGGGGTAGCAGTGGTCTCCCCGGCTTCGTTATCTTTGTTGTTGTTATTATTGTTGTTGTTCTGGTTGTGGTGGGGGCAGCCGTGCGACGCAGAGTCCCACTCGTCGTCCGCCGTGGTGGCCATTTGGAAAAGGGCGCTCGCTTCTCCCCCTGAGTAAAGCTCCAAGAGTTTGCGCCTTGACGTTTTCTATCTGTTTCCACCGACCCAGAGCATTACTGGGCGTGGCCTGGGAGAACGCGGTGCATTGTGGTGTTAGTAGTTTTCTTTTCCGTTTGCCATGTGGACAATTTTCTCACAGCGTCAATGGCATAAAAAAAAAATATATATATATATATCCATCCATTATCTGCACCGCTTATCCTCAGTAGGGTCGCAGGGGTGCTGAAAACCCATCCCAGCTATCTTCGGGCAGTGGGCAGGGGACACCTTGAACTGGTTGCCAGCCAGTCGCAGGGCACACAGGGACAGACAACTCACTTGCTCATTCACACTTAGGGACAATTTGGACCGGCCAATTAAGCTGACATGCATGTTTTTGGAATGTGGGAGGAAACCGGAGTGCCCGGAGGAAACCCACGCAAGCATTAAGAGAACATGCAAACTCCACACAGAAGGTTCGATCTCATAACCTCAGAACTGTGCCGCATATGCGCTAACCACTGTGCCACCGTATATATATATATACAGGACTGTCTCAGAAAATTAGAATATTGTGATAAAGTTCTTTATTTTCTGTAATGCAATTAAAAAAACAAAAATGTCATACATTCTGGATTCATTACACATCAACTGAACTATTTCAAGCCTTTTATTATTTTAATATTGCTGAATTTGGCTTACAGCTTAAGAAAACTCAAAAATCCTATATTATATATATATATAAAATATATGTAACGCGTGTAATAATAATTTTTGTTTTATTGAAATTTGTATGTTCTCCCCGTGCTTGCGTGGGTTTTCTCCGGGCAATCCGGTTTCCTCCCACATTCCAAAAACATGCATTTCAGGTGAATTGGCCGGTCCAAATTGTCCCTAGGTGTGAATGAGCGAGTGAGTTGTCTGGTCCCCGTGTGCCCTGCGATTGGCTGGAAACCAGTTCAGGGTGTCCCTTGCCCACTGCCCGATGATTGCTGGGATGGGCTCCAGCACCCGCGACCCTACTGAGGATAAGCGGTGCAGCTAATGAGATGAGATGAGATGAGATGAGAGATATATATATATATAGTAAGTAAGTAAATTTTGTTTTAGGCCTGGAGAGGGATGGGCGCCACCAGGCTGTACTTGCCCAAGGCACACGACAGGAAATGGTGCCTCTATGACCCAAGTGGTTAAGAGATCCAATCCAACCAACCAACCAACCAACCAAAATGTTAAATGTCCTGTACAGAATTTAATTTTTTTACTCTCTGCTGCCATCTGTTGGCTCACAGACACGAACACAGCCTCAGTCAGCTTATTCAAGTTGCGATGGAAGAACTGTGCGTGCATTTCTTAGAAACACTCAAATAAACTCTTCTTTGTTCATATTTTGAGGGAGGGGGGTTGGGTTGGCTTTTGAACTGTATTTGTAACAGGCCTGTTCTTATTCTCAACATTTTCATGCTACAGTAGCAAAGATTGCAATGACAGGCATAAAGTCTCTCTCCAACCTCCCTACCCTCTTCCCCCATTTCCTTCTATCTAATGTCTTGCGTGTCCAAAACAGCGTTGCTAAAAGTAAGATTAAAGGTAGGCCCAGTGGAAAGAAAACTATAAAGGATCTTTCAACAGTATTTGGCATTTGTTACCACATACTTAATAGAGAAAATATTTTACCTTCAATATTTTTAAGGACACATCAAACACCTTTCATGTTTTCTATGCATGTTTGACTTATTTTCTGTTTTACTTGCAGACGTTTTTAACAGCATCTGCGGCATGAAATAGATAAATATATAATGAGTAAATACATAAACAATGACAGGTTTTATTCAGGTTCAAAATATGTATACATACATGCCAACCTTTTGACCTTCAAAAGAAGTACATTTTATCGCACACTCTATTTTTCCGTCTCCAGATCATATATAGAAAAAAACGTGCTTGTCTATAACCGGAAGTGGCAAACTTTTACCGAAAAGGAAATCTATTGCGATCATTGAAGCGGTTTGTTCACACCAAAAGACTCACTTCCACATAAAGCAGCCATAGACAAAAATTATAGTCTATTATTGTCTATCTAAGATATTTTAATTGTTAAAATCTGAAAAGGTGGATGTTCTTCAGAAATCCCTAGTCATTTTTATAGGGGCAAACGTGGTGTTAGTGAGTATGTTTATATATTCTGGACAGGGTGCACTCTGGTTCTGGTAGTTTTCTTTTCTGTTTGCCTTGTGGACAGTTTGCTAACTGCGTCTGCAGCATTAAATAAACAAATAAAAATATTACAGGTTTAGTTGAGGTTGAAAATATTCACATATAGTATTTATTTTTGTCATTGTCAATTAGTAATAATCATTTTGTTCATTTTGTTTTTTAAAGGTCGGGTGCATTGTTTGAGATGTCCTTAAAAACTTGAAGGGAAAATATTTTTTTTCATTAAGTATGTAATGCCCAACTGATTTCAAAGAGCCCTTATGTTTTTTGTTCCATTGCGCCTATCTGCTTTTATCTTACTTTTATCAAAGCTGTTAAGGGCAGAACACATTCGGTTCATGTGGAGTGCTAGAGAGTGACGTCATGCTTGTCACCCCAATTAATTTATTTTTGTAAGTATAGCATGAAAATAGTGAAGGTAACAAGACGCCTTTAGGTTTAGTTCAATCACCAACCCAAACCCCCCAAAAAATGAAAGAAAAGGAGAGTTTATTCAAGTGGGTCTAAGAAATGCATGTACTTGCACACACAACAAGAATGAGCTGCCTAAAGGCTGCAATCATGTCTATATCCTAGGAGATGGAGGCTCTTTTTTTGTTCATATTTTTGGGGATTAAATTTTCCATGCCTTATTTATGTATGTATTTATTTATTTATTTAGTCATTCTTTGACCACAATACTTGACATACTTAATATTTTACATTTGGACTTTCACTAGAGATATTGTTCACCTTTTAATACCATCACCACGATTCAAAATTGTGATTAAAAGCCATGCAGCATAGCACAAAGGGGATTTCTTTTAATTGAATGTGTCTTTTGTAGAGATTGGAATTTTTTGCTGTGATCAAGCAACCGCTGAATGAGAAGAATGTTGCATCATTAAGTGCTAGCATCTTCTGAGGACAAAATTACAATGTGATAGGGTAAAGAAACAACAGTTTGATATTACTAGCATTAGTAATAAACATTGGCCTTATCAGTTAAGAAAAACAGTCATAAATAAAAATCATCAATTATTCAGATTTTATGTATTTAAACAGTAATTAATAAACACATACACACGGTCACATTGATTGTTATATGATATATTGTGTGAATAGATGTCATCCCTTCAATGCTTAAACTCAATGCTCCTTTAGTATGTTGCTCAACCGGGTATTCCATGTTCAGTATTTTGTGCAACCTTAGCAGGAAGTGAAAATGGAGCATGTAGATGAAACAATGACACAATGCAAACAAAGGCAAAAACAAATTCAAATCCTGAATGGATCAGTGTTTCACTTTATTGTGCCGACAAACACAGGGGAAAAAAAAACAATTAGCTGTCTTATGGGAACTCCAAGAACATAAAGTACATATTTGTGTGTCTACACTTTTTAAACTTTTATCAGAGTCCTTAATCTTAGTTTAGATTTGTTTTATCCGCTGGCGTAGGCAATGAGTTACGTTAATTTACCTAAATCAAACTTGTGGTTTCCCTGGAGTTAAACGTTAACATTTGCGGGTGATGCCGGAGAAAAAGGATAACACCCTCTCCTCTAAACATTAACACAGATAAAACATAAAATGATTTAAATATTAGACAGTAGGGTGCATTTACGGCCGCTGGAGAGCACGTTTCATGGTGACAAAGGAAAAATTGTATGTGAGAGGAAGACCCTCGTGGGTACTGATGTTAAATGAGTGCCAGGAGAATGGTGGCAGCCCCCCCTGCGTGGTGGGTCCGTTTATTGCCTCTGCGGCCAGCTGGAGAGCCATCTGGTAGTCAGTCACCTGTGAGGCAGGAAGTTGGAAATAAGAAAATTGTCAAGCATTTTGAGTGAGGATAAAAAATATGACATCTATTTACCTTGGTGTCATAACAACCAGAGGGGCGTGGTCTCCTTGGCCGCAGGTCGTTACGGCAACATATGGTTTTACATGGGTGGCCCTTGGCATAAGGATCTCTTTTATAGTCTGAAACACGCCAGCCACACAATTTGTTACAGACTTTTTTACACCAAAAGAAATAACGGAGAAGTAAGAGGGAGTGTTTTTAATCGTCTTTGTTTCCTGCCAAAATAATTTAGATTATCAATATGATGGCTGAAAAAGTATGAGCGCTTCCTTTGAAGGTTTTTTATAGAATATTCTGGGCAGAAATGAGTCACAGAAAACGGCTTTAGTGCATATATGAAAATGGCTTACCATTATTTCTATATTTAAAATGGCTATCCGTAAGGTGATCGTAAATCTATTCTACATTGCTACAAAGTTAAACATTTAACATTAAAATAACCCAACAGGGGCAGCACGGTGTCGCAGTGGTTAGCGCATGTGCGGCACAGTTCTGAGGTCATGAGATCGAACCTCCTGAGTGGAGTTTGCATGTTCTCCCCGTACTTGCATGGGTTTCCCTCTGGGCACTCCGGTTTCCTCCCATGTTCCAAAAACATGCACGTTAGGTCAATTGGTCGGTCCAAATTGTCCCTAGGTGTGAATGAGCGAGCGAATTGTCTATCCCTGTGTGCCCTGCGACTGGCTGGCAACCAGTTCAGGGTGTCCCCTGCCCACTGCCCGAAGATAGCAGGGATGGGCTCCAGCACCCTCGCGATCCTACTGAGGAAAAGCCGTGCAGATAATGGATGGATGGATAACCCAACAATTGAATAGAGCAGTGTTTTTAACCTTTTTTGAGCCAGGGCACGTTTTTTTTTTACATTGGAAAAATTTTGCGGCAAACCACTAACCAAAAATGTTATAAAATGACACTGAACAGTATGTTTAATTACAATATAATTTATAATACCCCCGGTTTTTACAGTACAGACACTTGACAATGACATAATATTCGCAGAAAATGATTCATAAATGTATTATAAAATTTTGAATTTTAAAAAGTGACATTGGATAATTTCTCACGGCACAACGACGATTTCTCACGGCACACTAGTGTGTCGCGACACAGTGGTAGAAAATCACTGGAATAGAGCACTGTCCTCCTGAAGATGGCCCAGGGGGTACAGGGGGTGCATTGGGGCATCTTGCACAAGCTGTTCAACATTTGCCTGAGGGGAGCAACTCCAATCTCTAGTGTCAAAACACTACTTTCTTTAGACATTTTTAGCAATGCTTTATAATGTTATTATAATTGTAAACAAAAGTAAATATACCCCAAAAATAATTTGTGAGTGCTTTTATTATATTTTTTAGATATAGCATGCAGTTAAAATATTTTATCAGTTATCAGTACCAGTTTCTAGAAGCAGGATTGTATCAGTTACCAGTATCATTACGAATAAAACTGTTTTTAAAAAAAAAGTTAGTTAGTAGGTGCTCAGTCAGTTGCAAACCCTCCTTTTTCAAAATATTTTGTATCATTATTCCACTTACTGTTGTATCTCATGACGTGCTTGAGAGACTTAAGGTCAAACACCTTAGCCTGATCCCTGCGGAGGATTTTGGCTCTTGGACACAGGTCATAGGAAAAGTCTTCACCGTATCTCCTCCACATCACATCGTACCCACTCAGGTTGTAAATGTCAACATGGAATGGAATATTGTAAGAGGGCCAGTACCCTTGAAGAATGAAACAAATGTTATCCGGATTAACTGCCAACACAGGTGGGTAGTAACAAGCTCCACAAAATTGTTTTCGAGAATAGTCTGGTCAAAGATAATTTGTGTCGAAGGTTGACCAAAATTACTTGGGTTATTTCAACCTAACTGTCCGGATCTGGCATGCCACATTCCCTCAGAGGAGGTGCCAACCCGGGTGGAGTGGCACAATTGCGCACACCTGCGACAAATCACGCCCACCTAACTCTAACCAGCCCTAGCTTGTCATTGCCATTGTTCTGGTCAGGTTTGGTTGTTATATATCACTTCCTATTTGGACATTCCATTGGTTTGTGACCTGATATTTGGTTTTTGTTATTGAACATCTTTTGGGCCTCATTTCCTGCTTCCCTGCATATTGGTCAGCCACCGGATCATAACACCAACTTCCTGGGTCACTTTAAAAACACAGGGCTCCCCAAAATGCATTGTTTTTAAACAAAGCCAACAATTTGTTTATGTAGTACAAATATATATAGATACATATTTTTTTTATAAACTAACCCTAACTCGTGTGATCTGTCTAATATAAAAACAAAATTAAAAATTCTAAATTAAACTCAGTTTGTGTAAAATGACAAAAGAGTAAGTAATAAAAAATAACAATTTTGTTAAAAACTGGAAAACTGCTTTATTGTACACACTAAAAATAGTTGGGTTATAACTAACCCATGTTCAGGTAAAAAATGGATCAACCCAATGGTTGATTTCATTTTGCCCAATGTTCCTCTGTTGTTTTTCAGAAACACGCAAACATTGTGCAATGTTTTAGATTTTTTTCAACAGGAGAATTCAGCAAAAAACATAATTTCTTTAAAAGTAAACGGGTTCATTTCATACGAAATAGTCTGGGTCATCCTGTTAAGAAAAACCCAAACAATTGGGTCTGTTTGTGTAAAACGAGTCAAATTGGGTTGGTCCCATTTTGGACCCAAGTGCTTTTAGAATGTACACAACAACATTAAACACGAGTCCCAGTAACTTAATTTACAACCCAAAAATGCTCTTTAAAACACAGATACCAAGCCCTAAAAAGTGGGTGGTGGGCAATTTTGTTGTCCCCCATAAATTGGCTTTTCTTGTTAAAAACAACCTGCAATAAATAGTACGGATGATTTGATGAATGAGCCCCAAAAACTGCAACATACTAATTAAAAGCCTCTCAGAATAGGTTGTTTTTCACAAAAGATTGAGCCCCAAAAAATGGGTCAAGTTGTTCCAAGCAACCCTAAAAACCACCCAAAATATTCAGTCTTTTATACAGTACATAACAACCAAGAAAGTTGGACCAAGTAGTGGATCCCTACATTTTCAGCCCCAATTGTTTTTTATTTTATCTGGGTGGACAATTATCGGACCAAATATGGAAATGTTTGCGTGTCACCTCCTCGTAAAGCTTGAGTCTGGTCTGAGTAGATGACCGTCCCGGGGATCTGCTCCACCACAGTCAGTGCTCCAGTTCTGATACTACGTCCAGGTGAGAACTTACTCAGGTCTACAACCATGTACTGGCTGTTATACGTACCTGTTATGCAGGTGGACAAAAATGATCCCTCTTAAATATCCTGTAAAGCAAATGAAGGCTTCACTTCGGTTCCTACCCGAGTTATATTTTGAGAATATCCTCGCCCACTCCTCGCCGCCATGTGCCATGCTGTTGGCCAGGCGGACCCTCTGCCAGGCTGCTAGGCTGTGAGGGCTGAGCTGAGAAAACAAGGAGGCGTTGTAAACGCCGATGGTGGTTTGAGTCACAAGCAGGCCGCTACCCAGCAAGTAAAAGTCATCCAGAGAAGAGAGAAATCCTGTAAGAGTAGGAAAAAAAGGTGGAGGTTTTATATGCGTTTTTGAAATAATAACAGTTATGTCATTACTATCTTATTGAGATGTTATTATGACGTTATCATTATTAAGACAGGGGCTTAAATAGGCTCAGATTGATGTAGCTAAGATGCCTGTCTGCTAAAGGTCAACGTCATATAAAAAGCTGATTGATTATTGTTTTGCATCACTGCATCATGCTGATATGCTATTGGTTGAATTACCTCCCACAAGGCCTTTTTCTCACTTTGTAAAGATTTTGCCATTCTGGATACAATACTGTTTTTTTTTGTACTTTATCTATTCACTTTGGGTACCATGGCTAGCAGTGTTGCTAAAGAGAGATGATATAACATGAAAACCATTGAAACTAAGCACACAAATCGCTAAGTTGCTTAGCCATGACCAAGCAAAGTTCCAGGTTATTATTAAAAATAAAAAAGTGGTTAAAGAGAGGAACCCTACTGAGGGCATAACAATCCTTGAAAGTGGAAGTTTTAAGATCAATTTTAATTTGAATCCACCATTTCCTCTCCCTTTTGCATCCATCCTATAACTCCACTGTACCAGCTCAAGTCACTTCACACCAAAGGTAAATTAAATCTAAATTTTCCTTTACATGTATATGCATTTATAATTTGATTTAATCATATACAGAAGGGTGTCCACATTTTTCAGAAAACAGGACAGATTTGGTAAGCTGAAAACGTGTGAGGGCTGACGATTCAAGCTGGCATTCTTTGAACACCGTGTATGAAAGGTTTGCAGTGCTTGGAGATAAGCGTCGTTACTTCGTATCTCGCCTTTGTGGCATTTTTATTTGACTCGAAGGGTGTTGTTAAAAAGTGCTGCAGTGCCATTAAAACAGCTTCCAGTGGCTTCACGTTTTCACAGCGGTCATTTCCAGTTGGCTTTTTGTTTTGTCTCCTCTTGCTATTATATTCTTCAAAAACAGCCACAGTCTCTTGGCAAATTAGGCATACGCAGCTGTTTCTGATTTTGGTGAAAAATTACTCAAAATTCCCCTTGTTCTAGAAGAGGTGGCCCTCACAGTCAACCTTCTTTTTTCATTTACAGTTGCCATTTCAGAAATGGGATTGGCCAACATTCTCACAGAAAGGCAAGGCAGCCATTGTGTAACTGTCATTATCTTGTGAAATGGTGATCTTTTTTTTTTGTACAAATGTATTTTATACTGCGGTTATAGATACAGGTAGGCAACATATTATTACTTCTATGACAGAGGCCACATGCCAGTAAACATTTTATCACGAGCCATAGCTGCCCCCGGGCCAGACTTTTGACATGCCTAATATACAGTGATCATTTGCTGTATTGCGGTTTACTTACAGCGCTTTGGCAACCATGTACAGTATTGTGTTCTGCATTCTAATTGGCTAAACAGAGGAAGACGCTTTCTATCGCCAACAAACTCAGACCTCTCCACCCGCTAAACTTGTTTAGGAGCTACATGCAGGTCTTTGGCGCTCCCTAGTGCCTCGCTTGCGCTTTTCCCCAAAACATTTATTGATGGAAAAATATATGGTTTCACTAGGACCAACCGAAAAGTAGATGCAGTTTTCCATAACGTCCACAAGATTGTGGCAAAGTATCATGTAAAGTGCATCAGGTCCATAATCCATACAGACTCATTTTAAAGAAGAAGAAAAAGAAAAAAAACACTTATTTGTCACAGAAATACAATGGTCTGTAGTTTGGGGTTTTTCCTTGAATAATAAATAAATAAATAGACAAATAAATAGATAAATAAAGGTTTCTACTTCATAGGTTTTGACTATCGCGGGACGTTTTTGGAATGTACACAAATATTACACATGAGTGTAACTTACAATACACTACCTTGATTAATTTATCTGGGATAGCTGGGGGCATTACCACAATTTTCTATGCCCCATATACGGCAATTTTAATTTACGATCCACACGTCGCAAGGGATTAATGTCAGAGGTCTAGTGTATAATTGATACCTGTAAATATTGATATTGAGCCATTTATCACACAATATTTTCTTAAGATATAAAGATATGCATTTAAGAGTTGAAGTCGTCTTAAGTAAATAAGAAAACCTCCTTATTGTAACACAGTGAAGTCGCATCCCTCCCACTCTTAAAATAGCACAAGTTGTATTCGAATAGCAACAGAGCTTGTAAGAGGATTTTTCTTGACCTGCGCTGGAACAAATCTTGGCTAATGAAATGCCTTGGCCCGCTTTGATCTGACTGCGACGGGGGGAGAAAAAACACTTGACATTGTGGCTGAGATCGGATGCGGTCGTGTACCCGGATAGCTGCTGAAGGACATTTTTCTAGTGGCTTCATGAGACACTCTGAGGTCCAAGTGTTTATAGATGCGCATGGTGGCTGCGTAATCGTACCAGCTGGAGTGGCCCAACAGAAGATTCTCAAAACCTGGTGTCACCTAAGAAATGTAAAAACAGGGCGAGTGGGTCCGTTTTGTGGTTTAGTTGAAATACAACATTGTTGATGTCCATAGCTGTTGTTGTAATATTGAAATATGTCACTGCTTATATTCAGTCATAATTGTATAAGTTCTTCATTTATAACTTCTTTATTATTTGAGGCATATATAACAGGGGTCCCCAACCTTTTCTGTACCAAGGACTGGTCTAATGTCTGACAATATTCTCGCGGCCCGGCTCATTTATAATTACTGATAAAAACAACAAGAATACTATTACTACTACTACTACTAATAATAATGATAATAAGCCTAAATCCACTGTGTAACCACTAGACCACCAGGGATGTGGATGACATAGAAAGAAGCATTAGGTTTATGTCATGATTACTGATGTGACTCAGCTGTGCCCGCTCATTTGGCGCCAACTTCCGCGGGTTCTGATTGGTTTCCTGTCACTATTTGAACTCAGTCCTGTCAATCACCTGTTGTCAGTCTGTCTGCGAACCTCAGTGTATACTAGGCAAGCCTTTTTCGACCCTGACTCCCACCTTTCCCATTTTTGCTCCCGTCTATCTCTGGCTACGACTGTATTTGATCCTGACTACGTCTGCTCTCCCGTCCCGAGTTGCGACACGTTTTTGATCCCAACCGCGTCTGCTCTCCCGTTCCGGATTATGACCAGTTTATGATCCCGACCATTTTTTGCTCTCATGTCCCGGCTATTGACCTGTTTTTCCACCGCCATCGCTCGCCACGGAAGATCCACTTCCGTGTTCGGATCACAATCCGAGTACAAGAGCGACTTGCTTCCCGCGCCTAGCGAACACCGGATCGTGGGCGCAGCCCTTCCTCTTTCCTTTAATAAAACTTGTGGCAAATGTAACGCAATTGGGTCCTGTGTCCGTTCTGGTCCTGACAGTTTAATCTCATCATGGTATCTATTGTCACGATATCGTCCTGAAAGATATAAATAAACAAACATTTTAAAAAAAAAACAATGCGAGAAGAAAAACTCTTGCGTGTATCTGATGAGAAATTGGACTTTGAAAAACATGAAATAAATACATTATAAATTACGTTCTGGTATTGTTCATAGTTTATGTTGTCAGTAAACAATTTGAATGATAGCCAGATGTATTCAACACCGTGGTGATAAGATCAAATTTAGAGCTTTTTCCCATGTCACCTGGTGGTATAATGTTTATAATTCCGTGCTCTCACCGCTGCAATCCGGATTGGATTTTTGTTGCATTGAATGTTTTGCAAATGTGGTCAGCAATATTACACAAGACTGTAAATCAGTAAGTATAAAGCTCACCCAAACAGTAGTTCGTTTTGGATTGAAAATAATGTTGATTATTAACGAATAAGTACAGTATAAGCAAAAGAGAAGGCAACTTTTTTCTTTCTGCACGGTTCGGTACTAAATGACCTGGAGCCCGGTACCGGTCCGCAGCCCGGCGGTTACGGACCACAGATGTATAACATCAGTTATTTAATCGTAACGATGTAACTTCAGTTGTGTTTTGTAGCCAGAAGTGGCTTTGTGCACCATTGTTAAGTCTACACACCTAACTTCTTTGAATATGATACACAATGACAATGATCGTAAGCTAATTTCGTCTTCACATTTTGGAACTTTCTACAATACAACCATCGTCTCTGACTTATCTGTGCCCGGAATATTCAGTAAGTAAAACTTTCAATGGCATTGAATGCAAAAAAACTGCATAAGGATCCAACAAATTTATCCTGACCTCACAATTATGGCCTGACCTTTACAAGAGCTGTGCAGTGGCCCATTCCTGGCATCCTGAAAGTGGCCGAATCTGGCCGAGGCATTAGCGCAGGGACGAGGTCCAAGAGGTCGCCGACACAGTTCAGAAACTGAACAGCGAATCCGGAAAGAGGCTGGGAAGGGAGGAGAGCGAGAGTGTGATGATGAGGTAATAATTATGCTTTAAAAAACACATTACACACATCTTCGTGGTTGACTTTTGCCCACTCAGCAGCTCCAGCAACGAGGCCATCAAGTTGCGCTAGGATCAGTCCCAAGTGTCTCCACAAGGGGTCAGTGTTCTGCCTCACTTTCACTTGCTCTCTGGCCCACTGGTCCTGTTTGCTGTGAATTAGAGGATACGATGGCCTTTCAAGGAATTCCACAAAAAACGGAATAATTATTCAAAAACATTTTTTTTTAAATTGTAAATAAATATTTAAGATACGGGATTCGGTTTCTTCAAAGTCTTAGCTTCTCTGCAGTACAAATTTGCCACTTTTAATATTGTCTTTGGTGATAGAAGATTTTTGATATTTTGTGTAATTGAAAAAAGAGATTTCATTACTAGGTAAACTTTGCATTTTTTTAAAGAAATATTTATTATTAGTCAGCTCACATATGTGAGTATCATTTCTTAAATGTTTTCTGAAAATATTTCACCATTGTTGATTTTCACTAAAAATATTATTTTAATTTTGTGGATTTTAGTCCGATCCTTGCAATATATTTTATTTTTGAAAATAACAGTCCACTTTTTGGCCAACTTTCTTGCATTTTCTGCAAAAAAAAGGAACTAAATAATCGTTAACTTATATTTTCTAACCCCTGATCTAAATCAATCAAATGCTAGATATGTCACGGTTGCCATGGCGCCCAATTGGCCCCGCCCGTGTGGCACCAGCTGCGGCTCGTTGACAGATTGACTTCCCTTTTATTTAAGCTCAGTGCTCTCACTCACCCTTTGTCAGTCCGTCAACGAACTTCTGCCCTGCAAGACGTGGGTTCTGACTCTGTCCGGTTCCCGGCCTGTGTTTCCTGTCCGGCATAGTTCCCGTCTATTTTGTCCTGTTTAATATCTATCCCCATTTTTGTTCCTGTCTAGTTTGTCCTGTTTAATTTCGATATCCAGTTTTGATATCAATCTGGTCTGTCCCGTCCTGTCAGGTATCACCCCATCTGTCCGATATCTGCTCGGGCAATTGGTATCGATCTCGTCGGCCTCTGGCTTCCTGTCATTCCACGCCAGACTGCTGCCTTACGTCTTCCGCCCAACGATCGCCGAATCATTGGCGTTTGGGTTAACGTGCATGACTGCCCCATTTCCCGTAAAATTAAAGCTTGTGTGAGAAACGTCACGCATTTGGGTTCTCCTCCTGTTCCGGTTCATGACAAGATAAGTATGGACATTTTACCTTAAGAATCCTTTCAAGGGACTTAGAACCTTCTCATCCTTTATTAGCTGGGGATACACGTTGGAGTAATGAATAAATATCTGTCTGCAATGAGAAACAAAAACAACTTATAAATATAATTGAAAAAATAAAAATGATATAGTCCCCTGCCCACTGCCTGAAGATAAAGATATAAATATTAAATAATGGGCAAAATAAGATTCTGCTGACCTAGCAGTGAGGTAGCCTTCCAAGTAGCCAGCCAAAAAGAATATGGTTTCGTCTGAGTGCCGGACATCCCCGTAACCGGAGAAGACCTCTAAGATGCTCCATCCGGTGAGGTGGAGGCTATCATTGAAAGAACCGTAGGCACCACCCTGCGTCTCCTTCACCCCTTCCTTCAGGGTGACCCCTTTCTGGGCAGCATCCCAGTACACGGTGGCCTCAGAGAACTCTGTCATAAAAGGGGGACGATCCGGGGTCACAGGGTTGAGATTGAATAACTCACATTATGGAACGCATATTAAAGCAATGTCTTGGATGTGAAATTGTTAAAAGGAAATTAATTCCTTGCACAATGAAAATTACATTTACAACGTATTCCAGGTTTTGTATCAATAATCAACATCGGATGTGGAAATCAGGATATTTAATACACACACACAAAAATACATTATTTCAGAAGTAAAACAAAAAGAGCTGTTTTGATTTGAATATGAATACTCACGGCAAGTGTGCACTGATGCAGCCAAAGCTTGTAAAATGATGCACAGTTTGAAATTGTGCAGATCCATAAATGCTTTTCTTGTTCTCGTCCCTCGGCAGTTTTTGACGTAAATAATCCTTTGCACAGCTGCTAAAAGTAAAACTTTCTGAAAGAATATAGGATTTTGCCAATAGCATTGAGAAGAGCGCAAAATGAGTACACCCCAGATGGGACTCGAACCCACAATCCCTGGCTTAGGAGGCCAGTGCCTTATCCATTAGGCCACTGGGGCTTGACATCTATCAGTGCGCATTCAAAATATAAATAGTATGAAACAGTGGTCTGTAAGTGGTCAGACTGTTTTCTTTTGAATACACCTACAATTGTGACCAAAATTGATTGTAAACATATTTACAACGCATACATTTAAATTAGAAAAAAGAAAAAAACTTGTGGACTGTAACCCTATCACCATGGCGACACAAAGTCGAACGTTCCACTTCCCCCCCTCACTTTAACAAGAGCCTAGCTTTTTGGATACCGATCGAAAACGTTACAGAACAAAATACGGAGCCTATTGTTCGCCTATTTAACTAAATAATTTTCAAAAATCGAGGTAAAGGTAGTGTCAAATGTTCATTTTTTGACAGACTTGCCTGTTTTGAATGGTACGTTCGCGCTTGCGCATTGGCACGCCTCCGCTGTACATAAGAGTGGACGAAGTTAGAAATATTGCTGTATTATCCATATGGAGGTAATATCCATATTTAAATTTGGTGGCACATCTAAAACTATCAACATATCTGGCATGTAATCGGAAGTATTATTCAAAAGTTATGAATAAGAAGTATCTGAGTAAACTCATGAGCATTAGCTACCTAGCATTAGCAAGCTACTGTTGCTAAACATAAACAAATAAGATATTATTTGCAAACAATCCCAGCAATATTCTTATTTTATTATTCAGGATCTCAAAATGTCCTTGAAACTCCCTCGATTTGGAAAAGCGTTCAGTCCGAAGAAGATTCCGCCGCGAAAGTCTGCATCGTTATCAAGTCTTCACACTGTAAGTGTTATGTTTATTCAAAAGAATGAAATGTTGCAAAAAGTGGAGACTGATCTCTTGTCTTTTAGTTGGACCGTTCCACACGGGAAATAGAGCTGGGCCTGGATTGTGGATCTTCGTCAATGAATATTGGAGGACAGATTTTGAAATTCGAGGACGGGCAGTTGATAACAGGTGATTGCAAACCTTTGTGTTTCACTTGAGACACTTAACTCATTCAATGCCAGACCTTTCTAATGAGAATTGCAGCCATTTTTTTGCCATTTTGACTCATTTTTGAAGGTCTTAAGAAAATTTAGTTCTGTAACTATATGTATAGGACGTATAAAAACAAATCTAGAACTCTCATCTTTCATTAGAAAAAAGTTTCTGGCTTTTGCCATTGTTTAGTAAACAACAGTTGAACATTGTATTGCATTGAAGTATCTTAAAAATATTAGTTTCGAAGAAAACTTCAGAGAAAATGGCTTTTTGTGAAAGAATGCATTTCAAGCAGAACTTTCACTTTGGTGATTTTTTGGCATTTGTGATACCTCCAATATCTAAACAATGCTTTCCATTAATACAGGGGCACTTTGCTTGCAAAATGATCATTTTATTGCTAGAACATTGAACTTATGCATGAACTTTGCAAGATCTTTTCAGCGCCCGATGTTTCCGGTGATGTTATCACACAATTTTGGTAACTCAGGGGCCACCCTCATACTCTTAATCGCTGGCTAGAGTAAGAAAAGCAACACGAAAAAATTGGGGCTCCTCGATGTTTGGACAAAGATTCGATCAACTGATTTTACCTGCTGAAACCATTTTCAGAGACTTGATACTTATTAATTAGCAGCGCCAGAGCCTTTAGAATCTTTCAAGAATAAAACTAAAAAGCTATTTATACGTTTTGGCACTCAGGGAAAATGCATCTGAATTGAATTAATTGAATTGTCTTTATTGTCATTGACATCAATGTTGTGAAACATTATATGCAACGAGATTAGACATGGCACTCCAGGGAAAAAAAACATGAAAACGCACCTATTATGTTATGGCACCGAACGAGTTCAGTTTTGTCCAAGGCCAAGTAAAAAACACTACATTTCTATCATGAACTGGGTCATAAGTTAAATAGTTCTCTTCTACACCCACACTATTTTAGACTTACGCCCTAGATGGGTTTCATAGAAGCTCCCGAGTGAAACATAACTTCTTAAGTGTATTGGGTTTAAGTGTATTTTCCTATTTCTCTATGATCAGAATCGGGTGGAAACGTACCAGTCCGTGAAGTCGAGCGGCTCAAGAAGAAAAACCTGCAGCTCGAGGAGGAAAACAATGTTCTGAAATTGAAGATAGAAATTCTTATCGACATGGTGAGGGCAGAGTAGTTGACAAAATCCCATAGTCCTGTTTCATGTGTTGTATTTTTATGATCCGTATTGAATTTTTTTTCTATACAGCTGACAGAATCCACAGTTGAGTACCACGTGATGGAGAAAGAAGTAGAGGAGAAGTGGAGTGGAGATCAAATCTAGCAAATTGCAGTTCCTTCCTTGCACCAAGTTTACTTGGCCTTTTGTTTTGTGCATATATTATGATCTGTACAAATGTTGATGTAGCATTATCATTTATTGTATACTTTTTTTAAATCTCCAATTTGTATTTTTTAAATTATTTTCTTATGACTAAATGTACATGTTTTTCTTCTCATTAAAGCAAAATCTGTAATAATGAATGTCACTGGAATTATTTTATTGGTGTTTTGGTCCAAGACAAACTATTTCCTAAAAATGACAAGTGATTAGGTGAATGATTTAATGAACAAACCATTTACATGACTTGGTTTTGTGTCATTTTTAGTAATGGAACACATTTTATGTATCAAATTTGGAAAGTTACAGACTAGTTCTTCATTCTTATTTCTACACAATGTTGCTGCTATTGTCGTACTATTTTCATTGCACTATATTATGATGCTCGTATTACCTAGCCAAATCCACAACCACTACCTCGTAAATATTCCCTGTCCTAATATTCTTTTATCTTATTTTTACTTTAATTTATTTTATTACATGTTTATCCTGGTGTGCGTTGTCCAATTTCCTGGTGAGCAATGCACACTACAAGGTAATCAATAAAGACTGTTCTCTTACGCAGATATCCTTTTGTCCAGTGTTTCTTATCTGGTTGTTCGCGGACCTGTATTCAGTGGGTCGCGAGTCTTTGCCCCCGCAAAATAATGCTAAGAAGAAGAGAAAACCGAGGGTCAATTACAAAGTAAATGGCGACAATGTCCTGCTCGACGTCTTCCTGTTCAGTCAATCGATGCTGTCCCAACTGTTTTATTGGGATCTTGTTTGTTTTGTTTCCCTTTTCTGCTTATAATAATGCGTTCTAAGAAAGTATTTTAGGTTCAAACATCTCTTGGTATGTGGCTATGGTAAAGTAATTTAATGGCCTTGCTTATATGCGATGCAGGCTTATATGTGAGTAGATGTTAACCAAAGTCGTTCTGGTGGTCATTTTAAAAAGGTAAACATATTATACTATCCCTGCTTTAAACTGCACAATCATTTCATTTGATAAATTTGAGAAGTGTTTTTTTCCTTGATGGGGTCACAGCTTGTCATTAGGGTAAAGGGGGCTCTTTATGTCAGACCAGTTGATAGATAGATAGATAGATAGATAGATACTTTATTCATCCCAGTAGGGAAATTCACACTTCCAGCAGTATCCTTGTGTTGAAAAATAAAAGAATACAGAAATACCTAATATAACGTGTTGATATAGAGTATTTAAATAGTGCTACGTAAAATACACACTAATAAAAATAGGGTAATACGCAAATGTGGGGGTGGGGTTTAATGTGGGCTTTTACTCCCCCGGGTGGAGTTTAAGAGCCTCATGGCATGAGGAAGAAATGATCTCTTCAGTCTGTCCGTGGAACAAGACTGTGACAGCAGTCTGTCGCTGAAGCTGCTCTTCTGTTTGGAGATGTTTGGAGAACCACTGCTGTAGTGTAAGAGGAATTCAAATATTCAACCCCATCAAAAGTATTTGTTTTACTTTATTTTTGTAAAATATACATCAAATTAGAAGATCCTATTTAAATTTTGCTGTTCAATTTTGTTAAGGACTTCAAATGATAAAATTAAATAATTGGTTACATTAGACAAAGTACTCATTCCACGTTTTGCTTTTGCCTGTGTGTGTGTGTGTGTGTTTTCTTAAATAATGACTACGGTAATTTAAATCAGTGGTCTCCAACGTGGTTCCTGAGGAGCCTGGGGACCTATTCTGACAACAGCTCACCGGGTGATTGTGATTTTCAACTAAAATTATGTTTTTAGTGGTCGATTAAGTCTATTTAACCCTACTTTCAAAGACATAACACAATAACAACACAGTTATAACAGGATAAGTTTTATTTCATAAATCCATTTAAAACTGGATGCCATTTGCGCTGATTAGTAACAAAAACTTGCTCTCAGCTTGAACAAGTTTGGAGACCCCAGATTTAAATAATGTCTTTTACTCCTTTTTATTTTTGTTTATATTTTCTTGTTTACCCTTTGCTTACCACTTAATCCCTCCCAACCGACCAGATGATTGAATGAAGCTGATTGGATAACGTACTCTTCACGTGACTATGGTCAGTGAATACGCTTGCGTAGACTGTAGTGAGGGCATCTTCGCATAGCGCGTTAGCCTTTAAACGCCAATTTTCGCCAATATTCCTTTTACTACAGCTATTGGTGTTAAGTTATAATTGTGACTGTGAAGCTGACTTTGAATATTGTTGAAGATATTAATCACCATGCCGAGAGGTGGTGAGTGTGATAAAGCGTCGTAACAAACCGTTGAAGCAAGCTAGCTTAAGTGTCAAGAGGTTACACATGCTTAGCTTGTAGCATGCTATTCGAGTGGAAATACAACAGCTATGCTATTTCGTTTTCCCTAAAACGTTTACTTTTATTTGTTAGGATTAATTAAAGTGCTATTTGTAATAAACGACTATGTTCGTCGATGTTTTTGTGTAAAATATCGCTTTCTTATAAGTATTTCATAATTGCAAGACAACGATGACATAGTAACGCATGCGTAGTTCGTGTTTTAAGGATTTTATTTAGTGTTTATGTTCTTCACGTGCCTCTGTTATTATTCTATTTACATTCCTACTGATAACCTTGTTTAAAATCAAAACAGGGAAAAAAAGCCATAAGGGGAGAGGGAAGCAATTCAGCAATCCTGAGGAGATTGACAGACAAATGAAGGCCCAAAAAGAACTGGTATGTTAAACAAATTGTAGTCCTCAATCATCTCTGTGCAATGCTCTACTGTTTCGGTGTATATACATTTTTATCTTCTTATTATCATCATCCTGGCATCCATATCCGATTATGTATATGCAATTTATTTGGATGCAACAATTATCATAAAGCTTTCTTCTACACATTATATGCATAGATTTCTGAAATAGCTGAAAATTAAAACCAATATCCTCGGAGTAGACTTTAACATGGTCTTAAAGCTATTTTTCTTCAAAATTCAACCAAGAAAGTTTACAGTTTTGTTCTCTCCTAACAGGAAGCTAATGCTGGCGTTGGGAAAGAGAGCGGATCAGAATCAGAGGAGGAGAGCAGCAGTGAGGAAGAATCTGAGGTTAACGGTCACTCTAACGGTATTCAGTGATTGGTAGCTTTCATGACATTATTGCTAATAGTTCCGTGTCTACGTGCAGTCTAAGAAGAGGAGCGGTGTGGAGGGGCTTATAGAAATTGAAAATCCCAACCGCATTTCTCAGAAAAGCAAGAAAGTGACTGAATTGGATGTTGAGGCTCCTCGGGAACTTTCTCGGAGAGAAAGGTGCGTCTTGTGTTTAAGAAAATTGTTTTAAATCCACAGTGTCATCTTTTGATAAGGTGTATGTACTGTATTTTTTTAGTATATCAATGATTGCATTGCTAACAACAGACTATGCAGTCCATGTTACAAGTGCCCTAAGTGTTTTATTCAGTCCGATTCCAGCTTTTCGCTTGGTTTCAACATGAGTGGAGATTTTTTAAAAGCACTTCAGCGCCATTTTGTAGCACGGAGTGATGATTGCAATAGAGTTCTTCTTCGAATCCTCAGACTATTCTGTTACTTCTAAAATACAAGGCATTAAATGAGGTCAGACTTGTGGAATATAACACTTTTGACATTGCGGTGTCTGGCAGAGAGGAGATCGAGAAACAAAAGTCCAAAGAACGCTACATGAAACTTCATTTGGAGGGCAAGACTGAGCAGGCTAGAGCTGACCTGGCCAGGCTCGCAATTGTTAAGAAACAGAGGGAGGAAGCTGCCAAGAAGCGTGAGGAGCTCAGGAAAGGTGAGTAGTTTTAAAGTGGTGCACAGGGAAAAAAAGAACTTAGAAGGCCAAAACGCTGGTTATTAATCTAGTAGACTCTCAGGATATGACATTAATCCATTCTGAGGTGGGAAATTGCAGCACAGCAGGCCATAGTAGCCTATTGTAATGTGCAGCTAAGGCGTTACGAACTTCTGGTGCCCGAGGTAAAAACATTAACAAAATAGTATATTGTGAGTACGAGGGTTCCATGATTTTGGAAGAAAATATAATTGCATTTTTTTTTTTCCCCCCGGATCTATATTGCAATTTCGATGCGATTTTTCAATTTTAAAAGAATAGTACATTTTCTGTGCTAGGTTTTTTTTTTCCGGGGAGAGCATAAACATAGTGACATGCAAACATAACTTGAGATGACGTATTTAGAGACAGAGAGTATACGACTGTTACAAAATATCAACGATAGATGTACAAATAAACACAGAATTGCAGTTGAAGACATGGTCTTCATTGTCATTATACAGAAGTACAATTAAACTGGATAGCTATTCCTTTCAGTGTAAAGAAACGATTTTGAGAGAGGCTGGCTAGTTACACGCTCGCGTTGGGTCTTCGCAACTTCTGCAATATGATCTTCGTGATGATTTAAATTCAAGAGTCACAAACGTAGCTATTTAACACGAGTGGTAGCTCCAAGTCACCCGCTTTATTGGTTATGGATTTGGCGTTTGTAACTAGCCACATTCGGCAGTGGTGGCTTAAGAGTTCTTAGCCTAGCTGTTAGCTTAGCCATCCGACGCCGCCTCAGTCAATTCCCGGACGCGATGAAAGTCCAGGGAGCACCCACAGGTGATCAGCTTTTCTTTGCGCTTTTCTGACTTTCCTGAGAGTCCGATTTAGTTAATTTTTTTTCAATGTAACGAGCTGGTAAAGCTACGAGCTGTGGCGTTTGTTTTGGTGGTCATTTGTTTACGTGCCGTCAGGCTGGTGTAAGCTTCCAGTCAATCTATCAAAGTTGTGCACACACGTCTTGCAAACTTTGCCTCGCCTTTATTCGTTGGTGCCAATAATACCTGCTTCTGATTGGCTGGCGATGTTGAACCCGGATCTGTGACGATTCTTGTTGGCCAAACACTCCATCAAGTAAATAACAAAATAAACAAACTATGAATCCTTGAAAAAAACAGGGTTTTGCAGTTACACTCTCGCACTACGTCACATCGCAATATCGATTAGATTCCGGTTAATCGTGCAGGCCTAGCAAGTACTAATTAAGTGGGATATACATGTATATGATTACCATAAAATTAGGACTATAAGCCACGACTTTTTCCCCAAGCTTTTAACCCTGCTGCTTATGCATTGATGAATAAAACTAGCATAAGACCCTCTTCAAAAAAAGTAGTGTCAATTGAAAGGGGATGGCTAACTGAATGAAGTGAGAGCCATTGTAGGAGGTAGTTTAGCTTATAGCAAAATAGGAATTTTCATAACACACACCAATAACGGAACATTTGTTCGTATGGCGCCAACCAATAGTTGACCATCTTACTGATGTACATACACTGCAAAGTTTGAATGGTATCTGTATTTTGGGCATGGGAAATAATTTTTTATTGATGTCCTACTGTCTGGAAAATGCTACAGAGAGGGGTAGGAAAAATATCTTATGCCACACCTTAAAGTAAAAACATAAAGTAGTGTGACCGTATCCCCGGGATCTCCTAAAAAGGGTTTTCATTGACGTCCTGCTTACAACGTCATATTTCCTGTTTGCTTTTCATGAAGCCGAGGAAGACAAAGCCAAGCGTTAGCCTGCTAACCAAGAACATCAACATGCACATCAATCCCAGCAGAACGGACGGAGGCAATGGAACACTTCGGAATGGAGCCGGAACATGATGCGGCTGCCCCAAGAGCTCCATCCAAGTTCTCCTTGTCCCAGCAGAGTGGTGGTGTGCCCCCACATAGCCAAAAACCATGAAAACGGGTGAAATCATTGAAAGAGATATAGAGAAATGCAACTTTTGGGAGCTGGTTTTCTGAGCGCTTACTGTCTTCACACTTCTTCCCCCAACTTTTTCTTTTTGCTGCTAATCATTTGCTTTTTTTTTTTTTGGGCGGTTTATGTTTACACAAGATGTTAGTTTGACCTCAAAACAGCAGAAAACTGACTCAAGGAAGTTTGACGTGCTTCTGCCCAAATTCTTTTTTAGTGCTAGTAATGGACTCAAAAACAAAGTTAACCTATTAATTGTTTCTACTCAACAAGATTATGATGTGGACATTTCACGTAATGCCTCAAAGCGGAAGGACTATTACTTGAACTACCTTTTGAAAAGCTTTCTTTCGTTTTACTGAATTGAAATGTTTTTTGAAGCCTTTCATCAAAGTGGCCTTGGTGGTCTTGCTGACATCCATTTGTTTTGTTGCCCTTTATCATAGTTTGCAAAACACACTTGTGTCTCTTTTGTTTCATTCAGCATTCCATTGGTCAGTAAGTAGTAAAACTTGTATTAAGTGCTCATATAAATGCTAATTTGGCAAGCCAATTATCTACTGTAAATGTTATTTACATTTGGTTCCATTATGGTGCTACAAAAGTAACAATCTCCCACACTTTATGGCAGTCTCGTTGTTCTTATAAACAATCTGCATCATAAAAAGAAGTTCCTCGGCGTTTCCGTCATGTGTTTGAAGCCGTTTTAATAAAGAAATTGGTTCAAAAATGGATATTTGTTTTTCTATCCATGCATTGTGTGCGTATTTACGCCTCTGCTTAACATGTTTATGCAAGAATGGATTTAATAAGGTGCATTTGAAGGTAAGTGCAACTGTTTGCTAGTCAAATAGAAAAAATAACCCAGATGTTCCTGTCCATATTGCGTAGGTGCAACTTCCTCATTAAGTGCTCGAGTGAGAGCGCATTTCAAATGAGAACTAAAATACGTGTAGAGTGCCTGCAAGTAGGACGTAGCTGCACAAGTATCCAAACGAGGTCGGGCGCTGACTACCGCAATGCTCCGACAGTCCCTGAGCATTCTGAAGCAGTTTGGGTCTTCTGCAAAGTAAGTGTCGACACGATATATTTAAACGGCTAAAATATCAACGTTTTTATGATGTCAACATCACACCTAAACAAGTTTATTTTCTCTGACACATCCTGAATAGACACCAAACGTCTGCAAAAACTGGGAAACCTTTTTTAGTGCTGCACGATTCAGAAAGTTTTCTTTTCTGTAACGCAATTTTTGTCTGAAAGTTGATTTTTTTTTGTTAAAAAAAAGGGAACTGTCAGAAACTACAAACGGATGTATACTGTGTGCAAGGTGACAGTACTGAAATACTTTCATAAACTGATGAAATGTTTTCATGACAAATGTGTTTATTGAAGCATTCTGTACTGTCAATAAGGTTACTTTACGCACACAAACATTTACCAGCGTGTCTGAATTTAAAGTGTTTCAGGGGGCATTTCCATACCTGTCAACCTGTACGTTTTTGCCGTACAAAGTACGGTTAATATGCATTGTAAGACATGTATGACGTACGAGGAAATCTGTAGGGAAAAACGCAAATTTGTCAATTACCATCCGGTAAACGCCAACTATCACGAAACGGCAAATCAAACGAGTTCGCCGAGGTGGCCTATATCTCTGTAGTGTTTTTTTTTTGTCTGAAATGAAGCGAGCGGTTTGATGTAGTGAAAGGAAGTTCGTCTCTTTTTAAAGAACTAGCTCTTTCGGCTCAATTCATTAAAGAGAGCCGGCTCTCAAACGGCTCACTTGCTTTGATGCATTATCCATCCATTATCTGCACCGCTTATCCTCAGTAGGGTCACGGGAGTGCTGGAGCCCATCCCAGCCATCTTTGGGCAGTGGGCAGGGGACACCCTGAACTGGTTGCCAGCCAATCGCAGGGCACACAGGGACAGACAATTCACTCGCTCATCCACACCTATGGGACAATTTGTACCAGCCAATTCACCTGACATGCATGTTTTTGGAATGTGGGAGGAAACCCATGCAAGCACGGGGAGAACATGCTAACTCCAAACAGGGGGTTTGATCTCACGACCTCAGAACTGTGCTGCACACGCGCTAGCCACTGCGCCGCCGTGCTGCCCTTTGATGCATTATATTACGAATTATGTTGTACAAAGAAGTTAAGAATAAAAAGGAAGTATAAAAGGAGAAAATGAAAAAAGACAGGTTTGTGGTTATCCCTTTAATCAGTATATTACCAACAATAATTTAATTCAGAAAATGAATTAATAATTTGAATAAGAAAATGTATTATTCTACTAAATTATATTTGCATGTATTTTATCCTTCTACAGTGAACGTCCAAGCTACTTCATTTTTGAACATTTTTTTAATAAAAAAAACTCATTCATGTCGAGCAACTCAGTATCCCAAAACAAAATATTAATTAACAATATATATGATATAACGAAACACATGTACAATATAACATGTTAAACTACATAAATAAACATGTTTGAAAAAAATATGATGTAAAATTATTTTGTAAGGGAAAATACAACAGTTTCTAAGGGCATGGAGCTGTGGAGGTTGACAGGTATGCATTTCACAAAAATTTTTGGTAGCAATGAGAGTCTTGAAAAACAATTCTAAAACTGCAGAAACCTACAGTGCGAAGGTCCCCCCCTCGTCATTCAGGCCTCAGGATGTTCTAATTTTGCATTATGAGGTTGACTTAAGTGCGAAAACCTTTAGCAGTTGTAAAAATGTAAATTGTGAAAGTAAATCCACCAAACTGTTGAATTAAATATTCCCAGGACTCAAGATGTCAGCGAGCATCTCCACTCCGATCTGGTAGTGGTGAGAAAAAAACATTTTAAGAAGTCACTTTGAGCAACATCATTGAAATCGGTGGAATTTGGTGGTGTAACTAAAAAACAAATCTTGTTTGATGAAGGTGGAGCAGCGGGTTGAACCGGCCAAGAGAGCGGCACAGATGCTCCACAAGAAGCTCCAAGCTTGCATGCAAAGTCCGACCGGGCCAGATACTGAAAAACGAATGGTATTAATATACATAAACAACTCGAAAAATGTTTTATGGAGCAAATATTACAAAATACTTAAGTACAGTAGACCCGCGGTATACGACAATAATCTAGTCTGAGGTGGGGATCGCAAAGTGAAATTGCCACAAGGCGGGGAATAGAAATCCATGGTAATAAACTAATGAGTGTCGAAACCCGGTAGGTCAGACTAAAACTTGAAATCGACAAAATGCATTATAATTAGTACTAATTATGTCTAATATACATCTATCCACCCATTATATGCACAGTTTATCCTCAGTAGGGTCGCGGGGGTGCTGGAGCTCATTCGAGCTATCTTCAGGCAGTGGGCATCTAATACACATGTATATGAATAAACAATTAATAGATATACTTGTGAAGGAAAATGAAATTGTATTTACCTTTGGTGTTACTTGAGGTGGTCAAGTTGAGTAGTAGGTGGATGTAGAGTGTGGGAGGTGGCCGATCAGAAATGAAACAGAATTTTAAAAACTTCCACTTGCAAGGATTATTATTATTATTATAAAATGTCCTTGCTTTAACCGCCACCTTATCTATAATAATCGTCCCGATTGACAATTTGTTATGGCCATTCAACTCAGTAAATGTAGGTATTGGTGTTCCTTCATCGTACTTATAATGACTGCAATCTTCGTTTAATGGTTATCGTGTTTTTGCTTTTCCATTTAGCATCACTACAAGCCTAGTGGATAGAAACTGTGAAAACAAAATACAGTATTGTATCACGACACATTATTCATGAAGCACTCGAGATTTCTAAACTGTATGAAGACGAAGGCATGGTGGGAGGTAGTTCAACAAATAGGATTATAGCAATAGCATGCCATTTAGCAAACCTTTACCATATATGACCCTTACCAACAGCAGACAAGCATATTCGAGACGTAACTCGTTAAGTGCCGTATCCCGAGGGTCTACTTTATACAGATTGACCGTCCACAAGTGGTCGCAATATTGCCTCTGGGTGTTTGTCCACAGAAGAAGCTACCTCTCATGCTTCTTTCAAACAGCATGGCTGAAAGCTTCAAAGACTTTGACGCCGACTCATCCATCAGGTGAGCTTCTCTGCGGTGGGAGACGTGTGATAAGCGCTTGACGAGGGCTTTCAGTTCTATAGCAAAAGGGAAGAGAGTCAACCCACTCAAAATTGGCTTTGAAACCAAAATTATTCGGATTCTATGTGTTCTGCAGGAAGGTGCTGGAGATGTGTTGCTTTATGGAGCAGAAGTTGGCCAGCCTCCTGGCAGACTTTGAGATAAAAGTGGAAAAGGACGTTTTGGAGCCACTGAATAAACTTAGCGAGGTGAATGTATATTTTATCATTTTTTTTAGAATTACTTTCTAATGACATACCATGTTAATTAAACGGATCCTCCATAACAAACGTTTTCTCTCATTCTTCCCTAAGGATGAATTACCAGAAGTTCTCAAAAATAAAAAGCTTTTTACAAAGCTAAATACAGACTGGAACAATGCACGCTTCAGGTGGGTTATTTGCCTTAAAGGCTCAGTGTACTGTGTATAGCGACCCCTTGTGGTGTAAACTATTGAATTAACCTAAATATGAAACACTTTTATTCACAGTATTTTTCATAAAGACTCGTCGGTTTCGGTGCTCGCAATCATATTACACAACTCAAAGAAGCTGAAATTTTGGCCGTCGTTTTAACTATAAAAGCACGAATGACGGTTTTACAAAGTTAACTTGTCCCAGTGGTTCTTTTCACATTTAACAAGCACTTACCTTCCATAGCTAAGACCTGCATGAGATGGTCGTTGAATCGTGTGATGCAGGCATCTGCCACGTTTTTCCATTATTTCCTTCTCCAGCCACTCATGTCAGCCAATTTCGTGCATGCAATATAATCTGACTTTTCACCTATGTGTAATATAAATCGATTACACAGAAGCCAGCAAGCCAGTGCTGGTCCACAGGCCAAGCAAGATGGTCTGAAGGAGGAGGAAGAAGAAGCTCTGAGGAGGTTGGAGACCATCAAGGTACCAATGTTTGACTTACCATCAAGGAATGAACCTGACAGGAGGTTAATTTCGCAGAACCAGTATTTGGCGGACTTGTATCACTTTGCCACTAAAGAAGACGACTACGCCAGCTACTTTATTCGCGTAAGTTAGAATTCATTACTTTGGTGTGAAATATGATATGACATGATTAACTCGGGGAACAGTCTAAATCAGTGGTGGACAAACTTTTTGAGACGAAGGCCGCATTGGGTCAAAAAAATGTGCGACGGGCGGGGCCAGAAGGGAAAAAAAAAAGATTGAATGATTAGATAGATTTTTTTGTATTGGCAGTCTTGAATACGATACCTTGGAAATGCGTGAAGAAAAAGATTATGTAAGCCTAAGGACGATATTCATGAAGACATTTAGATGTACATGTTACTTTTAATTATTTTTGTCTTTTTGTCAATAGAAAAAGTGATCAACAACACTAAAGATCAAATCAAAACAATAGGTGCCTGTTTTTAAGTGTCCATTTTAATAAGATGCTTTGAAATACTCGGGGACACAGAGGACAAGAGCGACACCAAAAACATTTTGTTTGAAAAAAATTATTAGTACTTTATCATTGTATATATACATTTGCTCTCTCGGCCACTGCTCTTAGCAATAGTCTACCGGGGATAATGGATTGCAGCCACAAATGTGGATTTAATTTCAGACAGGCCAGAATGGGTCTCGCTCGCAACAATAGGATATTGGGTACAATGGATCACAGTCACATGAGTAAAGATCATTTCAGGTAAACAAAGAGCTGCCAGGCCTGGCAAAAGTACACTATGCCGGTCAAAAAGTTGCAGCAATATTTGATCATGGATAATGGATTGCGGCCACACAAGTTCAGTTAATTTTGGGTGGAAAAACGATAAAAAATAGCAAGGATGATGGATTTTTTTTCAATTTGCGATGCACTGAGGTCGCAAAATAAAATCCTTCTTCTCACCAAAAGCTTTTGGAGCTCCAAGCAGAATACCACAAAGATTCCCATGAGTTCCTCGATAAAAATATCAAAGAGCTCAAAGAGAATCACAGCCAGAAAGGTAAGAATCTCGATTATATGCCAGACTTTTTGCCCTTGAGTTGACCTTGGCCCTTTTGTGATGAGCAACAGGGACGCCAACAAACACCTATGGGCCCAAAGTCTTCAGGGTGCCGCTTGCCTCTCATCTGCTTCAGAGCGACCGTGAAATTGCGGCACCTATCACAGAATGTATTCACATGCTGCTCAGAACAGGAATGAGGGAGGAGGTAAGAACTTTTTTTTAGCAAAAGATCAGATCATTTGTGAAAAAGATGAAAGTATTTTTTTTGCTCGTCTTCTCCAGGGACTATTTCGTCTGGCGGCAGCAGCTTCAGTGGTGAAGAGGCTCAAGACTTGCATGGATCAAGGGACGGTCGATCACGAGGAGTTCAAGATGGACCCTCACGCCGTTGCTGGTAAGCGATTTTGTACTGTAAAATTCAGACTACAGTGTAGAGCAGTGGTCCCCAAACTACGGCCCGCGGGCCGGATGCGGCCCGCCTCCACATTTGGTCCGGCCCCCTGAAAAATACCAGAAAGCATTTTGATTTTTTAATTTCATATATGTATATTTGTATTTGATAATAAAGTTGGACTTTTGCAATAAAATGTTCCTTAGTTATGAACTATTTTCATTATTAACTATTAGTTAGTAACTATTTTATACGGCATAACAAGGGTTACTGACTAGTTAAAATGTTATATTTTGGCATTTTGGTGTTGTTTTGTAAAGCAGAAAAAGTGAAGTACCGGTATATTACCACTAGATGACATAGTCTTACAGGTCAGAGAAGGGTTTTTGGGGTAAGTCTCAAGGGACCTCACGTGATTTAATGAGACTTGTTCAATAAATCACTCTTAATGTCAACAAGTAAATGGTGTCGTGCGAGACTTACATTTACCATCTATTTTGCTGGTGAGATGTACAATAAATTTTTACATTTAGGCACTTCTGCAATCATCACACTTTTTCTGTTACAAACTGAGAAGGGAAAAGTTATGTGGCCCTCACAGGAAAAAGTTTGGGGACTCCTGGTATAGAGAGTACCTGATTATAAGCTGCACCCAGTACATTTTTAAAGTAATAACCATTTTGTACATACATAAGCCGCACCTGACTATAAGCCGCATGTGCACACATCGACAGATGAGATATTTACAAAGAAAGACTGTACACAGAAACTTTCATTGATATAAGGTCCCTTAACCCCTTAACGTTTTAACTTCCAGCCATCGGGCCGCCGGACTTTTGATAAACAAATATGTGTCTGCACTTTGTCACCAGTCACTGAAATACGTCTGCCACATATCATTGGAAAGCTTTGAATTCAGAAAACACTCACCAGAGAAACATCACCTTGAGTCTGAAACAAGATGTCCAGAAACTAAATGTCGTGGCTTCTTGTTCGAATTTTATTATTATTACCATATATTATTATCGTTCCCTACCAAACCCCTGAAAGAAATATTAAACAGAACTAGCAAGGTCGCCAAAAATCATTTGTTCTTTCTTTTCATCTCAAACAGGAGCTCTGAAATGTTACCTGCGAGAACTTCCTGAACCGCTAATGACCTTTGAACTCTACAATGATTGGTTTAAAGCTGCCAAGTGTGTATAAATGTTTCATATGTTTGTTTTTGAATTTTGTAAAAAACTGTCTTTAGAATTGCATACAAACACTTAACCTCTGATTTGCACGTTCACTGCCAATGACAGCTATAGATGTCAATGATCCTGTTTTAATTGATTGCCATTGACGGGTTTAGACGTAGGCTGGCGATGAGTTAACTGGGTTGGCATCGATTGAGTTGATATACAAACTATGAATTTTATTTGAAGGCATACATTTCTTATGATTAATAAAAGTGTGTTAGTTTTTGCTTATTAAGTATTAAGTTTTGTTATGTTTGAACCAGGGGTCAGACATTTTGAAGCTGAGAGCTAGTTTTTGTTTCTTTGCAGTGCAAAGAGCTACCAGTATATTACACATTTGTAAAAGAAAACCCAATCATGTTATTACTGTGTTATTACTATGTTATTTATGTTATTACCAGGTTTTAAATACTACAAGTAGTGTTCAAATAGGCTCATTCAACCACTAAACCCTTTATTTAATTGTGGACTAATTTTAAAAATATTTTGGAAGAATTGATTAAATGTTTAAAGACACTGATCAATAATTTCTCATGCCACTTAGAAATCAAAAGTGTTCACAATGACCCATCACTGCCTTCCTGGTGCATTGGGACACCACATTGATGGCCCCCTGGTGTAAACACGGTTTTTAATTGAGGTGAAAATATAATCTTTGTTTACGTACACAGCGAAAAAGATTGCACGGAGAAGCTGGAGCAGTTCCGAATGTTACTGGAGAAACTGCCTTTAGAAAACTATAATAACCTAAGGTGAGGAATTATTTGCCTTTTGTAATTATTAACTCTGTGTTATCTACCTTTGTAAGCTTGTAGCCGAGTTTATTTATTTCAAAACTCGTCTCTCCTTTTTGGGGCACCACATACGTTTTTAGATTATTACGTCAGGAAAACGGACCCCCTGTAGTGGAGTTGTCATGGCAACATTTGATGCGCAAATGCAAGCTAACTCCCCCTTCCCCAACCTCACATTCCACCAGTATCAGTCAGATAACATATCTATGTGATTGACTTAAAACACAGTATTCACTTCACATGTTTTGACATTGTTTGATTATTTTCTGACATTGCAAAACAAAAATCTGAACAAACGTTGAATACTCTACAAGCTTAAAATACCTCCAAAAAATCGTGAATGTATCATATGCATCATAGATGGGACAGAACATTATAAATTAGTGTATATGTAAAGTTGTATTCATTTTTATTCACTGTCCCTTAAGTGCATTTCTAGCGTATTATGGATTAATTTATTACTAAATGATGGATTTTCATGTGAATTCTTTCTAGATTTTATTTTGTGTAGGGAATTTGGAAAAAATGATATTCGAAAGCAGGGTAATGTTTCTATTTGAACTTTTTGTGGAAAACCTGATTTGGCCCAACCTCCACGAGACCCTAGATCTAGCAGCTCCCACGTTAAATGAGTTTGAGACCCCTACCTTAGACCCATAGCGAATAAACCCAGTACAAAAAATACAGTATTGTATCGCTGACTTGCAAAGTCTTCGCAAAGCACACTAGATTCTGAACTGGATGAAAAAAGGCAAAGCATTGTGGGAGGTGAAAACGTCATAAGGCGGTTAAGCCATATACCAGGGGTCTACTTTAGTTGGATTGGGTCACTTTCATTAATCTGACCAACCAGTACAGACAAGAACTATTTTCTCTTGTATAACAAACAAGAGAACTTTGCATATGTTTTCACATCAGATGCTCTCATATTTTCAGATACCTGGTGCAGTTCTTATCTGTCCTTTCCAAACAGCAGGCCACAAACAAGATGACGCCGGCTAACATCGCCATCGTGCTTGGGCCCAACCTCCTCTGGCCACAAGCTGAGGGGTAACCACATTTTTCCTGCCGCACGTTTCGTAGGCGTCATCAAGCTCATCCTGTCTTCTCGCGCTTGTTTTATTTAGAGACATCACATTGGCGTCAGCCTCTTCGGTGCAGGTGGTGAAGGTTATCGAGCCTCTTATTCAATACAGCTCTGTGCTCTTCCCGGAAGGTAACCCCGAATATGAATCGACTACATTCATTATAGAGTCTCCTTTTTACCTCTTCATAATGTGTGTGAAGCGCCGGAGGGCCTGGCAGTAATCATTCGCATGGTTCAGGATGTGTGCAGGCTGTTGTTGTTTTTTGTTTAGTTTTTTCCATTGAAGTTGTAGTACAAGTTGGTCTTGTCTCCTCTCTACCTCTTCATATTATGCTCGAGGCACTTTAAGAGCTCGCCCATCAACAATCACAATGTTGAGGACGTGTACAGGCTGTTGATATAATTTTTTTCTGTTGAAGCAGTAGCCCAACTTGGTCGTGTCTCCTCTCTACCTCTTCATATTATGCACGAGGCTCCTGAGAGCTTGCCTATCACCAATCACAATGTTGAGGACGTGCACAGGCTGTTATTTTTTTTCTCTGTACAAGCAGTAGCCTAACTTGGTTGTGTCTCCTCTCTACCTCTTCATATTATGCAGGCGGCACCTGAGAGCTCGCCCATCACCGATCACAATGTTGAGGACGTGTACAGGCTGTTATTTTTTTTCTGTAGAAGCATTAGCCCTACTTGGTTGTGTCTCCTCTCTACTTCTTTATATTATGCATGAGGCCCCTGAATGCTCGCCTATCACCAACCACAATGTTCAGGACGTGTACAGGCTGTTGTCGTTTATTTATTTTTTTCTGTAGAGGCAGTAGCCCAACATGGTCGTGTCCCCTCTCTACCTCTTCATGATTTGCACAAGGCAATGGAGATCTTAGCTATAATCAGTTGCATGGCTCAGAACACATACAGGGTGTTAAGCTTTTCTTTTCCATTGAAGTAGCGACCCACTGAAGAACTCGTCCATCACCAATCGCTTTGTTTTTTTATGAGTTCTATTGATATAATTTCTCAACTTGGTTGTGTTTTCCTAAGAGCTAAGACAATGTCACTTGCTAAAATAGAGTGATATGTTTTCTTGGCCAAAGCATGTGTAACTTTAAGTAATTGGAGCACTTGTGTAATGTTTTTAAACGACGTATTTTCCCATAAAGTTATATTTTGATTAATGTATTGTTAATTGTAAATTTCCACCCAGATTTTCCCTTTGAGATTCCGGGGCTTCCTGAGATCCAAGATGCCGACCCCGTGATATCAGAAAAGACACCACTATGCAGAACACCCTCCACGCCTTCCAGAACTTGTTCCAAGACAACCAGGTATGGACCAGGACTCAACAATTCCCTTAAAAAGCTACAAAGACATTGATTTTAAGCGTTTAGTATTAATCTTAGATCCTCTTGTTTCTGTTTACGTGAGACGCCTAGCGTGGGCTGCGGTCCCGACTCGAATAGACGCCACGGGACTGAGCAGCTCAGCCACAAACCAGAATGCTACCAACCCAGTAAAGAGCAATGAAGCTGACCAAAAACTGAGCTTGGAAAAGTTGGAGCCCGTCCTGGAGGTGGAGTCAGCGTCACTGAAAGAAGTTTTGATGATGGATGCACCCAACAAACGTAATTTAAAACTTTAGAGGGAATTTTTGCACTTAAGGTTCAATTTTTTTTCTTTACAGGAATTACCTTAAAATACTTTTAATCCAAATGCTATGTTCAGACTTCATGTGGCCCAGCTACATGAAACATGCAATATTGGATTACATTTCCTATTCGACCCCCATGACATTAATCCTTTGTGAGTTGGTTATGCACAGATAAATTGCCGTATTACGGGAGATATAAAGCTATGCTAATTTGCTCCGAATCCTTGCTACCTCAGAACTTTTTTTTTTAAATTTTAAGAAAATATATAGTAATACTTATGTGTAAGATATGTGGATAACATTTATCAAAATTGATTAAACAGCAGGTGAATGGTAGATGAGTGGTTAGCGCGCAGCGCCACGGTGCAGAGGTATAGGGTTCAATTCCAGCTACCGCAGCTTCCCCTTGCGGAGTTTGCATGTTCTCCCTGTGACTGCGTGTGTTTTTTCTGGGCATTCCAGTTTTATCCCACATTACAAAAATATGCATGGCAGGTAAATGATTTTATGGCTCTGTGTGCCCTGCAACTGGCTGGCAACCAGTTCAGGGTGTCCCCCTGCCCGCTGCCCAAAGATGGCTTGGATGCGCTCCAGCACCTCCGCAACCCTAGTGAGTATAAACAGCGCAGATAATGGATGTATGAATTTGATAGCATCATAAATAATTTAGCTGGTCGAGTGGAGTAGCAGCTGGATGCAGGGAGGAGGAGACTGCGGATTAAATATGAAACTATGTTACAGCCATACAAATTAGCAAAGGTAGCGATTAACGTGCCTTCTTGGTATTCCTTCATAATCACAAGCTTTGTTTCCCTGGTTATCATGTTTTTGCTCTTCCCTTTAGCATCAGTACAGGTCTTGGGACCCATAGCAGATAAATACAGGACAAAAAATGCAGTAATGTATTGCCGGTTCGCAAACTTTACAAAGTATCAAAGATTCTGCATTGAATAAAGACAATACGAGAGGTTATTTAGCCAATAGCAGACCAGCATTTTCTATGCCATCGATCAATAGCATACAGGCATCTTAAACACATAATTGTACAAACAAAAACACTATACGAACACTCCTATGATGGAAAAATTGTCGTAAAGAGGGACCAAAAAACCCGTCCTTCCATATTGCAGAGTAGAAACGTCCTGTATTCCAGTGGTATACTGTACTAGATTTGTATAACCACTCAATGCTTTCCTGATCTTTTTCTGGGAGCTGTAATGAAAAGAGTTAGAAATCTCATTTATGTTGTGAGGATAAATCTGAGAGAAGGTACAAGAGGATTTAATGAATGTTAATGCAAGATATAATCCAAAACGTTTTTGCAGGTGTACCAAATAATTTGTCAATAGGCCTTAACGTCTGTATACGTTCTGTCCTCTACAGCAAAGAGGAGCATCAGCATAAGAAAAGCCAACGAGGGTAAAGAAACGTTGACAACGGTCCGCTTTACCAAGACGAAGCAACAAGATCCACTGGTTTCCTCGCCTCGGCCTCCAGCGCTTAAAATGCCCCCGGTAAAAAAGGTCGGACTTAAAGCCCCCACTTGCCCGCCTCCGCTACCCCCCGTTTCGCAGTCCATCGAGGCTCCCTCTTTGGAGCAATAAAGTGAGATTTTCATTTTGAAGAATGTCCAGACCCGCTGTGCATTTTTACAATTATGGGACAAGAATGTTTTATTTTGCTACTTGGCGCTTCATAATTAGCGGCTGCTTGATAAATATTCCGCCATCCATTATCCTCCATCTCAGCGAGCGGGGGCCAGCAGAGCACATTTGTATCGGGGCCTGGTGGCTGTTTTTTTGCCGTTACAGTAGTTTTTAGAGGCTACTTCGCATATTGGGGCTACCTGGCCTCCAATAACCCTGATAACGAGGGATAGTAGTATTAATTCAATTGTATTATTTTATTTTTTACATAGACCTCTGAAGCTCTTGTTGGTGATAGGATCGAGTGGAGAGGTGTTGTAAAAGGATAGTGGGATGTTTAGACGTGCTCTAAGGGATGGGCAGGGCACCTGTATGACGCGGCAGGGGTAAACCAGTGAAAGCTCTCGGGCCCTGCTGTTGAACGGAAGAGTGTCGTGTCACCCTGACCCGAGTGACATGGCCGCTTTCTCGTGTCCCGTTTCATCAAGAGGGACAAAAGCATGAGCAACTTGGGTGCCGAGGTGCTTAACTTGGTTGGGTGTTTTGGACCATGGTCCAAAAATGTTGTGTATGTTTTTTGATACTTTTTCCCTTTTTTTTAATTTTCTTCGTTTTCGGGCATGTGCTTGTCTTGCTGTCGGTCACCCCTCTCGAGGGATATGACCAGGGTAGATATAGATTTATTACATATTGATTTCTTATTCTTAATATCTATATATTTTTATTTCATCTCACATTTTGTTTAAAAAAATATATACCATATATACTTAAGAACCAAAGTTTTTCTTGTGGAAAATCCAATACGGCCCAACCTCACCCAGACCTTAACTCTGCTATCCCTTTAGTAAATTGAGTTTGAGACCGCTCATCTAAAATAAACCCAACCAAGACTTGTTGTGGACTAGTTTGGTTTTTGATAGTTAACCAACAATAAAAAAATCCACGAATATTGTGTGTTTATTTAGAATCAATATAAGGATAATGATGGACTGCAAAATGTTGTAAAGGTGCTTATAAGTTCAGTACATGTTGGAAGCCAGTACATGGGAGCCAGCTGATTATTTTTTTTACATACATTTGTAGGCAATACCAATAAAAAATATATTCTTTCTCGTAAAAGCACAAAAAATGAACGCAGCAATGGATAGTACAGCTTATACTACAGCTGATAACACCAAATCTGGTGTTATTGGTCAATCCATATTTTGGTCCAAATAGAATTCTTCACATTTTTCCAACCTAGTTCCTTATGACCCAAAACACTGCCAAATTTGGCTAAATGGAGTTCATCATCCAACCCTAACATAGTTCCTTTGTGCGAAAATAATGCTTTTTTAAATCGCTTTAGCCTGAGAATGCAGTGAGGATGTTTTTTTTTAATTCAGTTATGAGAAGAGCAATTTTACCTTGATGATAAATATTGTTTTTTTTAACCTGAATGTATGCCTATTCTTATTTCAATCCATTCAAAAGCAAAAAATAATCCCACAAGTAATAAAAAACCCTTATAGTGCAATTTGAGTGTGTTTATGATTACTGAATCCAAATGAGAGGATCAAAAGCAATTTCCGATTATGATTTACAGCAGGGGTGAGCAAACCTTTGAGTTGTGGGCCACATTGGGTTGAAAATTTTGGAGAAAGGACCGGGAAGAAAATAAAAAACATGTATTTTATTTTTAATGCACTGATTCAGTCTAAAATCCGATACCTCGGCAAGGCAAAAGATAATGTGGGCCTATGCAATTTTTCTTTTATAGTTGCGGCCATTTCAAAAAGATATATTTCTCTTTTCTGGCATTTTTATTTTTGGTATTATTTGCACAGTCCTTTTAGGCAAAATTCAATAAAATGATCTAAAAATGTAGATAGCAACGAAGATAGATTTCATGTTTTTGTCCATACATATACAATTTAATCAAGTTGGTTTTGAAACAGCAGCACGGCTGCGCAGTGGTTAGCATGTGTGCGGCAAAGTTCTGAGGTCATGGGATCGAATCTTCCTGTGTGGAGTTGGCATGTTCTCCTTGTGCTTGCGTGGGTTTCCTCCGGGCACTCCGGTTTCCTCCCACATTCCAAAAACATGCATGCCTGGTGAATTGGCCGGTCCAAATTGTCCTTAGGTGTGAATGAGTGAGTGAGTTGGGTATCTCTGCGACTGGCTGGCAACCGGGTCAGAGTGTCCTTTGCCTGATGCCCAAAGATAGCTGAGATAGGCTCCAGCACTCCCGCGACCCTACTGAGGACAAGCGGTGCAGATCATGGATGGATAGATGGATGGGTTTTGAAACAATCAGAAACAAATCAACGTAATAAATTGAAATTCAAAATGTAATAGGTTAGGGCAGATTATTTTTTTCATGAATTGATAAATAAAAAATATACATGATAAAATAGCAAGTAAATAAAAATGTAGCCAGCTACTTGAATGTTGGCGGATCCAAATCAACACATTGTCATCAGTACTAGTTTTTTCATCATTTTGAACGTATAGGGTGTTTCAAAAAACGATTTGACTGTCACCCAAGATAAGCATCAGTTTGGCAGGAGCTGGAGTGATGAACGCTGTTTATCAGGTAGCGCACATATTGAACCATTGCGAAATCGGTCACATAATTCAGATTTGGAAGACTAAATCTTATGACCTTGGACATTGATACTTTGTGATTTCATTTGTCTTAATCATGTACTTTCTGTGATATTTTTATCTCAAAGGATATCGAATTTTTTGAAACACCGCCGTTAGGCAGGCCGGATGAAAATGCCTGACGGGGCCGCGGGCTATAGTTTGCCCACCCCTGAGTTACAGTCTCAAAAGAAATTCAGACTTTAATTTCGTCGTCGTCCTCATATGTGTCGCTATACGTCAGCTTCTTCATCCTATTATAACCGCCGTAATGGCGTGCAAGAACATCGGTCGCACTCTGGAATCGTTCGCTCTCCATCCTGGCTGGCTTGGGTAAGCTTCTCAGCCCGTCGGGTATTTGCCCGGATTTCCCGTCCGCCTCCCGTCTGTCTTCATCCAATTGCGCTCTCTTTGGGCACTCGTCGCCGGTGCAGTCGTCTCTCAGCAGGGAATCTACATGAGAGATCGCCGCCGAGTCCATCTCGTGGTTGGTAACTCCCCATGGTGACGTCCGACTGTCCCCTTCCAGTAAACCAAAGACTTCGCTCATGAGGGAGGGGCCCAGGTCGAAGTTGAAGGCGTCCAGGGAGGTCAGGGAGGCAAAGGAGCTGGAGAAGGCTGTGGGCTTTGGATCGGTGGCCACAACCGGGTCGGAGGGCTGCTGACGTTCCGAGCGGGACAGACGAGGGAGCGTGACGAAGCCCGACTCCAAACCTGAAGAGGTGAGGAGTTTCACACGATAAGTGCCAACGACAGATATTGATGTCTTTTTCCAAAAAGGAAGGCAGTGAATGTGTTGTTATATGTGCCATCAATTTTCTTTTTTACCAAATATTGCACATTTCCATTTATGCCAACCTTTTGGAATTAAAAGGCGGTAGATGTTGTTGAGAGTTAAGAGTTAAGTTTTCTCTGTGTTAACAATGCCCAACTGAATTAAGAGAGCCCTTATGCTTTATTTCCACTGCGCTTATACGCTTTTATCTCACTTTTATCAGAGCTGTTCAGGGAGGAACACGTTAGGTTTGAGGAATGGGGGATGTGGGGAATACTAGAGAGTGACGTCATGTTTGTCCATGTGATTTTTTGTTTTTGAAATTGTCAGTGTAGCATTAAACTCACGAAAGTACTAGGCTTTCGTCAAGTAGAGTCCAAACGCCAACCGAAACCCCAAGAAAGATGATTTTTATTTGAGTGCGTCTAAAAAACGCATGTACTTGTACCTGCATCTTGAATAGGGTACTTAAGGCTGCAATTATTACTTCAAGCCAGGAGATGGCAGCAGAGAGTAAAATAATTTCAAATCTTGCATCCTCCCCCCTTTTAAAGCTTTAAAACTGTTTTCAAGTTACTAAGATGTATTTTTTTTTTCATAAATACATTTGCAAGATTTTTATTTAATTCAAAAGTGCCGCTGACTGCTATTTATGTATATTTTCCATAAAAGAAGGCAGCGGATGTCTTAATTATTGGCATACACTAACATCATTGTTGCTAATGCTAGCTTGATAACTTGCCATTATTTTTTTTTGTTCCTTTCCTTAAATATTGTACATTTTAATCTGAATTCTTCAATAAATGTCACCCCATGCATGCTTATGCAACACACTGCCTCCAGAGGCTAAGGTGTGCCAGCCCAAAAAAATAGGGTATTTATTTTTATGGTAATTTTTAAAAGATTCCATTGCTTTATAAATCTGCTTTCATTTTTTGAAGATACTACACTGAATTGTTTAAAAAGAAATACTTTTTCAGGATTTTAATATACTGTAATTCAAAAGTGCTACAAGAAGTGCCAATGACTGGTCTTGACGTCTATTTTCCATAAAAAGATGGAGCAAATGTGGTAAAACGTGGCATGCTTGGTTGCTAATACTAGCTCGATAACTATCCATTTTACTTTTCAGTTAATATTGTGCATTTGAATCATATGCCTACATCACTCGATGCAGGTTTAGGCTCCACACTGCCCCTCAGAGGCCAAAGTGTGCATAGCAAGAACAACGGTTATGTTTTTTTTATCGTACTTTTTATCATTTTAGTGCCTTATATCTGTGTTTTTTTAAAGTTACTAAGCTTTCTTTTGAAATACATATTAGTTTTAATATACAGTAATTCAAAACGAACTGAAATATATTTGGTGATTTTCCAGCGGATATTCCAGCGGCGGACACAGAAATGTTTACGGCTTTTTCACTCTTTTAGGGCACTCAAAATTCGTCTAATAATAAACCAGCACCTTTTTCTATGTATTCATTTCACCAACAATAAATCAACTATTTCTGAGACATAAACATATTTATTTAATATACTAGAAATCGTATCTGTATGCATATAAATATTTTAGAGTAAATGCCACTGTGAATAGCTGACAAAGATATACAAACATGTAATCGTGTTTAGAATTATTTTCACTTTTTAAAAGATTTACAAAGCATGTGTAGTGTCAACAGGAGCCATTCATAAATAAACTTCTCGAGATTTTATAGCCTGCTCTGTCTGGACGTCTGCCTTTTATCAGCTGCTGATAATGGGCCAAAGATCTGTCAAAATCACTGAGTAGACCTGATAGCTGATTTAAATGGATGGCAGGTATTTGCAAAGTTTATGACAGCGTCCCTGTGTTAACTTGTTTAACCCCGGTTGTGTGTTTCACTCTGGAATTTATCGTTTTTTTCCTCGTCGTAATTATAGGAATCTGGGGTTTGGATTGTGTGCCAATCCATCGGAAAAGATAATATATTTATGAAAAGCAACTTTTAGATTCTTACTCGGTTTGTAAAAAAAGTAATCAGGCATGTTTAAATGCAGGCAAAAATCAGATTGGAAACGGAATATTGACAGTATTAAGTAACTTAAGTAACTTGCACAATTTATATGATTACATTTTTAATCTGATTGTATCCCGTTTGCAATGTTAGCTTTTTAATCTTTTGATGCAGGTACTACAATCATTTTCACCATGGTTAACAGGGACCAAAACCCCCAACGATATCCAAAAACACGAGGTAACCCCCCCACAACCACATTTTTAACATCTGCCCTGCTGGCCCCTGTTCGCTGCAATAGTCGACTAGGGATAATGGATCTCAGCCACATGGGTGCTGCTCACAAGGGGAAAAAAAAGCTACTTCGGATAACGAAGATTTGCTGTCTCGGCCCCTGCTCTCAGAAATAGTCGACTAGGGATAATGGATCAAAGTAAAAACGGTGCAGTTCATTTTCGGCGCGTCACAATGGCATGCCTCATCTGCCTGAATTGACAAAAAATGCACTCCCCTGTTCTAGCAATAATCAACCGGGGATAAAGGAACAGGGCCAACAGTGCACTTAATTTTAGCCTCCCAAACAAAAGTGCCTTCCCCTGCGCCCTGCTTGCGGCAATTTGGGTTTGGGGATAATGGATCTTGGCAGCACAGGTACAGTTCTGCTGTGTGAAGTACCGAGGGATTACAGTATACACATCCGATTGCTAGTGCTTACATTCAGTTTACCTTAAAAGGGATATTTTTATGCCCCAAAGCACTGTTGAACATGTAGTTCAGAGACGAATGATACACGCAAACTTCGGTTTACTCGCTAAAAAGGCGTCATGTGCAGTGGTTGATTTCTCTGATATATCTGTTTTATTTTCTCCCGCCACAGCAAAAATGCCATGGTTGTACCCATCCATATATAGTGAATGTCACAGTTTTATCCATCCATACATAGTGTAAGTCGATCCTGTATGTAAAGAGGTACACTAGAATTTAGCAGCTCACTGCTACAAATCTTAATGTGTTGAAATTTTGTGCTGACAACTCAAAAACAGTCATTGGAAATTCATTTGGAGTCATTTAATCGCCTAAATGGCCCGGCACAGCAGGCGATGTTGTTATTTTAATGTTTTAGCATTCGCAGCTAGCTTGACCCTCATCACAGTATCTATTTACACTATCTGACCCAGACAGTATTCACACATAGTAAAAATAACGAAAAAAAGTTACAACACGAGTCATTTCACATGGTTCTTAGCTAAATTGCCACGAACGGACGCCTGCTGCGTAGGTCATTAATGTCGGTGACAGCGCGGAGAATAGACCGCAAAACCAAAACAGCAGATGTTAAAATGTTCAACAGAGCAGAAGGAAATTTGGAACTATGTCTGAGAGTTTGTTGTCTTTCCTGTAACTTGAACCACTGTTAATGTTGAAATACAAAAGTTGAGGGAAAATACTGTAATGTTTGTGCTAATTCTGCTAGTCTATGTATTTTATATGATACCATTAAGCTAGCATGGTTGGGTTTTTTTTTTCATTTAAAATACACTGTTTACACAGCTAATGTTGAATACACAAGTTGTAGGAAACTATATTGCAATGGTTTGTCTAATTTTGTTAGCCTGTGTTTTATTTAATATGAAAGAGTGTGTTAGCATTAAGCTAGCAAGATTGGTGGAACCTTTTACCGTATAAAAATAATTATTTGATCAGCTTGACTTGCGTGTTAGTTTTACAGTAAGTAGTAGTGACAAAAAGAAGTTATCCCATTTAGCTTAGGATTTCATTCAGGGAATTGTAAGTGATATCCAAGTTCTAACTTATATAAATTGCTTAGTTTTCTCAAAATAGTATACATTATTTGCGCAGTTATACTTTGGCAATTGGCACAGAAAAAAATGAAGCAGATTTTTGGCATGAAAGAAAGCAACGATAGCTTTCTGCTCGATGTAGAATTAATTATTTTTTTTGCGTAGAAGAAGACAATGCTAGCTTTCCGATCAGAAGAAAATAAGTTTTCAGAATAGCACGAATTCAAAATAGAAGAAGTTGAAACTAGATTTGTCGTAAAAAGATTGCTGGCTTTACATCTTAAAAGACAAAAACTGATATTTTTTTTACATAGAAGAAAACAACGCTATCCTTCCACGCAAATGAGACACTAATTTTTCCCCACGGAAGTAGACAACGCTATTTTATTTGCAAAATGGAACAAGCTAGCTTAAGAATAGAAAATGAAGATTCTTGTTTTCTGTGAAAAGTAAACTTTTGGTACAATTATTTCTCAGGATTACTGTATATGTCATAGAAACAGCTAATCTATTGAAAAAAGAAACAAAAACAACAGTAACATAATATCTGCCCAAGACACAGCACAGGAAATGATGCCCCTATGTGCCGAGTGGTTAGGGGTTCCACCCAACCACCAACCTCGGACGCCTAGGATACAGCATTAATCGGTTATAAGGTGGGGACCCCAAAGTGAAATTGCTGTATAATGAGGAATAGAAAACTATGGTAATGAAACTGTTTCTAAATTTTCCACTTATAATATTTGTCGTGGCCACGGTTTTTATTGCCTCTTTATTTTTAACAACAGAGCTGATTTATTGGCAATGGCCATAATCCTTAGGGAGGGTAATGATGTGTGTCCCTTCTTTGCATTTCTTGATATTTGCAAACTTTGTTTTTATGCTAATCATGTTTTGGCTTCTGCCATTATCATCTCTACAAGTCTTGGGACCCATAGCTAATAAATACAGTTAAAAAAGTATTCATGGCGCAGACAAGATTCTGAACTGAACAAAGAGAGAGAAATGCATATTGAACCAAAAGCATATTTTCATGATGCTGTCAAGCAAAGCAATAGCAAACCAGCATCTTATACTAGTCGACCAATAGCAGACAGGCATCTTGGAGATGTTAATCTACAAATGAATGAACGAAACAAAGCTTCGAAGTTTTTGGGCAAATGAAACAGGTTGTTTTTGATGTCTCATAGTAGTGAAAATACTGTGAAGAAGGGTTGAAAACTATACCATAAAATGAAAACATAAGGCGGCGATCACCATATCGTGATATGATTACTGTATGGATGTGAGGCATGGACTATCTACAGCCGACATCTGAAGAGCCTGGAGACCTTCCATGTAAGATGTCTTCAGAAGATCCTTGGCAGCACATGGAGGGACAGAGTGCCGCACACAGAGGTGTTGGAGAGGGCAGGCAGCTGCAGCATGGAGTCCATTATGGCTCAACGCCAACTCAGGTGGCTGGGGCATGTTGTTCGAATGCCCAGCCACAGACTGCCACGCCGTATCCTCTATGGTCAGTTACATCTAGACAAACGCAGTGCTGGTGGGCAGAAGAAGCGGTTCAAAGACCAAATGAAGAACATCCTGAAGAGATGTCGGATAAACCCCTCCTCACTGGAGGAACTTGCTTCCTACCGAGACCTCTGGCGCTCCCACTGCTCACAGGGAGTGGATTACATGGAGGAACAGCGCATGCAACACCGTGCAGCAAAGCGTGCAAAGAGACATGCTCGCCAGGCCACCCCTGCTCCCCCCAGCACCCCCTTCACATGCTCTGTCTGTAACCGCATCTGTGGATCCAGGATCGGACTGTTCGAACATAAGCAGACTCACAAGTCAAGTCAAGTCAAGTCAAATAAATAGAAGAAGATGGTCATCATCAAATCGATGGACAACCCCAAGCAACCAGGGATCCACAGTAAAATTTACAAAACCTCACTGCTTTTCTGTTTTTTTAGAAGCTTTAACTAATAAATAAAGTATAAATTGCGTATAAATTTCCTTTTTTAAAGATATTTTATATCATTTTATGTGCATCCTTAATATGCTCAGAGGAATACTTGGAAGAGTGTTTGTAAAATAACAAAAATCAATGGTTGACAAGAGATTTGAGTTTCCTTACCATAAGAACTTTTTCTTTCCCCTGGTGTGCTTTGACAACTGGGAAAAAGCACCTTAGTGATGGGGCTCCCATTATATATGTCCATGTCCAGCCTCGGAAGGGAGACGGCGTTCTTGATAATGGGAGAAACTGCCGGAGGAGGCAGCGACACATCCTTTGACCCTTCTCTGATCCTGTTGTCCGAGCCCCTCCTAATTTGTCGCAGTGTCCTGGAGAAAAACGCCCCTAACTTGTTGTCCGGCGAAGGAGCCATGTCCGTTTCCCCGTTGGCTGAGCCGCCGTGGTTGCTGAGGAACGAGGTGTCCCCGAACACCTCGCCTCCGCGACCCACATGCATGGTGTGGCGGAAGTCGCCCATCAGAGGGCTAATCATATCCGCCGTCAGGTCGGCTTTGCAACGCCGTTTGCTGTGAGAGTGCGTCACTAGGCCTTTCAACCCGGAAAGTTTTTCTTGAAGATTCATATTTTACCAAGCTCAAAAATGATTCAGAAACCTGAAACTGTGTGGAAAGTCAAACGTCAGTTACCCCAAATCCTGAAAACATGTAATCTAGACTAAATAGCCTGCGGTATCAGATACTTGAGCGGAATATTGTCTATGTTTATCTTGCTTAAGCCAAAATCTTTCCCACTCTTGGCCGTTCATCGTAATGCAGGAGCTGGCAGAAACAAACTAAATTGCAGAGAACACAGTTTTGTTCCTGGCAGATGCTGAGTCGGTTGGACCGCAGTCGAGTCCCTGGTTTCCCTCGTTTCGGTTCTGTCGACATCAGATCAGAAAATAGGTCCGGGTCCAGCTGTGAATGCTTCTGTGGTCGCGACGCTGAAGAGTGTCTACGGAAAGTAAAAACAAAGAAAGAAGGTCTATCTTTGAAATTGAGCCGGGAGGTAGGAGTTTGTGTCAATTGAGAAGATTCAGGGAGACCATGACACTTCCTTATACACAGCAGTCGAAACAAAGCACAGAAAGCATGTGCATCAAAATTGACGGGATCTGGCATACCAATTCCGCAACCTGGTGGTAGTGGCAGCTTTTTATATTGACAGTACCAGACACGAACAGTTGTTGGGTAAGGTATGGGTCTCTTTTCTTGTTTTGGACTTTTTGTTAGTTGTTATAAACCACTTCTATATTTTTGTTTGTTACTTTGTTCCAGTTTTTTATTATATTAAACATTGTCTATATTTAGCATACCTGTGTTTTTTGAAGACAAAAATCAGAACTCGAGCACCTGGACACAGCCAAACGTGTGGCAGAGTGAGATGAACAGACATGTTGGCTACAGCCCTAACGGGTAGTTAATAAAAGTGAATAAAAGGCACCCCACACATGTGAGGGGGGTTGGGGGTGAGTAACAAGAAACCCAGAATACATTCCTGGCAAAGTTTAGGATGTTCATATTTGATCAACGACAACAAGGGCGTAAGTTTCGTCTTGGCTTTGGTAAGTGCTTTTTTATAATGATCATATAATATTGGTGGGGACAAAACAATGATAGCTGGATATTGGTGGGGAAAAGTGCCCTCCATCCATGCCAAAGCCATGCACTTGGACGATCAAGCAGGAGAAACATCAAGAAAACAATTAGCTTTTACTTCTGGCACAGTCCTTAAATACTGGGTACTTGATTAGAGTAAGGTGCAGGTAATGAGGAACAGGTGTGGAGTCCTCCAGTCTGACTGTTGGTTTGCTGGATGCTAACAGGTTATTCCTGAATATTTTGAAAACCCTGACAAGCTCCTCTGGTTCCCTTAAAAAAATCTGAACTGGACCTCCTACACACACAGAAGCCTTTCCGGCTTCATTAATGACCAGCTTCGGTTAGTGCCAGGTTTGCAGCGTTCCTTCTAATTTGCTACTGACCGCAGTCACCAAAGCCCTTCCTCTCCGACTGAATTTCAAGAGGGGCATCTGGAAACCAGGAGGGAGGAAACACTCTGCATACCAGTACCATATTGAGCCCCACCGAAGGAAAAAAAACCCGACACGTGTTGAAGCTGGGATGGCAAGGACCCTGCAGGGAACTGCTGGACGTTCCCATGAACTGAACTGAACTGTTCATTGGCGGACTCTGGAAGCGATAACACACCAGATTACGCAACCGCACAGTGTCATTAGTTTACTGTGAGGCCGATTTTACGGAGAACCTTGATGTATCATTTTCCTGTAATTGATTTGGAGACTTTTGACCGGCGCTTGCTTACAGTTTTAGACTCCCTCCTAGCCAAATACCGCTGTTCTCATTTGTAGTTGTTTATGTGTTTGTGGGTCACGTAAACACACTTTTGGGTGTCCAAATAAATAGCCAGTTAAGCACCAGAAGGCTGTGAAAAGGCTGCGATAATCTTTGTGACGGTCTCCCAGGTTGAATGGGGGCTTGGACATACCCTTGATAATCCTTTAAAACTTAATCCGGTAACTATGTTCACTGGCAGATGTCTGAAAATTCTGGCTACCGTCCAAGGAAACTGAAAAGACAAAGAGTTGGCTAATCCACTTTAGGCTCACGGACGACCTCTGTTTTATATTTTTCTCTGAAAATAGTTTTGAGACAATAACTAATGTCTCAAAGAACATATTTCACTCTTTGAATTCTGTAAAACGGCATCAATAATGCAATGACAAGCTAAACCAGTGTAGAAACAAAATGGCAGCCAGTCACCCATCCAGACGATGACTTGGCATAACATGTCACATTTTTGCATTAACACTTTTATCGAAAACCTTTGTTAAATTTTTCTTCTATTAGATATAATAAAATGCCAAACAAATGGCAAACTAAACCAGTGGCAAAACAGAATGGCCGCCAGTCATCACGCTAGATGATGAGTAAGCAGAATTTGTGTACCTTTTTTAGTTACATCATTATCAACAATGTCTGGTACATATTTTTAAAAACGGGTGAGAAAGGGATAGAGACAGCAACTGATCTCTCAAAGAACAAATTTTGCTCTTTAAATATTGTAAAACGGCATCAATACACAATGACAAGCTAAACCAGTGGCAAAACAAAATGGCCACCAGTGATCTATCCAGACAATGACAAAGCAGACTTGTTCACCTTTTTATGTCAGTTATTGGCGACCTTTGTTATTGTTTTTCTCTGAAAATAGTTTCTTGACAGCAACCAACCTCTCAATAACAATCTTTAAATATTGTAAAAGGCTATCGATAACGCAATGACTAGATTAAACCAAATGCCCCTCCAGTCATTGCTCTGACAATGCCCAAGCAGAAATCTTTGCCTTTTTATATACACACCATTTTTCACAACTTTATTTTTTTATTTTTTACCTTTTTTTCTTATTTTGCTCTATCAATATTGTAAAACACAATCAATGATGAGCAGTTTCAAAACAAAATGGCCACCATCCACTGTTCCAAACAATGATTTCTTTACCTTTTAAAGGCCGTAGTTAACACCCTTTGGTGCACTGGTATAGCAACAATACCGGTAGCTAGCTAGCTTAGCATGCTTCTGTTATTATGTTTTAGCCAAAAATTTATAATGAAATCTAGAAGTGAATACTTTTATACGTTTGTATTTAGCATTTCTAATTGTTAAATTATATTGTTCCTATTCTCTCTAGCGGACGTGTTTTAAAAATTAGCCATTTTGCTTGGCCAATTAAAACTGTTGCTAACCAAATTAGAATCAAGAACAAGGATGTCTAGGTTTAGCGTACCAAATACAGTAAACACACGAATTGATTTTAATAGCTTCTTCCTGTTTGTCCCGTACCGCAAAATCCTCAACTTCGCTGTAGGTCTAGATCGGTGGACTTTGTTAGCCGCTACACTAATGCCCTCCCGGCTTTAAACCTGCTGACCAGGTGAACAAACATACAAGATAAGGACAACATTTTTCAAAATGACGCTTTGGCTTTGTACTACGTTTCTCTTTCCAAGCATCTAAGCCAGACTTAATCTAACAACAATACCTCCTCCTTACTAGAGAAAATATGTTCAACTCTGACAAATATCTGCTCTTGCTTGAGCTTTCCGTTGCTTGTTGTATCTTCTTGTTTCGGTGAGGTACAAAAAAAATGTTTTTTTCTTTTCAAGATTAATATTGCTAGCTTAACTGTGAAGTTACCCAGCTTTAGCTATCCTGATATAACAATTTAGTGTTCATTTCTTGTTAGCACTTTCTTTAAGTCTTAAAATATTGTCAATATTGTTTAGTTTTGAATTATGATTGAGCGCCAATGATAACAAAAAAGTGTCACATGTTTTGGCATTACTTTGTTGCTCTTTAGTAGCTGCTACAAGTTAAATTGACTTTGGCACTCACTCAGAATTGTTTGTTAGTGAATTAAAAAAAATTATGATAATCCCAAGTATACCTCAGTGAATCAAGCTTTTCAACAAAGTGTGTCTTATTTTGTGGAAAACATTCAAATTTTATTGCATTAAAGTATTGTATATTCACTCCGAAAAGGCAGTGGCAGTGGTACTTCGTGTGTTTGAAAAAATATTTTATTCTGGCTGGTACAAAGATATAAAATCATAAAGGACTTAAAAAAGATTGTTAGATCGTCTCTGGGCTATATTCTATATAGGTTCAGCAGTCCCTTGCCTGGATTTAACGCTTTGATAGCTAGCTTCAGTTTAGCCGCTAGCGTCACTTAAGTAGCTAGTCAAATCTTGTTGTTAACAATGTTCACTACAGTGTTATCAACAACAATGGAGATAATTGTATTTATCTATTCCCATGCTAATTCTTTTGGAAGCTAATGCTAATGTCCCAAACGTTAGCTACCAGTTCTAACGTTGTAGATGCGACTATTAGATGCTGACGCTAATGTCTTTCTATTATTGCTTAATGGCTAATACATAAAATTTGCTTTTTTTTGCATTAAAACCTGTTCAGAAAATGAATATATTTATTTAAGTGTTGTTGTTGTTGTTTTTTTTGTTTTTTTTAGTAAAACATGAACGGAAAATGCTAATTACCGCTAGTTATAAAACATCTTAGGGTTTAAAATTGGGCTTGAACTAACATAGAAATGTACATTTTTGCCACTTCTACCAGGTATATTACTGTTTGTTGTTTACAATAATAACAATATAATCACTTTTGCTTAAATAATACAAGAGGGACTGAAAAATAACAGTGGAAGTGTAACTCACAGCCATTTGGCAAACATCACAAAAATGGCCACGGCGACAAAACAAACGAAACACCCAGATTCAAACTTTACACCTCGGCACCCGACCCTTTGCTCATTACGTCAATGACACTTGGAGGTCACGAAAGGTCTTGCTCAAGGGAATGTCACATTTTTGCCACAAGAAAAAGAAAATGGGGGACTGGGTGCTGAATATGAGGCCAGGTAAAGAGAAATGAGTTACAGGAGCAGGAAATGTAAGATTTGGATGATGCCCGTTTGTGACAAATCTATTTTATAGACATCATTTGTGGAACTTTCATAGATTTTTCACATTTTCTTTAAGCAAAACATGTGTGTGACTGTGTGTGGCATTTTACCCCCTATTTCTGCCTTCTGCTCCCTAATTAAAACACCTAAAGGCCATCAAATGGGAAGGCCGACATATTCGTTTCCTTGAGGTTTTGGTCATAATTGACGCTTACAAAGTAAGATGATTAAAAAAGGGGGTGGGCCACATGCAGCCCGTTGGGCTTTTTAATCACGCCTGTTGAACAAAAAGTAAGAAAATATGAATTGAACTGTGTAGCCTCGATCAGACAACCCCAGTCGACTATTGCTGAGAGCAGTCGCTGACAGAGCAAATGTATGTTGTTTTCGTGCTAGCTCTTTTTTCTGTTATTTCTTCCTAAAATGGCCTGCAGAGGGCATTTTTCATCAAGCTTGGCAGCTTTTTTGCATTTCTGTCCACCACAAAGTGAACTGTACTTATGCAGCCGGGATCCATTATCCCTAATTCCATATAGCTGTCAGTGAGGGCCAGCAGAGCTCATTTTTGTGAGGCCCGGCGGTTCTTTTTTTGCCATTCAGTCCGCCAAAAAGTGAACAGCACTCGTGAGGCCGGGATCCATTATCCCCGGTTTACCATTGCTAAGAGCTAGGGCTATCGGAGTGTATTTCTGTAAGGCCTGGTGATACAACGTCAAATTATTTGTTTAGGTTAGGCAAACACTATTCTGCTATTTCTTAATGTTGTATAATGATAAAAAGTATGGTTTTATATACACTTATATCATATATGTCCGCATAAAGTTTGTATGTAAAAATGTTGGGGAGCTACTTTGCAGATTTTCTAGGTTCTGATCACCCTTTACTGTGATTAACAAGGAATCACTGTAATTAAACAATGAAAAATTGTGTTGTTTTGGTGCCATTCTTGCCCCTAGTGTCCCTTTGTGGACCCCTTCTCCATGAAAATATATTTTTATAACACATTGTTTACTGGATTGTGTAAATTCAAATCATGTTAATGCTATCTTCTAAATGTTATTGAATTATTATTCTTTGAATTCATTTTTTTCCTGTATTTGCATTTTTTAATCGTATTCCATGCTTCAAGATAACGCGCTTTTAAATGCATGTTAAATGTATTGCTTTAAAAAAGGGGGCATTATATATTACGTTGCTTTCATTCTGAGTGTTTCAAAACCAACATAAATATATCCATCCATCTATCCATCCATTATCTGCACCGCTTATCCTCAGTAGGGTCGCGGGGGTGCTGGAGCACATCACATTATCGACAGGCAGTTGGCAGGGGACCCCCTGAACTGGTTGCCAGCCAGTCGCAGGGCACACAGGGACAGACAATTCGCTTGCTCATTCACACCTAGGGACAATTTGGGCCGGCCAATTAACCTGGAATGCATGTTTTTGGAATGTGGGAGGAAACCGGAGTGTCCGGAGGAAACCCACGCAAGCACGGGGAGAACTTGCAAACTCCACACAGGAAGGTTCGATCTCATGACCTCAGAACTGTGCGCTAACCACTGCGCCGCCTTGCTTCCCATATAAATATATATTAGATACATGTAATCTATTTTCCTCATGCATTAGAGATATCAGATCAAAACTCTGTATCGACAAATTAAAAAAAAAAAATCTAATTAAAAATATGTTTTCTTTTATATAAGTAATTGTGATGTGTATGATTGATCTTGCTCATGGCTGAGTGCATGTATAAAAATATCAAAATGTCAGCAAGCGAGGTTAGGTTTCACGCCAGAAATCAGAGTAGACTCTTTTACTACTTTCGATTCCACTGGAGCGGTCATGGCAAACGTACTGGACGTTAACATTTTCTCACCTCTAAATCATTTTGGACTTTGCCAGAAACTCAACAACAGTCAGCGAAAAAGGAAAGCTTTGCTGCTAGTAACATTGTCTTAATAAGAAAGAAGAAAAAAAATCAACCAATGATACCTGATTTTTCAAACGATTTTGTATGAAAAGGTCTTACTTCTTGGAAGATGTAATGGTTTTTGGGTGAGCTTCCTTTGTAGTACATTTTCACCTACTTACAATGTGCACCAAAACGTGCCTGAGGAATGTTAATAAGCAACTATTCACACCTATAACAATTTACAGTCTTCAGTGAAGCCAGGATAAATGTTTTCTTTTGTGGGAGGAACCGTTATTCGAGATTTAAACTTAGGCCGGATGCAAACTTCTATACTGAAAAAATGGTAAAATGGAGAGGGTTAAAAAAAGAGAAAAATATTCAGACGTCCAAAATCTTATGTAATGTTGCTCATTATTCAAAATACTTTTTTTTGGACTCTCCATTACACGAGTGCAAAATTCACTGTTAAAACATCAAGAAAAAAAATGTATTCCAAAAATATACAACGAAATAATAAAAAAGCGTTTTTTAACTATATAAACTATAAAATGTCCTTCGGGAAAATTTTAAAAATAACATAGTTTATCAAAATAAGAAAATGAATATTTTATTTTACATTTAAGTTTTAGTTTTATCTTGATTCGTCTTCAATGGTTGCAGCACCACACTGCAAAAAAACAGCTGAATGTTTTAGATACAACTATTTTCAAAATAAAAGTAGAAAATGGGAAAATTGCGACAGTGCCAACATATCAGATAAACCTTTGAGAAAAATACTAAAAAATTATAAATTATTTTCAAAAATGCAGTCGAATAAAGAAAAACAGCCACACTGCAGTAATCCTAAGTGTAAAAAGGATATATATATATATATATATATATATATATATATATATATATATATATATATATATTAGCCAGGATGAAAAAAATCCAAATAGAGGTTTGGGGAGAAAAGGAAAATAATTCAAAAAATATATGCAGTAAAAAAAGATACTTTGAATGACATTATCTGCCAATACAACATTATTTCTCTGTCCATGTATTATAATGAACTACCAATAAATTACAGTGTGGTAAAACCAAAATTCATTCAAAACACCACATAAAACACATTTTATTCCACATTGCACATTAGAAATTACCCACTCACCTAGAAGTTGGAGAAACACACAGAAAAAAATACTTCATTGATGTTCCTGGCAGGAAAGAATAAAAGTTAGTGTGAATTCTTCAGCAGGAGAGTCACAACTGTGGTCTGTGCTGAGGGGAGTGTGGAAGACGGGGGAGGAGGCGGAGTCCCCCATATTGCATGCTGCATACGTATAAATAACTGGGACTTTTACTCTACATAGATGGTTGAAAGTCTTTTTTAAGCATAGTGAGATAAAGATAGACAATTCTATGGACCCCCTGGATAAGGTACCCCCGCCTTATGATTTCTTCACTTAACGGTGTGGAATAAGAGTTTTTTTCTTTTCAGACCCTCTCTATGTCTTTTTCCTCACAATCTGACATCAACAACGATTATTTGCCGTCCCCAAAAATGTAAAAAATCAAAACTGTACGGTGTTCGTGCGTATGACGAGTTAGGTCGCCTGTCCACTATGAGTTGACTCTCTATAAAATGCTGGTCTGCTGTTGGTTTGCATTACAGGATCATGAACATAGAGAAGCTACCTCCTTCAATGCATTTCTTGTCAAAATCTCATGAGCTTTGTGAAGATTTTCAAGGTTTTTTTTTCCCCCCGTTTGTTTTTTCCCACCCAAGATAGTGGAAATGAGTTTAGATACAACCACTGTATTGTGCCGGCAGTCTTGTAGGTTACCTTAGATGTGAAAAATGCTTGAAAAGCCGATTCAGCATTCCCCCCCCCAAAGAAATTCCACTCTTCCAGGATAGAACGACACTGGATATCAACACCATTTAGGGATTTTAGTCTTCTTATGGACTCGGTCTTACTTTTTGGTTTTCCATTATCATGTGCCAATGACCCTGCCAAAAAGGGAATTGCCACCAAAAATGGTTTTGCATCTCAATGTGGGTGATACTCTAATTGTGTACAAGCACTCTGTTTTTGTACTGTGTTAATTCACTACACGTTCAAAGTTTGCTGCGGTGCTTAAGGGAGAAGCCAAAACATTAAAACCATGGAAATTAACCCAAATGAAGGTTAAAAATCTGTTTAATCTCCAATCCGCCATAGTTTTTCAAAATGGTTGACCCCCATTCTAAATGCTTATACTTTGGAAACTACTTCAGGGATCTTAATCAAACTAAAAAAGTTTTATGTTGAAGGTCATAAGTTTTATTGGTCACCAAGAAAAGTAGAAATATCCATTTGTTTCATGACAGATTTTCATAAATGTTCAATACGAGCACCCCTGTGACTAAGTCATTTAATGTTAGCTGGAAGATGAAGATGTCATGATGACTCATTACACTCACCTGTGCCCGCTCGTTTGGCGCCAGCTGCTGCTGGTTACCTGATTGGTTTCCCGTCCTATTCAAGCTCAGTCCTTTCACTCGCCTGTTGTCAGTCCGTCAGCAAACCTCTGTTTTCACAAGGCAAGCATTTTTGACTCAGACTCCCGTCGGTCCCGCTTTTCACCTGTTTTCCTCCCGTCCGTTTCTGATTCCCTGGTTGTCTCCTGCTACGACCCGTTTTTTGACCCCGACCACGTTTGATCTCCCGTGCCGGCTAACGACCTGTTTTTCCGTCTACTATGCTACGACCTCCCGCTTCGGAAGACCCACTTCCGCGTTCGGAACACGTTCCGATTCCGTGAGTGGCTTGCTTCCCGCGTCCAGTGAGCACCGGATCGCGGAAGCTGCCTTTCCTCTATATCTCAATAAAACTAACGTTACGCATATGGGTTCTACCTCCGTTCTGGTCGTGACAGATGAGAGAAGGCACGCTGCATGGTCTTTGGTGACTTAGTCCCAGCATACTGTCACACACAAAATGCCTTTTGTTTTGGACTGAATGGCAATTATTATCCTGAAAATAATAGAAATGCCGAAACACACAAAAACTTGGAACGTTTCTACACAAGCTGTAAAAATTTGAGGTCATTCTAACGGAAATTACTAAAACTGTTGGCGTACTAAACGACCAAAGACATTTTGGAAGATCCTGTAGTACTCCATACTAGTTTGTTATTTAAATATTTTATTTGGTTGGGTATGCATTAGCTAATTACAGTATAGATATTTATCCCCCACCATACAGCAATATCACATTGCAATCCCCACCGAAGAACGGTTTCATGTCGTATCACAAGGCCTACGTTTCAAGGATTTATACATTTAAATTCACGGACAAAACGTTAAGATAAAGTGCAGCACAAAGCCAAGATAAGATTATCAACGAGAGAATAAGAAACGTCTCTGAGTTGATCAAAAGGCCCATTTTGACAATCGCCACGAGAGAAGATGAGCAATCATAAATGCGCTAGACTGTATCAATTGAGTAATGGCTGACTGTCAGGCAAAGGAGGGAGTGGGACATGATAAAATTCTCTCAGAGGGAATCCCATTATTCATACTGATCTTTGAAAAATAGATAAATAAAAAAGCTGAATGTAAGACTTGGATATCTTGCAGATAGTTTGAGGTGAGTGGTTCAACTGGGTGAGAGGTTATCTTCTTCACGTGTTTCTCTGTGCCCTTTATCTTTGTTTTTCTACATCAATAGAATAGAATAGAATATTGTCATTGTTCACAAGATCAGTCATTCCACTCCAGGATAAACATGTAATAGATGACGAAAACATAATAATAATATCAAAAAACTGTAGAAAGGCAAAATCTATTAGTTTAGAAGGCCAGTGTGTAATCTTGAGTACCCCCTAGTGGTACAAGAAAACTTGCACTCAGTAAAAGAATTATGTGAATAATAACAACTGTAATACCAATGTTAATTGTTTTAAATATTCATAGGTTGAGAAATGTTTTTCTCTTACATAGTGGAATCCGTACCTAGTATTTGACACCATGTTTGTCTGGCACATTGCTGCTACGCTGTGCTCATTTGGCACTGATTCTCTTTTGCATTACGCAATACAGTGCTATTGAGTGGTCGAATATTACACAATGTACCTTTAAATGATTATACACATGTGGTTGAACCTGTACGGCATTTTAATTTTCAGATTTAGGCATGAAAAATATATCAAAATTGACTCATTTTTATCCATTTTAGGAGCGGCCATTTTGTCGCTTGTGTTCGGTCAAAAGTTACATCAGAGTTCACAACTCCGGCGAAACTCAAAAATTAGGTGAGCAGTCAACTTTCCTTTTTCTATTTACAGTCGCCATGTGGAAAATGGGGTTAAGAAAGAAAAAAATTATATAAATTGCACTGAAGTATGTATAAGTCGCACCCCCGGCCAAACTATGAACAAAAACTGCAATTTATAGTAAAGAAAATACAGTAAAGATTATTTTAAAGAAATGAGTATCCTATCTTCCTGACCTACTTAAATATACTTCAGAAAAAAAATAATAAAGTGCTCGCGTCAGCTACACGGAGCTGACCTGTCCAACAGGAAAGCGAAACCTTATCAACAGGAAGACCAAGGTCCACGCCCCGTCCTCCTCGGACTTCAGTTGTTCAAGCACAGAAGTAGGCCGGCATAAAGAAAGTTTGAATACATAAATTCCAACAAAAATAATATTATATCATCATGCTAGCACCTCTGCATCAAACAAATAAATAACATTTAATTTACGCAATAAGCCGCACATTTTTTTCAACTTCTTCCCCAAGGCCATCACCACCCTAAACAAGCGCACGAATCTTGCAAGGTTTTGGGTTTTCTCTTTTTTTGCTGCCGCTAAATCAAATGTTGAAAAAATCTACAAATGCATGAAACTGTGAAAATGTATACCTTGTGAGTGACTTATTTGTTTTTTTTGTGTTTCTGCTAAATGTTATTGCACTTCTTTTCATTGCACTATTCTTTCTTATTTACTAATATTGCACTATTATTCCAACTTAGACCAGTCTCTAAGCACTATGTTTAAATATTTTTAAGTCTATTTCTCTTTTTTTGCTCTTTAAAATCTTTATTACATGTATATCTTGGAGTGCCATTTCAAATCTTGTTGCATACAATGTTTTACAACGTTGATATCAAGGACAATAAATACAATTTAATTCAACTCAACTTTTGGCCCAATATATTACCCCTGGCAGCACGGTGGCGCAGTGGTTAGCGCGTGTGCGGCACAGTTCTAAGGTCTTGGGAACCTCCTGTGTGGGTTAAAATCCAGCTACCGGACTTAATGTGCGGAGTTTGTATGTTCTCCCCGTGCTTGCGTGGATTTCCTCCGGGCACTCCGGTTTACTCCCACATCCCAAAGACATGCATTTCAGGTGGATTGGCCGGTCCAAATTGTCCCTAGGTGTGAATGAGCGAGCGAGTCGTCTGTCCCTGTGTGCCCTGCGATTGTCTGGCAACCAGTTCAGGGTGTTCCCTGCCCACGGCCCGATGATTGCTGGGATGGGCTCCAGCACCCCCGCGACCCTACTGAGGATAAGCGGTGCAGCTAATGAGATGAGATGAGATATTACCCCTGCGGCTTAAGCAGGGATGCGGCTAATGCATGTATTTTTTCTAAAATAATCCAGGACTGCTCGAGCAGAAAGGTAAGAAGATGGTAAGAGTGAGGTGTAAAGAGGAAGCACAACCATCTGTAAACACCATAGAAGAAGAAGTTGAATGAACGGGAATGCATTTTTTACATGAATGTCTCTTATTTGGTGATGCCATTTTCAGTCAAAGCCTAGCTTTCCATTTAGATGGCTTGACCTTATTTTCAGGCCCTATGAGGCGCACGGTGTGAAAGGGCGCAGTCTCCGTAGTTGATTCTTTTTTAGAATTTAACACACGAGACTCGACTTGCATGAAAGGTTTTCGCACGTCCGTGCTGTCCCCCCAAAATTAGATACTAAAACGCTTTATTAATATTTGCGCGGCAAAGGCGGGCATTTTCATGCAGGGGACGTGGTTGGGTCATTTTTCAGCACAACAAGCATTCAAGTGTGCGTATTTAGAATTACAGTAGTAGCAAAATTAAGTTTGGTTGTGGGTCATTTTAATATTCATTAAAAAGTAAAACAAACGGATAAAAACTTGTCGGAGTTTGTTCTCAGCTTCCTCCAACTTGCGAACCTTCGATTTATTAATCTTCAATTCTCTCGCGGCTGCTCGGTTTCCATGTTTTCTGCGTAGCGAAGCAATCAAAACTCCGCCATGGAACAAAACACGGAAAGGATTCAATGGAGTTTTCATATGTGGGGGGACAACTCTGTTCAGCATCTGTGGTACCACGATCACTTTTAAATTGCTAGATACACTTCGGTGTTCGCATCCATGAGCACTTCCGCTAACAATGCATTGCGGGTGACGTCACGCGTCCTCTTACTCGCAAGTGGGACATAATGGCAATCAAACTGAAGTTGGATTTAGTTGTAAATGTCAACTATCTCACAAAAACATCAAATTTCACCCAAAAACGTTGTATGTCTTGACTTGGCCAAAGCTCGAACCCGTGACCTTCTATTCTCCTGAGTGGGCGGCCAACCCTAAGGCCACCGAACAGGTCTCTGTCTGCCGCTCTGCATGAGAGACAAGGGGCACTGCCCGATCGAGCACGCCCTACAATTTGAGGAAAATCTGAAATTTTATGTGCGCCTCATGGGCGTGAAAATACGGTAACTCGAGAATTTTAATTTGCAATTAAGATTCAGCGAGGATTTCAACTCGAAAGACTTTCCAGTGATTTTTTGGGGCCTTATGAAGTTGTTTCAAGATCTATATTCCCAATCAGTTAGGTTGTGCGGTGTCGCTACAAGCTAAATGGCTAAAACAAAGTCCTCTGGGACACTAAAGGCGAATTCCGAATCGGCGTTTTCTTATCGCGGCTATTTCGGATAACTGTTTTTTTCCGAGATGATGATCCGAAGGCATTCCACTAATGACAGTGTCCCCATGTAAAGTCCATGCTCTTGTTTTGAAAGTCCAAATATGGAGATAAGATGTCTGGTTCACACACTCCACCGGTTTTGTGCACAATGGCAAAATATTCGACCGCAGGAACGACCCCTGTAAATCATTTAAGAATCACAGCAGGTTTTTTTGGGGCACTCTTTCCGCATATTTCCCTACTGACTTTTGTTTTGTTTTATTTTGATATGGTATATTTTACACTACAGTATCTTGCAAATAGCAAACATCCCACAAAAGAGGGAATGTATAAATTGGTGAGAAAAATAGGAATGATGTCAGGACCTGCCTATTTGTCCTGGATGAGATTGTGGTTAGTGTAAAATATTTCAACATTTTTAACTCCTCTAAGAAAATTCACCTTCCTTGATGTAGGAAACGTTTTTAACATTGAGTTTAAACTAAGAAAATCATATTTTAAAAAGATGGCAAAATATTTTGATTACGAAAAAACTCTTTTTATATTACCCGTAACTATTATTTAACATAAATCTCATAAAACTTAAGTGTACAAAATATACACTCAAAATTATTTAAAAAAATATAAATTATACCAATAAATTACACACATGTATCTTTTATTTAAAATTTTTTTTTCTTATTTTACTATATCTATACATAATGCATTCGTCTAATAAATTTAATTTTCCCAAGCCAGGTGTTCTACTTGAGCGAGGTTGCTGGGGCCGTGTTTTGTTGAAAAAGTGCTAGGGAGCCGCTAGGGAGTGCCAAAGAGCAGTATGACCGCATGCAGCTCCAGAGCCGCTTGTTCACGAAAGTAGATGTTTATCAGTTTTGTTGGTATTTATTGGTGGTGCCTTGACACAAAACCTAGTTAAAGACGCTCCCGGAGGCCTAAGGTACTACTGTGTAAATCTTAACAAAAATCGCTTTAGCCGTTTCGGAGCCTATAAGCCACATACGAACACACACGCACACAAATCGGGATTTAAATAATTGAGTATATGTAATCATTTTCACTAAAAGAGGCATAACTATCTGATATCTGCTTATTTAAAATATATATTTTTCTTATTTTACTGGATTTTTTCGATACAGTAAAAAAACATTTGTCCTTTTCTTATTTGTTATTGTCATTTTCTACAAGAAAAAGAAATGAAAATACATTAAAATAGATATGGTTTAGGTAATATTTGTAGTTTTTTTTTGTAGAAAAGGTAAAAAACAAATTTCAAATACAGTAATATAAGACAAATTTAAAACATCCTGACTAGTAAAATCTCTCATCTCATCTCATTAGCTGCACCGCTTATCCTCAGTAGGGTCGCGGGGGTGCTGGAGCCCATCCCAGCAATCATCGGGCAGTGGGCAGGGGACACCCTGAACTGGTTGCTAGGCAATCGCAGGGCACACAGGGATAGACAACTCGCTCGCTCATTCACACCTAGGGACAATTTGGACCGGCCCATCCACCTGAAATGCATGTCTTTGGAATGTGGGAGGAAACCGGAGTGCCCGGAGGAACCACGCAAGCACGGGGAGAACATACAAACTCCGCACAGGAAGTCCGCTAGCTGGATTTGAACCCACACAGGAGGTTCCCAAGACCTTAGAACTGTGCCGCGCTAACCACTGCCCCGCCATGCCGCCCGACTAGTAAAATATTTCAAAAAAATATAATAATCGTAAAATTTGGCAAAATAAATGATTGGTTCCCTGACTCCGTTTAAACCCCCGGCTTCCAAGAGAAAGTTGTCAGACCTTCTGCAAACCTATGCTTTCAGCTAGGCAAGCTCCTTACCTTCCGACATTCTCCTGCCCTGTTTTCTCCTGCCTGATACCTGTTGCCTACTTGTTTCTGGACCCGTTTCTGCCCTGCTCTTCCGTCCCGGCCATCGACCTGTTTTGCCCTGTTTCCTGCCTGATACCTGTTGCCGACCTCTTTTCTGGACTTGTTACCGCCCTTGCTCCCCCGTCCCGGCTATCGACCAGTTTTCCCGCTGCCTACGACTATACTCGCTCGAGACGAAAGTGCAACTTCCGCGTTCCTGCCACCGGCTACCCGTGTCCGACGATCATCGGATCGTGGAAGCAAGCACTGCTTTCTCTTTATCAATAAAACTGAGTAAAACAAATGCTATTGGGTCCTGTCTCCGTTTCTGGCTTGTGACAGGGAATGCATGTTTATATCTCACGAACATTTTTCTTGGAAAAAAATTCTCGATAATAAATAAATAAATAATAAAATGCGGCACAGTTCAAGTCATGGGAACCTCCTGCGTGGGTTCAAATCCAGCTCCAGACTTCCTGTGCGGAGTTTGTATGTTCTCCCCGTGCTTGCGTGGGTTTCCTCCGGGCACTCCGGTTTCCTCCCACATTCCAAAAACATGCATTTCAGGTGAATTGGCCGGTCCAAATTGTCCCTAGGTGTGAATGAGCAAGTGAATTGTCTGTCCCTGTGTGCCCTGCGATTGTCTGGCAACCAGATCAGGGTGTCCCCTGCCCACTGCCCGATGATTGCTGGGATGGGCTCCAGCACCCCCGCGACCCTACTGAGGGTAAGCGGTGCAGCTAATGAGATGAGATGAGATGAGATGCTGTAGTTTATACTAAAATATATTCCTCAAAAAAAATCCTGAATTAAAAATAAAAAATTAAAAAAGGAAATAAAATAATTCTGTTTATATGACACAAAGGTAAACATTCAAAATCATTTAGCTTTTCTTCCGGAATAAAAAGGAAAAGTTTTGTTATTTAAACCCCAAAATTCAGACACTCCTTTAGTTTTGTAGATTCAATAACCAAGCATATACAATAAAAAGTCGTAATAAATCTTCCTTTTTATTGAGAATCCAGAAGGAATTACGGCCGCTTTGTGTCCGCTCCCCACAAGCCGGACTATTTCAAAATTAGAAGGCGCTACGTCTTTTTTAGCGCGCTAATTTCAAGTCTAAAAATAAGAGCGGCTACTGTGTTTTTCATGAGTCTGGAAGCCAACGTCCGTCTTGGGAGTCTGCAGCGGACAAAGGTGCTTGTTTGCTCCTTTTTGCCTTCCAGGATTTTTTTTAGGTCGTTATACATTCAGAATTTTTTCTTTTTTCTAACATGCCGTGCTTTTTTAGTGGTGGACTCAGGGGAAGGTTTTATTTTCGTTCACACAAGCTCCCGAATGCCTGTTTCAATAGTACTGTTATATCAGACTGATGGAAAAATATTTTTGAACCTACTAGAAGAAAGGATAAAATCATTCATTCACCGCAAATACTGAATATATTGGAGTCAGTTAGGAACACAGATTATTTGAAAAATGAGCATTTGCAAAAGCTGTTTTTACATTTTCTCTGATGATGTCATCATTTTGTGCAAAGTCTTCGTATTAGGTCATACTTTGTTATTTGTTTTTTGTTTTTTTTACAAATATTTACATTAAGATTTTTCCTTTCAAACATCATAATACACTTTTGTCTGCATTTTGTACAGAATCTGCTTTTGACTGTACAAACTCAAAACTATTTTGTATTTCTACCATAAAATTTTGCCATCATGATATTTAGTTGCATGGCCACTGTTTTTATAACTGCTTCACATCTGTATGCATAGAGTCAACCAACTTGTGGCACCTTTCAGTTGTTATTTCACTCCATGATTGCTTAACAACATCCCACAATTCATTTACATTTCTTAGTTTTGCTTCACACAGCACTTTTGATATTACCCCACAAGTTCTCGATTGTATTGAAATCTGGGGATTGGGATGGCCACTCCATAACAATAATTGTATTGGTTTGGAACCAGGACTTTTTTGTCTGCTGGTGTCATTGTCTTGTTGGAACACCCATTTCAAGTGCATAAGGCAACATTACCTCTTCAAGTATCTTGACATACACAAACTGATCTGTGATCCCTGTATGCGATAAATGGGCACAACACCAGAGTAGGAGAAACATGCCTAGACTATGATACTTGCACCACCATGCTTCACTGTATTCAAAGTGTAGTGAGGTTTAAATTCAGAGTTTGGGGGTCATCTCACACACGGTTTGTGTCCCCTGGACCTAAAACATTCATCAGTCCACAAAATGTTCCTCCATTTATCTTTAGGCCAGTTGATGTGTTTGGCGAATTGTAACCTCTTCTGCACATGCCTTTTTTTTAACAGAGGGACTTTGCGTGGGATTCTTGAAAATAAATTTTCTTCATACAGACTTATTCTATTTGTCAAAGCAGTTACAGGTAACTGCAGACTGTGTTGATAATTGGGTGAGCCTTTGCCATTCTGGTAATTCTCCAGTCCATTTTAATAGTTGTCTTACATTTTCTTCCGCGTGCCTCTGTTTTTTTTTTACCCATTTTAAGGCATTGGAGATCATTTTAGCTGAACAGCCAACAAATGTTTACACCTCTTTATGCGTTCTTTCTTCTCCAATCAACTTGTTAATAAATAAATAGGGCACACAGAGGCAGACAACAAACATATATATATATATATATATATATATATATATATATATATATATATATATATATATATATATATATATATATATATATATATATATATATCATCATCATCTCATCAGCTGCACCACTTATCCTCAGTAGGGTCGCGGGGGTGCTGGAGCCCATCCCAGCAATCATCGGGCAGTGGGTAGGGGACACCATGAACTGGTTGCCAGCCAATCGCAGGGCACACGGGGACAGACAACTCACTCGCTCATTCACACCTAGGGACAATTTGGACCGGCCAATTCACATGAAATGCATGTTTTTGGAATGTGGGAGGAAACCGGGGTGCCCGGAGTAAACCCACGCAAGCACGGGGAGAACATACAAACTCCGCACAGGAAGTCTGGAGCTGGATTTGAACCCACGCAGGAGGTTCCCATGACATGAACTGTGCCGCACATGCGCTAACCACTGCGCCGCCGTGCTGCCCTATATATATATATATATATATATATATATATATATATATATATATATACTAGTAAAATGGGAAAATTAAAAGGAGCAAAAAACTGAAGAGATTGATTTTCTTTTTACTAGACTTTTGGCTCCAATGAGCTACAAGCATTGTGTCATGAACAGCAGGACCCAGATGCGTAACGTTTCTCACACAAGCTTTATTTTACGGGAAAGGGGCAGTCATGCCCATTAACACAAAAAAACGCCAATGATTCGGCGATCGCTGGGTGAAAGAAGAAAGACAGAAGTCTGGCGTGGAACAACAGAAAGCCAGAGACCAAAGAGATCGATACCAGTTACACGAGCCGATACCGGACAGATGATGTCGATACCGGACAGAACGGGATTGAAAAGATGGATAACAGATATAGGAGACTGGAGACATATATCAGACAGGACTAGAATGATGCGAACGATACTAGACACTGGAGACCGGAGACCGAAATCAAAACAGGACAAAACAGACGGGATCGATACCGGACAGGTTACGCAAACGGGATACCGGACAGAGTCAAAACCCACGTCTTGCGGGAGCAGAGGTTCGTTGAGGGACTGACAAAGGGTGAGTGAGAGCACTGAGCTTAAATAGAAGGGAGGCCAATCTGTCAATGAGCCGCAACTGGCGCCACATGGGCGGGTCCAATCAGGCGCCATGGCAACCGTGGCATCCCTGTGCAAAGTTTGCATGTTCTCCCCATGCCTGTGTGGGTTTCCTCCAGGCACTCCAGTTTCCTCCCACACTCCAAAAATATGCATAGATTTTTCCTCTGCATAAGTGAGTTTAGGAATGGTTGTTGTCTTTGTGTACTCTGCAACTAGCTGGCAACCACTTACGGGTGTCCCCTGCCTACAGCCCGAAAACGGCTGGGATGGGCTCCAGCAACCCCGGCGACTCTAGTAAGGATAACCGGTGCAGAGAGAAGAAGATAATTCAAATGGAAAAAATGATCTCCGAATACAATAATATTTCATTTACCTGTAAAGGCCATCATGTTTCTTATTTTACGTTATTTCTTCTTTTTTTATTGCAATCGCAATATGTAGAGGTCAAACACCTGAAATGTCTAAATGTCCTTTGTTAAGGTGGCCGAGAGTTTTAAAAATCCTTCAGAATAGGGTGATTATAACATTATAGGTAAGTGTTTGGAAAGGTTCCTCACAAGCTACATACTGAGTAAATAAATTGATCCCATTCTTGAGCTAATAGATGTCATAAAGAAATAATAAAGCGCTGTGTTAATGGATTTCCGGTTGTTATACATAAACTGGTACCCCCCCAACCCGTTGTATAATGTATATGTATAAAAGTTCAAGTCTTATGAGTATGAGATGTGGAGTCCCTCAAAGCTCTGCGTTAGGACCTCTATAGTTTTTGATGTATATAAATTACTTATGTAATGTGAAATAAATAATAAAAACCTCAAACAAACAAACAAAAACATTATACTCATCTATTAGACAGAACAAGAAGGCATCTCTTCACAAAATGTCAAATTCAAATGCAGTCGCACGCAACTTCAGAAAACAGCACAGCTCTGCCACATACCACCGCTTATGTGAATAGGCGCCTCCGCCTCTTTGCATTTTTTCCCCTCAAGGCCCATCAATCATCGAGTTTAACTACGAACTTGAAGCTTTAGAGACGAACATCGGTTCGAATATTGAGGTTCAGGGCTTCCTATTTTCAGCGTTATAATGTTTTCTCTTGTCTTGTGTTTATGTTGTCAGCGTATGTTGGCTAAATGGTCTAATTGTGTTGATTTAATGGTCATAATCAATCAAATCACATCTCGCCACCCCCTTTTAAACCCATCTTTAAATGCAGATTTTTTTTAATGATTTTTGTCTTCCTGCTACAGAAAATGCATGCTTTAGATTGCTCTTATTTCATCATTTTTTGTTGAAACCTGGGAGCACAGTTCTTTTTTTCCATTAGATTTGGAAAGTTCCTGGGATTTTTATTTACAGGGGATGAAAATGCGATTAAAAGTGGAAATAAAGAAAAAAATTATATAAAAAGGGCTATGAAATGAATACAAGCTAAATAGGCATAAATACACAGAGTAAAAAGATATATAAATCCACTTTTTTAAAAAGGTATGAAACTGAGTTATTTGATATGTTTTACCAGGTTAATTATTGGAAGTAGGGTGGAATAGACTTATTCAATCACTAAAAAAAACACTTTACAAGAAAATAACAATGACCACTACAGGTGAGCTATTTTCAGAACATGTCTGCGGGTACCTCAGCTGTCCTTGGGGTCAACTCTTGTGCCCGCGGGCACCACGTTGGAGACTGCTGATCTATATACTAGTTTTTAGTATAATCATTTTTCTTTTCTAAGAGGCTCAGCGGCAATACGCCCGTGTGCATTGGTCTTGGCTCCCTTTCCTGTTTAAAGCCATGCGAGCAAATAAAGTATGTCCTCACAATAGCCCATTGTCCCGTCGCCCTGCTCTCTTCCTGTCGGGTCAGAATTGAAGGAAATAAGGACACGGCGCAAAACAAACAATGGCGGCTCGGGCCCTCAAGGAGGAATTTTAAGGGGTAGGGCCGATTGGGAGCATTCCCGCCGGGAAGCTAATCAGCATCGCATCCAAGTTTCAAATGTATATAATGCGTGTGAAAGGTGCAAGGGACAGAAATATCCTTACAAGGCAAAGTGCAGTTTTGCTTTTTAAGGGATGTACTGCTATATGTTTCCCCAGTTGATGTTTTGTTCTGCATTTGTTTTCATTTTTTATTTCTATTTTTATATTTCAGTGTTTCCTCAATTGGGGGTACCACACTGGTAGGGTGTGGCTCAATGGCTGAAAATCCTGAGGCCATCTGCTGCCATCCCTATCAGTGTGGTTAAGCCTCCCTCGGTTCCCTTTCCTCACATTGTCTGTCTGTGCCCCCTTTCAGGATGACCAGGCTGCAATGGATGTTGCAAACAATACACTGACATCGTCAACATGAAATATAGGTCGATCATAAGACATAGAATATAAGTGTGTTTTAAGCCTAGATATAAACAGTTCCATTGAGGTTCCAGATCGGATATCAGAGGGCAGAGAATTCCACAGAACCGGGGCTTGAATGGAGAACGCTCTCGAACCTACGGATATCTTCTTGGCTCTTGGGATCACTAGCAGACCAGCATTATATGTCGAAGTGTCCTTGGGCAAGACACTGAATCCCTAATGTCCCCGATAAGCAGGTAGTTGCCTTGCATGGCTGAAGCTGCTATCGGTGTGTGTGCGTGAATGGGTGCGTGTGAAGCACATTGTAAAGTGCTTTGGGAGGTGTTCAGTGACTTGAAAAGCGCTATAAAAATGCAAACCATTTACATTTAGTCATATTTTATCACTACATATTTTGGTTTTATTGTGTTTTAACCATTGCTTGAGTCTGTATATGATGAGTTTTCGATTGACAGTGGGGTGGGGGCGGGATTTTACTGTCTTGTTGTATGCTGAATGTAGCAATTTTCTGCCTGAAAAGTACTTTACAAATAAATTTTATTTTATTTCATTAAATGTAGAAATACGTTTATGTATAGGGGGGGGCACAGACAAGTTCTTGCAAAGCACATGCATGGTTCTTATAAGAGTTCATTGTTTTTGCAATAAAAATCTTATTTTGCAAGCAGAGTGCCCTTGTGTTTATAGAAAGTAAAAGTTCTGCTTGAAATGCATTTTTCCAGAGAAAGTCATTTTTCTCAGTTTCTCTCAGTTTTCTTGGAAACAAGTGTTTTCAAGAAACTAACTAATGCTCAACTCTTGTTAAATAGACAATTGTAAAAGCTGGAAATACCCCTTTTCCGAACGTAAGATGAAGGTGGGAACTTTCTTTTGATATATAGGTACAGAACCGAATTTTCTGTGGGCCTTCGAAAATTAGTCAAAATGGTGCAAAAATTGGCATGGACCAGCTCTCCCCATTTGAGAGAAATGTCTGAAATGTAATCATTTAAATCATTAGGTTATCAGAAAAGAGGGATTGTCAATTTTTCAGGATAAAAATCCCATCTTTATTAAACTCGGATTTTAGTTTGAAGTCCCTTCAGTGGATATAATTCTTCTAAGAACAGCTTGGCTTTTCACAAGTCAATTACACCGATGTTTGGAAATAAACGCACACGGGTTCTATCCCAAGGTACAGTATCTGGAAATGCTTACGTTGTTGCATAATCGCATCGGTGGCTTGAGGGTACGCTGGAAATATTTGCCGTATAATAACGACAGAGGAAAGAGAAAAAAAAGCCTCATGGGGGCTCACAAAGGGCCAAGCCAATGTACATTTCAGGGCGATGAGGGAATGGAGCAGTAACTTATATATTCCCATCTGTGTTTTGTTGCGCGTGGCTTATCCGCAAAGTGATTAATTGGAGCTGGAGGAATGTTCAGCCACTGTTTAGTCTTCGGCGGCCCTGCAGGGCCCGACCAGACCCCAACGCGTCCCCTTATCTAAACGTCATAAAACAAATTCCGTCCCCACTAAAGAGCATTTTGATCTCTGACGAATGTAACGGAGCAGATTGGCATTTCCTGTGGGCGGGGACGGGGGCAGACACATTCTTGGACCAGTCACCTTCACTTCCTGGCTCTGCTCAAGGTTTGTGCAGTGTAGACTAGCTTTGCACTTTTTTATCAACGGTACTTTGCAAGTACAGTACTTGAATTCTGAGAGAGTTGTGCAAACATACTCGAGTGTATTCCGCAATATTATGAGTATACATACTTTTCATAGTATGGCTAGGCGTAGCCCTACACTAGAATCTGACATTATGATATATATAAAGAAAAATGACATTTATTTGTTGTAATAAACTACCGTTCAAAGGTTTGGGGTCATCCAGACAATTTTGCGTTTTCCATGAAAAAGTCACTTTTATTTATCAGATGAGTTTTCCAATGTCTGAGTTATTTCACCCTTATGAATCTCTTTTAGTAGCCAGTCTCAGATATTTCGTTTTCTTTGTTGCTCTGCATTTCAGAGTCGCCTCTTCACTGTAGATGTTGACACTAGTGTTTTGCAGGTACTATTTCAAGGCAAAATGCGTCATATTTGACCACTAGAGGGCACTGTATTGTGTAAAGAAAAACCATTGCCAAATGAGCAAAGCTCGGGAGCAAGATGACAGACAAACATAGCAGCGACTAGAAGGTATGAATTACACTATGTAAAAGGAATACAAAATTCTCGACCTATGAATATTTATTAAAAACAACATTGTATGAGAGTTACTCCGGGTGCAGCAAGACATCTGTGAGCTCCAAGACGAGCGTGTACGGAGGTTGGTAGTACGGTTCCTTGACCGGGTCCGGCAACAATTTGGGGCTGGTGGGCTCGATGATCATCTGCCGGTAGTCTTGGAAGTACTTGACCGTCCTCTTGAGTTGCTGGACCACTGGAGGCTCTTTGTCGAATTCATCGGAAATCTGATTTCCTTGTTCGTCCACAGAGTTGGTTCCAAAAATGTAAACCATGCCAACGGCGCCACCCAAGCCCATCAGGCCCGCCAACCTCAGCACCATTTTCTTGGCGTAGGCCGTGTTTAATTGCTCGATTACTGCAATGCACTACTCTCCGGTCTCCCGAAGTCCAGAATCAAGTCTCTTCAGCTAGTACAAAATGCCGCAGCGAGGCTCTTAACCAGGACAAAAAAGTACGATCACATAACACCGATTTTGGCTAACCTGCATTGGCTCCCAGTTAGCCAAAGATGTGACTTCAAAGTTCTCTTAGTATTGTACAAAATCATACATGGACTTGCTCCCTCTTATCTTTCAGATCTGATCTGCCACTATGTCCCGGGCCGAAGCCTACGATCTGAGAGTGCTGGTCTTCTGATGATCCCGAGAGCAAAGAAGTCTTCTGCTGGTTCGAGAGCGTTCTCCATCCGGGCACCGGTGCTGTGGAATGCTCTTCCCCCTGAGATTCGATCTGCAACCTCAGTGGAAATGTTTAAATCTAAACTTAAAACTCACTTCTACTCCATTGCATACGAATAACCTACTCCTCTTGTCGGTTGAAAATAGTTTGTGTAATATAGTGTAACAATCTGTGAAGCCCTTTGAGACTCTTCGTGATTTAGGGCTATACAAATAAAAATGACTTGACTTGACTTGACTATTTTATTCTTTTACTGAATTCAGTTTTTTTGTACCACTAGCAGGCACTCAATATTACACACTGTCCCTTTAACGAAGCTGATAGTTAAGGTTCTGTAAGGCATCTGTTTCTGAAACTAGAGAGTCTAATGTACTTGTCTTCTTTTTTGTCTGAGCATCCCACTTCTCTTTCTACTCTAGTTAGAGCCTGTTGGTGCTCTTCTCTTAAGGGAGTAATGCACACCGTTGTAGGAGAACTTCAAATTCTTGGCAATTTCTAGCATTGAATAGTCTTCATTTCTTAGAACAGGAATAAACTGTGGAGTTTCACGTGAGGGTTTCTTTTTCTGAGCTTTCTAAAAGCTTACACACGCAAATAAATGTGATGTTTCAGATATTCGTCTAGCTCAGAGGAAAGTCAGTTTAATAATTTCTCTGACTACAGTGTTTTAGCTGTGCTAACATAATTTTACAAGGTTTTTTTAATCATCCATTAGCTGCAATTATTAAACACTATGTGCTATTAGAACACTGGAATGCTGGTTTCTGTTAACTGCCCTTAAATACCTATGCAAATATTGCATTAAAAACAGACACATGCAGCTAAAATAGTCATTTACCATGTTAACAATGTATATGGTCAGGTAATTGTGTCATTGAAATCCTGTGCAGTCCTTTGCGATTTTTTTGTGATTAAGGGCTATATAAATAAATTTTACTTGACTTGACTTCCTTTTTAGTTTAATGTTGGCTTTATTGAGAAAAAAACTGTGTGTTTCCTTCAAAAAATAAGGAACCTTCCAATCTACCTCAAACTTTTTAACGGTGTACTGTATTTGAGTGAGTGAAATAATACTTTCTGACAAAGCCATGAGATAATGCTTTATTATCTGATTAAATTAGAATATACTTGCAAGGAGACGTCATTATGGCTGGGTGGTTAGCGCGCATCCCCATGGTGCAGAGGTTCAGGGTTCAATTCTGGCTACTGCAGCCTCCCTATGCGGAGTTTGCGGCCCACGTTTGTTTCCTCCGGACACTTTAGTTTGATTCCGCATTCCAACAACACGCACGTCAGGTTGATTGGGCGGTACAATTTGTCACTAGGTGTGAACGAGCGAGTGAGTTGTCTGTCTCTGTGTGCCCGGCAGCTCTCGGCAACCAGTTCAGGGTGTCTCCTGCCCACTGCCCGATATTGGGCGATACTAGTAAGGATAAGCGACGCAGAAGATGGATGGATGGATGGATGGATGGATGGATGGATGGATGGATGGATGGATGGATGGATGGATGGATGGAAATTTGCAAGGTTTTCAGTAGGTCCAATTAGGTTCACGAGACCAGTGTTTCCCAACTGGTAGGACAGAATCCAAAAGTGGGTCGCGGACCTGTTAGCAAAATAATGCTAAGAAAAAATAACTGAAGGTCAATTACACTTGTTAACAGTAGACACCCTGCTCAATCTCTTCTTCCTGTTAAGTCAATAATTGCTATCTCTATTGTGTTTAAGAGGGACCACATCTCATTTCATTGCAATTGTGTTAGTTTTCTTTCCTTTTTTTATACATTATAATGGGTCCCAAGATAGTTAGTGATAAGGAGAAGGAAAAGTGGAAAACAGTGACAACCACGACAAGAAGAAAATGATTACCGAAAATCAAAACAAGGTAAGAGTGTCTGCCATTGAAGCGCTGCTTGAAGGTACACTAAATGGTTTTAAAATTGATATTTTTAGATTTTTTATTGGTATATTATTTTTTTATTATCTGCATAAGTTAATAATTATGTTCGAGTACAAATTTTGATGATATTTTGGGTATGTATTTCTTTTTGTTAAACAGCTATTCTAAAGGCTCAGCGGCTTAGTTTATATGCGATATAGGTTTTATGTGAGTGTACGCGGTAATTAAAGTTGCTTTGAGTTGGCTGGTCTTTTTTTAAAAGGTAAATACACTCAACTATCTCTATTTAAAACTGCAAAATCTTTTCATTCAATACATTTGAAAGAGGATTTAAAAAAAAAAAAATTCTGTAGGTCATGGCTTGTATTTAGGGTCCAATGGTAAAGTCTTCAAATCTGACTAGTTGAGAACCACTTCACTAGCCTATATGCGCAATTTAAACAAAATAAAATATTCCATCAGTCCGGGTCTTCGAATTGTAGCCAATTTTTCATTCGGCCCTTTGTCCATTTGACTTTGACACCTCTGAAATAGGTGGTTTAAAATGAGACATGAACTTAGATGGGGAACATGTAGAAGGTCATGACAAGGACGTCATCATTAAGGAAACACATGTCGGGCTAAATTGAAAAACAATAATAATAATCAAGATTGTGGATTTAAGAACTAAAGGCGTTTTAACTGTTTAAAGTTTGCTATTTGTAAAGCAAAAAATAAAACGGAGTCTAATTTTGTAATGTTACGCCCTCTTGTGGCTATTTGTGACTGCGTATAACATTTTTTAAAGATGGATAAATTATTACTATTTTCTAACTAATTATTTACCATACAGTATTTAGAATACACACATAATAGAAACCTATACATACATCAAACTTGTGAAAAACATTTCTTTAAAAAGAGCTTTCAAATCTTCATAATTGCTTTGAATTGCCTTTAGTTCTCATAAAAACGTTATTTGCAGGTTCGTATTCAAACAAACAGACCACATTTAATAATCTTACAGATACGTAGAATATATAATAATAACGTTTAAAATAAAAAAGTGAAGTGTCAACATAGAATTTTGTTCTCTCCTAATAACTAAATCTAGCAATTAATAGAATAAATAATTGAGTAGTGTACTTCCAGTGAAGTTAACGTATTACAGTATATAATTTGGATAACGTGGTAACCAATGATTAAAAACACATTAGCTTTTTTTTTCAATAAAATTCTTCTGAAATAACTCGACTCACAGCAACTAGAACTATTTTATTTTTACCCTTTTAAACCACTTGCAAGAAAAAAACGATTTTTGAATTTTATTTGACATCTAATTTGACCTTTTACCTATATTAATCACACGACATTTAACAGTCAGTAAAATAAATAAATAAAATAAATGAAAATAGATTAAACCATACTTTTAAAACAAGCGGATTTTCTTCCCTTTCTATGATGTTAAATCAAATAGTCTCATGAGTTCGCTAGTCAAAAGAACAAATAATCTTGCGACTTTCATTATGCATTGTATATAAGATTTTGCCAATGTGATAGTTAATGATTCGAAAACACAGCTGCTTTGACTCCACCTTTCACATTATAACAAAAATATTCCAAATTTATTTGGATGATACCGCCTAGCAACAATATTTATTCATTTGTTTTGTTTGTTTGTTGAAACTCACGTCATTAAAATTAGGTAAATTTTCAAAATGAAAAAAATTCACGTGTAATTTTACTTTTACTGACTTCGATCAAATGGTATCCAGAAATATACGAAGGATACCACTTAGCATCTACTTATTATTTTTAAAACGAATGTCAGTAAGTTTAACGATTTTTAAAATACAAATTTGTGACGCGCAAGTTTCCTTTTTACAGTTGTCGAACAAATTATATGAAAAACATTATACTGTCAGTGAAAAAGAAGTCATTGTTATGCGTTTCTAAATTGTGCAAGTATAATTATTTGTGTTTTTGTACTTTTACGATCTCTTTCCTGTAGTCCTCGGGGGATCAGTAGCTCTTCTTGTTATCAGCCCTAAAAATATATTTGTTTCAGCAACATTTTGAAAGGTAATAGGGTGAAAATGTATTTTCTGAATTTAGTTTTATTATTTGATTTTTTTGTATGTTTCCACGCAGCTGCAGCTGGCCGCTGGCCATTGGAGCCTCATCACGCAAAATGGCCGCCCGTCTACCGACTGACTACACGGCGCTTTGAAATTCAACATTTCTGCATATATATGTGTTTTCTTTCCTCACTTTACTCGGTACTCGTCGACCAGCTTGTGGTCGTTTTTGGTTTTTGATTTGACTTTACTTGACGTATCAGCTCAGGCGCCGCTGTTCTCGTCGCTTCGACGAATGCCTCAGAAAGCTAAAAAGAAAAAACGCACTGAAGCACTTTAGCTATTAGCTCGCGAGCTTGCCTTCGTATGTGATTACTGTGGTGAGTATAGTGATGACTTTCGATCATTTTATTTCCATGTGTCATGCCTGTTAATGCAAATCACGATATGTAGTGTTGTCTTGGCAATTTTGTCTGATATTCATCGTTTTGTGCTAAAGCTAACGCTATTAGCTGTAGCTTCATGTAACTGTCAGATAGCTCCGTGTGCGCATTTTCGGAGATTAATATTGTCTATCTAGCGAAGTGCATTTCAGTCATTTACAATGCAGAGGCTGTATGTCTTACTTAGGTAGCTGACATCTAGAAATTGTTTCCCTTGTGCCTTGAGTACGAATGTATTTGAGGGAAATTACACCCACTCCTGTTAGCTACTGGCGGAAGATAATACGATGTTTCTTGGTAAAACAATCAAATGCCTATAGTCATCATGTACTGGGTATCTTAAAGATGTCTTTCAATCTAAACATTTCCTCCTCCTTCCAAGCATAGTGGTTCTTAAAACGCAGCTGTGTGACTTTAGTAGTACGTGGCCACAACATTTAACACATAATGCTGCATCGCATTTTGGGTTTTGAACCCGCACGGGCTTACTCTGCTCTTGTTACATGAGAAATGAAATGAAATGATCTGCATTTATACAGCGCTTTTCAAGTCAATGACTTCCCAAAGCGCTTTACAATGTGCTCCACATTTCCTTGCAGCCATGTAAGGCTCTAACCTGCTTATTGGGGGTATTAGGGGTTCAGTGTCTTACCCAAGGACAAATGAGCAAATTCGATCATATAACATTTGTGGATTGTGTGAGTGTGAGCAGCACTTGTCAATGCATCTTATTGTTGGGAATGCCACTGGCGTTTTTGTAGATAGTAGCTGAATTTTTGTGTTTTCTGAATTTTCTCTTTGCCAACATTGAACGCCGTACCATCCACCCATTATCTGCACTGCTTATCCTCAGTAGGGTCCCGGGGGTGCTGGAGCCCATCCCAGCTATCTTCAGGCAGTAGGCAGGGGACACCCTTAACTGGTTGCCAGCCAGTCGCAGGGCACACAGGGACAGACAATTTGCTCGCTCATTTACACCTAGGGACAATTTGTACCGGCCAATTAACCTAACATGCATGTTTTTGGAATGTGGGACGAAACTGGAGTGCACGGAGGGAACCCACGCAAGCACAGGGAGAACATGCAAACTCCACACAGGAGGTTTGATCTCATGACCTCAGAACTGTGCCGCACACGCGCTAACCAATGCGCCGCCGTGCTGCCCTGAACACTACCACACCCTAGTATTTGGGGGTCGCAAAAATCTTGACAAAGATTAATGCAGTCTTAAGTCAAAATCGCCCCTTATAGTTGTATTTAAATCGTGTCTTGAAGACATCTACTGGTTAAATCTAAGAGTAGGATCAGCTTATTCCATTGTACCTGTTTATAGGGCATAATTAAAGCATTATTCTCAGCTTTACCACCCGAAGACTCATTTATACTTCAAGTCCCACGATATTTGATGTGTGTAATTCTCAATACAATCTGGAATTTAACCTGCAGTTGCCTTGTTTTAAATATCCTACTATCCCTTCAAAAAGGAGTACTACGACTGGAGCAGTAGTTCATGGAAGACAAGAAAAGGAAAAAAGAAGAAAAAAGGAAAAGGGAAGCCTCTCAGAAGGTATGAGTTCAGTGGGTTTCATCATGCTTTGCTCACAATCATATACAAGTAAAGGAAATCATGCAATGACACACTTGTGTGAGGATAATTCCCTTTAATGATAAAAGCCCTGTTATGGTAAACATCACTTTACAAACATTTCTTGTGAGACTATCTACAATTAAATAAGAAAATCCCTAATCTGTTTCTTCTCTCCTGTTAGGTTACTGAACAAAAAAACAAAGGTAAAATTGCCATAATGTCTTCAGCATGTTGTGTGGTAAAAAATATATATGATTTACAGTGCAGTCGCCTCTTCTTTTGTTCTCATTTCTTTGTCATTTAGTGCTCGATTTGACCAAGCAGTTATCTGCCCATCCTCCTTCACCTCAGAGCACATCTGCCTCCCCTAGCGCTGGACCCACCTCCTCTGCATCCTTATCCTCAGCCACTGCAGGCGCTGGCAGTGCTGCCACCCAGTCACCGGGTGGCAACAATGCCAAGCGCCTCACTGTGGCCAACGGACAGCCCACCTCCACCGCCAGTTCTTCCTTTGCCGGGGGCAGCACAGGTGTTCCAGGGAACGGGAATACAAGTAGCGGGGGTGCGGCCCAGGCGCCTCAGCAGCAAGCTCGCTATATGCCGAGAGAAGTGCCGCCCAGATTCCGCTGCCAGCAGGACCACAAAGTCCTACTCAAAAGGGGACAGCCACCACTCTCCTCCATGCTCTTAGGAGGAGGAGTAGAGCCCCCCAATGCAAACATAGCTGCTGTCTCAGGTATGAGCTGGTCAATGTTTGTGTGGAAATTGATTGCGCCCTGAAATTAAATATTTACAAGCACATCTCTAATTCCTCATAGATTCTGGTGCAGCTACCTCCTCATTGGTCCTCACCTCATCATCAGTCGCTGCTTCTACCACTACTTCTAATTATGCAAATTCCATGTGGGGCACAAGCTTAGCCAGCCAAGCCTCCTCTCAGGGCAGGGAGAAGGTGATTGTAGATGGGAACGACCTGGAAGAGTGGCCCAGCATCGCCGGAAGTGATGGAGGAGGAGCTTCGTTCACTGTGGCTGGAGGTTGTGGTGGCGGAAACATCATCAGCAGCAGCAACAACGGGATGCCTGTGAACAGCACGAGTGCCTCTGGCAACCAATCCTCATCCACTTCCTTGTTCTCTTTGCCCAATGAATGTATGCAGTCGTCCGGCAGCGTGGCATGGGGGACGACTGCCGCCCAGGGCCCTCTTGGAGAAGGAAATGCAGTAGCTTCAGCTGGGCCTGTATTACAGCAGTCCTCCTCAGTTTCCAAAGCCGCCGCTGTGCCAGGCAGCCACGATGCCAGCAGCCTCGTCGATGGCAGCAGCGGGAATGCGGGTGCCAACTTTAATCCAAATGCCAACCCTTCAGCCTGGCCTGCCTTGGTGCAACAGGATGGGCCCAGTGTCGTTGTTAAAGGAGGTCCGTTGTCCTCTCATCACCAGGGCCCTGGAGGGACTTTACCTGCCAACACTTCTGCTTCCTTAGGGCTAAAGGCTGGCACAGTCGGCGAGCTCGGGGGTCAACAAGCTTTGTCTGTGAATCAATCAAGCACTCATCAGCACCAACTTCACCAAATGCAATCTAGAGACAGAGAGTCGGCAGGGGGCAAGTGGGATTGTGAATCAGCGGGACCAAAAATTGCAGGAGAAGGGGGCGCCAGAGAACTGGGAGGTAGCGGAGATCACAATCTTTCTTCCTCGTGGAGGGGTCAACCCCCATACCCTGCGTCTAACTCTAAAATGAGTGCCTCTCGGTCTGATGGCTGGGAGGGCAAAGAGGGTGGCATGGTACCATACAGAGCTGCTGAGGGGGATAAAGGGCCCACGGGTTGGGGTTACTCGGGGCCCTCTGGTGGGATTAACACTTGGGGTAGTGCTGGAAATGGGGCAAATGATACTCAAAGTGGGGTAACTCAGGGAGGGTGGGGGACACAAGGAGCAGGAGGGGAGAAAACGGTGTCAGGTCTTGCCTGGGGCGGTAGTTCGGCCAGTGCAGCTAATCCTGGAGAAGTTAAGGGAGGAACAGGCAGCAGTAACAGCAGCAGTAGTGGATGCAGCACCGCTGGCAATCCTCCTGTCACTTCAACTGCTATGAACAGAGCTTGGGACAATCAGAAGGGAGAGGTGGAAACGGGGGAATGGGGCGAAGGGGCGCATGGGGTGCAGGGAGGATCCAGTGGTGGGAACTCCAGATGTGAAAGGGAACCTAATGGTAGTCGTCACAGACGTCAGCCACCTGATACTGAAGCTGCCTTACAGAACCTGCTTAACCGTCCCGATCTTGACCCACGGGTACTCTCAAACACAGGCTGGGGCCAAACACAGATCAGACAAAACACAGCGTGGGATCTTGCTAATCAGGCAGAACATAGTACGAGCTCACTCTCATCAACCTCTTCAAAGCATTCATCATCTCTGGGAAATTCTCACAATTCTTCTGGACCCAGAATCCCGATTGGTGATTCTAATGGGCCAGGGGTCCACCCTCCCTTGCTTTCATCTGCTGGTTCCTCTGGGGATGCCTGGGAGACCAGCAGCAGCAGTAGTAGCAGTGGTGGAGCCTCTTTATCTGGTAAAGGCCCACCACCTTCTGGTCCCCACATGAGTAATCTTGGCGTCTCACAATCTTGTCCGGTGATCTCAGCAGGTACTAGTGTTGGGTCAGGTCCTCTGGGACAAAACCAGCAAGGAAAGGCTACTGGTTGGGGTGCAGTGGATAATCAAGAGACAAAAGGGTGGGGTAACGAAGAATGGAGAGCCAATAAAGGAAATGGGGTCGGGTGGGGTGGCCTGGGGGAACAAAGTAACCCTGGCAGTACAGGCTGGGGGGGAAACGATGACAGGGGAGCAACAGGTTGGAAAGAAATAGGTGGGGAAGGACGAGGAACTGGCTGGGGCTCAGGGCAGAAGGTTGTTGCATGTAGGGAATGGGGTGAGCAGGAGTCCAAATCAAATAGAAGTATTGCAGGATGGGAAGATGACCCAAAGAACAGAGGAAGGAATTCTGGAGGGGATTTGGGTCCAAGTGGTTGGGAGAGCTGGGAGGAAGATGCTTCTAGGAGATCCTGGGGGACAGGGTCTGGAGGGAACGGAGCAGGTGGAATCACTGGGACCAAGCCCCATCAAAATTGGAGCGGGGGAACTAAAATGCAACAGATGCCAAACAGCCAGTCAGGTGCCATCACCAGCCTGCAGGCACAACTCCAGCAGCAACAATCACAACCACGAAATCAGCCTCCACAGCTGCAACAAGCATTGGACCAAGGGGCTATGCAAGGGGGCGGCGGGAGAACAACAATCTCCCAAGCCCAGCACCAAAGCTCAGGCTGGACTTCAGGGCCCATCCCTGCTGGTCATGGATTAGGTGGAAGTGGTTCTGAAGCAAGCGGTTGGGAGGAGCCTTCACCACAGGCTTTAAGCAGGAAAAATGACATAGATGATGGAACATCAGCATGGGGAGACCCCACACATTACAACTACAAGCCGGTTAATCTGTGGGATAAGAACAGCAATCCCGCAGGTCCGAAGTCACATGGTCAGGGTCAGATTCAACAACAAGGACCTCCACCTTCAAATCAGCAGCCAAACAGACCTGCCCCTGGACCTGGTGTCAACAGAGACTTCAACGCTGCTCATGGGCATGGAAAAGCTTCTCCAATAAGTGAGACACCAGAAATTATTTTATGGTAAGCAGGGCAACTCCAAAAAAGCTGAGTATGTATGTGTCTGCAGGTAACTCTGGGTGGGGCGGTACGCCTCCATCGAGTCCCACAATAGACAACGGCACAGCTGCCTGGGGGAAACCTACAGAAGCTCCCTCTGGATGGGGGGAGCCTGATAACCCTGGGGGAAAAACTGGCTGGGGGAACCCACCCCCCAATCCCCTCAAATCTGGTTAGAATTCATTATAAATTGCACGCAAGATTATGACAATTAGTCTTTTCTTTAAAAAAATGTTATGATACTGAAACCCGGAATATATTTTTGCAACGTGACAGCAAAATCAACTAATTTGGACTTCAACAGGTTCAAAGTCTATGCAAGACAGCTGGGGGGACAAAGACGGTTCTGTGACGGCCTCACGTCACTCGAGCTGGGAGGAAGAGGAGGAAGGCGGAAGCATGTGGAATAGTACCGGTTCCCAGGGTAGCGGGTCGTCTTGGGGACAGGGTAGCAATGGTGGCTGGGGACAGAGCCATAGTGTCAAGAAGCCAAGCAACAAGGTGCGCTATTTTGGTTTAACTTTCATCTCATTATGTCTTGTGTCTTGAATTAATTATAGTACAGTGGAACATCGGCTTTCGACCATAATCCGTTCCAGAACCCTGTTCGATAATCGATTTGTTCGATCACCGAAATCATTTTTCCCATTAAAAATAATGTAAATTGTTTTAATCCGTTCTAACACCCTGAATGTTTACCTTGAATGTTTAACGTAAACACGAAGTTAACCCAGGCTAATCGTATGTTTGCGTTATCGTAATCTTCCGTACGAAAGATTACGCTAACATGAACGTGTAAAAATTTAAAAAATCAGGTCGTTTACAAGTCATTTAGCACCCGGGTCTCCACAACAAGTGGTGAGCGGTTCATTGGAAAGGGGGCTCAACACCCTGAATGTTGGGCTCCGTTCCAACACTCTGAATGTTTAACGTAGACATGAAGCTAACCCAGGCTAATCGTATGTTCGCGTTATCGTAATCTTCCATACGAAAGATTACGCTAACATGAGCGTGTAAAAAAAAAAAAAAAAGGATAAAGAAAAGAATTATGAATAGGATTTCTTACCTTTGTGGTGGTCAGCAGAAGGCGCAGGTGGACGGTGGAGCTATTATTTCTTTCTTGAATGCAATAGTTGTACGCACTATTCTTTGTTCACTTGTAGCAACTTTGCTGCTTGCACTGACTTTCTTCGGAGGCATAATTAGGGGCTAAAACACTTGGTACAACTATATAAAAAGCGAAAGCAAAACAAAGCACGACCGCACGCGATAACAGTTGGTCACGAAAAAAGCGATCTACACCCGTACGCCGCTCAGCATCGCATCCTAGCGTACGCACTCACGCATTACTGGCGTTCGAACTCCGATTTTTTGACCGAACAACGAAGCAAGAATTTCTCGAAATTTTTGGTCGGACTCCGATTTTTTCGAACTGAGAGGCGTTCGAAAACCGAGGTTCCACTGTACTTGGAAAATAAAAGCACACCCTTTGATTCTTGTTTAACGCAATCCAACTATCAAGATTTGATTTGTCCTACTAAATTAAACTCCATTCTATTCAGGGTTCGCTCAAGGTTGGTGGAGATTCCTGGATGAACCCAATCAACAGACAATTCTCTCATATGGGGCTTTCGGTGAGGTGTTTTGCAGTCTGAGTTGCCACAATATCCTATGTAACTTAAAAATGTCAGAGAAAGATCTGTAGAACTGCTTTACGTTGAGGTTGGTTAAATTCAAACGTGATTGGTTAATTTATGGTTAGTTTATGTATACCCTAGACATTTTTTTATATTGCAACCATTTTAACTTGACTGTACACATTGAGTCACTCATCAAAACTTGTTCCCTCGCATTTGCCAGCCTGACGATCCAAATGGTCTGAACATGGATTTGGCTCCTGGCATGCTCCAGGAGAAGAAGATGGAAATGGACAAAAGAGCTATGGGAATGATGGATTACAACGGAGACACGAGGAAAGGAAGAGGGGGAGTCGGCATGGCTTATCGCTTACCTGTTTCTAAAGACGCAGCAGCTGGGGATTCTGTTTCTTTTTATGACAAGGTAGGTCATCATTAGAATTTTTTTTTCCCCTTTTACCCCAATATATAATTGTATCACCTTTCCTTCATTCCCTTCTTGTTTCATTCTTCCCCATGTCCCCTGTGCTACTCTAATTTGTTTCCACTTGCCTGTCACTTGGGCAGACCTTGCTTTTGAACAATCAGGATGGGTCTCTTGGGGAGGATGCTCCTTGCTCTCTGTTCTCACCACCCACAGCCTACAAGCCCCATACCCTCTTCAATCACACTATCCCCTTTAGACAAGTAAGATACCTGCCCCTCTTGTATCTGTCCTCCCATCCTTAATCTTAGTCCTGTCATTTTGTGTTCACGGGGTAAACATGCAATTTCCCTTCAATAAAAACCCACTGATTTGTGACGTTTTTTGTTTTCATTTCATTTTTTTGGTACATGTGATTGGCCGTGTTTGATCACAGGGTGGCCATAGTCTACTTGGCAGCAGTGGAGGGATGTCTCAGTCCAGACATCAGCCCAATGTTTCACCCATGAACCAGTCCCCAGGGATACGAGCACAAGTGCCTCATCAGTACCTGTCGCCTCAGGTACTCTTTCTGTGTGTTTTGTATAGGGAAAATGCACTAATCTAGCACTTAGCATAGTCCTGTTTATGTGTTAAGCTAATTAACAACTTCGACTATTGAACATTTTAAACACAGGTTTAGCAATGAAAGCCATTTATTTCCCCTCAGGTGCCAGGCTCCATGCTGAAGCAGATGCCCCCTCCCAGTGGGAGCATGGGGGGTGTCGGCGGCGTGGGAGGAGTGGCGGGAGTTGGCAGTGGAGGCGTCTTTCCCCCACAGCTGTCCCCTCAGCATTTAGCCATGCTAAACAGCATCTATCCACCTCACATCCAGTTTCAGTTGGTCAGGACTCGCATAGAAGGCGTTGTTGATCGTGTGTCTCATTGGGAAAGTTTAAAAAGGAGATGTCTTTGTTTTAGGCTTGTCAGCTTCTCCTCCAGCAGCAACAGCAGCCACAACAGCAACTGCTACAAAATCAGAGGAAGTTCGCCCCCAACGTGCGCCAGCAGGCTGACCCTCAACAGGTACAAAATTAAAGCGGTTGCTTAGCAGTTATCATTTGCACATCTATTGACACAACATGGTTTCTGGCTTAATTTTTCACCTTAACTGTCACAAGGCGGTCGCTGATGTATTTTACTTTTTTCGGGTGCATATTGGCAGTTGGCCAGGATCATGGCAGTACTCCAGCAACAACGCCAGCAGCAGCAGGTCGGTAGTTTAGGTGGTGGCATCAAGCTCTCCCCGTCCCACCATGGCGGAAGTGGAACCAAACTACATGGGGCTGACTCTTTAGCCCACCAGGGTCTGGCAGGATCTGTGGCTGACCTGCATCAGAAAACACATGGACCCTACTCTGGTGAGAAACTTCTCCAATACAGTGAAACCCATTCATATGAGCAAATTGAGTTAAGGTTTGTTTAAATAAATCTCTGTGATAATTTCACTAAGGCTATGTTTTACTAACATCTTTTATGTATTTTTGGCCAAATTCAATGCAATCTAAGGCTAGTTTTGACTGCAGAGCTTAATGCTCAATTTTGGGGGGTGAAATCCGATGTCTTTGAGGGATTGTTCACATTTTCAACTAAATGTGACTCCTATGCAACTTGATCTCCTGTGTGAATACCACAAGTGTCCCGCATGGGACACGTGATGTCATACTAGGGCTGCAACTAACGATTAATTTCACAATCGATTAATCGGTCAATTTTTCTATGAATCTGATTTCTCATTTCCCTCCTAATTATTCAAATATCGGAAGTTTTGGACGGATAGACGATAGTGCACAAAACAAAATATTCCATGATATAAAACAAAAAATTACAAGTGTTTGTCAATTAACTTGATAATTTAAAAAAATGTATACTATACACCTGAAAATATGAAAGGTGGTAGGAAAAGACTATCTTATCTACCAATCAAACCAAAAAGCAATTCATTTCAATTTGTGTAGATTTTTTTTATCCACAAAAAAATATTAAAAATGTAAACAAACCCAGTCTTCAAACTTTTTTCAACAAATTTGTTTTTGGGGGTTACATTTTGGAATATGATAAACACTGGGTTGGGTTGGGTTACTTTAACTGGATTACTTTCAACTACTTTTGGATTACTCCAATACCAAATATGCTAATAAAATACAAAAGAAACTAAATATGAATTAAATTACTCAATTTTGTACAGGTTTGGGGAGTAACGGAATACATGGAACGGCAAAAATGATGTTGGCAAGCTGTTTGGATTTATTTTCACTTTGTTTATGTCGCATTTTATGTTAGTTTTGCCGGAGATCAAATAGATCAAAGCCAGGAGAGAAAGCTTACCACGTGTTGTGAGTCATAATTGTATTCATTTTTTTTTTTTGTCTTTAATTAGCATATTTGGTATTGGAGTAATCCAAAAGTAATTGAAAGTAATCAAGTTATAGTAACCCTACTCAACCCTGGATAAACATCACCAATATGAAAATGATATGTGCTCAAGAATTTGCCCCTTGGGTAAAGTTAAACATGTCTTAATTATTATTAGTCTTTTTACCTTATTTATTTTATACTTATTTTCTCATTGTTTTTTCTCAGTCTGTTCCCTTTAAAATATTTCACTTTGTTTCATGATGAAACAGTCAAACATTACAAAGTTAAAACTTTCGTGTCAATTTGATTGTAAATGATGCAATGTTCAAAATGTAGTACTGTGTATATAAAAAATGAAATATAACTTTTTTATAAACTTTTTTTTTTGACAATATATGTGTATTATTTGTTATTGCAACACCCATTGCAGCCTGGTCATCCTGGAAGAGGGATGACCTCATGTGCGGTCCCATCATTTTCCTCATGTTGAGGTTTTTTTTAGTTTTTCTTGCCCTGATGTAGGTTTTATACCAGGGGATGGTGTAATAATAGTCCGTAATAATAGTCTGTGGTTTGCAATAACCTGTGCAGCCCTTTGAGACTCTTTCTGATTAAGGGCTATACAAATAAAAATGACTTGACTTAAAAACGGTCTTGGCGCCCTCTGCCGGACCAAAGCGTTGCTATAATTCCCAGCATCACAACGAAATGGTGTGCACTCGAATTTGCATTAATTTTAACATTCTTGGTGGCTCATAAATCACGCAATACAAGGAATTGTTGATCTAATTAGTTGCCAACGCTTTTAATTATCAATTCGTTGTTGCAGCACTATGTCCCACGCAGCGCGCTTATGTTTTCGGAAATACTCATAGATGTTAACGACGGAGTGTTGTCCCCCGGAAATTAGTTAAATCCAGAACACCCCATTTGTATGGTTTGTTTTGAATGTAAATATTGTTAACTAACACTTGAGGATACTATCGCTTTAAGAATGAACTCCACTCCTTGTTTACAGCAGTGACATAGAGCGACATTTTGTGAATTCAGTTGTACGCTATTTAATCCCGTGAATGTGTGAATTCAAGACACACCGTGATTTTTGATTTGTCTGCTTCTTTTTGCCTCATTGAATGCAGAATAGTGACGTCTGTCGCCTACCAATGGTGCACAGGTTGTATGAATGGGTTTCGACCGTTCACACAGAAGTCTCATTCCAAAAGAATCAGATATGCTTCGAATTTGGGACCACATATTCAAGTGGCCTGGGTATGGTGTGAAAATTCAGCATATGTGCTGTTCAGGTGGACTTAAACAGATCGGCTACATGTCGCGTCCATGCAAAAAATGATTTTCTTGCGACAAGGGTCTCCTCTTTTTATAGGGATTACCTGTATTTATGTACCGTAAATTCCGGACTATAAGCCGCTACCTTTTCCCCAAACTTTCAACCCTGCGGCTTATTCAGTGATGCGGCCAATTTATGTAATTTCTCTAACTGCCGCCAGCGGCGTTCGAGTACAAAAGGTAAGATTTAGACCGTTGGAATATATGCGCCGAGGAAGACTGCGACTTCACTAAAACTGGCCGCATGCGAAAGGCAACTTTTTCGCAAGTCTGCCAGTGGATCCTGACGGCGTGGGGCAGCATCAAAAAATCCACCATCACCAACGGGTTCCGAAAAGCCGGTCTGCTGCGTGACGGAGAGGAGGGCACACCAGCAACATTGACAGCGCGAGTGAGGCTACGGGAGCGTGGGACGACGTCTAAATGATACTGTTTCTTTCCGACACTGAGGAAGACGACTTTGATGGCTTTAGTTGTAAGGAGGAAGATGAGGACGGTTTACCTTGATTTTTACAAGTACAATATGTTTTTTTAACAGACCCGTTTACTGTATTGCGAGCGTGTTGCTAGCGTGTTGCTACCATTAACGGGTACCGTTTGGGATGAAAGTTCTATTATTCTATTATTATTATTATTATCAAAGCTTTGAAAACTCTTGGTGTACCGTCTTTCTTTGTTAATATGTGTAAGCATGTATAATATGTATTTGCAACTGTATATTTTTGTAATGTTTTTATTTGTATTTATTTGAGACACTTATTCTGATATGTTTTGTGAAAAAGAGGGGCAAACGCAGGCTGACGGGAAGTGGGGTAAAGGTGAGTGAGACCTGTTTGTTGTCGCGGCGGACAATAGTGGATATATATTTTTCCCACCCTTACCTTTGGAAATATAGACTTTTTTTCCTTGGATTACTTTCAACGGGTACCCGGACTCTGCAGGTCTGCATCAAACATTAAGTACCGGTATCATTTTTCGTTCATTTTGCCGGCTGTGATTCTTGGACTGTGTACTTCAATGAAAGGCATTTAGTTTCAACCGCGGGACTTGAAGTCGGGTTTGGATCAATTTTGTGTTTGTGTTACAATTTATTAATGTGAGCGCATGCGGCTTATATACAGGTGCGGCTTGTGTATGTACAAAATCGGTTTTCCTCTTAAAATGTGGTGGGTGCGGCTTATAATCAGGTGCACTCCATAGTCCGGAATTTACGGTATGTATTTTAGCTTATTTAATCCCCATAAACAATAGCCATACCTTCTTGCCTCCATCTACAGGTTTCACTTCTGGTATGAACCTCCCAAGTATGGACATGGGTGGTTCTGTGGTGGGGGGGCCTGGAGGCATGAAGGACATGGGAGGTCAACAGTCCCGCTTCAAGTGGATGATGGAGGGCCACTCGTCCCCAGACTCTGCCACACCTGAGAACGCATTCCATAAAAATGGTAAGAGAAAGGGGTGGCTAGGCAATGATAGAGAGAAAATGTTTCAAATTAATTGAGCAGATTTCAATGTATGTTGTGCGATGATGTTGATATTAATGTGTTGTGCAGGTCCTGTTACCTCTATGAAGATGGCGGGGGGCTCCCCGTACTCTCAGTACGACATGATGGCCGGTGACGCGCAAAGCCACGCCAATTGGCATCGCACCCCTGGCAAGATGAACACTAAGCCCACCACGACTGCCAGCTGGCCCCCTGGTAAGCGATGACACCTTGTGCAATCTCGTTTGCACTAATGACCTGTGCAGTCTCTGTGGAGTTGATGCTGTATGAATTTTTAAACAGTTTTGCAGTTTTTCCACTGCCAATTACCAGATTAGTTAATGACCGCGCCGAGAGTGCTGGTTCTTTCCCCATTCCTGTTGGTTTACACGGTTTGCCCTGCATTTCTTTCGCAGAGTTTCAACCGGGCGTTCCTTGGAAAGGAATAGATCGGGTTGACCCGGAATCCGACCCCAACATGACGCCAGGCAGCATGATGGGGAACGCAGTCTCCCCTGGCCTCAATGACCCCGAGCACCAGTTGTTACAAGACAATACCGGTTGGTATTGGAGGTCTACTGTTCATCGCAAACAAGTGCAACATCAGTTTGTTTTTGATTGTTTCAGATTCCATCCCGCCCCTAAACACCTTACTGCCTTCACTTGGTGCCTGGCCCTACAGTGCCTCAGATACCCTTAACAACGCACATAACGCAGGTAAGTAACACAGCTTTTGAGTGAGAGTCTTGTAAGAAATTAAGCCAGGTTGTTTTTTTTCATAGCAAAGTACACAGACTACAAGACTGGATGGCCCCCCGAGCCCATTGGGCACAAGTCCTGGAAAGCCACTCGTGGCAGCAGCCAGACGCAGTTGTCTCGCCCACCTCCAGGCTTGGTCGGCCAAAAGCAGATATCACCCACACCGTGGTCTGGCGGTGCCCCTCGACAGGCCGGCCGAGGATGGAGCACTGGTTCGGGTACTGCTGGTAAGGTTCCTTTTTTTTTCTTGTTATGTTGTATTGTTGGGTTGGAGGTAAGATCGGGCCAAAAAAATCCAGCCCAACTCGACCGAGGCCTGCGGGTATTTAAGCCCGAGCTTAAATTGATTTGCAGGACCGAGCCCAAAGCAAACCTGAAATTTCATATTTTACTTGCGAAGACTCAGGTGGATGATGGGTGATATATAATAACAAATTAAAGCCTGTCTTTTGTAACTAAATCTAACCTAAACATGACAGTAAAAACATTTACATCATACATGTCTGTGTCCGCAGAAGTTACATTAGCTGACAATCATTAAAATATAATTATTTTTAAGAGTTGACCTGAAGATTTGAAGGTCGTCTGTTATTTGGTTGAAAATGGGGCCATAAACCACAACAGCAGTACGTCTTTGAGTCTAGTGCTGCACTTTAACTTTAAGATGAAAAGAGTCAGAGACAAAACGGAACAATGTGTGGTCAGCAAGAGCCAAAGCTCTTGTTCTGTTTTTTTGTTTTTGTTTAATATCTACACATAGTTTTAGTATAGATTTTTATAACCATACCGTTTAAAAAAAAAAAAATCAGTGATAGAGAAGTCCAGTCCGACCTGAACCTCCAAGATTGACATTTTAGGCCCGACACAAGCCAAAATTAGTTTATTGTTCAAGCTCGGGCTTGAGAGCTTACCTATGGGTTGGGTCACTTTTGTCTGATCAGCAGCGGTTGTTTTTTTAATCCATTTATTTGTGACTTAACCAGATTCGCGCAACAATTTTTTTCCGAATGTGTGTTTCTTTATAAAGGTTCAGCGTGGAGCGATGGCAGCTCTCGCGAAAGTTGCTGGTTGGTGCTCAGCAATCTCACGCCACAAGTACGCGCCCAAGCAAATGCAACTATTTAAAAACAATTGAATTTGATCATGTACTGGTTGTATATCAGCTGTTTTTGAAATGCCTTTCTCTTTGCAGATTGATGGCTCCACGCTTCGAACCATCTGCATGCAGCATGGCCCCCTGCTGACCTTTCACCTCGGCCTGACCCAGGGCAGCGCACTTATCCGTTACAGCTCCAAACAGGAAGCGGCCAAAGCCCAGAGCGCCCTCCATATGTAAGACTAACAAATAGAGCTTCAGGTTTCAGTCCCAAGTCTAAATTGATGGCGTGTGTGCTGCTGTCCCCGACAGGTGCGTTCTGGGCAACACCACCATCTTGGCCGAATTTGTAAGCGAGGAGGACGTGGCCCGATACATTGCACATTCCCAGGCTGGAGGTTCGGGGACTGGCGGCGCCAGCTCCGGCAACACCCCTACGCCGTCCTCTGCAGTGGGACCCAATGGTAGTGGCGCCACCTGTGAGCTCAACACAGCAGGGGGCGGCGGAAGCGCCACAGGAGGAAGCGGAGAGGGCGCGTCCTCTGCCGGGACCGTTGGACCCGCGGCATCTGGGCATTCTGAATCCACCTGGCAGAGTCTAGAAGCTACAGGCAGCTCATCAGACCAGTTGGCGCCTGCTGCAGCCAGCATGGGGATCTTTTCACAGTGGAGCGGCAACAGCCCTGGAGTTGGGGGGGCAGACGCAGGAAGACAAGGTCTGTGGGGGGGAATGGGCGGTGCCGGTTATCCTGGCAACAGCCTGTGGGGCTCACCGGCACTTGAAGACCGCCATCAAATGGGCAGCCCGGCCTCGCTGCTGCCAGGGGATCTCCTGGGAGGGGGTGCCGACTCCATCTGAAGCTCACGCTTGACAAAATCATCGTCACGCTCTTAATTTATTTCCTCGCGAAACGATGTGAATGGAAGCTACACTGGTCGCCCGTCACACAGGCTACATGCAATACATTCTTTTTTTTTCCTTCTCCATCCGTCAATGTTAAATGAAGACCTCAACCAAACTTGAAGCATGGTGGGTGCGAGGCGGGAGGATGTTTGGGGGTTGGCGTACTCTCGGACTGTGCAGGGCAGTTCGGTCTTTTTTCCCCCTCGACCCGAGCACTCAGGCATGTACTGTAGACTAGCTCGACCAGGTCCCGCATGTCAACGCGTTGAGCTCTTGCTGTTCTTTGTGTGCCACATTTGCCCCTCCCCCACCCCATCATATTTTTGTATTTAATATCGACGACTTGCAGACTGAGCCTTCTTAGACCCGGCGTTCTTTTATCAAGCTCACGTGTTCGGAACATCAAATGGAGAGGTAGCGCTTCTAATGGGACCGGCAGAAACCTTTTTTTTTTTTTTTTTTTTTTAAGAGAAGTACAGGAGCACTACTTTGGTCAAAATGCTATCAACTTGGGGCCCAGGGTTGGAAATAAGGAGAGAGAGAAAAAAACTTAACATTAGCCAAACTTGCACTATATGCCTCTGGGGGTTTGTTATTGACTCATTCAAAACAAATTCCCCCAAAACTCGACACCGACCTTACAAGGACAACTTTGTAATGTTACATCAGCAGTGGCCTTGGCCCACCTGCCCTCTCACACCAGTTACACACTGCTCTTAACATTTGACAAGCCAATTTATCACCTCATGGATGTACATCAGTTGTCTTGGTCGGAAGAGAAAGGTGAAACTTTGGTCGAGATTTTGTCGTTTCCCCATTCAATCACTGACCTCGCTATTGTATTTTTGTTGTTGGTTTCCTACTCAAAGAACCGAGTTGCTTGTTATTATTGTCATTATTATATATTGTCCTGATGTTAGTGACAACTACAGTCGCTTATTTACTCGCTGTCCTAGGTGCCCTCCTTTGGCTGCCTTGTGTGTGCATGACAGGAGCAGTGACGGTATGACCGACAGGATGAAATGAAGTGACGACATCAGGAGCGTGTGTTGGCGTGTGTGTAATTGATACGATGTTGAATGTTTTATATTTTGTTATCGTTTGTCCGTGAGAGATTCATCTGAGCGTGTGCACTTGCTTTTGAACGCTGATCTGCTTTCAGTCAGGGATGTGAATTCATGTTTATCTGACAGCTTTGCTTTTTTTCTTGATTTTTTTTTTTGGGGGGTGTATGTGACCAGACATTGTGATTGCTGAAAAGTTCAAAAACATTGGCACTATTGCATACGTCTCTTAAGTTGTGTTTTTTAGCAGGAATTTGTGTTTCATTTTTCATTGATTTCTGCATATTTTGTTTTAAGACGAAGCAACCAACTGAAGGCATTTCTATTATAATGCCCGAATCCTACCATACCAAGCTCAGCTGGAAACAGTGTTTTACAGACACGTTAAAGACAGTAGCTGTTATGTTTAACTGTTTATTTTGGATGTTCTGTATCGGTTTAAATTAAGTCTGTCGTTATCACTCCTGTTCAGGATGTTTCATTTATTTCAGATGTTACAAAAATGAGAGGAAATTAATTTAAAGTTGAAAAGAACAAGATAATAAAGGTTTAAATGAGTTTCTGGGGCCATTTCTGCTTTTTGATCAGTTTTGATGCAAGCCAATTTCAACGATGTCCTTTAAGATTTGATACAATGCTGTTAGAAATCATTACTTTTTCATTTGGCTAGAAAATGTATATTTTTGAAATTCCAATGAATATAAACGAAGTCACACCAAATACATTTTCATATACTATAGTCTTAAGCCTGCCCATTCCCCTAAAAATGTTGTTGGTCAAGTCATGTTTATTTGTGACGCCCTTAATCACAAGGAGTCTCAAAGGACCATAGATTATTGCAAACCACAGACTATTATTAGACCATCCCCTGATCTAAAACCCTACATGAGGGCAAGGAAAAACTTAAATTCTCAGCATGAGGAAAATGGAGAAACCTTGAGTAGGGACTTTACATGAGGTAATCCCCCTTCCAGGATGACCAGGCTGGCATGAATGTTGCATTAACTATCTACCCTGGTCACATCCTTCAAGAGGGGTGACTGACAGCAAGACAAACACATACAAAAACAAAGAAAATAAAAAAGGAAAGGTAGCGAAAAACACAAATTTTCGGATCATGGCCCACTCAAATGCCCAAAGAAGTTCAGAACCTCGGCACCCAAGTCGGTAATGCTTTCGTCCCTCCAGATGACACGGAACACAAGGAAGCGGCCGTGTCACTTGGGTCAGGGTGACACAACACACTCGGCCTGACAGCTTTCACTGGTTTACCCCTGCCGCATCATACAGGTACCCTGCCCATCCCTTAAAACGCGTCTAAACATCCCACTATCCTTTAACAACACCTCTCCACTCATTCCTATCACCAACAACAGCTCTAGCTTCCACTATATTTAGACCTCTTTCATGCAGTACACTCGTAACACCATTCATTCACGTCAATCGCAGCCTCCCTCTTGGTCTCCTTCTATTTACTTTTTCTCTGTAGATCCTCTTCAACATTCGCTCATCATCCATCCTCTCCATGTGTCCAAAACAACGGAGTAGTCTCTTATCCACACACTTGCTCAGTTCTACTACTAAAGCATTAACAAAAAATAAAATTAGTTTATATAATTAAATGGATGACCATGTTGCAAAGGATGTAGCATTAACAAACAATACATAGATATCGTCATGAAATATAAGTCCTTCATTAATCCCCCTGTTTTATGAATCAAACCTTAAAATCCTTTTTTTGCCATACAACTACAGGATAGAACGCATGACCATCTTGCTTGCTGTCGCGTTAACATGACGTCAGATTGGTTCACTTCATAGAGCCAATCACGGTTTTGCTTCATAAAGCTGGTAAATCGTAATTGCAAGTTATTTGAGTCATTTTGGCAGAAACAAGGTCCCGTATATTGCCTGGTTTTAATCAAAATGAAGATGAATCCAGGGAGATTTTTACGTTTTTTAAAGCTCACTGTTGCATGAAGATGTCAAGTTGACTTGCCCCAGGTGGGATTGAGAACCAATCACCGCTCTACTCTTGCTTCAGAAAGCTTGTGAACAGTGATTGGTCGTGACTCTAGTCTTGGCCAATAGGGGTGGGGGATATTGGGAAATCTGGTATCACCCTAAATCCAAGCTAATACAGTGTAATATCGACCTATAATGCTCGTGTACCGATATCATTTGCTTGAAAATGTCATGCTCATTAAATAACTGAACCTCTCCACCTTAATTGGTTAATAATTACGACAAACCCAGCACAAAGATGTTACGCAGTAATGATGTTCTATTTTTTATTAAATAAATACAATGCAAACTTTAACAGGATAAAAATAAACAAATATTTCTCTTACAAGGGTTTCAGAACAGAAGATGAGAGAATCAAGCAAAAAAAAACTGTCAACATGACTACTATACCTCCCATTGCACAACATGACTACTATACCTCCCATTGCACAAGCTTTTGGAAATGAAGTCAAGGTGTAAACAGTGTAAACATCCATCCATCCATTTTCTGCACTGCTTATCCTCAGTAGGGCCGCAGGGGTGCTGGAGCCCATCCCAGCCATCTTCGGGCAGTGGGCAGGAGACACCCTGAACTGGTCGCCAGCCAGTCCCAGGGGAACAGTGTAAACAATACAATGTAAAACCTTCAACAGTATAAAATAACTGCCACTACACCAACTGTTTGATGAACAAAATTCAAGAGAGTCGAACCAAAAAAAGCATCAATGTGACAAAAACACGCATATTGTATAACAAATTAAAATGTCAACAAGCCAACTAAAAAACCTTCTATTAAACATTAGTGCAAATAAAGTTTAAAACTCATTTGGATCAAATTTAAAATGTGTAATGTAATGAACATACATATGGTAAAATGGTAAATGGTCTGCATCTATGTAGTGCTTTTCAAGTCAATGAAGACCTCCCAAAGCGCTTTACAATGTGCTTCACACTTACCCATTCACACACACACTCACACACCAATAGGGAGTCAGCCATGCAAGGCGCCTACCTCTTTATTGGGGCATTAGGGATTAATTCTTGCCCAAGGACACTTCGACATATAATATTGAGGAGCCGGTAATCGAACCTGCAACCTCTTGATCCCAAGACGAGCGCTTTACCTCCTGAGCTGAAAGGAAATGATAATTATGACACGTTTAAATCAATACAAAGGGGACATTCTTGTATATTATATGTCGTTGGGACAAAAACTAATTGCTGACAAAATTCCAAAAGCTGGTTCACATTTTCCTTACAGTATATTTTTTCGATTGATAATTTTTTGTCCTGTACATTGTCATGATTACTGATATGACTCAGCTGTGCCCGCCGCTCATTTGGCGCTAACTGCCACAGGTTCTGATTGGCTCCCTGTCAGCATTTGAATCCAGTCTGTCCCCTGTTGTCAGTCCGTCTGCGAACCTCAATGAATACCAGCAAGCCTTTTTCGACCCTGACTCCCACCTGTCCAGTTTTTGCTCCTGTCTGTCTCCGGCAACGACCTGTTTTGCTCCTAAACCACGTCTATTCTCCCGTCCCGGCTTACGATCTCTTTTTGTTCCCCGACTACGTCTACTCTCCCGTTCTGGCATACGACTCGCTTCCGACCCGACACGCCTTTCTCTCCCAGTCCCAGCTACCGACCCGTTTTTTTCCGTCCCTGAAACTGCCATCGCTCGATACGGAAGATTACTTCCGCGTTCGGAGCCCAATCCGAGTGCGAGAGCGACTTGCTTCCTGCGTCCAGCGAACACCGGATCGTGGGCGCAGCCCTTTCTCTTTCCTCCAATATAACTTGTGAGAAATGTAACGCAATTGGGTCCAGTTTCCGTTCTGGTCCTAACAGTACATAGAAGAGGATTTATTGCATTTTCGTCGTTCTTGTTCTGCATTATAAGTCCAAACATTGTTTTATTATTATTATGATCTCTAGATAACGTGGTGGGAAAAATGGTGAAGCAAGGAGCGATCCAGAGCTGGTGAGTGGTTTTAATGTCAATTTTGTAAAATGATCAGATATTATTTTTCATTTTAAAAATTTTGATTTTAATAAATCTTTTGACGAATAAATATTATTCCTAATTTTATAGTGTATTTGTCAAGAACCCAAACAGGACCCAAATGCGTGACGTTTTTCACACAAGCCTTTTATTTTAGGGGAAATGGGGAGTCATGCACGTTAGGCAGCCGTCTGGCGTGGAGTGATAGGAAGCCAGAGGCCGACGAGATCGATACCAATTGCCTGAGCAGATATCGGACAGATGGGGTTGATACCGGACAGGACGGGACAGACAGGATTGATATCAAAACAGGATATCGAAATTAAACAGGACAAACTAGACAGGAACGGAACTGGAAACCGATATTAAACAGGACAAAATAAACGGGAACAATACCGGACAGGAAATACCAACAGGAAACAGGACCGAGTCGAAACCCATGTCTTGTGGGGCAGAGGTCCGTTGACGGACTGATAAAGGAAGAGTGAGAGCTTAAATAGACGGAAAGCCAATCTGTCAACGAGCTGCAGCTGGCGCCACACGGGCGGAGCCAATTGGGCGCCATGGCAACCGTGACAGTATTTCTCAAAGTCAAAGTCAGCTTTGGCGTCAATTCTGCAGTATAAACAGAGAATTGACATTACGTTACTCTCAAACCAACGTGTCTAGAATATAACATTAAAAAAAAACTATGATAGGACACACTACACTAAGAGACAAATGTAGTCAGTATGACACATAAACAGACGGCGTGGACACATAAGTCATTTGGGACTCCGGCGCTTCATCACTGTTACTGCTGCTGGACCTTGGTGCTGCCTTTGCCACTGTGGACCATAATGTTTTACTATGACAGGCTGGAAAAATGCATTGGTCTCTCAGGAACCGTCTTCTTATGCTTCAGATTCTACCTCTCAGATAGGATGCATTGTGTTAAATACAATGAAATGACATCTGACCCCTTTCGTGTTACCTGTGGTGTTCCACAGGGTTCAGTACTTGGCACCCTTCTTTTCAGAACTTACATGCTTCCATTAGATATTAATCGCAAGTATAATATCAGTTTCCATTGCTACACAGATGACACTCAACTATATCTTCCAATGGAGGAATCTGCCCCACTAAACTGTGGAAATGTGGAGGTCTGCCTCTCTGAGATAAAAAGATGGATGTCACTCAACTTCTTGCGCCTCAACCCTGAAAAGACCAAAACGTTAATTATTGGTCCATCTAAATGCCGTGACTTGTTCTCAAAAACTGCTCTGAATATTGGCAAATGTAATATCACTCAGGGTAACTCAGTCAAAAAATAGGTTTCGTATTTGACCCCAATATGTCCTTCCAAACACACATTAAGAATATAACTATAACAGCTTTTTTTCCCATCTTCGCAACAATGCTAAAATTTGTTTTATGCTGTCCCAATCTGATGCAGAGATTATAATTCCGGTGTTGGTTACCTCTCGTATTGATTACTGTAATGTACTAATTTCCGGTCTCCTGAAGTTCAAAATCAAGAGCCTGCAGCTGGTCCAAAATGCTGCAGTGAGTCTTTTAACTAAGACAAGAACATTTCATTACCCAGATTTTAGCTAACCTGCATTGGCTCCCTGTTCTGTTGGTAGTATACAAAATCATGGATGGACTTGCTCCCACATATATTTCAGATTTAATTCTAACATACATTACTGCTTTGGGCCTTCACTCGAAAAACACTGGTCTACTATTGATCCCAAGAGCCAAGAAGAGATCCGCAGGTTCGAGAGCGTTCTCCATTTGGGCCCCGGTGCCGTAGAATGATCTGCCCACTGAGATTTGATCTGCAACCTCAATGGAACTGTTAAAATCTAGGCTTAAAACACACTTCTATTCTACAGTTTATGAATGATCTATATTTCATGTTGGCAATATCTGCGTATTTCATGTTATTGCAACATTGTTTGTTAATGCTACATCCATTGCAGCCTGGTCATCTTGGTAGGGGGATTACCTCACGTGTGGTCCCTTTTCAAAGTTTCTTCAGTTTCCTTATGTTGAGGTTTTTGAGTTTCTCCTTGCCCTCATGTAGGTTTTAGATCATGGTATGGTGTAATCATAGTGTGTAGTTTACAATAATCTGTGGTCTGTGCAGCCTTTTGAGACTCCTTGTGATTAAGCGCGTCACAAATAAACATGACTTGTACTTGACTTGAATCTTGCAAATGTACATGGTTGTGCAATGAGCAAGGTTAGCCTATTTTAGTACTAAAATGTTAAAGTGATGTAGTTTGCCGAAGGCAGTGGGTGTATGTCCATTGGTTGAAAAAAAAAAACCTTAAAATATTCTTCTTGCTGACACCATTTTCTAGCTTAAATCATCATTGCAACCTGTCAATCTCCTTTTGTTGCCCTTGCAGGCATGTGATATTCTTAGATGCGCTCGAATATACTTTCCCTTTTTATCTTTTTTGAGTTTTCAAGTCACATTTCAAGTCACATTTATTTATATAGCCCTTAATCACAAAAATGTCTCAAAGGACTGAATAGGATTACAATTACACAATTACCTGATCTTAAACCAACATGTTTTGGGTTCGCATATGGACTGTATTTGAAACAGTCCTTTTCTTACTTTCACCATTTTCATCCTGGAATAAAAGAAAACCGCAAGCACATGCATGAAATCACTCCCCCTTCCCCTCCTCTCCTCAGCGTAATGCTCTCCGTGGCTGGAACACAGAGGGTAAAAGTAAGATAAAAGCAAATAGGTGAGGTGGGAAAAAATATAAAGGCTTTTTGAACTCAGTTGGGCATTGTTAACACAGAGGAAATTCATTCATTTGAAAACTTTTAAAGACACCTCAAACTATGCACCCCACTAACTTTGGGGATTGCGGGCCATTTCAAATACTGTCCATAGTTGTAAATCTATTCATCACAGTGTCCTCAAATTTATAATACATTTCGTAATTGAAATATTATTTTTGTCAAGTAGTGTCAGATAGATAGATAGATAGATAGATAGATAGATAGATAGATAGATAGATAGATAGATAGATAGATAGATAGATAGATAGATAGATAGATAGATAGATAGATAGATAGATAGATAGATAGATAGATAGATAGATAGATAGATAGATAGATAGATAGATAGATAGATAGATAGATAGATAGATAGATACTTTATTCATCCCCGTAGGGAAATTCACACTTCCAGCAGTATCCTTGTGTTGAAAATAAAACAATACTAAAGTAAAAGGAATATAATACATAAATACCTAATGTAACGTGTTGATATAGAGTATTTAAATAGTGCCACATAAAATACACACTGTAATAAGAATAGGGTAATATGCAATGTGGGGGTGTGGTTTAATGTGGGCTTTTACTCCCCCGGGTGGAGTTAAAGAGCCTCATGGCCTCATATGATGTTAGTACAGTATTACATTTGATCTCCTGAATTGAATCTCATAAGGCTCCTTCGGAATGTTGCCTGTTATAGAGACAAATTACTTTGGAATTGTTGGATAATGCTTCTTTTTTGGTTTGAACAATTTTATTGACACTATTAACAGCAAATAAACAATGTGAGGTTTGCTTACTAACTGACCGATTGGTGTAATAATAGTCTGTGGTTTGCAATAATCTGTGGCCTTTGCAGCCTTTTGAGACTCTTTGTGATTAATGGCGTCACAAACAAACACGGCTTAACTTCACATTTCAATAAAATGACGTATGTAAACGAGTGGAGACATTTTTGACAATATCTACCACACTAAGAGTGAAGTCACCAGCAATGCTCTTAATGTCCTTTAGATGACGCTATTTAACGTATTTCAGCAACCCAAGTGACGTACACCTTCAGAGCATCAAAGGGCACACAAAAAGCTCAAATTGACATCCGAATTCGTCGTGCGGTGTTCTTTATCGTACACGAAACGTGATTTGATTTCGTTTTTTCGTCAACGATGCCGCCTTGTTCGAGTTTGTGTCTTCATTCATGCTGGAACGAATGACGTCATAGTCAGTTGGCGTAAAGTGGGAGGGCGTGTGCGCGCGTGTGCGTGGAGAAGGAAAAAGGAATTGTGTGTGACAGCGTGTGAATCTTCGTAGGAAGCCTCCACGAGAGGATGAGCCGCGGGTGGGTGACCGTTTCGCCGTCCAGGGCACCCGAGTGAGACGGAACCGAAGCCCGGGGGACTGGTGAGATCTTCAACTGTTATGCACGTTATTCTATTTATTTATTTATTTATTTATTGCGGTAGAGAGATCACATCATGGAGTCGCTGCAGAGCTTTTGCTGCAACACCTTGTTAGCCAGTTGTGTAACTGAGCCAACATGCATTGGCGTGTGCGTGTCATTTTTTTTCTGCACGAATGATCTCCTTACCTCATAAACGGACTCGATTTTCCCGAAACGACTTACGACATGTCGCCTTTACGCCTTTTGCTGTGTAAGAGAAAAGCTTTACGGGCGGGCCGTGGTTCGGTACGGAGTCTCGCTTGATACCGATCTACACAAACAGCTTAAAATGGGTTCTTCATCAAGTGTAAATGATGAGAATGTCGTGAAGAAATCGCGTTTCGAATTGCCTTACCCATTTCGGTCACGTGATGTTGCCTTTTTAGCTAGCGCCCCAGAAAGCACCCAACGTCATAAACAACCAGACTTATTCAAATGTGTTGAAAACTAAACACTGTGTAAATGAATCTGGTATTTTATTAGCATTTGGCGAGTACCGGTACTGGTATTGACTGCACACTAGTGGAGGTTCTGCCATAACTACCTACAGGGTCCCTTCAGGTGCTTGAAATCTGTGAAAATGTTTGAATGTCAATTTTGTGTTTTCAATGTTTGAAAAGTGCTTGAAATTTGGGTGAAATGCTTGTTTCCATGTTTCCCGGCAGTCTGACTCGATCGCATAAAATTAAGAAAAATAAATCAAGGTTGCTTATAATTGACACGGGCACGCCTGCTCCAGTAACTCCGCTTTGCCACTGCATTTCTTCTTCCCTTGTGTCTAACGGCAGCTGGCATTAGTTTGCATTGCGTTGTCATGTGGATAGTCACCCGCCTTGCTCGTCAAGAGGACAGTTGATGAGACCAAGATGCAAAGTACTGGAGGAAACTGGCCTTGAAATCCTCTTTCTATCAATAAACTTGTGGTTAACGCTACGCATTTGGGTCCTGAGTCCGTTCTGGTCGTGACACATTTTTAGTGGTTGACTGAGCTCATTTTATTTAACCCAACTTCTTCTGATTATAAACAAGTAATAACATAAGAACAAAGAAGCAACATAATAATAGCATATGATGTTGTATTTTAGAACTGCATATTAAACTGGGTGCCCTTTGCGCTAATCAGTAACAGAATGTAGCTCTCAGCTTCAACAAGTTTGGTGTAAATAAATAATTTATGACCAGTTATACGGTAATTTACAAAGGGATGGGCCAGTACCAACACTTACATTGACAGTTCTCTAATGGCAAAAAACAAAGAATTCATATTCATGAAATGCCATCGATTTTAGAGGAAACAGAAATGTGAATTTTACAAGTAATTTAGGCTGGGAAGCAGAAATTGGGGGGTTTGGTCACCCAATGACTCCCAACACCTCAGTTGGGTTGAGCGAGGGGGCTGGGAATCCCCTCCTCTGAATCAATCTCCCAAAAAGAGTCAGAAATGACTCTAGCCACCTCCCACTAGGGGGATATGGCTGTGGTATATATATTTATAACCTATTCACAATGATTTTCAACATGTAACTCTTATGTCTTCCAGTGCCAGATGTTTACCTAGATTCTACATACGTCTTCACTAAAACTAGATCTCTTTAACGTTAAATAACATCATAAATCCCCGAAAGAAACTCTCCCGGTTCTTAGCGTTCACGTTACGCAACGAAATGATCCTTTCAGAGATGCAAGGACCTGGATCAACTTCCTTTTGCTTGGGTTTCCTTTTTCGCTCTCTTGTTTGCAAAGGAGCCCTGGGGGCTGTTAGCATCGACCGCGAAGCGAGCGGCTCGTGGTCACGCTCCGCTGGTCACGGGTGTCCAATGACTCTGTGTCTGTATCCTTATGTCTGCATGTGCAGTGTAGCGAGAAAGAAAAATGTTATCCAGCGTTGAATTAAAAAAAAACAGTGCCCACCTTCCTCTTTTGGCTTCTAAGGAGTAATATGACTCATTCAAATATCATCACTGCTGTTCTGAATGTTATGCAATAACGGTGATTGTACTATCAGGGTACAGATAGATACATTTTATTTTTACTGTGACAATAGTCTGCCTCGGTGGTTTTCAGCTGTATATAGCGAGTCATAGTTGTGTAAAGATAATTAATTTGAATAAAACATGATTCAAAAAATTATTTGTGTAGTATAACAAATTTATAAACCTAAGTTCATATCTATGAGACTGTCACGGTTGCCCATGGCACGCAATTGGCCCCGCCTGTTTGGCGACAGCTGCGGCTCGTTGACTGATTGGCTTCCCTATTTAAGATCAGTGCTCTCACTCGCCCTTTGTCAGCCCGTCAATGAACCTCTGCACCCGCAAGACGTGTGTTTTGAATCTGTCCGGTATCGATCCCGTCTTTTTCGTCCTGTTTTGTTATCGGTCTCCGGTGTCCAGTGTCTGGTATCGTTCCCGTCTATCTTGTTCTGTCCTATCTCTGTCTCCAGTCTCTTATATCTGTTATCAATCCTGTCAGTCCCGTTCTGTCCGGTATTGACACCATCCGTCCTGTATTGGCTCGTGTAAACTGGTATCGATCTCGTTGGTCTCTGGCTTCCTGTTGTTCCACGCCAGTCTACTGTCTTTCTTCTTCCGCCCAGCGATCGCCGGATCACTGGCGTTTGTGTTATGAGCATGACTGCCCCATTCTCGTAAAATAAAGCTTGTGTGAGATACGTTACGTTACGCATCTGGGTCCTCCTCCGGTTCATGACAGGGGTTTTTCCCTATTTTTTGAGACTGATGGCGAGTGTCTGGCACGTAGGGAGGAGGAAGGGAATAAAAAAAATATATTATCGAAAGGAAACGGGAGTTAAAATTTGATAGGATTCATTTAGGATATTCATTCGTACAGGTTATTCCACTAAAGTTACCCAGCCCACAAAACTGAACAGCAAAAAGTTTTAAATCAAACCGTCTTGGCAGGGACACAGCGAGGATGGCAGTTGTGGCCACACCAGTATTACAGTGCGAGACCAAGTGCCATCAAAAAGATTTTTCGTTTACTATGTGGTAACTCGCGTCTTTCGCCCGATAGGCAAAAGAGAGGCTGAATCCCCTCCCCGGAAGCCTTCAAAAGGACCAGTGACGTGCGTTTACAAATCACACCCTAGCAGCATGATTTGGGGGAAAACTGACACTTTCCTGGTGGGTTGGGTGAACCGGTTTCTAAATTAAGGGGAAAACCTCACCCTCAAAGACCTGGGTACGTCCGGCAACTATCCATCAGGGGGCGCCATCCCAAAGGCCCGAGTTTTTTAAACTGAAGTGGAATGCAAAAGTTCAGTTCTGTCCGTGGTAACTGAAAAATAAGAGGGGTAAACATGGTCCTGACAAAACGAAAGCGTACGTTGTCCGATAATCCAGTGGAAAGAAAAAGGATGAGTCTCATGCGTGGTCCCTTCTCAAGGTTTCTTCATTTTCATATTGTGTTTTTTGAGTTTTTCCTTGCCCTCATGTAGGTTTTAGATCTGGGGATGGTGTAATATTGGTCTGTGGTTTGCAATAATCTGTGGTCTGTGCAGACCTTTGAGACTCTTTGTGATTAAGGGCTATACAAATAAACATGACTTGACTTGACGTTATCAAGAAAAAGGGGAAAGGTCAACATAGAAAGGGACAAAAAAAGAAAAATGGAGTAGGCGTTGTGCTGGGCTTATTTGCCCTACCTTGATGATGTGCTTTTTTTAGATTACTGGGTGGCAACAGAACCTTTTTGATGCACTTTTAAAGAAATTAAAACAAAAATCTTTGCATGATGATCAATGTTCTTCATTCTAACAACTGTTGATGGGTAGAACTGAGCCACACTGTTAGCTGGCTAACAAGCTACGTGAAGACTTGAAAAGTCTACAAATATAAATAAATAATATTAAAGAAGGCTTCCGATTTTTGACAAGTGTCATTCGTTGGGCCAATGGACACGCTTCAGCTAAATTCTAAGCGAAAAGGACCTCTAGTTGTGAATTATTACACACTATAAAGCTTGTGGTGTGTCCTCATTCCCTTCTAAACACCAGTGATGAATGTCCTTGTATTTTTGTTTTTTAGCGAGTCGGAGAAGTCGTAGCCATGGAGTTACGAGTGGGAAACAAGTATCGCCTCGGGAGGAAGATAGGGAGCGGCTCCTTCGGAGACATTTATCTTGGTGAGTTTCCCCCCTGCCCTTCCTCCTAAAATCCATGTTTTTGTTCGGATCTTATTGCCTCCTTTTCAGGTTCCAACCTGGCCACTGGAGAGGAAGTTGCCATCAAGCTGGAATGCGTGAAAACCAAACACCCGCAGCTTCACATTGAGAGTAAATTCTACAAGATGATGCAGGGAGGAGGTGAGGACTGCGTTCAGACGAGGCTAGAAAACTGTTAATGCGATTTTTAATTCTTTACTCATTGATTTATTACAAGGTTGTTCCATATTAACTATGGCACACCTGTGTTCCTTTCCCCACCTCAGTGGGGATTCCGTCCATTAAGTGGTGCGGCGCCGAGGGAGATTACAACGTGATGGTCATGGAGCTGCTGGGCCCCAGTCTGGAGGATCTGTTCAACTTCTGCTCCCGCAAATTCAGCCTGAAAACCGTCCTGCTGCTGGCAGACCAAATGGTGAGCCCGGTTACGGTTGTCAAGGTGATGGGATAACCCTCAAGTCGACCTGATTCTCAGTGCAGAAGCAAATCAAAGAGGCTGAAGCTATTTTTAGCCTGGAACTAACTGGATCATTCAAAAAGAAAATGACTTGGATTTAATCCTCATCTAAATCCTACAAGCCAATTTATTCTTTTAAAATAGAGCTTATCTTTTTTAATACTCCGTAATTGGGAAAATACTTGGAATCATCTTTTGTAAGCACTCCATGAGCGCTATTTTACTTTTGTTTTGTCTAATTCAGGGGTGGCCAAACCTTTTGAGTTTCAAGTTGAAAAAGAGGGACAGTGGGCATTGAGATAACAACATGACTTTGCAGCCAACTTGACTTTGTTGCCATATTGTTGACCGTATCATGTTCACTTTGTTTTTTTGCTGCGTCAGAATGCAATGTCATGCAATAGATTACTTAAGTGAAAGCTTAAACCTTTTTTAACTAAAATTAACCTTGAGTCTGAAGTTTTTCCTCACGTAGTATTTCTGTGCTCCGCCACATCACTAGATCAGCAGGATTGAATACATCCACCTTAAGAACTTCATCCACCGGGACGTGAAGCCTGACAATTTCCTGATGGGGCTGGGAAAGAAAGGCAACCTAGTCTATATCATCGACTTCGGCCTGGCCAAGAAATACCGTGATGCCCGAACGCACCAGCACATCCCCTACCGGGAGAACAAAAACCTGACCGGGACGGCCCGTTATGCCTCCATCAACACACACCTGGGCATTGGTGAGAGAATTGAACAATGTTTTCGTCTTTTGAGGCATGTTGGGCTAATAAAAATTAGTCTCTGGACAGAAATCTATCCCAGAAAAAATGCTTTCAAGGCTTCTGTAGAACTGATGTTGGGCTTCGTGCAAGCGTCCTCATTCCACTGCCATTAGCCGCCTCATTAGTCTTCATTAGTTGACAAATCATCGTGTCCGTTCCTCTCCTGCAGAGCAATCAAGGCGAGATGACCTGGAGTCGCTGGGCTACGTCCTCATGTACTTCAACCTGGGCTCCCTGCCCTGGCAGGGGCTCAAGGCCGCCACCAAGAGGCAGAAGTATGAACGCATCAGCGAGAAGAAAATGTCCACCCCCATTGAGGTGTTGTGCAAGGGATATCCCTGTGAGTAAAGTCAAATTTTTAAACCAGCGAAACCTAAGGGATTGGTCATGGTAATATTTTCAAAATGTTCTCAGCTGTATTCTCCACCTACCTGAACTTGTGCCGCTCCCTCCGCTTTGACGACAAGCCCGACTATTCGTACCTGAGGCAGCTCTTCAGGAACCTTTTCCACCGACAGGGCTTCTCTTACGATTACGTCTTTGACTGGAGCATGCTCAAGTTTGTGAGTTAAGACCGCGAACCTATTTATTTTATTTAATATTTGTAAAAACTTTGTTTTTATCTTTTTTTTTTAATGTATGTGTTATTTTATTTTTATTTATTTGTAATTTTCTTTTATTATTTTATTATTATTATTTTATTATTTTTATTATTTTATTTTATCTTATTGGACAGTTGTATTTTTGTTTTGTTTTATATTTAATTTCATTTTCTATTTCATGTAATTGTTTGAATTTTTCTTCTTTGTTATTACTTTTTGATTTTTGTAGTTCACCTAACTTGTATTTTATTTTTTATTTTTCAAATGGATTTTAATTATTTTTTTTTTGTTTTAATATGTTTTATTTTATTTTTGTTTAATTTAATTTACTTTTATTCTATTCCATTTTTATTTTTTATTTTTGTATTTTGTTTAGTGTTTCTTTTTTTTGTTTGTTCTGTATTTTCTTTTTCCTTTATTTTTTTTATTCTATTTTGTTTGCATTTTTCATTTTATTTTCTATTCCATACTTTAAACTTTGTGTTTTATTTTGATTTGTATTTTTTTAAATTACAAATATTTATTTATTTAGATCAGAGCTGATGCGTTTCAGGGGGCCAGCAGGCCAGCAGAAGACGGAGACAAAGAACGTAAGGAGGAGAAAGACGAAGAAGAAGGCCAAAAGGTTTCGTTGCCACCCGGGCCCAAACCTTCTGCAGGCGTTCGGGTAAAGAACGAAGCCGACATCATTCAGTCCAAAGTGGTCACGCGCGGCGTCCAGCAGTCAGGTTAGGACAGTGTTTTTCATTGATGCACACCCGGTAAAATGTTATCATTTTACTTTATTCAAATGGACAGTGATCCCTCGGTTATCGCAATTAATGGGGATCAAAGCACCCTAGGAAAAGTGAAAATTTGCAAAGTAATGTTCCATATTTGAAGTCCCCAAGGGTGAAAATGACTTCGAGGTGATATCATTACTGACTGAGAGCATAGGAGAAAACTGAAATGCAGTTAAATGAATGGTCCTTGATGTCATTATACAAAAGTACAACAAAATTGGAGGGTTTCTCATTTCGGTGCAAGAACGCGATCTAGAGAGTGGCTGGCGACCTGAACGCTAGCATCAGGGTCTCTGTGATGATTAAAATGCAACCATCTCAAATGGAGTGGTTTCCACGAGTTTTAGCTACAAGACAGCCATGGGTAACTGATCTGGAATTGTTTGGATACAGCCTCAGCCGGGATAAATGGTTTGCATTTATATAAGCGTTTTACCAGTTACTGAGGACCTTCAAAGCTCGTGGCTGCATTGGAGACTCAAGTTGCTAATGCTAGTTGTTTTACTAGCAATGCTAGCTATTAACAGCTTTTGAAATAACCGCTTAAGATGTGTTTTCGCTAATGGAGCTTGTGAAAATGTACTGAAAAGAGCTTTGCATCTAGGTAACCGCTCGCCCCAGGTGAACCGCGCGGAACGCGTTGAGCGGGAGCGCAAGGTAGCTATGAGGCTGCATCGCGGCGCCCCGCCCAATTTGGCCTCCGGCGACCTTTCCTCGCGCCTCGACCAATCACGCATTAATGCATCGCAGGTAGGAGGAGTCTCGCCTTTGGGAAACCTTCCTTTGATGTTTATCGACATTTACATTTTCAACTTCCATGTTCAGGTCAGTGTGCCATTTGAACATCTGGCAAAGTGAGTTATTCCTGATCGCCCTGTTGGTTAGAGGCAGGTAAGAAGACACAACAGCTCAAGTGTGTAATGCAATGGCGTGCCGTGAATCCTTCCCATGGGCCTTCTCCGGTCTGAATTAGTGATGTGTCGTTGGCAAACCGGCTCAATGGGCTGCTTCGTTTGCCAACAAAAACATTTTTGTGAAGCAAAAATGCAAAACTCAGAAAGCCAACAATGGGCTCCTCTGAACTTTTTTCCACTGTTTCCTTCTTTAACCACTCCGCTACTGTTAAGATAGCTGCTCCAGCAGTTGGTTTAGGACAGCATCTTATATGTTATTTTTTTATATTGCAGTGTGTGTGGTGGGTTTCCCTTAACCACTTAGGTCTTAGGGGCACCATTTTCTTGGGAAAGTACAGCCTGGTGGCGCCCATCCCTCGCTAGGCAAACAAATGTTCCCACCCGGTCTCGTACCAGGGACATTTCGCCTTATTAGGCCAATGTCCTTACCACTGAACTACGAAAACATATATGTCGATGTACACCGGGTAAAATATCTTACCCAGCCGAAAATCCTACGTGCTCCTCCCCCCCCAAAAAATTGTCCCGTTTGGTCATTTTAACTCTTATTTTTCTTAATTTACCCCCCAAAAATGTTTTATTATATTTCAACTATCTTCTTCAATTGCTCATTTAAAATATTGTTCCACATTTATAATGATTTTGCATGATTCGTCCTTAGCCTCTCCAGCTAGCTGTTGAAATTATCGACTTAGACCAGCTCTGACCAATTCCTCCTATTGACTCTTTTGAGCCGCTCCATTTGTATCCAGCTTGCTCTATCTTTTGTTGTTGCTAACAGAGATTAATACCAGCCTGAGTTTCCTGTCACTGGCTGAAATTCCCGAAAGAAAACAAGAAATAGGCTTCCAAAATTTGCCAAGTGGTATCCTTCGGGCTTCCGTACAATGGCGCCACCAGGGGGTTGCCAGGGGTAGCTACAGCCCCCCTTTATGAATTTGTTGTCTATGCTAATTGCCAGTATATTCTTAGATTGTAGTAGCATCAGTTATGACTTAGTTTTGTGTGCCACTCCGATGAAAAATTTCTGTAGGCGCCACTGCTTCCGTAGCATTCTTCGAATGCACACAGCTCCACTCTAAGCTACAACAACTTTAATTGGTGAATTGTTTGACACTGTCACTTAAAGTGACAGTCTACTCATATTTATTTCTATAGCTCATCTCAAAATGCCTCAAAGGTCTGCGGCAGTAAATGCTGCAATGAAGTCAAAAGAGAAATAAATGTATCTAAAGATGTGTTTTTATTTTGTTTATCATTATCTAGCAAGCAGAGGGAAACAACGATCCCTCGATTTTCAAAAAGACACATAGGATGGAGTGCAGGAATACGATGCATCGCTGGGAACTCAGCAGCGTCCACGTGTGAACCAGAAACAGCGGAAGTAACGCATCAATGACTGAAGCCAGTGAGCCAAGAGTGAGAAAAAAAAATCAATGTTTTACTGATTATATAGCGCAGTTTCAATAAAATGGTATCAAGGGAAAGCCACCTGATCGTTGTGTAGACTCTGAGGTTTGATTGATATAAAAAGGTTTAAGTGGTTTACAACTACGAGCTACATATGCTGCATATTGTTGTATTTAAAAACGCTGCAGCTATCAGCAAAGCAGGCATACAATGAATCATCTGTGCCATTCTTAGAACTAGTCTGTCTTCTATCATCTTAGCTCATCACAAAGCTTTTCCTCTGAGTCCCTAAGATTAAAATGGCCGATGAATGATAAAATGTGCAAATAAAAGGGGGGGTGACTCGATGACTGAATGTTAAGACTCTTTATTCTAATGTGTAAGTCAAAACAATCTCGCTGATGTAACTGATGTCTGTTTTTTTCAAACGTTGTACAATGTGTACAGTATGTTTTGTTCTGGGCATAATGTAGATAATTGATTGCCAGAATGTACCTGATGATGAAGATGGTGGCACTATCCCTATACAGTCTAATATAAATGTATTTATAAGGGCAGACACCTTGATCTAATGATGTCTTGTGCTTTATTTTAAAGTGCTTTGATATTTTTTTTCCTGATTATTTGGATATCAATTAGAATCAATAAAATATGTATATGATGGATTGTGAGTGGTTTGTTTATTACATGGGCCAGCTAAATAAATAGTTTTTTAACATTATATATATTTTTCGTGGTTTGTTGAAAAAGTGCCACGGAACTACTAGGGAGTGCCAAAGAGCCACTTGCAGCTCTAGAGCCATTTGTACACAAAAACAGATATTTATCGATTTTGTTGGTATTGATTGGGGGTGCCTTGACACACAGCCTGGATAAAAACAATTCCAGAACCCTAAAGTACAACGAAGCTTTAGGTACTTGGGCTGTGATGTGGCTGAAGTTGGTGGAATGGAGTGCAAGGTATTACACAGAGAGTACTCGGTTGGTTTGAACACATGGAGAGGATGGATGAGGAGCGAATGTTGAAGAGGATCTACAGAGCAAAGTAAATGGAAGGAGACCAAGACTTGACTTGACTTGGATGGATGGTGTTATGAGTGCACTGCAGGAAAGAGGTCTAAATATAGTGGAAGCTAGAGCTCTTGTTTGTGATAGGAATGAATAGAGAGGTGTTGTAAAAGGATAGTGGGATGTTTGGACGCGTTCTAAGGGCGGGGCACCCATATGATGCGGCAGGGGTAAACCAGTGAAAGCTGTCGGGCCCTGCTGTTGAACAGAAGAGTGTGTTGCGTCACCGTGACCCAAGTGACATGGCCGCTTTCTGGTGTCCCGTTTCATCCGGAGGGACGAAAGCATGACCAACTTGGGTGCCGAGGTGCTTAACTTGTTTGGGTGTTTGGGCATTTGGGTTGGCCATGGTCCGAAAATGTTTTTGTGTGTTTTTGCTACTTTTTCCCTTTTTTCTAATTAGTTTTTGTGAGTGTTTGTCTTGCTGTCGGTCACCCCTCTCGAGGGATGTAGGTAGGTAGGTTTGTAGATAAAGTACAACTGTGTACATTTCCACGAAAATATCTTAGCTGTTTCGGAGCCTATAAGCCACATACGAATACACGCACGCAAATCAAGAGTTATATATACGTTTAGAGTGATGGACAAAGCCTTCCAAACATTTTTTCGCTCATCCTACTTCCTCATTAATAACTTACCCGGATCCTGGTTGGCTGCGTTTTTGGAGTGTAAGCGGAGCCCAATATGTGTCAACTAGTGAGAAAGCCACGTGAGTATTTTTGTATTTATGATCTGTTATCATTGTATAATTTTGATACATTGAAAAACATGTGTTTGATAAAAGACAGAGAGTAAGACGACAAGACAAAGCGATTCTAATAATAATAATACAGTGGGACCTCGGTTATCGCGGTTAATGGGGACCAAAACCACCCGCGAAAAGTGAAAATCCGCGAAGTAGCGGCGCACCTTCAAAAATGCTTAAAGAAATATATATATTGTTTAATTTTTCATTTTTTTTTTAATTATTTCATTCTATTATTATTTTTTAGACCTGCGAAGCTCTGAAGCCGCGAACATGGAACCACGAAGTAGCGACACCCCTTCAAAAATGCTTAATTTAAAAAAAAAAAAAATTTTTATTCTATTTTATTATTATTTTTTAGGCCCGCGAAGCTCTGAATCCGCGAACGTCGAAGCGCGAAGTAGCGAGGTCCCACTGTATTTTGCTCTACTCCTGCGTGGGTCCCAATTGGCTGCGATGTCTCGTTCTCAGAGAGTGGACGGGGATATATTTTTAAAGTAAATAAAACATGATGGTGTGAGAGTTGTTTTTTGAGACGTGGACTCGCTCAAAAATAAGAGAAAACTTGACTTTTTATCCATTCATATTTCATACTGAATTAAAAAGAGAATTATTTTGTAAAAATGTCGGAAAGCTACCGCGACAATCTTTTGTCCCACCTACTTCTGGGTTATTAACGTTACCCGTGTTGTAATTGGCTGCGTTGTCTGGATACCGGAGAGTAGGCGGGGCTTATTTGATTTCCCCAGTCGACCAAAAAGTGACGGCGGAGAGACAGAGAAGACCGAGCTCGGTCAGAACGACAAGTTTACCTTCTAAATTTTCGAACATTTTAACGAACCAAAACGGGGGGAAAGGCTTACTAATGACAACTGAAATTGTTTAAGACAAAAGATGAAGAAGGACGAGTAGCTGAGCTTAAAAGTTAACGGGTCACCCAGCGCTCAACATGGATGTCCGCCGGGGGGGCTGAGCCGGAATTAAGGCCGCCGTTTGCTGGCAATTTCTGGTCCAAACTCTCGTCCTATCCTGGGAGGTTGTAAATAATTCACTTTGGTAAGTAGAGCTTGTTAAAAGTCATTTTGAACACGTAATTAACTCGTTGCTATTGTTAAATTAACAATTTCTCTGTTTTTCCAGGTTTCCAATCTCGACATTTTTGTTGTCGCGAGAACTCGTTTGCGAAGGTGAGTTTTTTTCTTTATTTTTTTTCTAAATGCGTTTGCAAGGTATCAGCTGTCCCCCCACACATTTATTTGCATTCCTGATAAACACACCCACCCCATTTCTTCTCCCCCATTCCATCTGTTGCCAACTCGTGACCTTCTGACACACATACATGATTATTCCTGCGCGAGCGTGATTTATTCGCCCCCCCACCCCACCAAACTTGCAGATGTCCCGTGGGCCGTGTTGTTGTTGGTGTGGACTGATCCTTTTCACCTTTTCCTTTTATGTGTACATCTGCTGAGCCCTTGCTAACGGATACGAATGACTTTGCAAATCACTTTTACTTCGGTTGAAATGACTAATCGATTTATCTTCCCGATTATCACACATTGTATAGTATTTTCCACCAGGATTGAAGGGTTGTCATTCATATCAACAACCAGATTAAACGTGGCACTCCAGGATAAACATGTAATACATTAATTCAAAGAGAAAAGAACATCCATCCATTATCTGTACCGCTTATCCTCAGTAGGGTCGCGGGTGTGCTGGAGCCCATCTCAGCCATCTTCGGGCAGTGGGCAGGGGACACCCTGAACTGGTTGCCAGCCAGTCGCAGGGCACACGGGGACAGACAACTCACTCGCTCATTCACACCTAGGGACAATTTGGACCGGCCAAATGCATGTTTTTGGAATGTGGGAGGAAACCGGAGTGCCCGGAGGAAACCCACGCAAGCACGGGGAGAACATACAAACTCCGCACAGGAAGTCCGGTAGCTGGATTTGAAACCCATGACTTCAGAACTGTGCCGCACACGCGCTAACCACTGCGCCGCCGTGCTGCCCGAGAAAAGAAATAATATTAAATAACATTTACAAGTCTGTGCATCCAGATTGATCCAAGTGCATAAATGAGACAGTAGTGGCAAGCGCCCTCTTCTATGCGGCAGCGTGTTGGGGAGGCAGCGTCAAGAAGAAGGATGCCTCTCGTCTCAATAAACTGGCTAGGAAAGCAAGCTCTGTTGTGGGCAAAGAGCTGGACAGCCTAACAACAGTAGCTGAGAGACGAGCACTGAAAAAGCTGAGGTCAATCATGGACAATCCATCGCATCCACTACACAGCATTATCTCCAGACAGAAGAGCAGTTTCAGCGACAGACTGCTGTCACTGTCTTGTACTACGGACAGACTGAAGAGATCTTTTCTTCCTCATGCCATGAGGCTCTTTAACTCCACCTGGCAGAGTAAAGGCCCACATTAAACCACACCACCTACATTGGATATTACCTAATCTTACTGCAATATGTATTCTGTGTAGCACTATTTAGTTACTTTATATAACGCGCTACAGTGGGCATTTGCACGTCACACTGGGTATTTGTATATTGTATTCTTTTGGCTTATTATTGTACTGTTCTCAGCTCAGGGATGCTGCTGGAAATGTGAAATGCCCTTCGGGGATGAATAAAGTATCTATCTATCTAAAGTCAAGACATTTTTATTTGTAAACCCCTAATCACAATAAGTATCAAAGGGCTGTACAGACTAGCATCACAACAATAGTAAAATGAAAAATGGTGCGATTTCTTTAAAAGCAACGTATTTCCAAAATAAGGGTAGAGAAACGAACTTTAAGTATGCATTTTTTCTATACATAAGCAATATATATTTCGCTTTTTTCACAGTCATGTGTGTTTGTTTAGGGTGGGTATGGCCCTCGGAAAAAACTGTCCCTGAGACTGTTAACCCTCGTTTTGAGGGATGTGTAGCATCAGAGAGGTGGTGGCCAGTGTGAGAGGAGTCTTTAATAATGCTGTCTGCTCGGCATTGTCATTCAGACTGGGCAGTGAGCATCCGAGGATTTTTTTGTTGATTACTGCCTGTAAGGTTTCATATTTGATGAAAGAAAACTTTAATATCAGTGAGTGTTGTTCAATTTTTTTTACTCGTGAAATTAAACTTTAATGTTTAAGAAACAAGACATTGTTTATTCCATCGTTACGTGAAATGGAAGATTTAAGCACAACATCGAAGACCTTTTTTTGTCCTATTTTAGAAAATGATGATCACTTTGTTCTACCTTAGACAATATTTAAACCATTAATTTACGATTTGTTTTTAACAGCATTCATTTTAAATATTGCTCTGTTTCAGAATACAAAGATTGTTTTTAATCCAACACATTGATTTATAATCTAAATCAAAAAATGAAGTGTAAGTTTGTTCGTTTGAATCCAAATTCATGTCTGTGCTTGTACTTTTCCCCTTTATATTTTCTTTGGTAATTTTAGTGGAGTATCTTGAAACCTTACAATTTAATCAGACAGTTGTTGAGTCTGTCAGCATTTAGAGGCTTTTCTTTGCCCTGATCCTAGTTTCTATCTTTAACATATTTAATCGCAAAACAAACATCCATTCATCCATTATCTGCACCGCTTATCCTTAGTAGGGTCGCGGGGGTGCTGGAGCCCATCCCAGCTATCTTCGGGCAGTGGGCAGGGGACACCCTGAACCGGTTGCCAGCCAGTCGCAGTGCACACGAGGACAGACAATTCACACACTCATTCACACCTAGGGAGAATTTAGACTGGCCAAATAACCTGAACCGCATGTTTTTGGAACGTGGGAGGGAATCAGAGTGCCCGGAGGAAACCCACGCAAGCACGGGGAGAACATGCAAACTCCACACAGGAGGTTCGATCTCATGACTTCAGAACTGTGCCGCACACGCGCTAACCACTGCGCCGCCGTGCTGCCCAAAAACATACATATTACAAATAAAAAAGCAGTAAACAATAATTAATTATCAGTAAGCGCCGTACAAATAAATCTGGCATGACTTAACTTTTTATCCAATCAGGACCCTAAGCACACTCCCTAAATTGACATCGGGACCTCGAAACAAAATGCCATTATAAATAAATAAATGAGTGATATTAAAATCATCATTTCGTTCTTACAGAGAATGACAATACAAAGGAAATTATTATTATTATTATAACAATGCTTAAATCCCCAAAATAGACCCTGTTAAAAGCACACTACTGCATTATTGTAAATTGCACCCAACTTAATTTCAGAGTTAAAAAACACAGCTGCGGTTTGGTGGTTCAAATGAAGATGTCATCTTTCTTTCTCATAAAAGTGAAAATGCATTTGAATCGGTTCTGGTCTCTACATAGGAATTTTCTCCCTGGATAGCTAAAACTTGTTTTGACATGCGAGATAAATGTCCCTTGTTTTTCTTTCAAAGGCATCGTCTTTTTGACAGAGAAATGAGGTTGAGGTAGTATATAGTATTGGTAGAAGTATCCCTTTTAGATAATTTATCAGGGATTAACAATACATCTTATCAAACACTTCATAACTTAGTTGTCAGAATGATAAAAAAGGAGGTTTATTACTCAAAGTCAATTTCTGTTCCCGACCTCTTTGATTGAATCTCAATAAAAGTTAAGATGGATGGATTTTCCTTGTGGGGTGATGATGTCATAGATTCCCAACAGACAAGTCATATCAGGCTTTATGGTGTCACTGATGAAAGGCTCAACATTATCCAAGCATGCATTGTCTTTTGTTGCCTTTTTGACACTCTTGACAGCTCAAGTAAGCAAATCAGTAATGCTGTGAGTTTGTCAAAAAATGTTTTCTTAATGTCGTTTCGTTTGGACACAGTTGCTGTTGTCCGTGTGAACTGCACATTCTTGTCCGCATGACATGTTTTGAATTCTGACATTTATCGTTGGGCATTCAAGCCTTTTTCCCCCCAGGATGACACATAGGACAAATAATGATAACGCAGAAATCTTTAAACCAAGTTGATGATTAAAGGCGGAAACATAAATGCACTTCTTTTTTTATAGATGCATAGGCTTTGGAGGCGAGATGTGCCCTTCTCGGAGAGGCTTGGGTCTGATGGCACGTTGGGTGAAGCGCCTGGCTCTGCAGCCACGCCCCCACCTGGGGGCCCCAACATCTCCTTTCTCCCCGAAGTCCCCTTGCTTAGCCAGGACCCACCTACCTTTCTCATGACCCCCACAGCCCAGGCTGTGTCCGGCTTCTTCGTGTGGACTGCACTCTTACTCACCTGTCACCAGGTAAGTGAGCCCCCACAAACCCTCCTCCAAGGCATACTATAAAGCAGGGATTTCCAACTACTATATATGACTTCACCTAACTGACTTTATGTTAATGATTATTTTTCTGCAAATAATACTGGGTTTATTGCAAAGCTTTTTCTCAGGCTTTGTTGAAGTCATTCTAATGTCTGCTATATTACTATTAATCTATTTGATTTTTAGTTTTATTTGATTCTGTATTATGACCATATTTCCTGTACTTTTTTTAATAGGTTAATTAGGGCGCTAAAGATGTGAGTTATACCGTAGTTCTACCAACCTTATACATTTTTGGCATTCTACAATTTATACTCTAGGATCCAACCAACCCAAAAACCATTTCCGGAGTTAAAAAAAATTTGGTATGCTACCTAATATTAATTAATTATTATTTACCCGCAAAGACGACGATGAATTTAAAATTATATCAATCATGTTGTTATATGGGTGGCATGGCGTATGGGTGGTTAGAGCGCAGCCCCATGGTACGGAGGTCCAGGGTTCGATTCCAGCTACCATGGCCTCCCTGTGCAGAGTTTGCATGTTCTCCCCATGCCTGACTGGGTTTCCTCCTGGCACTCACAATCTAAGTTGTCATAGATTATTTTGTATTTACATTAATTAGAATAATCAATAATTTCAAGTTTAAAAAAATCATTACTAATAATTCATGGCCAATCTAGTACCCAAAGCGACACCTGTGGTATGCCAAATGTATATATTTTTTATTTTTATGTTACTGCTAGTGTTTATATTCAATTCATTTACACTTTAATTACGTATTAAAATAGAAAAATTGTTTACTTCTGGTCGGGATTATTTGGCACCGGCACTGCAAAAGATAAACAAAACATCAGCACTGGCCCGGCAACGAGCCCTGGTTGCTCAGCAACGTTCTTCAGCAGGTGTATGTGAGTTAACATGCATGCAACCGAACAATGGAGCTCAACCTATGTGGCATGTGTCTATATGTGTCTATGTGAATGTAAATCACAGCTCCCCTTCAGTCTCTATTTGTTTTTTTTCTATTTTTTTTTTTCAGATCTACATGCATCTGCGTTTTTATAGCTCGCCACGAGAGCAACGGCACATCGTACGGATCCTCTTCATCGTGCCCATCTACGCCATCGACTCCTGGCTCAGCTTGCTCTTCTTTACCAACGACCAGTTTTACGTGTACTTTGACACCGTGCGGGACTGCTATGAGGGTGAGATGCAAATTAAAAAGCTTTCCAGCCAAGTGTGGGCTACTTTTCCAGTTCAGTTGAGACATGGTGCTATCAAATCTGGAGTGGGACAACGTGTTCATCTAATGTTACTTGAATACTTGGCCCACAAAGACCCTTTAATCCAGAAAATTACCCTATTCGTTTCCCGGTTTTGAAAAATGTTGAATCCAAACATTTGGAAAAGTACCTTTTTGGGTTTAGTTTGTGGATAATTCTTAAAGGAAACTCGTCATCCAATCAGAGACAAAACAATTTGCTTGAGGAGGATCTCAAAAAGTCTAAGTGATTTATTTTAGTGCCTATTTTCTCTACTCATTTTTCTCGTATCAAACACAAGCAGTGCCCAAAAATATATATTTTTTCCCAACAATTAAAAAACAGTTCCTCTGAACATTATGTACTGAAGGTGTGATTCCAGGCAGTCAGTATGTCAGCACATAGCTCAACTCATCCTCTATTCAATGTACTTTCATATTTCGTTTAAAATTGTCTCATCTCTCATTAGGTGCACCGCTTATCCTCAGTCGGACCCCCGCGTTTAAAATTGTATGATGACCAAATTCCTCCCCTTCTTCATCTACTCAAATGCTGATATCCAATCCATATACTTTGATATATTAATTTCAAAAATGTACTTTTCGTGAATATATTTGAATATTTTATAATGTAAAGTGAGTCAAGGAAAATAATATAAAGTTGGAAACCGTTGGAATTAGGAAGAAATGAAGGTAGTTGGGTTTTATTTTTAACCTTTACTTTTTACTTTTTTTCCCCCACATCTCTCCTTGTCGAGTATTTGCGTTTGTGTCCTTCTATTGAAAATCCGTTGAGCCCTGACCCAGGTCCTGTTGCACAGCAACCACGCTCCAAAGCGCTCACCGCTTACTGGACAAGCTGCAACAAGATAATGAGTCGCCCTCAACCCAACCTGCTCGCCAAGTCCCCATTGTACGCGCGCCTACTGTATCACTCTGGCAACCGGCTCGGCTGACAAGGCAGCTTAAATGTGAACAAACATCCGAGTTCGTTATGACTGTATTGGTGTGTGCTAGTTATCACCGATAACTCGAATGATGTAACTATGCGTCCCACTCACACCCTAAAAACAAAAAGTCACGTGGTGACACTTTTGTATTACACAATATGTTAGTGTACAGCACACAAAGGAGGAAGACCCTCGTAGGGGAGGGACTAAGACAGGATTAGCACACTAGTGTTTATGAGCCGCTTTATTTGTCATCATCCGCATGCTGAAACGGCACACAAGGGACTTAAAAGCACTTCCCAAAGGGGCATTTCGTGGCTTGTGTGTGTTTATGAATGTGTTTCAAGCAAGTGTGTGATAGTAATAGTGTCTATTCCTTACTATAATCAAAGATTTGTGGTCTCTTTTGAGGTCAAGGTAGCTAAAAACGTGTTTAAAGTGTTTTACTCGAGGCTTCCTAATTCCACTACATTCCCTAAACCCCTCACTGGGGCTTTTATTGCCCCATACAAAAAAAGGCTCCACTTTAAAAAATTCGAACAGTGTTCTTTTGATTCAAGCACAAGTGGGATTTTGTATGTCTTTGTTGGCTTGGCCCAAAGTTGGGACTATTTTTCCAAGTGTGTGTGCACTACATGCACGTATGCTGCAAGGGTCAACTAGAGAAATAAGACAACAAATCTGAAGTATAGGTTTTTGAAAAGGTCTACAAGAAAAGTGCATTCACTATTTCTTCCACATTTTTCCACGTGAGTCATGACATGGCTATTAGACTTGCTTACATTGCATTGTGGGGCAAACGTCGCCATCTTTTGATTATTGCTGATATTGCAACGTAAAATTAAAGTTAACTACATTACTCAAAGTTGCAAAAGTTTTCCAATAATTTGTTTTCATATGTTTTTTTTTAAAAGGGTTTTTAAAGTTTTTTTTTTATGGCAGCACGGCGGCGCAGTGGTTAGCGTGTGTGTGGCACAGTTCTGAGGACGTGAGATCAAACCCCCTGTGTGGAGTTTGCATGTTCTCACCATGCTTGCGTGGGATTCCTCCCACATTCCAAAAACATGCATGTTAGGTTAATTGGCCGGTCAAAATTGTCCCTGGGAGTGAATGAGCGAATGAGTTGTCTGTCCCTGTGTGCCCTGTGATTGGCTGGCAACCAGTTCAGGGTGTCCCCTGCCCACTGCCCGAAGATAGCTGGGATGGGCTCCCGCACTCCCGTGACCCTACTGAGGATAAGCGGTGCAGATAATGGATGAATGGATGTTTTTTTCTACTTTTATTAAGTTGAAGTTTCTTTGCAGTTTTTTGTGTTCTCAGTTAGTTTTTTTTCACCTTTCCCAATTTGGTTCTGCAAACATGGAAAATTTGCAAATATTTGTAGTCTTCTCACAGTTCATGGATCCCTTAACCATCTGGGTCATCAGGGCACCACTTTCTGTGGTGTGTCTTGGGCAATTCCGCCCATATCGCGCTCATCCAACTTCCAGGCTGTTTTTGGAGTAGGGGTTATCTCCCCCACATGAAACCGTATCGGTTTCAATTTTACCAGTACTATGAGAAGCCTTCTGAAATGATAACATGCCTGTTATTACTAAAACATAAAAAAAATTATCCTTTCATCACCAGCATTTGTCATCTACAACTTCCTAAGTTTGTGTTACGAATACCTCGGGGGAGAAAGCGCCATCATGGCGGAGATCCGGGGGAAACCCATCGAGTAAGCCCTGCATTTTTTTAATGACATATATTTAGAGCTGCTGTGACACTTTTTTTTCGTCCCCGCAGGTCCAGCTGCATGTTCGGCACGTGCTGCCTGAAGGGGCGGGCCTACTCCATCGGCTTCCTGCGCTTCTGCAAACAGGCCACGCTGCAGTTTTGCGTAGTCAAGCCGCTTATGGCCACCGTCACCGTTGTCTTGCAGGCCTACGGCAAATACAAAGACGGGGACTTCAAGTGAGCGACGACATCGGGGAGGAAAATTCTGCCGACGGGATCCTGAGCTGACATTTGTGTTTTTGTTGCAGCGTCGCCGGCGGTTACCTTTACGTCACCATTGTCTGCAACATCTCTGTCAGCTTGTCCCTCTACGCCCTCTTCCTGTTTTACTTCGCCACCCGCAAGCTGCTCAGCCCATACGGGCCCGTTCTCAAGTTCTTCATGATCAAGTCGGTCATCTTCCTCTCCTTCTGGCAAGGTGCGTGTTTTAAAAAAAAACAAATGTAGAGAAAGACAGGCAGCCACACCCTTTTCTTTGGGCCTTGTTCAATTCAAAATAACAAACACAAAAGACACTCAAGCTTGTTTTACGCATGCGGGAGAGAAGGCATCTCATTCACCTTATCTCATCCATTTTGCAGATCTCCCAGAATTATATCAACAAAGTTTACAACACATTTACATTAAAAAAAAAATATTACATGTTTCTATATTCTAAACTTTTTGACAAACCTTTTTTGGGATCGATTAACCTTTTTGGGCTCCTGCCCCTATTTTTTTATTCCTTTTTTTTAATGCAGGCGTGTTCCTGGCCATAATGGAAAAGTGCGGCGCCATCCCAAAGATTAACTCTGTAGAGGTGTCGGTGGGTGAGGGCACCGTTGCAGCAGGTTACCAGAACTTCATCATCTGCGTGGAGATGTTTTTTGCGGCGCTCGTCTTCCGTTTTGCCTTCACCTATCGAGTTTATATGAACAAGAGCATCGGTGCACATGGTGAGATGTTTTATTTGCTTCTTTTCAGGACTTTCTCGCTTTTCCTTTCTTTTTGCTTCCATTCTCTATTGTGTTCCTACACAAACCTCTATTTCCCCTTTCTTCACTGCTGCGTCTTGAAGGATCGCTTCCTCTATACAAAGAGTTTGGTAGGACACACCTACATTCTTTCTGCCCTCCAAGACGTTTCCTGTGTGGATTTTCTTTTCCCGACTGACCTCCGTGTCCTCCCATAGGTTCCTGCGCCCCAATGAAGAGCATCTCCAGTAGTCTGAAGGAAACCATGAACCCGGGCGACATGGTCCAAGACGCCATCCACAACTTCTCCCCAGCCTACCAACACTACACGCAGCAATCTACGCTGGAGCAGGGCGTGCCGCCGCCCGTCACGCGTGCCCCAAGCAGGGTCGCCGGCATCCACGGGGACACTGAGAAAACTCTCCTGTTGAGCTCGGACGATGAATTTTAGACGGTAATGTTCTTTGTACAAACGCTTTTATATGAGAATATATAGTGTCCGTTTACATACACACAGCACATTCGTCGCGGACACTATTATCTAGTCTGGTGTTAAACACCATCTTGATTAGTAACATGCTTTTCTTAAAAGTTTTTTTTTAAATTGTACGCGATAGCATATTCTTTTTTTTTTTTTTATATAGCAACTGTGTTTTGCTCGTATTTTATTCTGATTAGGTTGTGACTCGGTATATTTGCTACATGCAATGGCAACCTGGAAAGGACTTTTAAGAAGAGAACTGTATTGTTTGGTTTGCAATAAATTGATAAGATACGGCAGACTTGTGAATGATTTATCTGGTACCTCTAGTGAAGCCTTTCAGAATAGCACAAAAATAGCGGACATAATATTTTAGATATCATACCTTGAAATTGATTTATCAAATGTTTAAAAAAGGGACAGCTGTTTTTTTTTATTCTTGGTCACTTCCAAGCTTGATCACCTCCAAATATTGCTGTGACACGGAATAATTTTTGTGATTTTGAGATATTTCCCTTTTTTTTCACAAATTGTGCCATACTCGCAGGGTTATTTTTACACTTTCATGTTTTGTTGACACGCCTAAAATGGTCAATCAATATTGACTTGACATGTTTTTTTACTTTGGCGTTTACTTCCAGGTTTACTTCTGAAGTAAGCACGTGCCTGACATAAACAGATCAGATTGTCTTTCCTACCCATGAACTTTCACTTTAAATGTTTTCTAGCCTACAAAAGACTAAATTAAAAACTTAAGTTCGGTACTTTATTTTTACCTGCAAGTTTCCTCAAGTTAGTAGTCAGAAACCAAGGGCGTGGGCTTGGTCTTGGCATTAGTGAAGACAGCGCAATTTTTAAGTGATCACACTTTCACACTACACTTTTGGCAGCAACTTTTGTCCGGTGCTGGAGTGACTTTTGTCTTCAGATGCAATACCGCATATAAACAGCAAAGGGTGTCTTGCATTGTTTTTTAAATAGAACTGGATGGCGCTGCTTGAGTCAGTTCCTATGTCGTAACCCGGGCTTATGATTCATTGTCAGCACCTGTCAAGGCCTCCATTCCCCGGGTTTTACGTGTGTTTATCGTCCGAAAATAGAAACCAGTAGGTCAGGCCGCGTGCTTCACGTGCCAATCTTATTTTCTGCTTTCTTGTCGTCATTAAGAGAAGAGGATTGACGACAGCTTATATTTAGATCATGACCAATGCTGACTTGGTAAATGAGCTCAAGTCTGTTTGACATTCTAAGAAAAAAATAAGTCTGGAGGTATTTTTTGGTTCCAGATCACTCCAATTTTCAGCATGTTGTATGCCACGAGTACGGCTGCAGACGGGAAAACTTTAGAAACAGCCCAGAAAATCGGGGGCCACTCTCTGCTGGGTCTGGGGGACATTGTCAGCAGACGTCTAATCTCATGTTAGCAATGTACACTACCTGTTAATGACAATTCTCATTTACTGATCACTGCCATGTCATCAAACAACAAAAGCACAGCATTTTATGTACAATATGTACAACATTTATTATAATTAATATATAAAATAGATAATGTACTTCAATTTTCACAATAGAAAAAGTACAATAAATACAAAGACAATTTTTGTTTTGCAAGTATCACAAAACGTCCAGCACGATTCGACAAAGAGGTGAGACATTGGAAATATAAATGCTTTTTTTCTCTCTTCAAAACCACACATAGCTAAATATAAGCTTCGTATATTCGTTGATTTTTTTTTTCCCCCAACACGATTGTGTCACAACATCTGTCCGTGTAGTAACATTACTCAACTCACTGCGGGTCCTTTAAATGAATAGCTTAACACCTTCCTTTTCTTTCCTTTCCCTACTTTCCTTTTCCCCACCAATCATTTGTCATTTCTCAATCCAACTTCCTCTTTCTTTTGTTCTTCCCAGTCCTTCTCTCACATAAAAAAAACAAACACATACCAAAATATCCCTCCAAAAATCCACTATGTCGAGTCGGTACAAATATGGCAAAAAACAAACGTGCACAAATCATCACACAGCAACATGGCCGCCAGCTTTGAGCGTATTTCTACATACCTAATATTTTGTGAAGTAGGAATCGTTGTCGCACAATTATTGACAGGAAAACGAAGCTTCGCGAAACGCTTGCGGTATTCATCACACTTCAAGATCAGAGGTCGCCGACACGGTGCTCGCGTGCACCAGGTAGCTCCTTGAGAACACCTGAGTAGCTTGCAAGTAGCTCACCGGGGATGGGTCATTGTGATTTTTGAGGAAATGTGTTTTTTAATTGACATGATAAATCATTGACATGATTCGTGTCTTTAAATGCATACTCAATACTTCCAGATGTTTTAGTGGTTGAATTAGTCAATTTTAAACTCTACTTCGAATACTTACAACCTGGTAATAATATAGTAATGACATAGTACTATTTTACAAATGCATATAAAACTAGTAGCTCTTCCCGCCAATCAGTAACAAGAAAAGTAGCTTCAGAAAGTTTGGCGACCCCTGCCCTCGGTTCAACTCGTCTTTACATTAAGAGCGCCATCTAGAGGCGTCCTAAAAAATACCAAAAGTCCTTCGTAAAGCCTCATTTTCCAATTGTTCACACACACAATACAATTAGACATAAAAATCCCCTGACGCAGACTATGAATTATCGAAAACATACATAACATCACAGCACTCAGCTTGTCTCGTCAAAATATCTACTTTTTTTAAATACAAATAAAATATAGAATATATCTCTGATAAATGTCACTCAACATTTTTGCGTCTCGACGGCACGTTACAAACAAGATCACGGAAAGAGGAATGTGCACGGGGGGAGTGGCTCGCTTAAGGACGACGGGTATGGGGGGAAGATTTGAGCAGTCGCCATATCGGCAGGAATCTGAACTCTAAGACGAGCGAGTCGTGTGCTATTTTCGCTAAGTAAAACAAAAACAAAGTGATGGACGGTCAGCAGGTTTTTGGTTTGGTACCTCCCACAAGCACTGAAGGCACCGTGTTAGTGTACAGACCCTGAACGTCAATCACGCGCCGATTACCCTCTCCCTCGACCCTGTTGTGCCACTGAGATTAAGCGCCGAACCGCTAACGAAATAATCTGGAATGCACGAGTTTGTAAAAAGCTAGCAGGTGAAGTTTTGGTGTTGGTTTTGGTCCTGTCCGAAAAAAGGATGCTAACGTACAGTACAATGGAAAGGACTTGTTTCCACATTGTTTTTTTTTAACGGGATAATTGTTTATTTTACATTTAACATTCTGATTAATATTGTTATTGTGGAATTTGACTACCTCACGTTGACATCACAGATGCTCAAAAGCCAATCGGTTCATTCACAAGCCAAATAAACACAAAATGAAGACATTTGCTGCCATACTTGTCTGTGTAGACTCACGACTATAAACCTCAAGCAGTGAATGTTTGGCCGCGAGGCGATTACTTATTCTAATATTGCGATTGTAGAATTTAACTGCCTGGCGTTGAGTCACAATGATATCACAGATGCTCAACAGCCAAATGTATTCACCTATAAGCCCAAAACCTCAATTTTAACACTATTGCTGTCATCGATGCTAACGGCATCCACGTCACCGGAGTAGATTAATTCAGTGCAGTTGACGAGTTTACACGTCAACAGCGGTGAATGAGTAAATGGGGGCATTTTAATTCTCGTATTTGAGGTAGGAGTCTGCTTGACTACAGTAGTTACAGTAAATGAGCTGTAATTAACTACGCAAAATGCAACTCCTAAAAAGCAACCTTTAGTTTTTAAAGGAACAGTGTGTATGATTTAGTGCCTTCTAGTGGTAAAAAAAAAAAAAAACTTCAGGTCATTACAAAGATTGATTTGACTATTTAGCAAAAATACATGAACTATCATTAACAAGCATTTATTAAATAATAAGTACAGAAATTTGTATTAATTTTACACATGAACCTCACCTAGAGGAAGCTGACATCTGGTTGCCACGGGTAACCCCAAACCTCGCAAAAGGCTGGGCCAAAAAAAAGAAAGAGTGCTTTTTGGTCAGTCTCTGTAATTTGTATTCTTGTGCAACTAGAGCTTGTTTTCAGTTGCACTACACAATATTTTGTTGAAATAATACATGCTGTTCCTGTAACTATCACAGAGAATTTCCACTTAAAGGAAATCCAGTAGGTTCATTGTACTACTTTCCTATTATTAGTCTCCCAAGTAAAAGACTTATCTTTCCCCCCCAAAAAAGAAATCTCCGAAACGAACATTTAGGAAACCATTTTTTCTCAAAATAACTGATAAACCATGGGAGGACAACAAAAACAAATTTCAGCGTTAATTCTTTCTCACATGAAAGCGACACGATTATATTAAAGTGTCAAAAATAGCGACCGTGTCGTAGTGTATTGGCTACTTATAAGTTTATCCTGCTTTTAATGTTGGACACTTGCCAAGAAGATTTCATAGAATGCCAGTTTCTTACTTTGAGTATTAGTGCGCACTGTTGTACTTTTTTGACTACTATATCATTGTCACTATTGGCCAATCATGTTGCTGTTCTTTGATTTCCACACCATTTAGGGCTTAACTGTTTTTTAACCTTGAAGATTTAATAAAAAAAAGGGTGGGGCTTTAGGACGGGATATAATTCTCTCATCTGAAAGCCCCTCTGCCGGTCCTTTATGCAAGTTCAAAGTCTATTGATGTCTTCTCTCCTTTTTTGAGTGTCTACTAAAGTTTAAACTCACCAACAACTATGGACGTCACTTCAATATGAGCTGAGTAAAGGGCTAGCCGCGGTCTGACGAGACTTGAGCACATTACTGTACATTCTAAGCAGCGAGCTCTTTTCCTGCTCGACGGTCGGCGCGCTGACGTTGAGTATCTTCCTACCGGTGCGGGTCTTGAGTCCCAAACCCCCCGAGTCAGCACAGACCCTAAGACGACTCGTGGTCTCTCGGCGGCAGCGTCTGCGGCGCCGGGCTCTTGACGATGGTGATGACTGAGGCGGTGTTGAGGCGCGGCGCGGTGGCTAGCAGGTTGGCGCCGTTGCCGGCCTCCAGGCCCCTGGCGAAGCGCTGCAGGGCGGCCAGGCGGGCCCCCAGGCCCTCCAGCTCCTTCCTCATGCCGGCATTCTCGGCCCCCAGCCGGTCCACTTCTCTCTGGAGCTCCATCTTCTGCTGTTCCAGGGCCTCGCGCTGCGAAACCCGCTTGACCCGGCAGCTGGCGGCGTAGCCTCTGTTCTTGAGCGTGCGGCGACGCTGTTTTAGCTTCTGGATCTCCTCGCGCGACATGCCGCGCAAGTGCAGGTTGAGCTCGCGCACCGACAAAGACATCAGCTCGCTGTCCGACAGGAAGGGCACGTTCTCGCCGCATTCCTGCTTCACCTGGATGGAAAAGGCAGAGTGTGCAGATGGGTAAGAAAACAAGAAGTAAAATCTAAAGCCCAGGCCAGATAACGACACGAATTTCAAACCGGGCCTAAAATGTTAATCATCGGGTCGGGGTGGGGTCGGCCTTTTTTTAACCATCCACCCTTCATTGTTCTTTTTTGTCTCTGCCTGGCTTTCTTAAGTTCTCAATTGAATTAGACAAAATTTTAAATGATCTTTTATTATATTTTCTTGTGTGATTTATTTTTGGGATCTTATTTTTCTTTTATTTTTACACATATTTATTAAATTGTGTATTTTTTAAAAATAAAGAAGTAACTAATTTTGGAAACAAATGAATTAAATCATGTCAGGGGTTATGTAGAAATAATAAAATAATTTAAGACTAAATAAAATGGAGGGCGATACAAATAACATTATTTTCTAAATTGATTTTTCAAAGTGTCACTTTTGTTCATTTTTTAAACTATTCTTAATATTTTTAATTCGCAATTATTTTCACACATTTTTTCTGAATGTGTATTTTTTTTAAAACTATTCTAAAAAGTAAATACAATTATTGTCATGGGCATAGTATTGTATAAATAAAAGTAATAAAGATACATATTATAAATGTACTTATTTTAATTGAAATCTATCACTCATACATCCAAGCATAAAATTAAAAAATAATTGTACTCAAAATTATTACTAAACAAGAATAAGAAAATGTTAAATATATAAATAAATAACTACAAAATAAAATATTTAAGAGACATTTCAGCATGATAAAAATTTAAATAAATCCGTGTAGGTAGGGACCCGAAAGTGGTTCGTGGACTCTTATTCAGTGTGATGTGGGCCTTTGCCTTGGCAAAATAATGCTAATAAATATATCTTAAAGGTCAATTGCACTCCTTAACATTAGATGGCGATAATGCCCTGCTCAATCTCTACTTCTTGTTTAGTCAATCAGCGCCGTGTGTCAATTGTGTTTGATAGGGACCCTATCTCGTTTTATTGTGATTTTGATAGTTGGATTTCCTTCTGCCTATAATAATGGGTCTCAGCAGTCCATGTTAAAGGGAAGGAAATGTGGAAAAAGTGACACAACGATCAAGTCGAAGAAAGAAATGATTGTGAAATACAAAAATGGTGTATGAGTGTCTGCTGTTGAAGCACTGCTGAAAGTAAATCGTCCTGAAAATGTTATTTTTACCCTTTAGCAGTATAGTAATCTATTACCTAAATAATTTAGTTATTGTAGTTTATGTACACGTTTTATTAATATTTGGAATGTCTTTTAGTAAGTGTCAATTTTAAGCAGTTTTTGAGGGTCCCTTATATCCGATGTATGCTTCTATTTGAGTATAGGGTCAGATGCAATCGACATTTCGTTCTGTGTACATTGTTACACAGAATGACAATACAAGGAAATTATTATTATTATTATTATTATTATATACGGTACTTGAAGTGTTTTTTTTTTTTGGTGAAAAAAAGGTTACCATACAAAACTATTTTGGCTTCAAACTGCACAATCCTTTTACTGGAAGCATTTGATTTTTTTTTCAATTTGGGCCGCAGCTTGTCAGAGTGGAATTGTGGCTCCTTAAAGGGACAGCGTGTAGGATTGTGTGCCTCCAGTAAAAAAGCCAAAATTTGAACAATAGGTACATTAACTATTATACCAATGTTAATTTTATCAAAAATGCAAGTCGAAATGTATATTTCTTTTACATAGTGGGATCCCAAGCCAAGGTGGCGGCCATAATTGTCTTGGCACTGATTTCTGTCAGGATTAGACAATCCAGTGCCATCTAGTGGTCAAATATTACACACTGGGGTTTTAATATATTAACAAAACAATTATTTTTAATAATTTTAGTGTAAATGGCCCTGCAGTTATTTGTGATTATGCAAAATGTTATATATAACATTATATATATATATATATATATATATATAAAATCTGTTTCTAGTCAGGTAGTTAATCAGACATTATTCTAAATTTCTGAATCAACGTTAGCTTTCGTGTTTGTGAGTGCATTACCTTCAGGGCTTTGCTGTTTCTCTCCATGGTCATGACGTTTACCCCCTGCCCCCGACGACCAATCGGCGCAGATTCAGACACTCTGAAAAGACAACAATATCAGATTTCATTTTATTTTTTTGAACGTGGGTCACATGGCGTCCCGTCACGCCAGTTGATATCCGGCGTCCGCTCACAAGACCGCCAGTCACGCTTGGCCCAGAAAAAGGAGAAGCCGCACCTTCTCAATTGTCATGTGTGAAAGTGACCAAACCCCTCTTACTTGTTGTCGGTACGACAGGAAGTGAGTGATGCTTTTAGGGACTCCAGAGCAACACTTCCTTGTCTGAACCACGGCGACTGTACCAGAAGCTTCTGTAAACGCTGGCTGCCCTCAATTTCTTTACAAGGGGGCATTTCAATTAAAAAGGGAAATTTGACGTCTGCATTGACAGGTCATACTCACTGTTTCTTAAAGGGACAGTGTTATTATTTAATGACTACAGTGTTTCCCATAGAATTTTGCGAGACCCTAGTGGGTGGACCGTCTAGGAGGTTTCGGGGGCATGCCCAAACCCAAAACGGGTATCACATACAAGAATTGTTATACAACGTACACAATTTGAAATGATCAAAAAAAAACTTATAAACTATGGGAAAAATGTATAAGTTGGCAGCTATGTTGTAAAGTGCAACTTATTAGTGATGGATAAGATTCCCATGACTGTGTCGTGCCTATAGTTTTGGGAATCTCATGGTTTGAGGCTGCAGGAGTGCAACTGGAATTGGGGAGTTGCATTTTATTAGAGGAAACACAAACCCAATGATATACTGGAGCAGAGAATGATCCCATACCTCCAGAAACTATGTCGCAGGGCAATGTTCCAGCCTGACAATGACCCCAAATACCCTTCTAAGATGACCAAGACTTTTCTAAACAGACTAAGGGTAAAGGGGATAGACTGGTCCAGCATGTCTCCAGATTTAAATCCAATAGAACATCATTGGGGCATCCTCAAATGAAAGGTAGCGAAGCACAAGATCTCAAATATCTCCCAGCTCAATCATGTTGTCTTAAAGGAGCCGAGGAGCATTTCAGTGGCAATTTGTGAGGCTCTGCTGAAATCCATGGCCAGAAGGGTTGGAGTGGTTCTGCAAAATCATGATGGCCAAACAAAATATTGAACTACAGGAACTGGTTTTCTTAAGGTTAAAGCATGGCACTAACGATCAAGTACTCACAAAAAAAGAGCTTTTCATCCAAAAATTGCAATACTGGTCTAAAAAATCCTTGTTTTCCCCCAAAATCGTACAGCCTTACTAAAATGCACAAGGAAGAATATTTAAAAAGGTGCAGTTTGATCACTTTTGAGTGACTGTAGTTTGTATTTTTTTTGCCCGGTCTATTAAGGTTTTTGGGTAACCATAGCAGCAAGATGGGGGACCATAAATCCAGCTCATATAATGTAGAATAAACACTGATTTCACCACACAAGTATTTAAAAAAAAAAGCAAATTCATAATATAGTTCATTTTCTTTTTGCTTATTATTTCAATCAACATTTTTTTCAATTAATTTTTTTTACTACTTGCAGACTACGCACGTTCTCTTTTTTAAAAAAGATTATTGTATTAGATATTTTTGCTCATTTTTCAGTATGATTTTTATTATTTTACTATACATTTTTTTTTCACTTTTTAAAACTTACTTGGCTAGTAATATTTGAACAAATACATATTATTTTGTGAAAAAAATATAATCGTGAATTATTAAAATACCTAAATTAAATGAAAATCGTGTATTTTGTTTTAATACAATACATAAAAAAAATTAAAAACAAATAATTTCAGTAGTTATTAAAAATAAGTGATAAAAATCTTGACTTGTATTAATATGAATATTCAAAAAAAGAAAAAAAATTTGCTTTAAAGAAAAAGATGATGTCAGATGTATTGCTCATTTTTCAACTAGTTGTCTTATTGTATTAAATTTTGTTATATATTACACAATACATTATAGAAGACACTTTGTTTTTAGCATGTTTTACTGGTAAAATGAAGAGAAAAGTCTTATTTTCTAAAAAATATATATATATTTAAGATACTGTGATCATTTTATTCAAGTATTAATTTCATTATTTTATATAATGGTACTTTATTTTTACTTTTCTTTGCTAAATATATATATCCATTATCTGCACTGCTTATCCTCACTACTGGTTGTGGGGGTGTTGGAGCACTTCCCCGTTATCTTCGGGCAGTGGCCGAGGGACAACATGAACTGGTTGCCAGTCGCAGTTCACACAGGGACATAAAACTCACTCGCTCATTCACACCTAGGGATAATTTGGACCAGCCAATTAACCTGACATGCATGTTTTTGGAATGTGGGAGTGCTCGTAGGAAACCCACACCGGAAGGCTTCTAGCTGGATTTTAACCTATGACCTCAGAACTGTGCCAATAAACATGAATCAATAGTTCCCAAAATGACAGAATCATCTGCTGGTAAAACAAGAATGATTGATTTTTTTTTTTTATTTCCTCGACATTTTTCTTCTAATCATATTGGACTTTATGCAAGATAAAGGAAAGGAAGTAAATCAGAGTTCCACAACATTTACAAAAACTAAAAATAAGACTATACTTAATGGGTAATGTAAACCTCTGCTTGTGCAAGGCCGCCACTTACTTAGTCTAATAGCGCGTCGGCTTCTTTGAGCGACTCCGTTTAGAACCGTTATCGTCAGATCTGACATTTGACTCCGCCATGTGACTTCCTACATTCCACTTAAGGTCACTATGTGTGTGCGTCAGGTTCTATGGCTTCGGGGTATTTTATGTCGCCGGCATCGTGACTGCGTGTGGGTGGCATAAAAATTTGGTTTCGTTGACTTTTTTGGGAAGTGAGCAAAGTAGGAAGTGTGCTATGTATGAAAAACTAACCCCTTCTTGGTTGATGGCAACCTTTCGCTCTTCAATTTAGGAATAGAATTAGAATAGAATTTACTTTTATTGTCATTCTTTGTAACCATGCACACTGAACGAAATGTAGATACACCTAACCCGTACAGTTAAACTGTAGCGAGCCGATGCAGCCGCAGCTATTTTAGTCATTCGGCGACCAAACCCCAATTCCAACCCTTAATGCCGAGCGCCAAGCAGGGAGGCAATGAGTACCAATGTTGTAAGTCTTAGGTATGACTCGGCCGAGGCTTGAACCAGGGACCTCCCAGTCTCGGAGCGGGCGCCCTACCATCTAGGCTACCGAGCTGGGAGTAGCAAGTAGCAAGTTTGGAACACGAACCTTTTGTGTTTTTGTATGTGTTCATAAAATTCAAAAATAGCAAAAAGTCTACAAAGTGACTGCTCGCAATTCCTCTGAGCATCTGACAGTTACAGCCTAGGTCAGATCAGGCCTCTGGGCCTCTATTGCTTAAGTTTTGAATTGAAAATGTCTATTATCATTGATATCAACATAGTAAAACATTGCGTGCAACAAGATTAGCCATGGCACTCCAGGGTAAACATGCAATGAAGACTTCAAAGAGAAAAATAAAAGCCTGTCAAATAGGCAATCATATTTACAACATAGTGATTAGAGACTGGTCTGGGTTTTCATAATAGTGGAATGAAAGAATAGTAAATCATAACAACAGTGCAATAAAAAGTAGTGTAATAAAATTTAGCAGCAACAAAAAAATCCCCAATAAGTTGCAAAATAATTTATCTTCACAGTTATGCGGGCCTGTTTAGGGTGGTGATTGCCCAAATGTCTCTGAGCCCGTTTCCCATTGTTTTGGCCTGTAGCGCTTCCCAGGAGGCAATAATAAATACCATGTAAATTATAACTATAGCCTTATCCCCCTTGTCTTATAACATTATCTTCTCTGTTCCTTTATCTTCTTGCTCATACCTCACTATGAATGTGTAAAACTGGAGTGTCATGCCCAATTTCGTTGTCACAATATGTTAGCCCATTTGTAACAATGACAATAAAGGTATATTCTATTCTATTCTATTCTAATAAGCCAAAGATGTGGTGGCTGGGGTGAGAAGAGACATTTATAATGTTGATGGCTCTGCTGCTGTATCACAATACAGCAATGTCCTTCAGACTGGGCAAGGAGCAGCCAATTATCTTCTGAGCTGTGTTGATTACTCTATGTATGTTTTACAATAGAATAATCTTTGTTGTCATTGATATTGTAGTAAATAGCGTGGAAATACAGGAATATGAAATATGAATATCAATGTTTAGATATTTTTTTCACAGTCTTGTGCTTATTTAGTGTGGCCCGTTAGTCCTTGTTTTAAAGGGACACTGTGTAACACTTGACCACTGTATGGTGTAGAGCACCCAAAAAACTAATGCTACAAATCACAAAAAAAGATAAAACTCAGGACACTCACTCAAAGTATTTTTTTTGCCCAGCCTTTCACAGGGTTTTTGGTTACCCTTAGCAGCAAAATGGCAATTATGACAGCTCCTTCCTCCTATGTGAACTAAATACACATTTCTAGACATAAGTGTTTAAGAAAAATGCACTTTTATATGATAGTTCATATATTTTTGCTTATCATTCAAATTAATATTGTTTTACTAAATAATAAATGTCCCTATATGGGATCTGTAGTGTTAGCAAGAGGAAACAGGTTAAAGAGGAGGTGGCCTGGGTGAAATAAATACTCAATATGTCGTCTAAACTGGGCAGAGAGGAGCCGAGGATTTTCGGGACAGTGTTTATGATTCTAAGGTTTTCCTTGTGATTTTTAAAGTAAATGATATTTCAATTGAGTGCGAGTTTCGATTACATGTTTTGTGGCTTTTTATTCACACTCGTGATAGAAAAAGGACAACAAAAGCCAAATCTGCCAACTCAGCAAAATGACAAGATGGAGGACGGCCATTTGCGATAAGATTGGCAGTGATAAGGTGTTTTTTGCTATTGTAACTAAAAAAACGAAGACGTTCAATAGACAAGTCACTTTCCCTCAATGTTTTTACACTTCTACTTTCTTTTTCTCCATTGCTGACTCATTCGATGTTGAATTGAAGTCGACAGTGACGTTCCGCGTCGTTTCAAACAACATTCCAAGCAACAAAATTCTAATAGAAGTAAAAATGACAAGAATTTTGTTAAAACAAACAAATCCCCTCCGTAACTAGCATGAAAACACGCGTTTATTTACGACGTAAGGGAGATTTGTTTATTATAATGCCTAAACTATCATGCTCCCATCTCGAATTATGTCACTGGAATTCCCCGAAATAAAACCCGGCCGTGAAGTGGCCACAACCGTCCCCTTTTAAAAAGCGGCGTTTTCGTCAAGTCACGGTGATTCAGCAAGACGGCAAACGAATCCGGTAGAAAGTTAAACAGACCTAGCCCGGTCCCAAATCCGATCCGAACTAGCTGCTGTCGCTATAATTATCCACGAGACTGAAGGATATCCGGCTAAAAATACCACCTAAGAAGGTCTACCGGGGTTCTTATAAGAGATTTCCCAACCTGGGGAGCAACAAGTGAACGCAACGCAGCCACACAATATGTAATACGCCTTATAAAAGAGCAGACTTGTTATGATTAAACACATGAAATTATTTCTCTTTTTAATTCCTTCAAATGTCAAATGGGTGGTGACACTCTTAAGATAACGCAACGGCTACATCCGACATCCATTCTCGCGATCAAAAATGGACTGTTATTGCATGTTCGAACGACGTTTTAAAGATTAGATGTATCTAGGAACTATCGCGATTAGATATTAACATATTTTTGGGGAAGGAATAAATAAACCGCATTCCTTTTCGATCGTGCTAGTTAGCATCTTTAGCACGAGGGTCATCAAGCAGCGAAAGATTCAAGTAAACAGCTGGCCCACTCACTCGGCTTATTTAGTGAATTCCCGGCGATTATTCCTTTTGGTGTCGCGGTCCACTCGCGTAAACGTCTCCGGTTGAGAGAATGTGACGAATTGGCTAGTCAACAGCGACTATGGCGACAAAAAATGTCAGTCCGCCTTTTCCCGGAATGACTTCGCCGCTCTCTGAGGTGGGATTCTTTCATTCATAAAAAAAAGAAAAAAAATACAAGCGACAATGACGTCAGGGGCAAAGAATGGGGGCGGGGCTAATGCCGCCCTCTGCCGCGTACTCTGGGAGGATGTAAACAAGGAATCCCTGAAGTCCCTCCTGTTGCTTACAAGTTTCCCTCAAAAATACCTGAAATTACACGGAAAAGCTTTAAAATGTTCCATCAAAAAGTTATTTAATTAATTCTGACGTCTTCGGGTATGGTCTTTTGGGTCAGAAATGTCCTTATTTTTTTCAACATTGTTGACAACGAGATTAGAACAGGCGCTCCAGGATAAACATGTAAGAAAAGACTTAAAAGAGGGTCATTGGTGTTTTCACCTCTAGCGTGACCTATCTGATTGCTTCTAAAAGATTGAAATCCTGGCCAAAGTTGTTATGGCCCAAGAGAGTATTTCTGGGAAAGCTGCTGAGTCGGCCAAACCAAGCATGCCTAGTCAGCTTTTTGGGCAGTTTTCAAATCTGGGGTGACCTGCCTGAATGCCTGTAAAAGATAGTGTTGATATTCAATGCCGTTTTGCCATGGGCGAGTGTTTTTTTCTGAAAAAATAACAAATAAAATGCTGAGTCAGCAAAACGAAAAGTGCTGAGTGCACTTTTTGGGTATTTTTTCACATATTGTCAACCGTCCTGTCTGCAAACCATTGTGTTTGAATCAAATGTTGTTCTTTTTTTATCAGATTTTGTCAAATTGCTCAGAAAAATCGTATGTTGAAATTTTTGTTATGGTACATTTGTTCCAAAGATTAATTATTTAGATAAGTTGATCATTTTAAAAAGCAAGTTTGCTATTTAATTAAATGTTTGAATATTTCAGTAGCTTGTTTATGCTGTAAATTTAACTTTAGAAAACGTGTGGGGTTTTGGGGTTTTGAAGGGTTATTGTTCTATCTTCGTTATTCATTATCCATTATCTGTTATCGGTCAGTTCATAATACGCTACAAGGCCTAGAAAACGTGTAAAATATTTAACTCAATAAACATTCACTCGTGTTTTTATAACATTTATATATTAGATTAGATTATCTGCATCGCTTATCCTCAGTATCCCAGCTATCTTCGGGCAGTGGGCAGGGGACACACTGAACTGGTTGCCAGTCACAAGGCACACAGATACAGTTAACCTGTGAGCAAAACCGGAGTGCCTGGAGAAAAACCTACAGAGGCACAGCGAGAACATGCAAACTCCACACAGGAAGGCTGGTATCCTATTTTGAACCTATGACATCAGAGCTGTGCGCTAGTTACTCATTCAGCATGCCGCTTGAATGTACTAAAATCTGTAAATTAATCTTTTATAAGTAAATCATTTTGTAAAGCAATTTTTCTATCAATTCTTATTTAATGTTTAAATTGCACATTTAAACATTTTAAAAATATAAAAAATATTTACCAAATAATCATTCCAACCATATTCATTATTTTCTTAAATTAAACTGGTAAACTAAACGAATTTAACTTACAACTCACATTAAAAATAAGGAACTGGGGAAATAAAATATACGAGTGACATCCAATTTAAAAATATATCCATTAATGGTAGTTCATTTACATATTCTTTATTTTACAAATACGTTTTAAGATAATACGATATGTTTTGTTGAAATCTACTACTGTAATGTGAATAGTGTTTTTTTATGTTTTTCAATACTATATAAAATATGATTAAAAAAATGGGTTCAATTCATGAAATTTTAAATTAATTTAATGTACCTTACACAAACTGGGGGTTTTAGATCAATGCTCAGCCCATGTCCCAAAAGAGAACTGAGAAAACGAAAACAAGTTATTTTTGGTCGTTACAAAAACAAGGCCACTGGTTGCATTATTTCTCCGACACGCAAGAGGACGCGCCTTGATTCTCGTTGAGCAGCAAACCACATCCGTCACATGACGTTATCTCACCCTGGTCTGCACAAGCGCATGCGCAGCGCCGGTGACCTCAGATTTGCCGAGAAGCACGCTTGCTAGCATTAGCTGTTCATTTTAGAGGCAACCTTGTTGTGAAAATTCATGTCGTTTATAATTTATTGTGCTTTGTTGTCATCTTAATTGTCTTGCGTGTTTCTTGATTGACGGGGTATCTTTGCACCGTAATACAAGAGAAATCATGGCCGGAATTGAGGAGCTTTCCCCGGCTGCGGGCCCGGTTGCAACCCGGCCCCCTGAGGACGAAATTGACGACGACGAAGACGACGATGATGTTAGTTCCTAATATTATTTTTGCATCTCAAGCTTTTTTAGTATTCTGTCTGATAAACCCCTTTCTGTTTAAATTTGTTTCTTTTTTTACCTGCTAAAAAAGCAGATTTTCCGCTCGCTGTCTGTCCAGTGTGAATCGGATTTTTATCGGGTCCCATGCAATATTTACGCATTTACAAAATGTTGCATAATTTGAATTCAGATGCATTTTTTTTATAGAAAAATATTTTTATTGACGTGCTCAATTAGAGAATTGACCTGCTGCCCTCTGACCAGGGCCATCACCACCCTAAACAAGCGCAAAGGACTGGAAAGAAAAACAAATTTATATCACAATTAAAATATGAATACATAAATTAATGGAACAAGTATCAGAAGCCCATACACTTTTAAAACATTGGGTTTTTTCGTTCGTTTTTAAAATGATTTTAAACTACTGTATAACATATGTTTTTGCACTTCATTTTTTTAAGAACAGTAAGAATTACGGTCGTTCCATCTGTCCAGAAATCAAGACAGGAAAACCTTATCAACACGGCCCATAAAATCATAGACTGCTTTCTTCCCAGAGACTGTTTCTTCCCCAGGGCCAACATCACCCTAAACAAGTACACAAAACTGGAAAATCAAAAAATATCTATAGGATAATGAGCACTCATGTTGTCTTTCTCTACTGTCATTTTGGAAATATGTTCCTGATAAAGTAATTTCACTATTTTTCAGTGCTTTGTTGTTTTGAGGCACTTTTACTCAGGCCAGTCTACAACCACGACCTTGTAAATATTTTCCTACTTACCTTTACAATCATTTGTATCTTTTTTTGGTCTTACAAGTCTTTGATGACAAGTTCATCCTGGAGTGTCACATCTCTATTTCTTTGTAAATAATGTTCACTACATTATCAATGACAATGAAGAATATTCTAATTACCCATGTTCGTGCATGGTCAACGTTTGATTGTTTTTTTTTGTTTTTTTTTCTGTAGCTGGATGAGACCCTAGGAGAGAGGTTGTGGGGCTTAACAGAGATGTTCCCCGACACAATCCGCACAGCTGCAGATTTCTCAGCGCAGTGTTCGGTTTCACTGGCCAAGAAGTTTTACAGGTACTGTAAATTAAAACAACTTGCTCACGTTGTTAGATTTCCCATTAAATCACGGCATCTTTCATTTTTATTCAAGTTTTTCTCGCTCTGCCCTGTGGGTGGGAACAACTTCTTTCATGATCTTGGTGTTGCCTGTTGTGTTTGAGACTGAGCGGTTACAACTTGAACAGCAACAGTTACAGCAGCAGAGACAGGCAAGGAAAAAAATAAACGAGAACAAAAATAACAGTATGAGACTAACATGTGTTTTTTTTTGGGGGGGGTCTCCACAGATCCTTTTGGGGCCCAACACAGGGATGTCTGGTGGTATGCCGGGTATGATGCCTGCAGCCCCTGGAAAGATCTGAGGAATATGTGCTGAACCTGCTCAAAGCCTGAGATCTACTGCAACAATAAGACCGGGCTGGTGACTGCGAAAGAAGACGAGGTCGTCATGAAAATAATAAAAACTGCTCGAATAATGATTGCAAAAAAGGCCCGCGCATCGCACCAGTCATGCAACCTTTAGGTCATTCCATCAGATGTCCATGCTAAGGTATCTTAGCATGTGTGTCTCATTGTCTTGTTATTCCAACATCACAAAGACTGAATATCAGGAGCACTGTTTCCATCTTTTTTCTTTTTTTTTTTTTTTAATATATATATTAAAAAAAAAGTATATCATCCTGACTTTTTTTTAATAAGGAAAAGTAGGAGAAAGGCATTGCTAAATTGGGGGAAATGTTTTTCAGCTCATTGTGTTATGAAATGTTTATTCATATTTGTTGATAGGAAATAAACATGTCTGAAGCTTCTGTGATTCAACTGACTTCTGGACTGTTTTTTTTTTACTGTTGAATGTTTAAAACATTGTTACTATCTTTTACATATATTTTATGGTTTACTAGAATTGAGAAATCCAATAATTGTCTGTCGATGATTACAACATGAAGATTAGATTTGACATTGTCTTAGAAAGCTAAAAATCTATATTTAGCTAAAAACTTAAAATACAGGTAATTGTTGGCTGTGCTAAAGTCCAATACACAAAATATATATTTGAAAATTATTATAAGGGTTCTTCTTAAAACCAAAGTATGCGGGGTGTAACCCTAAACACCCTTTATCATTTTTCATATTTCAACTATATATCAGAACTCCTATTTACATGAACGTCACATAGTATATTCTCCTTCCCGCCGCTGGTTTGATTTTCGACACGACTAAGAATGTATGCTAATTAACCATAAATACATTTATTTTGAGCTTTCTTACAGAAAACAAATATTTAGTTTCTCACTCAGATATTCACACTTCTTATCAGTCGTTGTCGGGTTTAAAAACTATACTGGTAGAGGCTTTAAGCTAGCTAAAATTACCCTAGCGGTTAAAGCTAACTTTGCTAAGGTGGCTAAAACGAGATTTCATTAAATTTTTGTACGGTTTTGAGCTCTCAGAATCCACAATGAAAGTCTCAGAGGACCAAGTTGTTGAAGACGATGCTTCGTTTCAGGATGAAGAGGTATTAGTTGAATAAAAAAGTTCAGTCCATAATTCAAATGCACCTCACATCATTAATACTGGTCATTAATTTATTTGACCTTCTCGACCAAACTTTAAATGTTACGTTTTCTCCCTATCAACAGGATTCACTTTTCCAAGATATTGACCTTCTACAAAAGCATGGGATAGTAAGTACCGTAACGTACAATTATCGTAGACCCCCGGGATACGACCCTGATCAGTTCTGAGGTGGGGATCGCAAAGTGAATTTGTCTATAGCGGGGGACAGAAATATACAAATAACCAAATATTACATTGTAAGTACTTTAGTGCAATACACATTAATTCATTCAATGCCAGACGTTTCTCTCAAATGGAAAGTGCAGGTGCAAGCCAATTTTTGCCGTTTGGAGACTCATTTTTGGAGGCCTACAGAAAATTGTGTTCTGTAGCTTTATAGGCATAGGTTATATTAAAAGAAACCCTGAATCCTTATTGCTTCATTAGAAATAAAGTATGTTTCTAGCTTTTTCTATTGTTTAGTAAAAAAAAAAAACAATTGAACTTTGCTAAGTTTCTCGAAAATACTTGTTTCCAAGAAAACTTCTGACAAAAATGACTTTTTGTGAAAGGGTGCAATGCAAGCAGAACTTTTAATTCTGTACCTTTTTTTCTTTCGTTTGTGACAACCCAATATCTAAACAATGTTTTCCATGAACACTGGCACTTTTCTTGCAAAATAGTATTTTTATGCAGGAACACTACAGTAAACATATGTATGAACTTTGCAAGAAGTCTGGTCACGCACTTTCAACCACTGAGTAGAGGAAGCAAAACAACATAAGTGAGGGCTCCTTGATGTGTGGACAAAGATCTGATCAAAGCCATTCCTGTCAAGTCATGTTTATTTGTATAGCCCTTAATCACAAAGGGTTTCAAAGGGCTGCACAGATCAAAGACTAATGCAAACTACAGACTATTATGACACCATCCCCTCATCTAAAACCCACATGAGGGCAAATAATACACATATTATCAACATAAAATATAGGTTATTCATATGCTACAGAGTAGAAGTGTGTTTTAAGCTTAGATTTAAACATTTCCACTGAGGTTGCAGATCGAATCTCAGGGGGAAGAGCATTCCACAGCACTGGGGCCCGGATGGAGAACGCTCTCGGACCTGCGGATCTTTTCTTGGCCTTTGGGATCAGCGTTTTCAGAGCGAACGCTCCGGACCAAAACATCTTGTCTTGATTTATTTTACTGAAATAATTTCCAGAGGTTTGATAAGCCTTTTGAACAGTTTTTTAAATAAAACAAAATAAAAATATAATTTTTGCGTTTTGGTACTCAGTGACAATGCTTCTGAGAACGCACTTATACATTACGGCACTGAATGATTTAATATGTTCAGTTAAAATTATAAAAAAAACATAAGGAAAAAAGAAATCTGTTTTACTTTTGATGGGACGCCTTGAGCTAGTCGAGTAGAATAAAGGGGGGAGGAGATAAAAATTAGAATGATTTGAAACATTCCACCTGCAAGAATTGAAATGCCCTTAGGTGATTCCTTCGCTTTAATAATAGACCCAATTGGCGATTGGTATGCAACTTAGCACGGGAAGTGATGCGTGTACACTCCTCACATTTCTTGATAATCACAAGCTTATGTTCCATTGTTATCATGTTTGTGCTTCTCATTATCGCATCACTGAAAGCCTTAGACTTAAATACCCTTAGAAAAATACAGTATTCTATCGCTGACTTACAAAGTTCTTATGAAGCACACGAGATTCTGAACTGAATCAAGATAGTGAAAGGCATTGTGGGAGGTAGTTAAGCCAATAGTCTATCTGTATTTCCATGATGCCCTGACGCAAACCAATAGCAGACGAAAACTTTATATGACCAAAAATAGAGATACATCTTAGAGGCGTACAGTAATATGTTTTGGGGCATGCAAATAATCTGTTAAGCACACGAGATTCTGAACTGAATCAAGATAGTGAAAGGCATTGTGGGAGGTAGTTAAGCCAATAGTCAATCTGTATTTTCATGATGCCCTGACGCAAACCAATAGCAGACGAAAACTTTATATGACCAAAAATAGAGATACATCTTAGAGGCGTACAGTAATATGTTTTGGGGCATGCAAATAATCTGTTGTTGATGTCTTATGGTAGGGAAAATGCTGTAGAGAGGGGCCTAAAAAAAATCTTATTCCAAATGTCAAAGGGGGGTGTTGTATCCTGGGTGTCTTTTTTACCTAACATTTTCATCACCAGACCAACCCATTCCTTGTCTCATTTGTCACCATAGAACGTGGCAGACATTAAAAAGCTCAAAACAGTGGGAATCTGCACTGTGAAAGGAATCCAAATGACAACCCGTAAGGCTTTATGCAACATTAAAGGATTGTCTGAAGCCAAAGTGGAAAAAATCAAGGAGGCTGCTGGGAAATTACTGGTAAAAAATTAAAACGACTGCCTAATATTACTTAGGTGCAATTAAGAATGAGCAGCTTCACCTTTTGTCCTCATAGAATGTTGGTTTCCAGACAGCCTTTGAGTACAGTACCAAGAGAAAGCACATTTTTCACATCAGCACAGGAAGTCAAGAGTTTGAGTTAAGATTTCCCTTCATATTTTATTTTGCTTGTGAGAATTAGAATTCCGGTCACAAATTTGCTATTAGTATCTGATTTTATCCATGCAGTAAACTGTTGGGCGGAGGAATGGAGAGTATGGCTATTACAGAAGCCTTTGGAGGTGAGACTTGGTCATATTAATGTTTATTTTGGAAGTGTTTAAAAAAATGTATCAATTCACCATGCCTTTATTTGAAATGTTTCAACGTCCTACAGAGTTTCGTACAGGAAAAACACAGCTTTCCCACACACTATGCGGTTTGTAAGCCGTCACATAAAAAAACTAAAGTGTAGTATACTATATATAATAGAAGTAATACGTCACTCTACTGTTTTTTCCTGTTCCAGTCACAGCTCAGCTGCCTGGAGAAGACGGCTACTCAGGCGGGAAGGTCATCTTCATTGACACCGAAAACACTTTGTATCCTCATGCCAATGACAGGAGAGCACTTTCGTTCACGTTTTGCCCTTAATAAATGAATATTACAGTCGTCCAGATAGACTCAGAGACATTGCGGAGAGGTTTAACGTGGATCACGATGCCGTTCTTGACAACGTTCTTTACGCCCGGGCATATACTAGTAAAAATACGCATTAAAAAGACAAGTTTTTCATTTGATGACTTTTTTATTTTGTTGGGGGGGAAATCATCCATTTCTGATGACAATGAAGTGTTCTTTCTGCTGTTCCTTCAGGCGAACACCAGATGGAGCTCTTGGATTTTGTAGCAGCCAAATTTCACGAGGAAGCTGGTGTCTTCAAACTCTTGGTAAAGTAATGAAACTCTGTGACTGATAGTTAAAAAACAATCCAACATTTAGATTTATGACATTTCCTATTAAGATAATCGACTCCATCATGGCCCTGTTCAGAGTGGACTTCTCGGGCCGAGGTGAATTGGCCGAGAGGCAGCAGAAACTGGCCCAGATGCTGTCCAGGCTGCAGAAAATCTCTGAAGGTCAGAATTGGGCCCCTGAGGATACAACTTTTATTTTTTTTTCCTCAGGTGTAAAATCCTCACAAGACATTTTTATTTCTTCCTTAGAATACAATGTCGCTGTGTTTGTGACCAACCAAATGACTGCCGATCCCGGCGCAGGAATGACGTGAGAGATAACGTGTCTGCCGAAAGATGAGCTAGAGTTTTGACGAAGCATTGCTTATTTACCCCCATTTAGATTCCAAGCTGACCCGAAAAAGCCGATCGGCGGGCACATCCTGGCCCACGCTTCTACCACAAGGTTGAGCTTAAGGAAGGGACGTGCAGAAATGAGGATTGCGAAAATATTTGACAGGCGAGAGCTACTATAGCAAAGATTTAAACTCTTGATTTGTTCTGCGCTATGGGAATCACTTTCAATGTTCTTCATTTTTCTTTGCAGCCCAGATATGCCAGAGAACGAGGCCACGTTTTCCATCACAGCAGGAGGAATTGCTGATGCAAAAGAGTGAAACAAACAAATATATTGTTTGCTCAGTTAGCTGTTCCTGTTAAGTGTATTGTTATTATTTTACTAATGAATTCAAAGGTGTTAAATATTCATTGTTGTTCCAAATTAATATATTACAATAATAAATGGTCTACATTTATATTTATCGCTTTTCAATTCACTGATGATATCCCAAAGCGCTTTACAATGTGCTTCACACTTACCCATTCACACCCCGACAGCAGAGTCAGCCATGCAAGGGTTATCAGCGCTTTAGGGGTTCAAAGTCTTCCCCAAGGACACTTCAACATTTAACTCGGAGGAGCCGGGAATTGAATCTGCGATTGGTCCCCACCCAGCAAGCGGTCTACCTCCTGAGCTACTGCCGCTTCATAAAATATTAGGTAATGACTATCCATCCATCCATTATCTGCACCGCCTATCCTCAGTAGGGTCGCGGGGGGTGCTGGAGCCCATCCCAGCTGTCTTCGGGCAGGGGACACCCTAAACTGGTTGCCAGCCAGTCGCAGGGCACACAAGGACAGACAATTTGCTCGCTCATTCACACATAGGGACAATTTGGACCGGCCAAATAACATGACATGCATGTTTTTGGAATGTAGGGGGAAACCGGAGTGCACGCAAGCATGGGGAGAACATGCAAACTCCACACAGGAGTTTTGATCTCACGACCGCAGAACTGTGCCGCACACACCCTAACCACTGCGCCGCCGTGCTGCCTGTAATGACTTTCTTTTATTATAAAATAATGAAAGAATTATATTAAAAATGGCGTATTTCAATGTGTATTTGTAACCACCAACACTAGCGAAGCTTCAAGTCGCAGGCCCTCACTGGGACTCGCCAGAACCCCTTGGCTTGCTCATTTGGTTGTATAACGTCCCAGCACAGTAATTCGCTACATACTGCTTCTTTTAAATAAAAACATCAATAGAAGGGAAATCCATTATTGAAAAAAATCCATGAAACATGAAAACAAGTCCTGGATTGCTTTACTTGTTTGCTTGGTAATACGATCACTAATTCTATTCTTTTGGACAAATGTGTGTCCCAAATTAGAATCCATGTTCTCACTCTCACCCTCTGCCAGGAGGCAAGAGAATTGCGTGTCTCACTGTGCAGATGCTCAGCACAGTAATACGTTACATACTATGCATAAATAACACTCGTCATATAATGGGAATATTCAGCTATTTTGTAATATACAAAAATTGCAACGTTTAATGAAAAAGAAATCCTAAAGATACATAAATATTGATGACATTTTTAATTTTACATTTCCATTATGACAGGTGAGCTGGAACCTCACATGCCTCCGCTTACTGCATGTCACTATCTGCTTGGTACTTTTATGTCTGAACTAACTAGAAGCAAGCTACCATCAGTTTGCATGGCTCTTGGTTTCTTTATCAACACTTGGAATTGCACAAGCCCATCAGAGCGGCTTCCGCAGTGACAGTGAAAAAAATATAAGATTGTCGAGAAAAAATTGTTCAAACCTCACATTGTTTATTTGCTGTTAATAGTGTCAATAAAATTGTTCAAACCTCACATTGTTTATTTGCTGTTAATAGTGTCAATAAAATTGTTGAAACAAAAAAAAAAACGCAAAAAATCATCATTTTGGAATAAAGCAAGAATTCCACTTCGAGATCCACAAAATTGTCAGACTAAAATTGAAAAACATTTTCAAGCATGGTGTTTGCTAAAAAAAGAATGACAAATAGCAACATAATAATCCAAGGAAAGTGAGTTCAAAGAAGAACTTGATGACTTGTTTGACATTGCTCATGCTAATGCTATCAACATTATGACAATTCCAAAAAGCTTTTGTTGGCTCAAAGAGCAAAGGGAAGAACGGGATGAATGACAGCTGTTGACAAAAAATAAGCAGAGAAAGAAAAAAAGACTTGAAGATAAACAAGAAAAGACCTTGAAACGACATTTAGGGTCCGGAGGCGCACTTCATATCTGCTTTCAGCGACAGTGAAGGATTTTATACATTTGACTATAAAGGATTTTGTACGATCAAATACAAATTAGATTTAAATGCAAAAAATATTCACTGGCTGAGCTGTGGGGCGAGGTCAATGCAACCTTGAGAAGAATGATGTTTACAGAAACAACGGGAACTGGGACAAGGGCTGATATGATAATCAGCACTTCCCGGCGAAGAGGGGCCCTGGTGACGCAGAGACGCTCGGGGTCCAGACATCAAGGCGAGGGGGCTTTCATGGCATGCCCGTGGGAGGAGCCGGCACACCAGCTGGCGGAGAGACGAGGGAGAATCGAGAGAGGAGGCTTGATGGAGACTCAAGTGACACTAATTTGGCTAATTCGATGGCGTTCACTTAGTTAAATTGTTTAAGAAATTAAATCTGCCCCCGTGTGGGAATGCCGGTCTCTTGTCCGTCTTTTCACATCAAGAAATGAGCACGCATTGTTAGGTGAATGAAGGTGGTGTTTGGTTAATGGAGTCAGATAACTAATTCGAACAATTTGGTAAACAGTACATTTTTAATAAATTAATTCCTAACACTAGCCATGAATATACCACTTAAATTCATTTAATTTTTCAGTTAATAAAAATTACTATACTCCTAAAAAAATAAAATGTTTAAATATTTGCAGTACCTTCCAGCTGTGCTTCAACGACAGACAATTTACAACATTTTGGTCCTTTTTTGACTCGATCGTTGTCACTTCTTTCCACTTTTCCTTCCCCTTATCACTAACTTTCTTATGACCCATTATTATGGGCAGAAAAGGGAAATAAAACTAATAAAATCACAATAAAAAGAGATGTGGTCCCTCTCAAACACACGATAGACTGAACAAGACGAGATCGAGCAGGGCATTATCGCCCTCTACTGTTAAGGAGTCCAATTGGCCATCTGTGTTTTCTTCTTAGCATTTATTTGCCAAAGCAAAGTCCCATGACCCACCAGTTGAGATGAACTCATTTATGGGGCGGGTCTTCTGTAAACCTTTGGTTTCACTCTACATCCTTTTTTTATGATAAATTGTTAATTTTGAGGTATCGTTTTCTTTGCTCTACGCCAGAAAAGAAGTCAACGTGAAAAAATAAATGGTCACGAATCCACGATGTACAAACTTCCGTCGTAGACCGGGCATCACAACGAGAAGGAAGTCAGCACTGCTCCCTAGCGGCAGGTACCGGAAATACCACCGACTACATGCTCCTCTTCTGCTGCGCGCTTCGTACGCATGTCAAAGTAGCTTAGCAATGGGAAGTTCACCAACATCGCTGACAAGTGTTTAAAACCCCACCGAGAGCGAACCATTTTGTTTTCCAATACCGCCGCACACGTCTATCGACACAGAAAGGCCACTCGAGTGTGGTGAAAGAAGCTATGGACCCGAGAGACACGGCTCCGGATTCGTGGGAAGAGGACGCCGAGGCCCCGGCCAACGCGGCAGCGGCGAATCTCCCGTGTGCCTTTGCCGCGCTTAACGTCAACGCTAAGCCGTTTGTCCCCAATTTCAACGCGCCGGTGTTCGTGCCGGCCTCCCACCCGAGCGGAGTGTCTTCATCACACGGTAAAGCGAGTTGAAAACTGTTTGGAACTTAGCTTAAGTTGCTAACCGTCTTGCTAACCTAGCTAAAGTTAGCCGCTCACTTGCCAACACGTCGACTTGCTGACGTCACCATTCATGACTGAGTTATAACAATGCTATCTGATAGACATCCAACATTTCCTTTTGAATTGATGGGCTATCACATACTCGTAATAAATGTTCTTATTTCTTTATCACTCCCCCTGAAGGTACCCCTGAGCCAGTTGGCAGCATGGAGGTGGCACATGCAGTCGGTATGTAGCCATTATGAATGAACTCTTTAACACTTGAATGGGATAGTCGTCAGGTTACAATAGCACAGATTGTCCACTCAAGAGGTTCCATTTTAACAATCCCCCGCTGCTTTCACTGCAATGTTTGAAACGCCCCAACTCACGAGGAATGTCGGGATCCCCTGTTCAGATTTCACATATAAGCCTTATTTGGATTGAGGCTGGCATTAACCGTTATGACGCAACCTAACATTCCACTTCGGAAATTGATTTTCTCATTAGAATGCATTGTAAGCCCAAGGCTATAGATATGGATTTAGTTTTGTGTTATTAGAATCAAATTGTGCCTTAAAACATTGGTTCTCAACTGGTCCGGCTTCTAGACCCACCATCCGACACTTATTGTGACCCAAATCGTAATACTGTTTAAATTCCCCAAATGTCCATCCATCCGTTATCTGCACCGCTTATCCTCAGTAGGGTCACGGGAGGTGCTGGAGCCCATCCCAGCCATCTCCGGGCAGTGGGCAGGGGACACCCTGAACTGGTTGCCAGCCAGTCGCAGGGCACACAGAGACTAAGGGGTCACTCGCTCATTCACACCTAGGGACAATTCGAACCCGCCAATTAGCATGAATCTCATGTTTTTGGAATGTGGGAGGAAACCGAAGTGCCCGGAGAAAACCCACGCGAGCATGGGGAGAACATGCAAACTCCGCACAGTAAGGCAGCTGGATTTGAACCCATGACCCCAGAACTGTGCCGCACACGCGCTAACCACCGCTCCGCCGTGCTGCCCAGCTTCCCCTAATGCAGGGGTCGGGAACCTATGGCTCGCGAGCCATATATGGCTCTTTCTATGAGTACCTATGGCTCAGAGACCAATTTGATTGCATGCAAAATTTCTCCATCTTGTTCAAAATCGAGATTGTCTATCCTATTCAGGTACACGTAAAGCCAAACCAAAGCTAAATGCAAATGAAACACTTCGCAGTATATATAGGGCACGTTTTTCACTACAATTTACAGTCAAGGTGTCACACAAAAAAGGGGGGGAAAAAACTTGTTTTGGCTGTACAACGCTAAAGAATCCTTTATTTAAAAGTTCACTATATAATCAGTGTTCAGATACTTTATGATGAATCCACAGAACTGTAAATACGCCAAAACACCGGAAGAGAACTTAGTCATTTGATTGGGTGAGTGGGAGGGATGGGTGGAGCTATGCAAAAAGTACAAGCATTCCCTCCCATCTCTCGCCAAAGGTAAGCACATAAGGCTCCCTATTCTCAGAATGTTGTGACGTTTTTACAAAATAAATGCTTGCATCTGGTTTTGAAACCAATATGTATGAAAAAAAGGGTCAAAAGGAGTTTAACCGATCTTGAGTAATTGCAAGAAAGAGACAAGTTTAAAGTGGTCTGTTTGTTGAATTTGGGACAGGGGCTCTGACATTATTCTCTTTTCATAATTTTTATCAAATCATCAAAAATAAATGTGCTGAAGACTAAGCTTTTGTCTGGGGCGCGAGTTTAGCAATTTAGTAAATTTGTCTCATAATATATGGTGTGGCTCTTTCCCAAAATAAAATTTATATTTTTTGCTTTTATGGCTCTTTGAGTCAAAAAGGTTCCCGACCCCTGCCCTAATGTATTGAATAAAAAGATTGTTCAGTTAAAAGCAGAGATGGTTAAATATTTTTACATAAAATAATTATCAGTAAAACCAAAACAATAGTAATAGTATTGCCTTTTATGCTTAATTAGCTGCAGTTTTAATGAAATCCAAAACATCCGTATCCCATATCTGCTGCTGTATATAATATTGGCCATGCTCAACATGTATAGACAAACTTAACCAGCCTTTTTCTGTGCCATGAAATGGTGGGTGTCAACTCTCATTTAACTGTAATGGTTGAATGACGAGATGTAATTTTACATATGATTCAGATTCAGATCTACTTTATTGTCATTCTAGTACACGTGTATACAGAACGAAATGTCGATACATCTGACCCACACAGTTTCCTTGAATGTACAGATATAAATAAAATGTATTGAGTTGGAGTATTGAGTACTAATAATATACTAAATAATTATGGCTATGTATAGTATTTTACAGTAGTGCAAATAGTGCAAGAGGAGCAGCTAACCAGATGTGCAAAATGGGCAGTTAGGTAGACAGTAACAATAACACTGTAACAATAACCCTGTAAGTACAATAGTGCAGAGAAACAGATGTGCATATGGTACCTTGCTGTAAGAATTGGTTACATGATTTGAAAGATGTGAAAAGTGTCGATGGGGCCAGACCATGATATGCTCTGGCTTTTTTCCTTCAGCCCTTTCTGTTTTCACACAGTTTTTAATTTTCAATTCATTGTAACCTTTTACAGCATATGATGTACCGGGGAAATGGAAATGTCAATCAATTAATTATTGCCGTCCACTGTTAATGAGTTTCATTGACCCTCGGATTTTTTTCCCTCTTCATAGCAGTATTTTGATAAGGGTGTTTTCTATGTAATATGCAAGAAGAATTACACTTTAAAGTCCAAATGTTTTCATAGTTGATCTGTTCCTGCGCCAAATACTCTGGAGCAACTTCTAGATGAAAGTTTAGCTTTCAAATTTTAACATGCCAGTTTGTCTAGATTGGGTTTCAAACGTGTAAAACTGTGCCAGTTTCTTCCCTGCCCAAATCCGGTAATACCGTAAAATCCGGACTATAAGCCACTACTTTTTCCCCAAACTTTCAACCCTGCGGCTTATTCAGTGATGCGGCCAATTTATGTAATTTTTCTAACGGCCGCCAGCGGCGCTCGAGTACGAAAGGAAAGATTTAGACCGGTAGAATATATGCGCCGAGGAAGACTGCAACTTCTTAGCTTGTGCACAAATTAAATTCGCATAGACATATCCTCATCATGCAAATTACAAAAAGAAAGGCACATGATGCAACTTTCAAGCTAAACGCAATCGAGCAGTCCGATAAAGAAGATAACAGAGCTACTGCACGTAAACTTTTCTTTGCGAGCGTGTTGCTAGCGTGTTTTTGAATAAGGGAGCGTGGGACGACGTCTATATGACAAAGTCTCTTTCCCATACTGAATGAAGACGACTTTGATGACGTCAGTTATAAGGAGTAAGATGAGGACGGTTTACCGTGGTTTCTACATGTACGGTATGTTTTTTTAACAGACCCGTTTACTGTGTCGCAAGCGTGTTGCTAGTAGCGTTTTGCTACCCTTCACAGGCACGGTTTGGGATGAAAGTTATATTATTATTAAAGCTTCTCTCTGTGTACCGTCTTTCTTTGTAATTATGTGTAACCATGTATAATCTGTATTTGCAACTGTATATTTTTGTAATGTATTCATTTTAGAAACTTGTTCTGATATGTTTTGCACGAGCAAATGAGAAAGAAGGGCGGGGCAAACGCGGGCTGACACGCGGGCTGACGGGAAGTGGAGTAAAGGTGAGACGTGTTTGTGGACGCGGCCGACAACAGTGGATATATATTTTTCCCACCCTTACCTTTGGAAATATACACTTTTTTCCTTGGATTACTTTCAATGGGCACCCAGACTCTGCATGTCTGCATCAAACTTTAAGTACCGGTATCATTTTCCGTTCATTTTGCCGGCTGTGATTTTTGGACTGTGTCGGGTATGGGTTGATTTTGTGTTTGTGTTGCATTTTTTCAATGTGGGCGCAAGCGGCTAATATACAGATGCGGCTTGAGTATGTACAAAATCGGTTTTCCTCCCAAAATGTGGTGGGTGCGGCTTATAATCAGGTGCGCTCTATAGTCCGGAATTAACGGTACTATGAATAATTTCTATGCTGAAAACTAGTGGAAAGCTAGCATATTTGTCAAGTATTTCATTCTATTGATAAAAGCAAGCTGATTTTCCCAGACAAACTCAGCTCCTTATTTTTAAAGCCCCAAATTAGCATTGTCTTCCTCTATGCTTAAATTGAGCGTTGTTTCTTGCCAAATGAGCGCTATTTTATTCGGCATAATTAATGCAAAAATTAGTGTTAATATTTTTTTGCTGAAAACTATATGCTGATTCCTTCAGACAACATCATGTAATTATTTAATCTTATTAAGGCGAGAAATTTTCATTATCTTCGCTGGGCAGCGTGGTTAGCGCGTGTGCGGCACAGTTCTGAGGTCATGAGATCGAACCTTCCCGTGTCGAGTTTGCATGTTCTCCCCGTGCTTGCGTGGGTTTCCTTTGGGCGCTCCGGTTTCCTCTCACATCCCAAAAACATGTGGCCAGTCTGAATTGTCCTTAGGTATGAATGAGCAAGTGAGTTGTCTGTCTCCGTGTGCCGTGCGACTGGCTGGCAGCCAGTTCAGGGTGTCCCCTGCCCACAGCCTGAGGATAGCTGGGATGGGCTCCAGCCCCCCTTGAACCTGTTGCTAAGTAGTGAAGATAATGGATGGATGGATCTTCTGTGCTGGAAGTTAGTATAGTGTTCTACTCAAGGATTTAGCGTGGTTTTCTTCTATGCAAAAATTAGCATTAATATTTTTTCTAAGCCAAAAAGTAGCATCGTTGGCATGGAAAACTTCAATGCTGCAAACATTCGTTCTTTTTTATGGCGCAGAAAGCTAGCATCACTTTCATCAATGCTAAACTTGGTGTCACCTTCATATATATATATTTTTTAAGAAAAATAGCTGATATTTTTCCCCCAATTTTTTTTTCTAACCAAAAATTTGTGTTGTTTTCTGCGCTGGAATTTAGCATCATCCTCTTCTAGGTTTTCTTGTACTCAATTGTGTATTTTATTTTTATAGTCAATAAAATCTCCTTGAAAAAGTTTAGAAAAGCTTCATGAAGGATCTATTGACTGTTCCTTTGCCGCCTTAGTGGAGAACGGCGGATTGGAGGCTGATATGGCGGCCGATGAAGAGACTTGGGAGCAGAACGACGATCTGGCCGGCGAACTGCGGGACTCTGCAGCTACGGGGGATTGTCCACCCACCACGGTTCAGGAGGACGAGGAGATGGTCCTGGAGGAGGAAGAGGAGGAGATACCTGTCCCTAAAGCCATACCTTCAACCTCGGACGCTCCCAAGAAAGAACACGTGAATGTTGTGTTCATCGGTCACGTGGGTGCGTAACATTATCTGCTTGACTATGGAGTAAAACCACTTCAAAATGACATTGATAATATTTAACCAACATTTTTTCTTTGCCCGTTAGATGCTGGGAAATCAACCATTGGTGGACAGATCATGTGTGTAAACATTCTAATACCTTTGAGTTTAAGATGCATTTTTTTTTGTTGAGGGTTTTGGAAAGCAATAATGTTTTTTTTTTCTTTTAGGTATTTAACTGGAATGGTGGAAAAACGAACTTTGGAAAAGTATGAAAGGGAGGCAAAAGAAAAAAACAGAGAGACATGGTGAGCATGGCTTTCAGTTTGTGGTTAAATTGTAGTAGTCTTTGTCAAACTCGAGGGCCGCGGGCAAACTGTAGCCGCCACATTATTTTATGCGTCCTGCGAGACAATGTTGAGAAAAGAACAAGAAAGAAATAAGTCAAATATTGACCTGCAGTTTTAAATATGTCCACTAAATGTCACCAAGGCCAGGTATCACTCCAAACCACCCACTGTAGCCATATTTGTCGACTACCATTAATCACCTACAGAACATTAGGGAATTGACAACTGGTGAAGGGAAAAAAAAAACCCTCAATAATCATTTAACGATCAAATCTTACATCCCCGGATCATGATTTAATTGTGAGCCTCCCAAAAGACCACCAGCCCTCCAGCTGAGGCACATGAGTACGCCATGCATTTTCTTGTTTTGCCCCCGTGAGAACGTTTTTTTTTTTTTTTTTTTACCATGCGGCTTCCGTACTAAAATGAGTTTGACACCCCTGCTGTAACCATTATTTCCCATGGCTGCAGGTACCTGTCGTGGGCTCTGGACACAAACCAGGAGGAGCGGGACAAAGGGAAGACAGTGGAGGTTGGAAGGTCTTACTTTGAGACAGAAAAAAAACATTTCACTATCTTGGATGCCCCTGGACACAAAAGCTTCGTGCCCAACATGATTGGAGGAGCATCCCAAGCCGATCTGGCTGTCCTGGTCAGTCTGTGGTTCACAAGATGACAGTCTGTACATGTATTCATTATTCATATTGATTCTTGTTTTTTAGGTGATTTCAGCAAGAAAGGGTGAGTTTGAGACGGGCTTCGAAAAAGGCGGACAGACCCGGGAGCACGCCATGTTGGCGAAAACGGCAGGCGTCAAACATCTCATCGTCCTGGTCAACAAGATGGATGACCCCACGGTCAACTGGAGCCTGGACAGGTGAAGATGGACTTTTAAAATGAAGCTTTTATACCGGTTATCTTGAATTTTTCTGGATACTGGCAGGTATGAGGAGTGTAAAGAGAAGTTGGTGCCATTTTTAAAGAAGGTGGGCTTTAATCCCAAGAAGGACATCTACTTTATGCCTTGCTCTGGACTCACAGGTGCCAACTTAAAGGAACCGGTTATTGAATGCCCCTGGTACACGTAAGTTTGTGTCCATATTATTCCAACTTTTTTTTGTTGAAACAATATATGAAATTAACCTATACTTTTGTCCACCAGAGGTTTGCCATTTATTCCCCACTTGGATAGTTTGCCAAACTTCACCAGATCCATCGATGGCCCAGTCAGATTACCCATTGTCGATAAGTACAAGGTAAGTGTGTTTATATCATTTCCAGTCATTCACTCACACGTAGAGAGGATCATAATTTAGGAGTATGTCATTACTATTATGTCAATATTCCTCATTCTAGTGATTGCACAATAACCACCTCAAAAGAGTAAGAAATTGGAAACTGACACACAGCCAAGTGATATACACCTGTTAAATGCTGTCAAGTAGTTAATTGTGCTAAATCACATTTTCTCACATTTAATTATGTATGTTACAGATTTGAAGGAAGAAAATAAGAACCTTTTTTTGTTTTGTTTTATCCTTGATTTTTTTTCTAGTATTCTGTTTCAATTTCATTGAGCTACACTATAGTTTTTTTATTATTTCAAGCAATTGATTGTGATCAACCATTTTTTTTTAACTCATAGTTAATCATGTATTTGAAGTACTATAAAGAAAACTCAAAATCCATAAGGTTTTTTGTTTTCCTGAACATTATCGCAAATAAAATGATACACACTATTTTTTCATTCTAAGTAATGTCACAGTAACTGGTAATTCATCGTTTATTTAAAGAGTTTAAAGGGAAAAAATACATGTTTTTTTCCTAGTAAATATGTTCTACAGATTTTGATTCCAAGCAATCAATTGAGTATGAGTTATCTTATTTAGTCACCATTTACTCAGTTATTCCTGTATGTAAAGAATTGGGAAGAAAAATTCAGTATGAAAATAGGAAATCTGGAAAAAAAAAATTGTTTTTCCATAATTTGTCATTAAAAATGAAATACTAAATTGCTCTTTTTATATCAACCAAATTATTTTGTCACAGGTAAATTGTAGTTAATGAATTATAAATAGTAAGAATCTATTCAATTTTTTATTGGGGTTTGTTTGTACATGCAAATAAAATGACATACTCTATACTTATTGATATACCGACAACTATGTGGAAGGATTAAAACATAATTATAGTTTACACCGCTCAGGTTGAGTCAACCTGGTCTGCTGAAGCGACAAAAAAAAGCAGATTTTTTAGTCCCCCTCACATTACTTATACATGGGATGATGGAAAAACACTCTGTTTCAGGATATGGGTACCGTCATTCTTGGCAAGCTTGAGTCCGGATCCATCAGCAAAGCCCAGCAGTTGGTCATGATGCCAAACAGGGTAGGACACAATTCTCAAAGGAAATTGGGAATAATGTTCTCATTATTTAAATTAATGGCATGCAATTGTGATTCAGCACATAGTGGAAGTTCTGAGCCTCCTGAGCGATGAAATAGAGACTGAAGACGCTAGTCCCGGAGAGAACCTGAAGATAAGGCTCAAGGGTATCGAGGAAGAAGAAATCCTTCCTGGTTTCATCTTGTGCAGCCCTGACAACCTTTGCCACACTGGCCGTATATTTGACGCTCAGGTTAGGCTTTTGATTACCATAATATGCTATGTGTGGATATGTGTGTATATTTATATATATGTATAAAGTTGTTTGTTTTTCTCTCTCTTGTATAATAAATGTTTTTTTTTTTTTTTTTTTTTTTTTTTTTTTCCATTTCAGATCGTCATCATTGAGCACAAATCAATTATTTGTCCTGGTTACAATGCAGTCCTTCACATTCATACTTGTATTGAAGAGGTGCAAATTTCAGTAAGTGTTTTTTTTTTAATTATAATTCAGGCTGAAGTAGGTTACTGGGTAGCATGTCTGCCTCACGGTTAAGAGGTCCTGTTTTCAATTCCAGCTTTCATGTGTGGAGTTTTCCCCATGCCCGAGTGGCTTTTCTCCTGGAAACCTGGTTTCCTTCCATGTTCTAAAAATGGCTTTTGGTCAAAATTGTCCCTAGAAATTAGCGAGTGAATGGTTTTCTGTGTCTGTCTGCCCTGCGATGGGCTCACAACCAGTCCACAGGGTGTCTTCTGCCCACTGCAATGGGCTCCAGCACCCTCACAACCCTAGTGTGAGGATAAGTGGCTAGAAAATTAACAATTTTATTAATAATTTGGCTGTTTAGTTTTATTCATTAACTTGTTTTTCTCGTTTAGCCCTGATGGGGGCAGTAGTGCAACGTAACTGTTTCATGTCTATTTATAGGTGGGGTGGATTGTTCGGGGTGGGCTCAAAAAGGTTGAAAGTAGAATCTTTTTTTCTAATTATGCTACAACAACTGATTTCTAAGTGCCATTTTTTTCACTGCACCATCTTGCATTTATCTTACTTTAAGCAAAGCTGTTTGGGGCGAAACACATAAGGGAGGAGAAATATGGGAGACTGGTTAGTGCCTAAACGCTCTTCCCAGCATTTATTTTTCCTTCTACGTGTTAGTGCAGCATGAAAATGGTGAAAGTAAGAAAATGTCTCTTTTAACAAGGTTCCTGCAGATCCTTAAAGTCTTAAAAGGCATAGAACTCATTCTTCAAAATAATATGGCCTTAATCTGCATTAAAACGTCTTGAATCCAGTTTTCGAGAGTCTAAAAATGTGAACCCATGAATATGATTTATATTTGTTTAAAATTAAAAGATTTGATAACACTTATCATTTGTCTTTTTAAACAATTCACCGATTTACTTCTGTGGCAACATCGCATTACCACAATAACGAAACTATCAAAAGAGTGATCTGGTTTCAGTCTGGCTTTTCAGAGCAGACGCATGTCTTGGGTCTATCCACAATACACATAGCAACTTTGAACAGATGTTTATTGTGGACCACTGAAAGTATACAGGCAGCACAGTGGTTATCGCGTATGCGGCACAGTTCTGAGGTCATGAGATTGAACCTTCCTGTGTGGAGTCTGCATGTCAGGTTAATTAGCCGGTCCAAATTGTGCCGAGGTATGAATGAGCAAGTGAGTTGTCTGTTTCTGTGTGCTCTGTGACTGGCTGGCAACCAGTTCAGGGTGTCCCCTGCCCACTGCCCAAAGATAGTTGGGATGGGCTCCAGCACCCCCATGACCCAACTGAGGATAAGTGGTGCAGATGATGGATGGATGGAAAGTATACACTTAATGAGAAGAGGCTGTCTGACGAACTTTTTTCGCCATGGCTAAAACTTGTGCCAGGTGACGTGTACAAGGCTCAATGTATTGTTTGTATTGTTTGTATTGTGGTTTGTCTTTTAATATTTCAATTGTTTTTTTCTTTTGGTTTTGGTCTTTAGGGGGCTTGGTCTTAAATTTGATTTCAAAAGGCAATACAAATTGTTGAATTTAACTTGCCTTAAGCTGTAAGAACCCTGTAAAGTAAATTCCACCTTAAGAAAGATGGAAGATGATCTATTCGAGCATCTCTAAGAAATGAACATACTTGCACACACACCATATGGAGCTTGACAGTGGCTACAATAATAACACAAGCCAGGCGATGGCGGCAGCGAGTAAAAAAAGTTCCAGATTCTGTACAGCTTTTTTAACGTTTTTGTTCCCATTTTGACTGTAGGCTTTAATTTGTATGGTGGACAAGAAAACTGGGGAGAAGAGTAAAACACGGCCGCGCTTCGTCAAGCAGGACCAAGTCTGCATTGCCAGGTTCCGGGCAGCAGGAGTCATTTGCATGGAGACTTTCAAGGACTTTCCCCAGATGGGACGATTCACACTACGTGATGAAGGTCAGGACACTCCCCGTCCAGTCTCAAAAGTGGTTATTAATGAGTTCTGTTTTTCGACCCTCCAGGCAAAACTATCGCCATCGGAAAAGTGCTGAAGCTGGTGTCGGAAAAAGAATAAATGTGACGGTGGGCCAGGTGGTGTCTTTGTTCTGCTTGCCACAAGAAGAGTATTGCTGCTGGGGTCCAATGGCAACAGCTACCTATTCTTTTTCCATTAAACTATGCTGAAAAGAACTTTCATCTAAGGAACGAAGAGGGGAATTAATTGCATCAAATGAAAAATAACAAGACTTGATCAGTTTTTTTGATGACGGAATTGAGGGACAGTGTCTGGTGTTCTCATATTGAGAGCTCTGATTTGCCACTAATGTAGCTACAATAGATGGCTGAAAAACGCTGTCAGCTGGCCACATGTTTTTGTTTTTATGAAGGAGATGGATGCAATGCAGAACAAATTAGCGACACGTGCAGTTCTATAATTCGATGAGTGCATTTTTCAATTTTAAGGAGAGCGGAAGTCCTTGTGGAAGTTTTATTTGTTAGGTGTTGCCGTGCCAACAGTTTTCGGCTCCTCACACAAAAAAACGGATGAACAAATATGCAACTGTTGCATAAAAAAGCCACATGAAAAAATAAATCATGATGCTTAAATAACGTTTTTTTTTAGTCTTGTCTTTTTTTAAATCATACTATCAGTGTGTATTATTTTAAATGGTGCTTAATTGTCTTGCAACTGAAAGAGTGCTTAAAAGCATGAGGCATAATACAAACTACGAAGACTCAAAAGTGACCAATTCGCACAATTTTTTATTTTTTTAAAACGGCATTTCTTGAGGTTCCCTTTTTTGGATACCTGTCGCAGCAAGACGGTGGACATATATGTCAGCTTGATTTAGGTGAGGCTCTTGTAAAATAGATGCAAAATTATTGACCTACAAGAATTTTAAATAATGTGGGAAAATTCATGTATTTTTGCCACATAACAGCTCTTTAAGGCAGGGGTCTCCAACGTTGTGCCCAGGGGCACCAGAGTGGCCCCTAAGGACAGCTGTGGTGTCTACAGACCTTTTCTTAAAATAGCTCACTAGAGCTAGGTCATTGTGATTTTCTAGTAAAATGATGTTTAAGCAGTTAAGGGAGTCTATTTAACCTTTTTATTTTGTTTATACCAAAGCCCATTGTGGGAGGCGACTATTGTAACAACGCACTCCACGCCAAAAGTTCATTCCACTTCGCTCTTCCCCTTGGTTTACTGATAAAACTAGATAGCTTAAATGAGACTGCAGGAAATCTGCAAGAAAGTGGCGTGCTACCAAGATTGAGGTTTTCCGTCAAACCTGGTGTGACAACTTGTTAACGTATTAAGCCGCCCTTACCTCTGCAAAATTAGCCTATTTTTTTAATAACCCCAAAATCCTTTTCGACACTGTAGCATCGCTAACGAGGCAACAGATTATTCCAGATAGTTATACCCATTCAGCCCATGACTTTATGGTCTAATAAGATTCAACGCATACGAGAAGAAATTTCTAAAGACACTGTTAATACATCACATATCAAAAGGCCGAAATCTATAGATGTGTGACATGGTGGCTGTCCAGGGAATTTTTCCTGGTATGGTGATCTGTCACTTGATAATCTTAAACAGGTGGTGAATACGGCCAAACCGACTACTTGCCTGTTTGACCTGCTTCCGGGTTCGCTGATCAAAGGACTTTCAACTAGGACAAAATGCTGCCGCGAGGCTTTTAACTAAGACAAAAAAGTTTGACCACATGACCCCGATTTTAGCTAACCTGCATTGGCTCCCTGTTAGCTTAAGATGTGAGTTTAAGGTTCTGTTAGTCTTATACAAAATCATGCATGAACTTGCTCCCTCATACCTTTCAGATTTAATTTCCCCCTATGTTCCGGCCCGGAGTCTTCCTTCTGAAATTGCTGGTCTACTAGTGACCCCAGGAGCCAAGAAGAGATCCACAGATTCGAGAGCGTTCTCCATTCGGGCCCCGGTGCTGTGGAATGCTCTTCCCCCTGAGATTCGATCTGCAACCTCAGTGGAAATGTTGAAATCTAGGCTTAAAACATAATTCTATTCTATAGCATATGAATAACCTATATTTTATGTTGACAATATCAGGGGATGGTGTCATAATAGTCTGTAGTTTGCAATAGTCTTTGATCTGTGCAGCCCTTTGAGACTCTTTGTGATCAAAGACTATACAAATAAACATGACTTGACTTCCCAACCTAAAACCGAACATGAAGCCTACAGCACAACAAGGTGTGAGTTGCTGTGCCATGCAACGCTTCATCAGCAGAGAGGCCCAACAGCATGCACTTATTTACCCCTTCCACATCATATCCGTCAATCCCACCTCTGCCCCCCTTCACACCCAAGCAGGCCACCCAAGAGCCCAGATTAGCTAGTTGGAGCTGTGTTTATCAGTCATTTTTAACTATCTTTCGCCATTCACATCCATCCCCTAAGCTCGCACTCTTGCATCCATTAAATTAACCGACCTCACATCCAGAGCACGTTACTCCCATCCCTTCAACCATATTTAGGCCTTCTCTCATCCAAGTTAACCCTTAACAATAATTAACCTAGCAATAACATGGTAACTACACAGAAATAACAAGTTATTTTAGGAAAGCATAATCAAACATTTGTCAACAAAAAGTAGCAATCAGCTCAAAAAAAATTGGAAACCTCTGCTTTAAGGAACTAAATACAAACTTTTATCTTTTAATCATTAACAATAGTTTCTAATCTCATGTGATATATAATGAGATGAGTTTAGTTTTTCGAATTGGTTATAAATATTAATACCCGTACATAAGATTAATCTAAAAACTTCCAATTCGTATTGGTCTTTTTCTGTTGTACAAATAAAGTTTTTACGTGAATGACGTCCCACTGATGTCACTAGTACGCATGCGCGTGTTGAGACGAAAGGGACACGTGAAGACATCATGGGCGACGAAGAGCAAGTTAAATTAGACCACTCGCAGGTAAACGTTTTTTTTCTGGAGTTGAATTAGTTTTGTGAATTTTAAATCGACTGAATATATTCCATATTAATTGTCTTTACATTCTTATCATTTGTGACTGTACGTGTCGGGCCTTTGTATATTTGTTAGCTGCCAAGCTAGCATAAGACATCTCCTAAAAACAAACACCTAACATTAAAATGAAATTATTATTTTTTTTTTTTGCAGGTGAAAAAGTCAGTCCAAGCCCTGCAGGCATTCATCAAAAGCACTACCCCTTCTGGAAAAAAGCTTTTTAAGGACGAGTTGCAAAAGATCAGTCTTCTCTTCACACTGTGGAAAATCCCCAACACTGAGCAGACCATTCGGATGTAAGTCAACAACAGTTGATTTTTGAATAAAGATTTGTATTTGGTCCCATATATTTTAAGACATGTGCGATCAGTACATTTAATCAGCTTATGTCCTTGGCATCAACACACGGATGTTACATTGGTGCATCAGCATTTTAACTTGGTCTGTTCCAGGTTAGAGGTTGAGATCTGAATTTATTTTTCCCCAAACAGGTATTGACACACAGTGTCCGTGGTGAAAATGTAACGTTTTTCATTTAATTGCGTATCTACCCAATAATTTAGTCCTACACATGTACTGCAATCCCTTGCTACTTTACGTTTTGTACTTAACGACTTCCGTACAGGGCAGCACGGCGGCACAGTTCATGTCATGGGAACCTGTCGTGGGTTCAAATCCAGCTCCAGACTTCCTGTGCGGAGTTTGTATGTTCTCCCCGTGCTTGCGTGGGTTTCCTCCGGGCACTCCGGTTTCCTCCCGCGTTCCAAAAACATGCATTTCAGGTGAATTGGCCGGTCCAAATTGTCCCTAGGTGTGAATGAGCGAATGAGTTGTCTGTCCCTGTGTGCCCTGCAATTGGCTGGCAACCAGTTCAGGGTGTCCCCTGCCCACTGCCCGGAGATGGCTGGGATGGGCTCCAGCCCTCCCGCGACCCTAATGAGGATAAGCGGTACGGCTGATGAGATGAGACTTCCGTACATCACGGGTTAAAAAATATTCCGCGATCTATTATCCCTGAACGTATATAAGCATGAATCAACAGGGGGCACTTTCATTGGAGCTTGTGTCAGCCTGGCCTACCTATAATGAATCGCACCCTTGCCGCCACAATCCATTATCCCTGTTTGACTATTGCTGAGATTGGAGGCTGGCAGAACGCATGTTAAAGATAGCGTAATCTACTTCGTTTATTTTGGGATATCGCGTGGGCTTCTGGTCCACATTAACTGCAATAAACAATTGATTAAAGTAATATGGTTGTATAAATTTGCTCAAAATAATACCTTAATACATACATTGTACAATTTATGGAAGTGAAAGCCAATTTTTCTCTCATTTTGAATGAGGGTCGAGTTGGTTGATGTCAGAGGAGTTTAAAAGCTGTACCGACGCTGCCGCACTTGCGTACGAAATAGGTTCCGGACGATCGTAAGTTGAATTTGTTCGAAAGTTGCTTCAGTGCTATATTTTGTATGTTCAAGGTTTATATAAGTATTTTTAAGGCTTGAATAAGTAACCTGTATTGTTTTGAAACTGAAAAATAAACGTTTAATAAAATAATATGCTCTATGTTTCAAAACAGGCTGAATGATAAAGCATAGTACTGAAAAATAAAGCTAGGCGTTGACATTCTGTGGTCTGTACAGCCCTTTGAGACTCCTTGTGATTAAGGGCGTCACAAATAAACACGACTTGACTACAAAGATTAGCTTACTTTTGAAAGTGTTGGGGAACTTCCTCCTCCAGTGTAAAACATGGAACACATATCTGTCGACCTGTGCGTTTTTGCTGTACAAAGTACGTTTATTATGCATTTTAAGACGTGTATGACATACAAGAAAATCTGTACGCAAAAACGCAAATTTGTCAATTATGGGTACCATCCGGTACACACAGACTATCACGAAATGGCAAATCAATCAAGTCAAACGAGTTTGCCGCGGTAGCCTCTATCTTGGTATTGTTCTTTTTTTTGTTGCAAACGAAGCGAGCGGTTTGATGCTACTGTGTGCATGCGTCTGCCGCCTCGGATTTCGTGTGGTAGTTGTGTAGTAAAAGGAAGTTAGTCTCTTTTTAGAGGACCGTCTTTTTCGACTCAACTCATTAAAGAGAGCCGGCTCTCAAACGGCTCCCTTTTTTTGATGCATTATATTACGAATTATTATGTTGTATAAAGAAGTTATAAATAAAAGGAGATAATGAAAAAAGATAGTTTTGTGGTTATCCCTTTAATGACTATATTACCAACAATAATTTAATGCAGAAAATGAATTAATAATTTGAATAAGAAATGTATTGTTCTACTTAATTATATTTGCATGTATTTATTCCTTCTACAGTGAACATTCAAGCTACATAATTTTTGAACTTTTTTATAATAAACCTCATTCATGTCGAGCAACTCAGTATCTCACAACAAAATGTTTTATAAATATACATATATATATATATATATATATATATATATATATATATATATGTTGCAATATATATATATATATATATGTTGCAATATATATGATGTAACGAAACACATGTACAATATTACATGTAAAACTACATAAATAAACACGTTTGAAAAAAAAATATGGTGTAAGATTATTTTGTAAGGGAAAATACGACAGTTTGTAAGGGCATGGAGGTTGACAGGTATGGGAACAAAAAAAAACATCCAATGTCCGGATATTTTTTGACATCCCCAAAAAACGTTTATGTGTACCGTTGTTCGCAAGTCGAATGTTCGTAAGCAGGAGAGCGTGTGTAATTGGTAAACCAGACGTGCAAAATAAACTTTTATGAATGTCACATTTTAACATTTTTTTTAAAATACATTATAGTTAACTTTGTTTTTTTTCTTCTCATCAGTCCATTGCCTCACAGCCAACGCACAGACACCGAAGATGTCTGCCTTTTCACTAGAGATGAGCCCCAAATGACTGGGGACCAAACCTATAGATTTAATAAAAAATTCTTGGAAGACAGAGGGGTTAAAAACATCACCGAGGTAACCAAATTGATTTTTAAGGTCTCTATAGATAAGCTCCGATAAATAACAACTGTGTCACTGTGTTGTCAGATCATTCCCTTCAAGATCCTCAAGACAGAGTATAAACCATATGAGGCGAAACGGCGACTTCTGGGAAATTTCAACATGTTCCTTTCTGACAGCCGTATTCGCCGACGTCTACCATCTCATCTTGGGAAAAACTTCTATCAGAGGAAACAGTACGATTCAAATATTAATGTACACTGTACAATGTCCACACAGCATTCCAGCCATTATGCAGTACATATAATATATATATTTTGAAGCATCAACAATATTGTTTAAATTATTTCAATTTTGCCACGTCTTTTTTGTATAGTTTACTATTTCTATTTCAAAATCATGTGATGGGAATTCTGGCTCTTTTTCAGGAAGCGGCATTTTTCGCTCAGCTTACTTAAGATCAGGCGCTGGTGTAATTGTAATCCTTTGCAGTCCTTAGAGACATTTTTGTGATTAAGGGCTATACAAATAAGTGTGACTTGAATTTAATGGGACAGTTATTAAGCCCAACAACCGAGCCTTTCTGTCCAATCCGTGCCTTCTGATTAAATAAACGACAGGGGCGGAGCCCCTGAAACAGGAAGCTGTCCCTATTCCGACTCAGTCACAGACTGAAACGATAGTTGGGGTTGTTGCAAATATGACCTTTTCCTCTCACTGCAAATATTTTTCACATTCGCAATTATTCCTTCTTTTTTCTCCACCCCTCTTTTGACGGAAATGTCGAAGATGGCAGCATCGTGCAGCGACGCACACACTGAAGCAGACAACACCGGTGTTGTATCAGATTGTTCTCCCCAAAAGTTTCACGATCGTAGTCCGTCTAACATGTTTATTAAGAAATATTGATTGGCAATACTGAAACAAAAAGCAATTGTTGTCCATATAATGATTCATTATCACTTAAACGTCCCAACAGCTCTCCGGCGGGCTGCCGGACAGTTATTACACAAATGCATGTGTACAATGTCACCAGTCACTAGAACATAATTATGCCACTCATCATTGAAAGCTTAAACTCTTGGGATTCAAGATATGATGAACATTTCAAAATATACTCATCACAGAAACATCACTATCAGTCTGAAACAAGGTATCCGTCAATTTTAAAGCCGTGATAGCAAACTTAAAAAGTCCCTAAGGAAGTCAGCTGATGAGTTGATATTATGCAAAAATTGAGTCATTTCATCCAGGAACGTCCAGTGAAACCAACCGTGTAAAATATTTACTCCAAAACACTAACAATCCTAACAACCTCGCATAGGGGAATGCCCAACAACGCCTGGCCATTCTAGCTGTATACAAATTTATTTTTGAATTCTATATTCAAAATGAAAGAAATATTTATTGTTGTTCCCAGGGAGCCGCTTTCCATCAATCTTCTCAGTAAAAATCTTGCTAGAGTAATCCAGAAAGTCGTCCAGGGCACCAGTGTCAAGATCAACAACCGGGGCCCATGTTTGTAAGTTTAACCCCCCCAAAAATGAACAACAGTTTCTGATTATCATTTATTTTCAGATTATTAACCTAACATCTGCATTAATATTTTTCAGCGTGGCGCACATAGGCCACAGCGGTATGGCTGTTGATGAGTTGCTGGAAAATGTCGTAGCAGCGGTCCAAACTGTGGCAGAGAAGATCCGAATGGTAAGAAAAGTCCTATTCAGTATATGATAGCATGGTGCGTAACTATATAGCGACCCAAGATGGTTTAATAATATTTTGTTTGAATAAAACACTATTCAAATAATGAGCAGAAACACATGTCTATCCCATAAACAGGATTTGTGCATAGAGAAATTTGTAATTGTATTACACCGCTTGAAATGGGATTAGATTTAAAGCTTAGCTTTTCCTCACAAGCACCTCTTTTTACATCAGTGCCTTTTTTGCGTTTGTAGAAGAAACCGTCGATAAAAGTCATCCATATAAAGAGTGAAAAATCGGTGGCTCTCCCCATCTACCACTCAAGCCTAAAGCATCTTATGAGCTCTGAAGTCACCGAGGCCGATATGGTAAGAAATCATAAAACGTTCAACAAAAATTGCAAACAAAATAACCAAATTTTTTGTTGCATTTCAGTTAATTGCTGCTGAAGAAATGCCCGAGGACGCAGAAGAAACCCCAAAGAAAATGAAGATGGAGCAGGAGCAGGAGAATGGTGAAGATGAGGACGAAGAAATTCCACAGCTGGTCCCCATAAAGATGGAAGGCAAAAAGCACAAACTGCAAGTCAGTTCTGCAGACAATCCCAATAAGCTGTTTGTGAAAGGAAATGTTCCAATTATTTTTCTTGATTTATCTTTTTTGCAGAAGAAAACAACGTTTTCCGATAAGAAGCGGCAAAACAGACGCCCGAGAAAGACCAACAAAAGTGGGGGATTTGGTAAACCACCCAAAAAGGGATCAAAAATGAAATAAGTTTGTCAATATATCCGAACTATCATGTATGTATCTTCACTTCCCATCTCAGTCAGTGTCAAAATCAATTTTCAGAATAAAAGTCTTTCAAAAGTTTTATCTTCTTGCACAGTTTATTTTCCCTGAAAGGTGATCCGCTCGTGTTCTCCATATCTTGCACTATGCTAATAGACATGCTACGTTCTCTCCAGCTCATTAGCTTTCAAGTCAACAATGTCATCTGAGAACTGCACGTGCAGCAGCTGTTGGGCATCTAATATAATCTCACTAAGATGCATTTTTAGCAAACGGTAGTCCTTCACGTTTGTGGTTATAAGTAGGAGAAAGTGTTATCTTGAGACATTTTCACAGAAATGTGGTTAAAGTTTGTGTATTGCAAAAAGACAGATTAGAAAAAAAATGTATCATTCCAGCTGGAATTCTAGTTTTCTACTGGTGGATAAATTTGCTCATTGAGCTGATTTTTTTTCGCCTCATATCTCTGTTAAAGCATACCATGAAAATACTTTGTAATTGTTTTCTGCTAATGGAACAAAAAAAGATCTTTTTTTCCCCAAAATATTTTTGATGTTGAATCTCAGAACTATTCAGATAAAGTTGTTCATTTTAGAATTTCTGAACCTGCTTTTCTTAAAACATTTTACCCCAAAAAAACCTTTGAATTTTTTTTTTTGCTGGTGGAACAAGTAAATTGTACTTTTATTTATTTATTAATCACAAAAGAATTAAGATATAGTTGCTCATGTTGAAATGATCCTATTTTTCTTGGAAGCAACCTAAAATCCAAATGCCAATTTTTTTTCCAATTTTTGTATGAACTAAAATTATAAATATATAACAAAGTATTTGTGATATTTTTTTAATATTTACATTTTACCATTTATTTTAAACCAAATTTTTACCCATTCTAACTAATGTAAAATATCTTGGCTATTAAATATATATCTCATCTCATTAGCTGCACCGCTTATCCTCAGTAGGGTCGCGGGGGTGCTGGAGCCCATCCTAGATAGATAGTTAGATACTTTATTCATCCCCGCAGGGAAATTCACATCCCAGCTATCTTTGGGCATTGGGCAGGGGACACCCTGAACTGGTTGCCAGCCAATCGCAAGGCACACAGGGACAGACAACGAATAACATATATATATATTTTTAAATTAGAACAAAATGAGCAAAGTTTTATGACACTAAACCCAGTTGTGCAAAAAGAGTACTCTGATGTGCTTAAACCTTTTTATTTTTTTTATTCCTGAAATCAATATTGATTGCTACACTGCATTTAATTTCAACACTAATTTGAAAAATAAAAATTCCCATGATTCATTGCATAGAAAATGTATGTAAATGTATTCCATGTTTGGAATTTAATGATGTAAAAGTAATTGAGATAACAGGCGGCACGGTTCTGAGGTCATGAGATCAAACCTTCCTGTATGGAGTTTGCATGTTCTCCCTGTGCTTGCGTGGGTTTCCTCTGGGCACTCCGGTTTACTCTCACATTCCAAAAACATGCATGTCAGGTGAATTGGCCGGTGCACATTGTCCCTGGGTGTGGATGAGTAAGTGAGTTGTCTGTCTCTGTGTGCCCTGCTTCTGGCTGGCAACCAGTTTAGGGTGTCCCGTGCCCACTGCCCGAAGATAGCTGGGATAGGCTCCAGCACCCCTGCGACCTTAGTGAGGATAAGTGGTGCGGATAATGGATGCATAATTGAGGAAACCACATGAGGTATTGTGATGACCAAAGCTGTACATTTTGCTAAAAAGGATTCATTTCAAATTTTTTCTGCCCTTAATCTCAACAAAAATGTTATCTAATTTATTTTAAATTCAACGCGATGAAATCTTACCTGCCCACCTATACGGTCGAGTACGTTTTGGTGAAACAAGATGCAGGCAATGGCGAGCGGTGTAAACGTGCGTCCCATCCAGTCATCCGCGGAGAACTAACCTGTGTGGGTGTGGTGCTCGCTGTCCATATGGAATTACAGCGCGTAAACTGGGAGCCAGTGCATGATAGATGATCCAGGTGAGCGTTGTGGGTGCGAGGAGTTGGTCAGTAACCGCTTGGAGTTATTATTTTTTACGCCTCAATGGAAGGATATGACGAGACTTCTACGGACGAGACGGGTCGCTTATGCCCGAAATCAGAAGTTTCGTCAGATTGGGCTTACCTGCATAAGTCCATCATCTCCATTGTGATGGGTTCCCTTATGTCAGGGTTGGGCATGGTCCTCTTCATGCTGCAGTTCTCCAAGGTGTTGCAGGCGGGACCCGTCGCTTCGGCCTGCGTGTCGGTTGGGCTCATGTTCGTGGTGGTGGGTCTGGTCTGGATGCCCATTTTAAAGGAAAAGAGGAGGCGACATTGCTATCACCAAGTGGCTTGACTACTTGGGCGGATTCTTTTTTTATTTCGAGGGACGGTTATTCTTCACAGAATGTCAGCCTTTGTCCTAAAATGGCTGTATCAAATGACAAACTGATCCTTTTTCATTCCAGTCTGACCCAACTTCAGTCATCTCTTATGTGCACAGTTTGTACGGGTGCTTGAAATACTTGCAAATGTTTTAATTTTAATGTTTTTAAGGATTGAAAACGGCTTGAATTTTGGGTGAAGTGTTTGTAAATGCTTTAAATTGTTGCCATGTTTAAGTCTGTTTAAAAATGACGCCAAGACTTCTCTCCGGTGACTTTGCTTTGCCATTACAGTTTTTCATTCCTCATGAATAACGTCAGCTGTTTTTAGTTTGTATAGCTTTGTCCTATGATGCGTCATCGCCCTCTACGGGTCGCGCCCAAGAGGGCAGGTGAATGCTACACATAAACAGGGCAGTATGAAATGGGTATTATTTCAAGGATTATGTATCAATTATGGACATTTATTATGAGCCGAGCAAACAATTAAGGTTGCGTTTTGCAGTGTTAAATTTTAATGGGAAGAACTTCCTGCACCATAAATGTACGCTACTGTCGTGAAATTTGGGTTGTCAATGAATCATTTTAACAGATAATCGAATGACCAATTAAAAAGCCACGTTTATTCTTTTCAAACTCGTCTCGCCATTTTGGAACACCGTATATGATTTTAGATCCTTATATCAGGAAAACAAATAAAATATAGTTTTTCTGAAGGGTGGCTACACACAACTTTAAAGGAATTATTGTTACCGTTCAATATATGTTAATTACGAACCAAACACACTCTCGGATTTAAATAATTTTATTATACTAATCATCCACAGAGGAAACTTGTAGAGAACACAAAAAAAGCCTAAGAAAAGTAAACAAAGATGTTTGGATTCTAAGTGGCACCATTTAGATAAAAAAAACGCTTTAGCCTGATTATTACGGTTTTGTATTTTGATAGAATTCCCCCTTAACGTCACACAAATAACAATACCCAGCACTATGAGATGGACTATGGTTCTGGTTTGATAAAGGTGAAGGCACATTCTTAATGTCCTCGGTTGTCCAGCTGCAAGGAACTCTCAAGGCTGGAGACCCGGCCAGGAAGAGGACAACGGGATTCATTGTCGGAACCTTTTTTTTGTGGCTACGGGTCAGGATTTGGTTCTGTGCTGCTTGTGTGGCTGGAACCCGGCTCCCTGGCTTCAGAGACTCTTTTGACTTATTGCAAGGCAGACCTTTTGTACGCTTGCTGGCTTCTTTCAAAACTGATTTGCGAATGTTAGTAGAATTAAAATGGGAACAGACAATCACTAAAACATGCCAGGTAGAAATCAAATTTCCTAGAATACCCCAGTGACCCATCACTGGTGAGCTATTTTCAGAGCCAGTCAATGGGCCACTTAGGTGATTTTAGGGGGCTGCATGGTGCCCATGAGCAACGCATTGGTGATCCTTTTTTGGTGGTGTTGGTATTTGCATTTATGAATGCTCTGGTGAAAGGAAACTAGTATATAGTATTCTTACCATTGGCAATATAATATACAGTAGTAAAATTTGTATTGAATTGAATTCATTGTCATTGATATCAACATTGAGTGCAATGAGATTAGACATGGTAAACATGTAATACAGATTTTAAGCAGAAAAATAAGATAAAAGACTGTCAGTATAAATCAAAACGTATTTACAACATAGTGCTTAGAGATTGGTCTCACTTATCTCATTTCATTAGCTGGACCGCTTATCCTCAGTAGGGTCACGGGGGTGCTGGAGCCCATCCCAGCAATCATTGGGCAGGGGACACCCTGAACTGGTTGCCAGCCAATCGCAGGGCACACAGGGACAGACAACTCGCTCGCCCATTCACACCTAGGGACAATTTGGACCAGCCAATCCACCTGAAATGCATGTCTTTGGAATGTGAGAGGAAACCGGAGAAAACCCACGCAAGCACGGGGAGAACATACAAACTCCGCACAGGAAGTCCGGTAGCTGGATTTGAACCCACACAGGAGCTTCCCAAGACCTTAGAACTGTGCCTGCAAACGCGCTAACCACTGCGCTGCTGTGCTGCCTGGTCTCACTTATAATAAACTATAATCAAAGAATTGTGCATTGTAACAATCGTGCAATTAAGAGTGCAATAATATTTAGCAGCAACAAAAATTTACAAATATAAGTCGCAAGATATGTTTTCTCAGTTTTGAACACTTGTCTAGAGTGGTGATGGCCTTGGGGAAGAAACTGCTTCTCCTTGTTTGAAGGGGACCTGTAACGCCTACTGGAGGGCAACAGGTCAAAGAGGTGGTGGCCAGGTTGAGAGAAGTCCTTTATAATGTTGATAGCTCTACTGGGGTATCACAATCCGGCCGTTTCTGGTTGTGCAACGGCCACTAGAGGGCAACAAACTTTAGTACTGTGTAAGTACCGATACCTGGTATCGGCACAAAAAAAACCGAGTTGTAGAGAGTGAATTATCACATCTCTGGCCTTAACGCGGAACTCAAACGAACAGCAACACCAAGAGAATCTCTCAGCTGCTGATTCAACATTTCTTTCTCTCTCAGTCATTTGTCATTGTTGATAACCGCACACGGGAGCTGAACTTCGACCGTTGACAGCGCGGAGTTTCCGAAGCGCTGAACCTTGTCAGGCATGTCTACCTGCGTGGCGATGGAGGCGCCCCCGGAGAGGATTAACAGCGGAGTGGGGCGCTGCAAGTGCTCCTTCTGGTTCGCCGTGGCCCATGACGTCCTGGGCGTTTTCATCATGATGCTGGGGGTCTTCGGCGGTCTTGCCATCCACGATCTTTTCATATATGCCGGTGCTATTGTCATCTTCCTCAGCCTCATCTGGTGGGTCTTCTGGTATTCGGGCAACATCGACGTGCCCCCCGAGGAGCTGGAGGACGACGTAGGCTTGCTAAAAACCAGGAGCAAGGGACTGGGTCAGGCGGTGAGGCGGGTTTCGGACAGGTTCCGGAACTCTCTGAGGAAGAACGGATCCTCCGGACCCCCCAACTCCGAGACTTCGGTCTTCAGTATCTATGAGGGATCTGTGGCTTCATCGTCCAAGCATCTTGTGAGAGAGACACTGTCAATATGAATATTTGCAAAACTTACCCCAAACTTTTTACATTTATATCTGATTGTACCAATCTGAAAAGTACCTGTTTATAAATCTAAGAAATGGCTGAATAAAAATTCAAGATTTGTTCATGCCTGAAAAGAATATGAAGTTTGGTCTGGTGTCATGCATGGGTAATCATTAAACTACCGTCCACATGGTCTTATCTAGCTGATAAGATAAACATCTTGCACACTTTTACTTTGAAAAAAAGTGCTCTAGATGATTAAAACATTCTTGGCAAGATTTTTATGAGCAAATGTAAATGTAAAAATTTAGCGGACCTTGCAACGTTTTTATTCATTTAAGCTTAAAATCCTAAGAGATTCTAACGGATGGCATGAGTGTGACAACTGGGGGCCTAGGGGGACTGCGCACACCCGTGTCCACTTTCTCCCACAAAAATTTAATCAACCTTACCCTTTATATTCCTTTAGGTGTCAGGTCTTTTCCATTACCATTCCACTGCCTCATCAAGTTTTGTTTTTTGATTCTGGTTAGGACATTTTAGGTGTTGTTCTGTGCCCATTTGTTAGTTTTTGATTGTTTTTGTTTCCTACTTTGCACTTTTGTTATGAAATACCATCTTTATTTGAACACACCGGCCTCCTTCTTTCATGCATTTGGGTCTGCTACCAGAGGAAAGAAACAGATTTGTTTTTCGTGAATTTAGTCAAAATAAAAATGAAATACAAACAAGAATGGAAAGAATCATCTTAATAGGCCTTTTTTTGTTTTTGTTAGCTTGCATTTAACATTGTGGTATCAACTACACTAATACACATCATATTAATATGTAATAATATCGATTTGTTACGTGTTGTAACAATCATGAAAGTTTTCTTTCGGTTACAAAACTATCGTTTGCTGTATATGAGTTGCCTGTGAGCTGTAACAACTTGTTTCGCACCTGCTGCGAATATCAGTTTAACTAAAGTGTCAGGAAACTTACTTTAATTTGCTTTAAGTTTTGTATATATGACAAAAGGGTGGGATATAATAAGTTTTCTTTGTCCCACTGCCCTTCAGGCATTCCGTTATGATTTAGGTTATATTTACTGTCATGATGACTGATTTGGATCAACTGTGCCCGCTCATTTGGCGCCAGCCGCTGCGGGCTCCCTGATTGGTTCCCTGTCCGTTTTAAGCCCAGTCCTTTCACTCTCCTGTTGTCAGTCTGTCAGCAAACCTCTGTTTCTACAAGGCAAGCACTTTGACTCCCATCGGTCCCGCTTTTTGCACCTGTTTTTTCCTCCCGTCCGTTCCTGATTTCCCCGTTTGTCTCCGGCTACGACCTGTTTTCGACCCCGATTAGTTTGCTCTCCCGTCCCGGCTTACGACCCGTTTTTGATCCCGACCATGTTTTTGCTCTCCTGTCCCGGCTATCGACCTGTCTTTTCCGTCGTTAACACAGCCATCTCCCTCTCCGGAAGATCCACTTCCGTTTTCGGATCACAATCCGATTGTGTAAGCGGCTTGCTTCCCGCGTCCAGCGAGTACTGGATCGCGGGCGCTGCCCTTTCTCTTTCTAGCAATAAACTTGTGGTTAATGCTACGCATTTGGGTCCTGATTCCGTTCTGGTCGTGACATTTACACGTGTACACAAAGAATATAACTGCCTGAATGAACGAATGGATATCTAATGGTCACATTTTCTTATAGCCAACAATTTCAATTTTATTTACGGTATATAAAAATGAAGTCAACAAAATTGGCCTTTGTACTTTAAAATTTTTAGCTGAGTTTAGTCTTGAACGTTAATTGTTTATTTCTGTACATAAACAACAACCTTGCCATTACAAACAGAAGAAAAAAACAATTTCTTTAGAAATTTAATTACTTCTTTGTCACCTTTGGTTTTCGTCAATATTTTCTATCAATTCGTTTGCCTTTTCTGTTTCTTTTGTTAGTTGTAGTTTGTTAGCTTGCATTTAGCTGCTAATCTCGGACAAGTTTGTGTTTCATAAAAAACACATTTCAACTTAAATAAACGTCATTATGAAGCGTATTTATTACGTCTAAAGAAAATATCACAGGTATTTTGAATTAAATTAAAAAATATAGTTCGTTGCCTCATAACTAACAGTACTGATTTTATATTGAATTAATGTGCAACAATTGTGTACTGTTGATTATCTTTAGGAAGTGGAGCTTTTTTAGTTAAAAGGGTTTAGGATTATGATATTATATGGCAATGCAGTGCGATTGACTATTGAAAACTACATTTCCCATAAACCCTCAAACAAAGACACATGACCGCTAGGCCTTGTCACGTGACCCCCCACACAGCTGTCTCGTCAATATTTCACTTCCGGTGTCGTTGTCATAGTTGTTAAGACAATATGAATTTTCCTCCACGGTTTTAAAATTAAACTCTGAAGTTTTAAAAGGGAAATTGGATAAGCGCAGCGGTGCATGGAACCCCTGACACTCGTACGAGGGCCCGCAGAGGTTACTCAGCCCTTGCGAGGCCTCCCTGCCGGCAGACTGAGCATTGTTGTTGAAGCCGCGGTAGGGTGCGTCTAAGTCGGGCAAAAAAGATGAAGAAGGTCGGTGGGAAAGAGTCGGAAGTCAATACGACTAAGATTTTGTCCTCACAATGAACGGTGAGTTTCAATTGTTTTAGCTTAGTGTATCTGTACCAAAACATCTCACAAACTAGGATGTTCTGCATAAAAAAGAAGAAAAAATTACATCGAGTCCTCCAGCTGTGCAACAGATTTTCATTAGGCTGTCAAATATTCGCACAGTGACTCCTGTTCATTTAAATATGTGTTGTTTACTTTGGCCTAATGTACTGTATCATAAAGACAGGATGTGGATGACAGGGCGGTTATTTTTTTTCCAAATAGGCTTTTAAATCCACAGGGTGTCCACCAAGCCTGGCTACATAGGGGATAAACACATACTTCGAAAACAAACCAATTTTCGATAATCATAATGTTTCATCCATCCAATGTCTTACCCGAGGTTGGGTTTAGGGAGCAACATGGAAGCCCATAACTTCCTATCCTCAGCAATTCGTCCAGCTCATCAGGCGGGATCTTGGGCGTTCCCAGACCAGCCTTCAGATGCAGTTTCTCAAGTGTGTCCTAGGTCGTCCCGAGGGAGGTGTCTAGTTGGCATCCTTACCAGATGGCTTAGCCACCTCTGTTATTTTTAATGCATATTTTAACATACCTCGCAAAATTAATGTTAACTCAATCGAATAGGTCTACGTTGCTGCTAATGTCAGCAACACTGACTAATGATGCCTACTGTGAAGTGGTTCAGGTTTTCAATCCTTATCGAGTAAACTTTCCTTCAGAAAAAGAAAACAAGGGGAGGAGGTGCCTGATGAACGCTTGGACCACTCCATGACTTCCTGATGGCAAGACCATTTCTTCTAATCCAATTGGGAAAAGTGCCATTTAACCAATCTCTTAATATTCATTCATCCATCTTCCAAACTGCTTAATTTCACCAGCGGTGCTGTCTGCTGACTTCAGGCAGTGGGCAGGGGACACTCAGGACTGATTGGCAGCCATTTACAGGGCACACACATACATATTGTTTTAGGGAAAATTTTGACATGTCAATCCTTCATATGTGGGAGGAACCAGTAGTGAAAACCCAGTCAGACACTGGGAGAACATGCAGACTCCACACTGGGAGGCTGGTAGGTGGAATTAAACCAAAGACCTTTGTACTGTCAGGCCACCTTATTTCATAAAATTTTTGGGACAAACCAGCACTTAAATTACGAAATTCTTTTGCTAACAATTTGGAGTAAAAACAGTTTTACAATACAGATACAAATAGATAAATCGACAAAATCCTAAAGATTGCAGCATTAGCCTTCTTTTTCTGAGTCTACTTGACCAATAAGATTTTTAATACTTTTAAAAAACATTTCCCAAAAAAAGCTATCCTGAAATTAGATCGCACAAAAATCCAATAATCCAATGTTTTCTCTCTTTTCGTAGGCACTGCGCAAATTGACTCTAAGAGACAAAACCTCCTGGAGAGGTTACTTGATGCTGTCAAACAGGTTCGTAGTACATTTTAAAAAGTTTATTTAATTTAGCATGTGACGTACTAGTGGATCTTTGACTTTATCAGTATGGGAAGTAGTAGCTCATATGAAATAATTATTTTCTATCACAAGCCTCCACTGGGCAAGCGAAATATTTCTTGCAATATGTGTCATGATCCTTCATCAGTTGTTTCCTAATTATCTATACGTCTTCACAGTGCCAAATCCGCTTTGGAGGAAGGAAAGAGATAGCGACAGATTCGGACAGCAGGTTTGTAGCATTTGTCATCTTGAAAGTGCAGTGCCTTGAGGTATGGTGCTCAAAGATACTCAATTTTTGATCTTGTTACTCCCAAGTTTTTCTATCAAACTAAACCTAAACAGGAAGTGAATTTAACAATGGTAAAGCAAGTTAAGCTTCATACTAACAGACAAAACAAGATGTCACAGACAGAATAACTATTTTTTTTCAGTATCACAATGTAAATGTAAATATAAATGGTCTGCATTTATACAGCGCTTTTCAAGTAACCCTTTGAAAACACAAATGTTGAGGAAACGCATGTAGACAGACAACAAGATTTGATGGCAATCTCCTGGCGTTCGCAGGGTCATCTGTCTCTGCACACAGTTAGAGGCGGTGCTTCAGCATGGCTTGAGGAAGAACCGAGGTTTGGCCCTCACTGCTGCCGCCCTCGCCCTCAAACAGGCCGCAGGCTTCAGCAGTAAGGTGGAAGGAGGTAAAGCTTCAATTTTATTTTGGTGCAGTCAAGTCAAGTCATTTTTATTTGTATAGCCATTAATCACAAAGAGTCTCAAAGGGCTGCACAGGTTATTACACGGACTATTTTTCAGACTATTATTACACCATCCCCTGATCTGGAACCAACATGAGGGCAAGGAAAAACTCAAAAACCTCAACATGAGGAACATGAAGAAACCTTGAGCACATGTGGCATCCCCCTTTCAGGATTACCAGACGGCAAAGGATGTTGCAATCACCAATAATACAGGGATATATACCGGTAGCTCCCCTTGTATTAAATCAGAGATTGAAAAATTACTTCCATTTCAGCTGAGTTGCCCCACAATGGTTATTTTGCCACAGTTCGATCAAGTTTCACTATTAGCATCCAGAACTATGTTCGGACTGGAAAAGAAAAGCTCCACATTATTAAAAAAGCATAATGAAAAAAAAAACGAAAAATTAGAGGCTATTTCTGAAAAAAAATCAAAATTTTTTACTATCTGCAGGAAAAGAGGTTCCAAAAAAGATGTTTAATAACAAAACCCTGGTATAATGTAACAACCAACATGATAAGAAACAAGAAACAAACCTGCTGTGACCATAACAATGGCAATGAGCCGACACCAGAGGCTGTTGAGTACAGGCAACATTAAAGCTAGGTGTGATGAAAGTAAATTTGGGGGGGAATGGATGCAGGTGTGCGCAGTTATGCCACTCCACCCCTGGTTAGAACCTTCTGGGATAAGAGGACGTGCCAAATTCTGACAAAATATTCCCATTGTTAACAGATTTATTTACAGATATTTTTTTATCTAATAATTTTTTAGAAAATTTGCCAGTTAATTTTTTAATTAGAATTTTCCACAGAAGCGTATTTCATTTATTTGAGGGAAAATATGCTTGTTTTTCTAATATTTAAAAAAATGTCAAGAATTTGTTCTCATTTTTTAAAATTGATTTTACAAAAACAACCAAATGCCGGTTGCTTGAAAAAAAAAATATTCCCAAAATATTTATATAAAAAACGTATTTGTTAACAATAACTAACTATGCATGTCACATTTACAAAAAAACCCATAAAAATGCTTATGATTTTCTGCAGTTGTTTTTCAAAAGCATTTTTAACCGAATACTTTTGTAAGAAGTATTTTTAGGAATATAGACTTCTGCTTTGGGTATTCATGATTTCTGCCAAATCAAAAAATTATCTCTGTTACTTTTTTCTTTTTTTTTTCTTCTGTTTTTTTCTTTTCACTTTTCCTAAAAAATGTTCTCCTTTTTAAGGAATGTTAATTACAGTTTGAGAGAGAACAACATAGAAGTATACACATTGTTTTATTCATTTAATGAGTGCGAGCACACCATAAATGTGCGTTTGCAAATGGGTATCGTAGTTTATTGCTCATTCTGGAGCGCCAAAGGAGTTTTGACACTTCTCGATATACAACCACCATTCTTGACTTCACTAGCTCTGTTTGTATATATATATATATATATATATATATATATATATATATATATATATATAAACCGTTTGTGTGTCACACTTTTTTACTTGCATGCTTTTATTTCCTTATTTTTAAACTCTCAGTGTTGTGTGCCTCTAATGAGGAAGTGTGATTACAATTTCTCTTGTATTGGCATTGTCAACCAAACTCGAAAACAGGCCCACTGTTTGAGGCACCCTTAGTGAATATTTTAGATTGTCGCGACCGTTAATAACTCCAGCTCAACCATTATCATTTCGAACGTTTCTCCTGCGTTTGAACCCGAGGCTTGGCAGCAGGCTAATGAAGCCGAGACATAAATTTCATGCAGCGTTCCAGCACCGTATGCTAATCACATGCAAATGAGTTGTGTGATCCTATTAGTACGGCTTGTTTGAATGTTTAAAACATGTCACAGGGTTCAACATGGCTTTGCGATTAAGTGTGTGTGTTTGTGAATTTCTCCGACTTTGTTGCTAATTAGCCATAGATTTCATTCTTTCGCCAGCCCTAATAATGTCCCTTTTCCTCCTTGTCAGATTTCACCTTTTGGTTTTACGTGAAGGAGCTTCTGAACCGGCATGAGCTTCAGCGCTTCTACTCGCTTCGCCAAATCTCGACGGAGCTCGGCCGGGGTCGAGCCTGGATTCGTTGTGCTCTTAATGAGCATTCTTTGGAACGCTACTTACACACGCTGCTCGCCGACCGTCCGCGCCTCGGGTTGGTTTGGTGTTTGTATCAATTAATAATAATTCAAAAAATAAGGCTCATTTTTCCTCCAGGAGTGCAGTAATTGAGAGTAAATGCATATGGATAGGCTTAAATGCACTCAATTGGATTAACATTGCCTCTGTTTTTCCAGCACTTACTATGAAGACTGGGCTTTCATGCTTGATGAAGAGAGAGCCAGTATGTTGCCTACTATGGCTGCAGGTAAGTTTCGGGGTGTCCAGTGACCAAGAAACTTTTTTTCCTCAATTAAAAAGTTTCAGATGTAAAATGATGTCCTTAAATTGCATTAAAAACATTGTAAATACAATGTTGAGAGGTATTACAAATTTAAACACAACTAATGTAAAAATAGTTTGTTTTTTTGTTTTTTTTGTACAAACATTTTGTGTGAATCATTGACTACCATCTTTATATGTGTATAACGCACATTTTTTAAACCTAAAAAATAACTCCAAAGTTTGGTTGCATGCCATACACGAGGTTTTATGGTAGCATATTATCGTATTTGTGCAATGATTAATCAGTCGATATTATATATGGCTGACCGCAATCTCAAAACATTGGATGGAATCGAACCCAGGTCGCGGTCAGAGCTCCAAATCCTAATCATTAGCACACTAAATAATATAGATGACATATGAAAAGGCATTACATTTATCTCATTATCATACCATTTTTATTCACGGGACCAGAGATGACTTTTAGAGAATACAGAAAGTCGTCCTGAACGATATAGATGAATTAAAAAAAGAATGATGAGGGAAAAAAACTAGTCAAGTCAAGTCAAATTTATTTATATAGCTCTTAATCACAAAAATGTCTTAAAGGACTGCACAGGATTACAATGACACAATTAGCTGATCTTAAACCTGATGATGAATTGGGCTTTAAAGTCATTAGATAAATAAATTGTAAATTTTTTGTTGGTATTTCGTTCATCATTTATGTTATCAGTTGGTGATTTTAATCATGGCTGCACATATTCGACAACATATGCATTATTAATTTACTAAATGTACATTCAAATCATTTAATTAATTATAATTAAACATAAGCCAAACGATTACCCTCCTGACTACCATTAGTCCTGTAGTCCTTTCAGAGGACATTCTTATACCTCAATATCGCCCACCCAGTGCACCAAATTGCGTTAACTCTTTTGAGCTCTATAGAGTACATTTAGTTCTTTCCAATGAGACCAAATTTGGAGGGGTGGGGCTTTGTTTCTTTGACTTTACGGTAGAAGAAAACAGTTTCCCTCTGTGCAAGCCCTTTTTATGGGAAGAGGATTTAATACTTTTGATCAAACACATTTTGTCTTGAAATGGTGTTGCATTTTATTTAAGTGTGTTTGATCATAGTATTTAGGTGTTCAAAACATGTCCTCTGTTGTGTATATTTGTTAAGTTATATCATCCATTTTTCTCTTTTATATCCAAACATTTAAATATATTGAGCTTCAAGTAAGAGAGTAAAACTTTTGGCGGAATCCATGACCAGAAATAGCTATTACAAATTGAGAAACTCTACCAAGACCATCAATGACCTTATTGCTTCAGATTAAGAAAAAGCAAGTGTTCTCTTGTGGAGAATCAGGCCTCTCTTGAGCAAAACCAGCCAAGGATGTCTGAGTCGGTCAAGAACAGGAAAATTGTGCATTGGGGAGCCAATGGTTCTTTTTACTGCTTGATGCCTAATCCGCCAGTATGTACCGGGCAAATTAAACTAAACCCAACTGAATTCAACCCAACTTGTCTTGGCTGCACCAACTGGTCTTGTTGTAGAGTTTGTGGTCTACCAAGGCAAGATGACTTTTACAGCTACAGCAAGAAAGGGCATTTGGGAACAAGCTGTTCTTCAAGTCACAGAATCTGTTCCCCAAGGCACCCACCTGTTCTTTGACAGGTACTTTTCAACAATCGGCCTCCTTCACACCCATGACTTTAAAGGGTTGCTTCATGTTTTAAATTCCAATTGGACTGAAATTGTAAAACAATAACACAATATTTCTGCCACCAAATGTTCAGCATTAAACGCCAATGCCGTTTACCGGCAGAAATTGTTCACTTCCTACCTTAAATAACGATTTCCTTATGGTGTATCAAGTTATGAAACTATATCAAGTTTGTGTTTGATTTTATTTTTTTTTTACTTTCAAGTATGACATTATTGAAAAGGTCACATTTAGAACAGACCTAACAAGGGACTGACTGCATTTACCAGAACATTAAATTCTGGCTTCAGGTTTGAACTCCATCCTCTTTGCCATCAACATCGACAACAGCGACCTAAACGGGGGTCTGACGAGAACCGGGGCCTCTTCCGTGACACATCTGCTGAAGGAGTCGACGCAGGGCATCGGCAGCCTGTGGAAGGAATCCACGCAGGGCGTCAGCAGCCTGCTACGGGAGATCGGCACCGCCACCGCCGTGGTGCCTGGCTTCAGCCCCAAGCCAGACGGAGTCTCAGATCCACTGCCTGTTCTGCCACGAAGCACCTCTGCAGGTACAAAATTTGACCTGTAAAGAAAATAATTTGTCAAGTCATGTTTATTTATATAGCCCTAATCAAAATAAGACTCAAAACGCTGCACAGACTGCTATATCCCCTGATCTAAAACCTACAAGTGTGCAAGGAAAAACTCAAAAACCTTTGCATGAGGAGAATGAACAGACAGTACATAGACATTAACATGACTCATAACAGATTTTCTGGTTGACGGCTTCATGAGGTCAACATCATTCATAAGCTATTAAATATAAGTGTGTTTTTATGCCAGATTTAAATACTTCCACCGAGTTTGCAGATCGTTTCTCAGAGGACAGGCCATTCCAAAGCACGGGGCCCGAATAGAGAGCACTCTTGAACCTGTGGATATCTTCTTGGCTGGTGGATCACGAGCAGAAGAGTGTTTTCCGATTGAAGCCCCAAAGCAGTAACATAGGAGAAAATTAAATCTAAAAACGTTGAGGGCGCAAGTCCATGCAAAATTTTGTATAATGCCAACAGAACCCCAACATCACATCTTAGACAGGGAGCCAGTGCAGATCAGCCAAAATCAGGGTAATGAGATCAAACTTTCTTGTCTTAGTCCACAGCCTCGCTGCAGCATTTTGTACCTGCTGTAGGCTTTTGATGCTCGATTTCGCGAGACCACACAGTAGTAATAACTGACTAGAAGTAATTGAGATGGGAGGTAACAAACACATGAATTCTAATCAAAGCATCAGACTGGGACAGCATAAGGTAATTTTTAGCAATGCTGTGAAGATGGAAAAAAGCTGTTCTAGTAATATTCTTAACTTGTAACTGGAAGGACAGATTAGCGTCAAATGTGTCACTTAAGTTTTTGACTGAGTCGCTCTGGATGATATTACCATTTGTCAAAAATTACCCCTTGATTTGGCCACCCATTTGTTATTTGACCCATATTCAGGCTGTTTTGTGAAAAAATAAAACCTTTTAATCCCTTAACTTTCCACCGTCTTGACTGTTGATAAAAAAGTTGTGTCTTCACTGAAATTCGTCATGCCATATATCATTAGAGAGCTTAAACTCGTGGGATTCAAGATATGCTGACCATTTCATAACATACTCATCACAGAGACATCACAATTAGTCTGAAACAAGATACCCACAATTTATAAAGCTGGCATAGCTCACCTAGAACATCTACTGGGAGTCAGCTCATGAGTCTAATTCCTGCAAACATGGTGTGGTAACATTCATGAAAGTCCAGTGAATCCAACCATGTAAAATATTTACTCCAAAATACACGGTAATGACGCCAATAAAAAATATTCGTCTACAAGCATTCCTGCATCGTTTGACAATCCTTGTTGTAATTCATCTGTTTGGCTTCATAACTTCCCTTTAAAAATAAACAGACTTGTCAGATTCTTCTATAGCCTTTACTCTTTAGACATTTTTACTGACACCACTTTTGCCACCCATTGCAATCTGTTTTTCACGTTCCTTAGCCTGTTACGACCTATAAAGGCCTGTATTGAAAAAAGAAAATCATGACCAATTACACTTCAAAACTGTTTAGCCAATAGTACCAATTCAAATGTGGATTGACACATTGGTTATGTGACGACATTTTTAACATCAAGTTGTGCACATTAATGGTGTGTTTTCAATTCGGAGCCAAAGGTAAACGTGCGCAAGGCCAATCGTGATTCGTCTTTTAGAAAGCGAGGTCAAACATTTACAACTCTTTCACAATGTCTAAAAATTGTCCTAAGTAAAAAATAAATAATGCAAACCTTTAAGGCCTGTGAACTGGTCGTCTCCAAATGGCCACTTTTCAAAAAGCCTAGACATACCATTTGAAAAATGTGTAAAATACAGATTGTAATCAAATTTGACAAGGCACGAGTTAAGGCTTTAGGCTATTGTCTCACCTGTTTGTCCATGCCACACTCTTTTGCAGGAATTTGATTGCACACAAAAAATCAAGCGAGAATAAAAACTTTCTATTTCTGTGTGTTCCAATTCAGATTACTCAATGTTCGTAGCTCTTGCAGTGCTTATTTCAGTTTGGGACAAAAGCCCAGTGTGTTACCATTCAAAAGAAACCAAAAATGTCCATATTCAATGGTTCAAGAACAGCATTAAATTTACTTTGGGTACATCTTTGATTGTTATATTTGGGTGAATTGTACAGGAATGGTAAAGGGGTTAAAATAACTGGACAAAAATTGGTCTCTGTGTTTAAAATGACCTCAAATACTTTGTCATTATATCCTATTGAGCTTTCAAAATTAAAGGTCTGATGCGTTGTTTGAAGTGTCTTTAAAAGGTGTCCTATTAAGTATATGTCAACAATGCCCAACTGACGAGCCCTTATTTATTCCCACCACGCTGATTCGCTTTTATCTTTTAACAAAGCTGTTCAGGGCAGAATACATAAGGTAGGAGGAATGGGGTTGGCAGGGGGGATGCTGGTGAGTGACGTAATGCTCGTCCCCGTGGTGTGTCTGTTAATTTAGCAAGAAAATTGTTAAAGTAAGAAAAGGCCCTTAAGTACAACCCAAACCCAAGAAATGTTATAAAAGAAAAGTTTACTCGAGCGAGTCCAAGAAATCCACGTACTGTACTTACATACGCATCATAAATGAGCTGCAATCATGACACAGCCAAGAAATGGCAGCAGCAAGTAAAAACTTCCAAATTCTGTACAGCTCTTTTGTTTATTTCTTAAATTTATTCATATAATCTTATAAATAAATCTTTTTGTTTAGTTATTTCTACTATTTATTTTGAGTTTTAGAAACAACTCCGACAACTAAGGTGATACTGTATATTTTCATTTAAGAAACAACCACAATCCGAAAAAAAGAAAAATAAATACAAAGATAAAAATAAATACTTGGTACAACTCGAGGGACATATTTTTTAAAAGAAATGAAATGATCACAAAAATTGTTAACATATTAAAGTTAAAAATTGTTGATGAAAAAAAGAACCACTACATATTAGGTAATTATGTTTAACATTCCAAACATTCTGTAATTTCTTTCAAAAAAACATTAAGAATTATATCCTATTTAAAAAAGCCAGCCCCCAATAAAACACTTGATCAATTTGTTTAGTCATGAACCCTATGAAATGGTTATTTTTTTTTCTACACAGCAACCGACGCCAGGAAATGTGAATTTAATCATAATTAAATGATACCTCGTACACTTGATCCAAACAACAAAATAAAGTCATTCACTGGGTATTTAAACTAGCCTAAAAGGGCCCAGAATAGCGTTGAAACCTTGACATGATTTAACACGATTTCGTCAAAAATAGCTTTCCCTTTTAACACCTTAAAACAGACCCCCAAAATACATGGGGTTAGTCACGTGTCATCTGACAGAAACATGAATGCTGCATGGGGTCTCCAAGCCCCCAATGACACGTCCAACCTTCCAGACTTTGTTCTGACCTCATTTAACCGTCTGCCCTGTTCCATTCCATTGAGCCCGGTTGACACCATTTCTCGCCCTTGTGTTCCACTTAAAGGGGGGAGCCATGGTTAAAATTTTAAAACTGTGTGGTTCCGAAATGGAAGTGTGCAATTCTTGTTGTTATCCCGGGAGGATTTAGGCTCAGAATTGTCATGTTCTCATGTCATGTGTAAAAATGTTAACAGCTAGAAGTTAAAGTAGGTTTTTTGTTTTATGAACAAATACGTGTGACAAGCTTGAGTTATTAAAGCTCTAATACAGGGGTCGGGAACCTATGGCTCGCGAGCCATATATGGCTCTTTCTATGAGTATCTGTGGCTCAGAGACCAATTTGATTGCATGCAAAATTTCTCCATCTTGTTCAAAACCGGAGTTGTCTATCCTATCCAAGTACACGTAAAGCCAAACCAAAGCTAAACACGGAAATAACACTTCGCAGTATATATAGGGCACGTTTTTCACTACAATTTACAGTCAAGGTGTCACACAAAAAAAGGGGGGAAAAAACTCGTTTTGGCTGTACAACGCTAAAGAATCCTTTATTTAAAAGTTCACTATATAATCTGTGTTCAGTGTTCAGATACTTTATGATGAATCCACAGAACTGTAAATACGCCAAAACACTGGAAGAGAACTTAGTCATTTGATTGGGTGAGTGGGAGGGATGGGTGGAGCTATGCAAAAAGTACAAGCATTCCCTCCCATCTCTCGCCAAAGGTAAGCACATAAGGCTCCCTATTCTCAGAATGTTGTGACGTTTTTACAAAATAAATGCTTGCATCTGGTTTTGAAACCAATATGTATGAAAAAAAGGTTCAAAAGGAGTTTAACCGATCTTGAGTAATTGCAAGAAAGAGACAAGTTTAAAGTGGTATGTTTGTTGAATTTGGGACAGGGGCTCTGGCATTATTCTCTTTTCATAATTTTTATCAAATCATCAAAAATAAATGTGCTGAAGACTAAGCTTTTGTCTGGGGCGCCGGTTTAGCAATTGAGTAAATTTGTCTCATAATATATGGTGTGGCTCTTTCCCAAAATAAAATCAATATTTTTTGCTTTTATGGCTCTTTGAGTCAAAAAGGTTCCCGACCCCTGCTCTAATATAAGCTTTGAATCTTTCACAGCTCCAGTAAAATTAAGACTGCCGCGTTGAAAAAATTAAAATCAATTATTAATATCGTTGGCAACTAATTTCATCATTCATTCGTTGTGTCACGCGATTTTTGAGCTACTAAGCACTTTAAAGCAATATGAATAAGTGCATTGAATTTCGCTGTGAAGTTGAGGGTTGTAGTACCACTTTGTTCTGGTGTAGGGCGCCTCGAGACCGTTTTTATAAAAACAAGTACACTATATCTTACTTTTTTTTTTTAAATCATATTTATTAAACATTGCATCATTACAAACAAAATTGGCACAAACGAGTCGAACTCTACAAAGTTAACAATTTTCAAGGGAACAGAAAGTGCTGCAAAAATCCAGAGGGTAAAAAAAAATCAAACATTTATGGAATAAATGAAGTTGAAGAAAAATAACAATGACGTGTTTAATTCAACACCAGGCAAATTCCTATGTTCATCTTCGATTATTTGCACATTGGGAATGATAATCATATTGGAAGATTTAACAAAAAAAAATTCCTTGACAAAAGTTTGAAAAGCGGGTTTACATTTTTGACATTTTTTTGGGAAATACATTTGCTACTCATAAAAGGAAATGTATTGTTCTTTTGTTTGAGTCCAAATGTAATATGATCTTTGGATAAGGATGTAGGAAATGAGTATCTTGCATATTTGTATAGCATACATTTGCATGTATTTGTTTGTTAAATGATTTGATAAACATATGGATTTTTTTATTGTTTTGTATTATAGAATATTCTTTTGTTTTGTGCACTAAAATCTTTGAATAAAGAGTATGAAATTAATATTTTGTTTAAAAAAACATTTATCGATTTATTCAAAAAATAAAATAAAGCATTTTTTGCAGCTCTAAAGTGGACTTTGCCCCTCTTTCGTTCATTTCCCCAGATTCTGGTATAAGGAAAGAGCGGCGGAAGAAAAAAAAAATCACCAACATCATCTCCTTCGACGATGATCTGGATGGAGGGGATGAAGATGAGACCGAGGACGACTTCAAGACCCGGTATGCTCGCCCGGTCCAGAGCAGCTTGGAGGAAGGGATCAATCCCTTGGATCCGTTGTTTCCCGAGTCGCCGTCCTTAAACGGGCTGGGCGACGCCCCCGCTCCGTCTTGGGTTGGGTCGCCCTGTCACTCCCATACTCCACCGGTTTCTATGTCCCCATTGCTGGATAGAAAGAGCATCGATAACGAGGATGAAGAGGACGAGGAGGAAGGCAAATACAAACGCAGAGCTCAAATCCAGGAGGACGTGAGAAGTAATGACAGGTGAGTTTTTTTGAAATGGCGAGGAAGGGAACATGGGTCCTTGAGAGCTTAACAGTTCAGTGCAATGATGTCCATGCCTGGTTAGGCACAGTCAGATCTTAAATTGAATTAAGCTATTGTACAGCTAATTAATCATTTGATAGGCAACATTTAAAATGTTTCGTTTTAAATTTGCATTTATTTCCAAAATAGTATACAAACTGCAGCATAGAAAGGGCAATATTTTTTTACTCGATGCCACCATTTCCTGGCTCGTGTCTTCATTGCAGCCTCTGTCATGCTCTTTATGTTGTGTGTGCAAGTACGTACATTTCTTAGAGGCTTTCGAATAAAGTCTTCTGTTTTCATCTTTTTTGAGGTTTTGGTTGGCGTTTGGGCCTTTTCTTTCTTTCACCATTTTCATGCTAAACTGACAAATAGAAACCCCCAAAATAACCAAAGTCACAGCAATTGTGAAGAATAGAATAAAACATTGTGCAGTTAAATGAGAAAGGACTTGAACACTGAGTAAATATAAGAATTTAAGATATTTTCAATGTTATATTTCCTTTATGACAGTTGAGGCACCACCTCACTTGCCTACCCTAAATTCACATCACTGTAGTTGAATTAGGCAGGACTCTCGAGGACAACAAATAAAGTCCCCTTTAGTTTATTTTAACAATAAATGCTTTATAGGCTTAGAAATCTATAAATGTACCCCTTGATTTTTAATGTACAGTCTGTCATCTTGCTGCTATGTTGTGCACTGGTTTCATGTGCATTTGACAATACAGTGCCATCTAGTGGTCACATATTACACACTGGGGCTTTAAGTATGACGTTAGTATCAGCTTATTGTTGAAAAAGTATAGGAACCATCACAGGTGGTTTTTGATCGCATATTATTAGTGTACCTACTCCCTTCAATCCTTCTAAATAACCATTTTTGAATATTAAAAACACTCAATTACAATTGACCATCAGTGCAGAATGCTACACCATGATTTTTTACACAATATAGAAAAGACAATTGATTCTGTTTCCCCAAAAAATCTTTTCATATTGTTTCATTTCTAGGATATTGGTAGGAAGTCTATCTAGCGTGTCCACATGGAGCCCCGTGCAGGTGCTGCTGGACCACAGCAGCTCGGACATTTTTATCCCCATTATCCCTGATGCCCCTCAGCCAGGTATTGTTCAGAACAGTCAGAATTATGTTTAAATATCTCAACGCTGAGTTTTCACGTTTCAGTCAACTCTGTGGAAGACACGGCAGCCTTTCCCACTCAACGCGGATCATCGGAGCCGGCGGAAGACGGCGAGGGTTCACGACCAATTTTGAAGTAGGCACGCTAGAGAATCTGTTCCTCAAAACTGAAAGTGTCAATTCTGAATATTGTTGTATTTTAGTGTGGAGACCAGTCCACCTGCGCTGCCGGCTCAGCTCGGTGGCACTCTGCCGACATCTGCTCTTCCAGACTCCATGACAGTTGGTCAGTATCCAAACTATTTAGCGAAATATTTCTCAAAATTTTCCCACAAAGTGAAGTCAGCTGCATATAGTCTTTTATACTCCAGTCGGATTTATTTTTTTGGGTGTATTATTGGTCTATTTTGGTAAAATATTTGGTACTGTAGTGGTGCCATTTTGTAATACTTGACCACTAGATGACACTGTATAATATACTGCGAATGAAAACCAGTGGCACAGAGCGCAGCATAACAGCTAGACAAACCTTAGGTAGGGATTCCACTTTGTAAAACAAATAAAAAAAAATGTACCTACAATTTTTTATAGTATTGACTATTGGTATGATAGTTCAGCTTTTTGCCTCAAATTCAAATAAATGTTTTATTTTTTTTTTAAAGTTTTTGTCCCACTGAGTAGCACTAAATTGAGTGAGCTAGTGAGTGACGTCAGTCTTGTCATCCAGCTTACCCTGCACTGGAGCTGACACAAATATTTTACATCGACATGTTTGACGGTTTTATGCAATAAATTATTAACACTTTTAAACCCTTAACATTTTCTTTAGTATCTGGTACTGAATTGTTGGTCGATATAAAGCATCTTTGCCCCTGAATGAGTACAAAATTGAAATTTAAAACCTTGTTTATCAAATAACAAATTGCTATTTAATGCACAGTAAAAAAATGATAAAATACACAATACTTAAAAAAAAAATAGAATTGTAATGAAAGTGGAGAAAAAGAATAGGGGTCACTAACGTGGTGCTTCCGAGCACCAGATGCCCCTGCAGCTGAGTAGCCAGCGCACCGGTTCTGAAAATTGCTCACCAGTGATGCATCATTGATATTTTTTCAAAAAAAAAACAAAAAAACAGTGTATTTAAACACATGATCAGTTCTTCCAAAATCATTTTTGAAATTGGCCTTTGATTTATATAGTGGTACTTTTACTTACAAATTTTATTCGTTCTGGGAGTAGCTTTGTAGCCTGAAAACTTCGTAAGAGACGCATTTTGTTTGTAAATGCGCTATTTCGTTCCAAGCCCGGCAAAAGTACGGTATGATATTTTTTAAATGAACCATAAAAGAGCATCAGATCATGAAACAAATACGTGTTAAAATTAAATTTCCGCACATTAACGAGATTAAAACGAGAGGCAAATAATGTAAAAAAAAACTAAGAATAAGGTAATTAATGAAAATATACCTATTTGCCTCTGGTTCATTTAAAAACTGATCCAATGACGTCTGCTTTTGACAATCCATCGTAAATACGCGAGGCAGACGTAGCAATGGCCTGACTTGTCAACACTTTTCCCGGGTGATTCTTTTCCACGAATTCTGAGACTTGGTGGAATTTCGCTAAGATTTCTTTCATTTCGGATGATTGAATGATGGCTGCGTCCAAGCTATCTTGCCAGAAGCCCTCTTCCTCCTCGTCTGTGAACTCTGAATTGTCACGGTGACTCGGAGAGCATGCTGGGAGCCAGCATGCGCATTGGTTGCCAGGCAGATTTGAAGCGTTATCCAGTTTATTTATGTTTGGGAATAGCAGCGCGTTCTGTACTGTCTTTTTAACTTCGTAACTAGAGGCAATATTTTCCCATTCAGGTACTCCGTAACCTGAAATTTATGTGCGTAGAGACCTTTATAAGTAGAGGTACCACTGTATCTGAAATTACTCAGTGGCCTTATACAAGGGCAGATCATTTAGTGGTTGACTTAACGTCTAATAATTAAAACTTAGTACTTGTGTCACGTGGTAAGGCAACTGAAAACCCCTTCCCCCTCCCTAAAAAAACGGCCAGGAGAGGAACAGGTGCCCCCAGGCTGTACTTGCCCAAGACACATGACTGGGAGTGGTGCCCCTATGACCCCGTCGGTTAAGGAAACTGTGAAAATATATGATATTAAGGTCGGTCACTTTTTGAAATTTAATTTGTAATGAATTTAGATTTGCTACTTAACCTTTTACGTTGTTGAATTAATGTTATTGTATGAAAAAAAAATCCCACTTCAGAGCTAGCATTGTGTCCACTTGGTGGCACTGTTTTACCAGTAAAGCAGCTTCAACTCAATTTAGTAGCGCCTGTAAATGAAATTGTTGCATTTTATGGCAGCTGCAAGATTTCAAATGTCGACGGTTTTAGTCAGAAAAATGCCAATCACTTGACGAGCCGTGTGTGGTTCTTTTAAGCTGTTCATTGGAATGACACATTTTCCAAAAGCTACAAGACAGATGGAGAGAACAACAATAAGTGTATTTTCCTTTTTTTATTCACCCTACATCCCATATATACAGCTGAATCGCCAAGCTGCTCGTTGTCATGGGAAATAAAACAATCTCTGCGGATGACGCCACGGCTCGACAGGCTAAGAGAAAATGAGCTCATTTATAACATTCCACAATTCCGACATGCTGACTTTATGCAATTTTGTCCTCTGGAGTGTCATTCTAAAACGAGTGATATACTCAAATCACTCGCTTTTTTTGACCTAGTATATTGTTCATTACAAACTGTAACATTTCATACGCCTGAGCTGTTTTTTTTTTTTAATGGATAAAAGAGATCTTTTCATCCTGCCGTAGATAGTTCTAGATGTAAAAGATCCATTTTAGCTAGGCTGCCATAGAAGCCGTAGATCTATTTTAACTTGGCTGGCAGTGAATGAGTTAATCCATATTAAATCCACATTGTAATGTAATGATTGTAATTTTAATATCACAAAGCTTTCTAATTACAAAAAGGTTAAAATGTGCATTGTAGGTAAGTAACACTGAATTTTTACCCCTAATGGGATAGTGTGAATGATTTTTTGCTTACTCTTGGTTAAAAAGAGCTAACATTGATTTGAATAATAAGCAAAAATACATAACTAATAAATATAAAAATGCATTTTTAAAAATACCCTCAGGTCAAGAAATTTGCATTTATTCTAAATAACATGAGCCTCACCTAGAGGGAGCTGACATAATAGTTTGTTATCTTGCTGCTATGGGTACCTAAAAACCTTGAAAACCAAAAAATTAAGAAATATTGTGCAGTTTGGTCACTCTTGAGTCTGCATAGATTGTATTCTTCTTAGTTCTTTTTAGTACGGCTGTCTCTGGAATATACCCAGGAAGATACTTGACAAAACAATTTCATGCACATGAATGGATAATTAAATGAACTTTTTTTTTACATGTATAAAAACAAAATAAAACAAAAAAAAACCCGACAACCTACACGTATATTGAATACTATAAGTCACACTTTTTCATGAATTGGCAGTTCGTGGTACGCAGACTTCAAATAGGCTTATACGCTAGGTTGAAAAAATTGTTTATTTGTAATTGTATTCTGTTAAATATATCCCAATAATGCTGTATCAAAAAAAATCTGACAAGACGAACGCTACGGTCACTGAAGACCAGGGCTGGGGAATAACAGAATACATGTTAATGGCGTTATGTTATTAGGATAAAAAATGTAATCTCATTCCATTACAGTTACAGAAAAAAAGACTGAATCAAATTGCGGGTACGTTTAGTTAAAATAAGGATAACTTTGAAGGAATACAATTTAATTTAAAACTATATTTATACATACATAATGCGCCGATTGACTGTGTCCATCATAATTTCAATCACTGACACTAGAGAGACAGAGATGCGGGGCAAATTTTACAGACTGACAACTCATACTCTGTGTTCCAGGTTAAAGCAGTTCTCTTTTTGTCTGTACTTTTATTTCCCTTCAATCTAGCACTCATTTTGTTGAATTGGCGGGAGCCTGCATATTGGTGAGGGCAGCGCAGTTTCACGCTAGAGATGCAATCAGTGACATTAAGAAAACATGATTGTCTTTTTGTATTTTGTTGAAATTTGGTGTCAAAAATCGCTCTATGATTACTATATTGTGAGAATGTTCTACTTTGCGTAGTAAATCTGAATATAGTCAAGAGGTGTAGCATCCCCACCTGAAACAAGTAAAAGTTGAACTTGGACACAAGACAACCCAGAGTTTGTTGTAAATTTAGTATGTTTAAAAAATTGTATGTTTGAAAATATATTGGGTCTTTAATGTCTCTTGATGTAAACTAAAACTGAGCATATCTTGTCTGCTTTGTGATAAAGTTTTATTTTTGCTTGATTAACGATACAACAAAGTTAAAATTTAAGCACTTATATTTGCAGAACTGCAAGCAACTAACCAACCTTGGTTTCCTCCAATTATTTTTCAAGGTTACATTGCTGATTTATGTTTAACGTTTTGTAATTATATATATATATATATATATATAATGTTTCTTGTATTTTTTTTAGCATATTTGGTATTGGAGTAATCCATAGTAATTGAAAGTATTTAGGTTATATTACTGTAATATTTAGGTATTCACATCACGTTACTGCTTACATTTTTAAACAGGTAACTAGTAATTATATCAGATAACATTTTTTAAATAACCCTCCAAACCCTGCTGAAGACTGAACATTTTCTTAGTATGAATGAAAACCAGAGTGACGAGCAACAGGAAGTATGCTGCATCCGCAGGAAAATCACTATGGGAAAATGTCAAGATCATCCGGCACTTGACTCGTATTTAGTCCAAGCTGTCCATTAAAGTGGAGGTTATGGGCTACCTAATGCGTGAAGCCAGAAAAATTCTTTGCTAATGTTATTCTTTAAGTGTAAGTGCTTGAGTGTGCCGTTTGACGTACAGCCCCCGTTTTAAAGACTGTCTTTAAATATATGGCCGAGCTGAAGCGTTATTTCCCTCGCAAACATGCATTTATGCGAGGACCGAGGCTAGTCTGGCTCCAATCAGGTGGGGCCTGTCTGCAGGGCCTGCTGCTAACACGTGGTCTGGCTTAAGGTCATTTTTATTTCTACATGGCTGATGTTGAGGCCTCCCTACATTTAATTTATTTTTTCTTCACCACACTCCTCCTCCTACGCCCTACCCCAGAGACAAACTTGGCACTCCTACCCTGAGTGGCGAGGGGACCTACTTGTATCTGGGGCGATGCGGACACCCTCTAATTATGAGGACAAGCTAGTGGTCTCTCCCCCCATTTTTAGCGAGCAAAATTAAAAACTGAACTGGAAAGTTAATTTCTTGTTTCACGGTTATTTCTAGATATTGAGGTGGACTTTGAGGTCTGCATCTGCATTCATAGTTGCAGCTATTTAACAATAACGAATAATTTGATATCATGATACAGGTGGATGTGTATCGCGATACAGATCTCACAATACTCAAACGTTTGTGTCAAGCTGTTCAAACGATGTTCTTAAATTGGTAAAAATTGACAAAATGGTTGTACAAGGTATCAATACTTAACTGTGATGTTAAAATAGGACTCGATTTTAGATGTGTTTTAAATTGGAAGCTCTAATGTAATTTATATAGTTTTTTCCTGTATTTTTCTGCATTTGTATCCACTGAATATTTTTTTCCTGACAATTTGGATCATAATTTGCCATGGTATCAAAAATGCAGTTTGTTGTTTGCAACTGTTTTGGATCTATTTCAAATTGGAAGCTATTACTATCACTGATTTTATTTTTGTTTTGGTAATTTATTTACTTTTTCCATTCATGTTTGTATTGTTAAAAAACGTAGGCCACAAATTTCAATTAATTTTTTCCCATGTATTGGAAAAACTATTAAATACTGGATTTTTATGGATTTGGATAATGAAGAGAAAAGGAAATTTTTTTTACAGTACCGTTAGAAAAAAGGCCAACAGAGGGGAAAAAGCACCAGTGGAATAGTGGATTATTTGACGAGGTATCAATGGTATTTGCATTTGGTATCCATCTATTTTGATATTGGTACACAGTCCAGTTAATCCAGAGAGTATTTGTTCTAAAAAAGTCAAATGTAATGTCTGTAGTGACTATGATAAAGAAAAATATTCACAACAAAATCTAAACATTTCAGATGACAAGTGAACAGCCATGGTGTGTGTTTATGTATGTATAATACTCACATAATGTATTTTCTATTGCCCCCAAAAAAATCACTCTAAAAATATAGTTAAATAATAAACCTAAGATGTTTTAGCATACACTTACATGGTTTAAAATGTTTCTGAGTCCTGACACGTACTTTGTCCCTTGCAGCGGAGCTGCGCCAGGCCATTGTGGCCATGATGAACAGGAAGGACGAGCTGGAGGAACAAAACGGGTATGTGGAGGATATATGGACGCCTTATCTGCCGCCTGCAATGCTGAGTGCGGCGGCAGCTATCGGATAACCTTTCCCGTTATTATACCTCTCTTTGTATCAAGGCTATGCATTTTCATGCTGACTTTGCCACAAACTGATTCGTTTTTGTTGCCTCGGATCAAAGCTCATTTAACACGCACCAAATCAGTTATATTGTTTTGTTATTGGAATACAGCTTGATGGAGGTGGAGATTTTTTTAATCATTTGAGGATGACTACTAGTAGAGGAGCCCCTTACATAGATGAAAGAGGACAAATTGTGTCTGCCATTTTTTTTTTTGAAGACGGTACCCTCTAGATCAGTCTTTCTCAACTTGTGCGTCGGGACCTAAAAGCGAGTCCCGGACCCTTATACATGTTGAGAGAAGAAAAAAACAAAGGGTCATTACACTTTCCAACAGTAGATAGAGATAATGCCCTGCTCAAGCTCTTCTCCCTGTTCAACAATGTCTAAATGGTGTTCGAAAGGGACCACATCTTGTTTGATTTAATTTTATTGGTTTTATTACCTTTTATGCCCATGATGGGTCCCAAGATAGTTGGTGATTAGGGGAAGGAAAATTGAAAATAAATTACACATTTTTGACTCAAAAATGAAAATAAATGCAAAATATGAAAATGGTATACGAGTGCCATCGAAGCTCTGCTAGATGGTTAGAAATACGTTATATATTTTCAGCTTTTTACCAGTATATTAATCTTTATTATGTACATAATTTAATAAGTAGCATGGTTTAGGTACACATTTTATATATTTTTTGAATTTCTTTTAGTATGTGGCATCTTTAAAGCAGTTTTAGGGTGGCGCTTATGTGCGATGTAGGCTTATATGCCAGATTTTGGTACTTGAAGTTGTTTTGGTTTTGCTGGTCATTTTGATTTGTTTAAAAAATATCTCTGGTTTAAGCTGTACAATCCTTTCCTTCCCATAAATTTAGGAAGTGGAAAGTTGTTCTTGATTTGGGTCATTGCTTGAAATTTGGGTGCAACAGTGGGTGCTGAAGTCGAACCAGTTGAGGACCTCTGCTCTCGATGAGCATGTTTGTAGAAAATCCGATTTCCTCTAACATTTAAAGTGATGGACCACTGGAGGTCATTGTAACTTGGAATGGAGCTATAGACACACTACAGATGTCTTATGGATACCATTTGGCAACATTCGAAAGCTTGCCTCTATATTTCCCTGCTTGTGCAAGGATGATTTTCAGCCAGCAACAGGACATGAAAGTTTGCGTCAAACCCCATGACCAACAGAAAAAGACCACAGAGCTGGATACACTTGAAGCGGCTGAAAAGAGCCAATGTCTGGAGTTGATCAGAATTTGTGACTTTAAAAGAAATTGTGATCATGATATAGTATTCCAGGCTACTACTATTTTAATCTGTATATATTGACCCGTCTGATGCAATATAATCAGACGTGCCACTCTGTTTTTTTGGTAGGTCTCTTCGTAGCCTTTTAGATGGAGAAATGGAACATTCGGCTGGTCTGAGGCAGGAGATTGAACTGCTGAAGAATAAGTTGGCTGAGCTGGAAGAGAGACACACTGCCAAAGTCCAGGCACTTGCCAGGTGATGTTCCTTTAAGGTTGTTAAAAAAAACTAGCAAAATCAAATTTCGGAGTTGTGCTTAAGTCTCTTGAACTGCCAAAAAAACAATTTAGGTAGTGAATGAGCTCACATTCAAAGTTAGTCATAAAGCGACTGAGGCTTTTACGAACATCAAACCATGGCACTGATTTCAGGCTTGCTTTAGAGCGTTCCTGATATTTCAAGTGAGTGAATCCTGCACACAAAAACACTTGGTGTTACATCAGCCAAAGAAAGCCAGATCAGATCAGAAGATCAGAATGCCAGCTACGAGCTTCATACTTCTATGTTGAGATTCTCAACTCATTACCTGGTTTAAGATGTTTTTTTCGTTCTGTTTAATTTTTATGTATGATTTTTTTTAACAGTCTACATGGGTATTGATGTTCAAATGATTCGCACCAAAAAGCACGACTGCAACTAATGTATTCTCATACCTGGTTTGAACCTTAACAAAAAATTATACGGGAATACAATTAGGTATGAGTACAAATTACTATAGAAAGCTATTTATATTTATTTATAGTTATCATCTAGTCTTAATGTGAAGTTTTTTTCTTGTCTTTAAAAAAATAGCTTAACGATTTTCTAAAATTGAAATGTTTATTGCTTTTAGTCCAAAAATGTATTAAAAAATACTAATTTTCAGTAGATTTAACAAGAATAGGACAGTGATCCCTTGCTATATTGCGGTTTTGCTACTTCCCAGATTCTCATCGAGCGTTGTGCTCTCCATTCCAATTGGTTAACATTGAGTTACTCAACTGGTTACCTGCTCTTTAGTGAATTTCTTCATTTAGATATTCAGCAAGAAATCACATTCCATCAACACCCGACATGGGCACTTTGTTTGAATTAATCAGTCGGATTCCAGTACCAATTCTAAGGCAACTGCTGGGCACTAGCCAGGAATGCACCGCGCCGACGAACGCACCATGAAAAAAAACAAAGGATCATTGTATTTTGCAACGTTCTGTTTAATTAATCTAAAGTGCTGCTGCCTGCTGGCCGTTCTCTGTAATTTTAAAACTGCATAGCTTCTAAAGCGAATTTAAATTGGCAAATGTAAAAAAAACAAAACAAACAAAAAAAAGGAAAACAAAGCAGTAGACGATAATTCTAGTTATTGGGTGTCGACTCTCTGTTTTAAAAAGACTGAATAAAACGTCTTTGGCATTGAAGTGATGGTATCGATCAGGTTTTCTGCGTCTTACCTCACACACGCACACGCACACTTGTTTCTCGAAAAGAATCGATTGATGTCAAAGAAGCTCTGGTTTAATGAATTGGGAAGGAGGGGGCGTCCAAATGTTTCCTTTATCGTTGTTCCCTCTATGTTCAGATTTCCCACGTTTCAATAGGTCTTTTCTTTCAGTACATCCCCTCCCGCTGCTTCCTTTTATTAAAAGGACGTCCAAATCCAACGGTTTCCTCAACTCATTGATCGGTTGCCACACGGGGTAGTCTGCCGCTGCAACTTGCCTTTCAGATAAGCTGCTGAGTATTAGTAAAAGCAGCAGAGATTGTAGAAGGATTCAATTGTTCAATATTTTGTCTGAGCTCAGTGTAAATCCAGCCCTAATCGCATTAGATATAGCCAAGTGCACTCTTAATTTTGTGCATTTTTAGTTCACTTTCCAGGCTCAAGCTCGCTCTATCTCAGCAGTTTTCTAGTGACCAGCCAACGCATCAGCTTTTTAATATGCGATGATTTTCGCATTCGCACGGTGTATCTTAATGGAGCAGAAATAGCAGGCGAGGGACAGAGGGGGAAGGGGTTCCTCCTCGGCCGTGCAACTTGGAGACCCACAAATCCCATTGCGTCGTCAGTGGCTAAATCTCAAGCGGTTCTTTTCTCTACCGGTCCAAATCTGGCCCGATCAATAGCAGCTATAAATACCGGCCAAGAAGCAGCTTGCAGCTGAATGGAGGACGGGAGCTGTCTGCAGCGTTTATAGGGAGAAGGCGATGGCCAATGCATGATTTTTTGTGGTTGTTTTTACCTCTCTGTTGTTATTCACAATACGTACCACACAATCTACAGGTTTTTTTGCGAGTTATTGAAAAAACATGTGAACTATGACACACTGAGATTCTGAACTCATTCCCAACGTCAGCTAATGTTGATTTTAGGTGGGCTGATGTTAAATAACGTGCAAAGTAACTTATTTTCCCACGGCCACTCTCCAAGTGTAGTAGACATTAGTTATGATCTCAGCAAATTATCCGTTTCAACGATTTCAATGACAGATAATTGCTTGTTTTAAGATTTGTTTTTCTGTGTTTTACTAGAAAAAATAAGTTAAAAATAGTTAGATTGGAGAAACAAAACAAAACCTCATCATGTACATTGGAATTATTTTATTGTTCCATTAATAATTTTTGCTAATTATAGTATTGATATTATATGTTATTATTTTATATTTATTGTTATGGATTTTTAAATATAATAGCAACAATAGTGCATTTGATTTATGGCGAGGACATTTGGCAAAAATCTCTGCAAATTATCAGTCTCAAGCCTTTCGATGGTAGACAATTTTGCATTTTCTTTTGTTTTACTAAAAAGTAATTTAAAGATGTTGTAAAATTGATTTTTTTTTTTTGCACAAAATTACCTGATAATGTGCATAACCCTGTTATATTATATTCTAATATTTTTTATTTTGTCATTATTTCTTATTGACTTTTTAATATAATAATGATTATGATAAAGGATTAGAAAGGTAAATTATATCGGTATATTAATCTAATGTTTTTTTTTTACCATACACTTTATTTTGTCCCCCCAGTTTTTTTTGGGGGAAAAAAAAAGATAGTAGGTCATTTTGCAAATTTTTAAGACTGAAAATGAATTGCAAAAGATAAACAGTACAAACACTTTCAGTCTTGTAAGATTTCAGTTTTGTTATCTCTTAGAAAGTCAAAGAAGCTTAAAGGACATAAATATTCCTTGATGAATCAGGGATTTTTCATGTATAATGTCTTTACTGAAGGTCAGGAGTACTCAAAAGTATTTTTCCTTCTGGTAAATGAGCAGTAAATTGCAACTGGTGTGCATTAGTCTTTGATTTGCATCTCTGAAGGTGTCTTTGTACTTTCCGGTTATTACCTCCAAATAAATTCACCCAAGCTGTGTTTGGTGTGCAATAAGATGACTCAGAGATGCAGAAATAATAACAAGTGCTGGGGTTTAAAAAAGAAATGCAACTAAAAGGGATTTTGGCATTTATTACAAGTAGTTGAATTTCGAGTATTTATTCAATTTTTTGGGGGGCGATTTCTTTAAAGATACAAACATGAATGTTTCTCTAAAAAGACAATAATAAACGCTGATTAATATCTGTTTTTGTGTAAAAAAAACGGGAGATATTCTTTTCCGGTTACTGACTGGGTAAGCGGGTCAAAATTCATGCAGCCTGAGCAATGACAGTCTGCAAGAACAGTGCTCCAGGCAAGGACTTAACTATAGCTAAAATGGCACCGTGCCACTAATTAACGTCACACATACTCTCATTCAACATTCTGCTATGCGACAAAAAGTTGGACTTAAAATCTCCATTTATAGAAATAAAATTCCAACTACACTTCACTGCTAGCCTGTTCCATATGGTGTAATTTATCTATCTACTATCTACCCTGGTCATATCCCTTGAGAGGGGTGACCGACAGCAAGACAAACACATACACAAAAACAAAGAAAATTGAAAAAAAGGGAAAAAGTAGCAAAAAACGTACACAAAAAATGTTTTTTGACCATGGCCAACCAAAATTCCCAAACACCCAAACAAGTTGAGCACCTCGGCACGCAAGTTGGTCATGCTTTCGTCCCTCCTGATGAAATGGGACACAAGAAAGCGGCCATGTCACTCGGGTCAAGGTGACACTACACACTCTTCTGTTCAACAGCAGGGCCCGACAGCATTCACTGGTTTACCCCTGCCGCATCATACAGGTGCCTTCCCATCCCTTAGAACACATCTAAACATCCCACTATCCTTTTACAACATCTCTCCACTCATTCCTATCACCAACAAGAGCTCTATTTTCCACTATATTTAGACCTCTTTCCTGCGGTGCACTCATAACACCATCCATCCAAATCAATCGCGGCCTTCCTCTTGCTCTCCTTCTATTTACTTCTGCTCTGTAGATCCTCTTCAACATTCGCTCCTCATACATCCCCTCCATGTGTCCAAACCAACCAAATACTCTCTTGTCCACGCGCTTACTCTGTTCCACTACTATTCCAGTTCTGTCCCTCACAATTTCATTTCTCAGTTTATCCAATCTTGTCACTCCTAACATACTCCTCAAATACTTCATCTCAAAACATTTAATTTCCTTCTCAAATCTGCATTCAGGCTCCATGTCTCTGCACCATACAACACAGTCGGCACAATCACACTCTCATACAGTCCCCTCTTAACATCCATACTCATACTCTTGTTGCTCATCACTCTCTTATCACAACAACTTCTCATCACATTACCATCACCTGCCACAATGCCTCTCTATACGGTGGAATAATAACGACTATTGGTAGAATTGAAGAGTATGTCATGAACCATGCAAGAACTTTTCAGCGCCCAGTGTTTCCTGTGACGTGATCTTACGATTTCAATCATCATGACGATCGCTGATGTACAGGCAAGGTCATCCCCCTCTGACACAACAATGACGGGCTTTGTTGTCTTTTTTGCGAAGAAAAAAGCTTTAAAGCGTTAATTATTTGTATAATAGTACCTCTACTTCTCTATTTACAAATTCAATTGGTTTCGGCAGTGACGTTGTATAATGTAACCGTTGTAGATTGAAAAACGTTTTCTCATTGAAATTAATTGAAGCGGGATTAATCCATTCCAAAGTCATCGCCCACAACCAAACCACCATTAAATCAACTGCAACTGCCTTATACTGTAGGTACACTGATGTTCAGTCAGTTTTCAGAATTATACCACATAGTATAAATAATGAGGAATAAGGCTAAAGAAATGCAAAGAATGACATTATTGTACAGTATGAAGCTTTATTAGTCAAAAACAGTTAAAAAACAAAACAAAAAAAGATACCTCAACTGAAGAAAAACAATCTAATTTAAAAAGTCAATTAAATGTCTTGGAACATTTTTCCACTCACTGCGCCAGTTTGGTCGCTGGATGCATAAATTTGAGACGGAAATAAACCGAGCTCTAGTGGCTGCAACCAATGAATTATTGGACTAAGCCATTTAGCGATTTAATGCATGGGGGTTGCAAGGGTCTCACCTAGCTGATAATCATGTAGGATGTTGTTGTTACTTCCTTGCGCAAACCTTTAGTGGTATAGTCACTAACTTTGAATACTTGAAATGATAATATAACAAAGAAGATTTTTGTCTGACGCAAACTTCCGATACTGAAACATTTGTAAGCTGGGTAAATTGTAGAACGAGGTACCACTGTACTTATGCCGTCGCTTTTGTCACCACACTACTTCATTGCGCCATATGGGCTGCCTGCTTACTCTCATTCGCTGGATACAAGAAGCAACACGAGAAAGTGGGGGCTTCCTTGATGTATGGACAAAGATCTGATCAAAGCCCCTCCTGTCATCTAATGGTGATTTTTCGGAATGAAATAATTCGCTGAAGCTTTATACTCACTGATGAACTGAGTCAATTGGTTTACAATATTTGTTTTTTAATTAAACAATAAAACTTTTTAAAAAAAAAATTTTTTTTTTATACGTTTTGCCACTAAGAGACAATGCTTCCCAAAATGTATTTATACATTATGGCACTAAATGAGGTAACGCGTTAACCAGAAATATTACATGTTAAAGTTGGGGGCAAGTTAATTCCATTTTTCTGTTAGCCACATTTGTGATCCATCTGCATGCTTTGTCTAAAGCTGTGTCTTGAATAGCGCAAGTCTGCGTTACATCAGCAGAAGGTATTTCAGTCTTTTATGGTTCAATAATTTGACAACAACAAGTTCAGTATTAGACCAGTACCTCAAAAACAAAAGAAAAGGCGAATACAACCACGGTGAGACTGCAGCAGTTTAAGTATTGTTTCTTTGGATAATCGTTTATTCACAAAAGGGGACGTTTGCTGTTAATAAAAGATTATCGGATCAAACGGGACCTGAAAACAGAATAAAAAAAATAGTGGGCTGCCATTAAATGTTTTACGCTGGCTGTCATCCTGTCAAAGCAAATGTCAACGTTTTAATGGGGAACCCCACCACGCCGAGGGGCATTTTATTGCTGTCTTATTCGTTTTGCCTCCTACTAAATTTGTATTATGCTCAACTTTGATTTGTCGTTGGTTAAGAAATCCACTGAATGAAAAACAAATCCAAAAATAATTATTGTATTTTCTAGACTGCGTATCCAAGATTAACACCAGGCCAAAATTTCATAAAAAGGTAATGGGCAAAATTATTGAAAAAGACTACTTGTTTTCAGCATTGAAAAATAAAAGCTGACTTTCGGCGTAAGAAGACATTAGTTTTTAGTGGATGCAAGTTTCTGGAAAGTCTAAGATGAAGATGCAAGTTTTCGAAGTTAGAAGATAGCCTAATGCGTAACTGTGAAATTATTTTCTGCACTTTAAGGAGCACTGGATTATAAAGCACACCCCCAAAATAATAGTCTTGTCATATATTTTTCGAACATAAGGTGCACCAGACTATAAATGGCATTAAATTGAAAGTAAGCGCTACTGTGTGTGTGTGGGCAAGTGTAAACACTTGCAGTATATATATATTAATGCAACGATTGATCAGTCAAAAAGTCGCTGATCATAATTGTAAAAGATTGTATGCAATAAGAATCGAACCCGCGTTTTGGAGGTCAAAGTGCTGACACTTAACCAATAGACCACTTGTGATATGGATAACATATCAAAAGGCAATATAGCTTATTACATTATCACAATTTTACTCATGGTGCCAGCAACAGCCAGCCTAGTGCATTCTGATAGGTTACAGTCAATCCACTTATTCGCGTGTGCATCAATAACTTCTCTGTTCAATATGTATACATACGTTAAAGAGCTTGTATAGTTTGAAATCTGTTTTTTATCCATTCTCTTACATTTGTTGGTGAAGACGTGGAGTGCCTGTTTAACCTATCAGAATGCACTTTGCAAATCAGTGTTTTTGGGACTGTCAGTAAAAATGGTGTGATCATGAGATAAGATCTAATGCCTTGTGGTGTGTCGTATTTACTGTAGGTCTAGTGATAAAGCGATGGCGCTCTCACGTCCACTGACCAGGTTAAATTACCGTTGCATACAATGTTTTCCAATTCTTAGTTTTTAAATTCAGTGATGTGTATTGATTTGATCAATCTTGGCACAATCATTGCTCAGATATGCTAATATACCAGGGGTGGCGAACATGTGGCTCTAGAGCCGCATGCGGCTCTTGGCCAATAAGAATGCGGCTCTTTGCCTCATCATATTTTCTATATACCGTGGCTCTTTGCCTTGTTTCATGTTTAGTTTTTTTGTGTGTATTGAGGGTGGACACTTTCCTTGAAATCAACACAAGAACAATACTTGTATCAAAATGAGAGGAGTGTGTTATGGGAAATAATGTTTTTAATTGTGTGTGTGTTTGTGTGTGTCTGTCTGTCATGGCAGGTCAGTGCGTGGTGTGGCTCTTTGACTCTCACAGTTAAAAATGTCGGCTCTTTGTGTCAAACTTGTTCCCCACCCCTGTAATATACAGTAAAATGTATGTAAAAACCTTGTATGTTAATGCAAACCGATAACTACTGTATGCATTTTCAATCTTATTCACCGTTTTCTGCGATACTTAAGGCACATCAGGTTATAAGGTGCCCTTTAAAGTTTCTGTCCAAATTTGGGGTTTCAGCTGTGCCTTACAGTCCTGAGAGTATGGTATAATTTTGGTACTGATTGTTTAGACTCTGGGGAAAAAAAACGTCATCAATCATTTTTGGTACTGAATGGTTGTAGTCTTAAGACATTTTAAAACGTTTTTGGTACTAAATGTTTGGACTCTAAACATTTTTTCAAAACCGGAATGGTTAGACCATAAAAATCCAATGTGAAACCTTCTGGATTCTGAATGAGTGTTTTAATTTAAATGCTACAAGTTATAAGATCTTCCCACAGATCTTATCACCAGACTTTCTCCGTGAAATGAGACTCATTCCAATATCTGTGTTAAGCGGCATGTGTATTCAAGATAATTTAATCACGGCGGAACGGGACTGTGGGCGGGTCCGATAAAGGCCATGCTGGAAGTCTATGCGCCTTTTGTTGGCGGGGAATGAGGTCCGATAAGCAGCGCACCAAAAATTACCCGTGGAGAATTAAGCAAGACAAAAAACATTGAATGGAACCTGGGAGGGCGGAAAGCCTGTGTCCGACTCTGATTGATTTCAGCGCCGTGTCAATGATGTTTTGCCTCCTGCCGCTCTTAAAGAGATTCCTTGCTCCCCACCTCAGTGATGTTGATTAAAAAGGAGACTGACTCAGACCTTCACTGTTTTTGGGTTGGCTAGTTAATAAACTGGTTCCATCCTCATAGAGCCACTCACATCCAAAGTCAGACATGTTTCAATGGAAAATGTTTGAATTTTCTGTATCTGGCACACAAAGGAAACAATATTTACAATGAAAATTTTATTTTTTTGATATTTTAAGTATTATTTATTCATTAATAAAATACTAAAACTAGTTCCACCTCTTCATGTAGTGTGTTTTGGGCATGTACAGCCTTACTGTGCCTACAACTCCAGGCCTTTTTTTAGGGTAGGTATTTGCTACCCCACATTCCATGGTATCCGGTAGCAGGAGAAGCCTCCTGATCTGAATCTGATACGGCACCTTCATCATGTGGTTGTCGTTGTTGTTGAGTGCAAAGCTTCATCCCGCTCTGTAGAGATGAGAAAGCGGCGTGTGAGGATACTGATACTAGATCCTAAATCACTGGGGAAAATCTCTTGTAGTGCATTTCTTTAAAGGGATTATAAAATATCATTTTTTTACAATTAGGCACAGAAAACATATTGTCCTTTCCTACAATCATGCAGATATGCTCCATACGCGCCATGGATCTCCAAAAAAACAATTTTCAAAGTGAAAGGTTTGATTTCATACCCCCTAGAGCTGTGACGTCACCAGTGATATCGGGAAGCAAAACAAACGGCGTGTCCTGGTGAAAAACAGCGATTGTAGTAATAAGCGCATGCATAGCGCTTATTTTCACCTGGACTGATTGGAAATTCGCCTACCGTGCCGTTGGGGGACTTCTGACTGTTTTTTCCGAGGCGCGTTCTTTAACCTTCAAAAGCTGCTTTGGGTAGCTTTACCTGCCGTCGTGTTCAGCGTGCATTTCATGTATTGCCGCTTGTCTTTCAATTATTATAATATTTTTCGGATAGCTCCCCAGTAAAAGTGCGGGCTCCTGAAGGCTTCCAGTTTTGTTTGGTCTATGCTAGCAGTGCTCAATGTTTTTTCTCCTGGTTGGGTTCATGTTTTTTGCTGCCATGGCTTGTGGTTATCCTGGCTGCTTACTGCATGTTTCAGGTCAGCTGGCTTCCAGTTTTTTTCTGCCATTCGGTCCCGGTTCGTGATCTGAAGCAGCCAGCTAGCTGGCCGTGCCCTGGCTAATTTGGGGCGGCAGTAGCTCAGGAGGTAGAGCGATCGTTTTAGGATTAAGGGATCCCAGTTCGAATCCCGGCTTGTCCGTGTTACATGCCGAAGTGTCCTTGGGTAAGACACTAAAAACCCCAATACCCCCAATAAGCAGGTTAGCGCCTTACATGGCTGCACAGATCACGGCCGCTATTGGGAAATGTGAAGCACAATGTAAAGCGCTTTGGGAAGTCATTGACTTGAAAAGCGCTATATAAATGCAGATCATTTCATTTCATTTCATTTAGCCCATGTTAGCTCTGTGTGTTATTTTTGCTAGGTTGCCCCATTTGGGCTGCTCGACATTTGTTGTACCATTCCTGCACCCACCTGCGACACAACGCTTAGCCATTCTCCACAAAAACTACCAAAACTTGGCTTAAAACAAATCCTTTTCGACTAGTTTACATGTAAGAGGGTGTTGGTCTGCGTCACATGACGTTAGAGCTCAGGAAGTCTAAGACGAGACAGACTGCATTATCTTGGAAAATAATTGGAATATACCAATTACATATACATGGATATTCTGCAAAATATATTATTTTCTTAACATTTTGTTTGTTTTAGAATTTGTGAATCCCTTAAACCTATTTCTCTAGTTAAATATCCCTAAAGTAAGAAACCATGCCTGATATTTCAATTACCACATTTTGCTAAATTTAGATATTACTTTTCTTATCATGGTAAACGATTGTCTTGGAAGTTAAACGACTGTCTTCCATCTTCTGTGTGAGTTAATTTTGCTCATTTTAAGGTTATTTTTTCAGATTTTATACACACAAAAATAAATGAAAATACAGGAAATCTAGAAAATAATACTTAGCTAATTACAATTTCCTTCCAATGAGGTCAGAATTTATGCAGTAATTTGCAATTTATTTTGTTCTCTGCAAAAGTAAGATGTAAAACTATTACCGAAGATTTTGCTCAATGATGTTATGGAATTCATCCATATTTTCACTACATTGCCCCAAAAATGATTGCCCCACTGGCAGTAAATGTGATCTCTTTAAAAAAACTATATCAGTATTTTTTTCCCCATTATAAAAGGAAAACAATGTTTGAAATGGGCAAATGTATCTAATATGGCAGATACCAGTAAATTATGCTATTTTTTTTTTAAATCAATTATTCTCATTTCTAGAATTATATTTGTTATCTTACTCAAAACTACGGAATTAAATTACAAAAAGTTTAAATCTAGTAAAAAAAAAAACTAAGGTAGTAGTTCAAGACCCGAACACGCAGGCCGGCCTGCCGTCACGCTCGGGATAGCCCTTACGCTAGGCGGCCGTCACTCCGCCCACTGGAACAAGTGAAGAGGGGCCCACCCTGAGCCTTTCTGCGCAGGCTGTACCGCTTTCCCGCTCAGGCTTAGAGCCCTACGTTCGGCGGCCATTACCTCGCTTACTAAGCCCAAGTAAAGCGCACGCCACCGCCCCGGTCACAAATTCACCAAGCGCATTTCGGCAAGAGTATCCTGCGGCCGTCGCAGTGTTAGGATATGGATGCATTCACTGGGGACCTTAAGGGCTCTAGTTATGTGTCTGCAATGTGCCAATTTTTCGGCCCGTGCGTGGACTGAGTGTAGACCGGCTGGCATGGTTCCTTTTATTCTCGTTTTCCGTTCCTTCTCCCTTCCTTTTTCGTGATGTGCATTTGCATCAACAACAAGGCTGTGGAGGTTGTCAGCAGTATCAAGTTCCTAGGGGTGCACATTACAAACAAACTCACCTGGTCCGTGAACACTGCATCACTGGTTAAGAGGGCACAGCAGCGCCTGTACTTCCTGCGGAGGATGAGGAGAGCCCACCTGCCCCCACCCTCCCTCATTACATTCTACAGGGGCACCATAGAGAGTATCCTGACCAGCTGTATCTCTGTGTGGTGTGGAGGCTGCAGCGCTACCGACTGGGGTAGTGTGAGGAGGGTAACGAGGACAGCAGAGAAAATAATCGGGACTACACTTCCCTCCATTCAGGACATTGGCCAGAAGCACTGCCTATCCCATGCTAAAAACATTACCGGGGACCCCTCTCACCCCCATCATGGACTGTTCACTCTGCTAGCCTCTGGGAAGAGGTACTGCAGTGTGCGGTGCAGGACCACCAGGCTCCGCAATAGTCTAGTCCCCCTGGCCATTAGACTGTTAAATGGTCAATCTAACATATAGTTAACTTAAATCTAAACGGCTGCTAATCTGACTTTTTGCACTACTGGCAGTTTTTTTTTATAGCTTGCCACTCCTTGCACATTGCTCTCTGCACTATTGTAATTACAGCGTTATTGTTACAGTGTTAATGTTACTGTGTACCTGACTTGTTAACCTGACTGCCCATTTTGCACATCTGGTTAGCTACTCTTCTTGCACTATCGGCACTATGGTAAAATACTATACGTAGCCAAAATACAATACAACATTATTTATATCTGTACATTCAAGGAAACTGTGGGGGTCAGATGCATCGACATTTCGTTCTGTATACACGTGTACTAGAATGACAATAAAGTAGATCTGAATCTGAATCTGAAAGGTGTACTTAAAAAGTTGAAAGTCAAATATTTTCTTTATTAAGTGTTAACAATTCCCAACTGAGTTTAAAGAACCCTTTTTTTTTAATTTTCCATTACACCTGTCTGCTTTTATATTACTTTCATCAAAGCTGTTCGGGGCGGAACAAACCCCCAAAAACATGAAAAAAGAAGTTTGTTCGAGCGCAATTAAGAAATGCACACAAATCGTGATACCCTGCTGCCATCTCCTGGTTTAAATTCATGCTTGCGGCTTTGAGTTTTCAAATCCTGCACCATTTAAAATTAGCATAATCAATAGTGCAAGATTTTTTTTTTTCAATTGTGAATAATTTCTATTCATGTCGGTATATGCCATGGAATGTTTGCAATTTTCCCACCCGTTGATCTCGATGTTACGAACATAGTCTGGAACTCATCTTGTAACTAATGGATTTCCTGTAAGAATATTAAGCAGAGGTGGCCTTATGAAACCCTCCATACCACCCAACACCGCGCCCACAACCTCTTTTATTATTAGCCGTTATTGGTTATGTGATATCTGTGGTCTATTTGTGCAGGGAGAATGAGGTCCTGAAGGTCCAGTTGAAGAAGTACGTGGGGGCGGTGCAGATGCTGAAGAGAGAAGGGAGCCAGGGCAACGACGGTAAAACACGCACACACGGAGGTTGCCGCTCCATATTTTGCTCCTGAGCAAAATTGCATGAAACCGAGGCGCCCGACTTCTCTTTTAACGGTCCGAGGGCTTGGGCAAACACGTCTTTTTTTTATGGCGTATTTGCCGTCTGACGTTGTCGGCGCTCTGCGTAAACACAGGACAGATAAGCCGGCGCTGTTTGAGAGGGACATAAAATCAACTGGGGAGATTACAGAGGGACATCATAATTTTTAATTGTGTTTTGCGGGGGGGTTAAAAAAGTTATCAGTCAGTTTCTTTTGGTTTGTTCCAAAGGGAAGGAAACGATGCAAAAACTCAGTTCAAGAGAAAAAAAATTCCGGTTAATAACGTGCACCTAAAAACCCCAAAGTTGCCAGATATTGCGAAGAACACCTTATTATGTGGAGCGCGTTTTAGACCAGAAATATGGGAAAAATACAACTAAATGCTTCTATTTGCGGTAACTGTTTATAAATGAATGAATTTATTTAAGTTGTAGACTTCTTTTATAAAATGATTTTTATTTTCAGAATTTTTTTATACAACTTTTGCTCTTCATGTATTTTATTTGAATATAGCTCGGTGTGCCTTATATATAAAATATATTTTACAGAGGAATGTTTTTGAAGGTGCACCTTATAGTTGTGTGTGCCTTATAGTCCGGAAAATATGGTGAGTTGTAATTTGCGTTTTTTTTTAATACAAATTTGATTCATACCAAAGCTGAGCAGGTGAATTCATAACGACAGTTTAAAAATAAGGATAGTATTAAAGCAGGTATTTCAAACTCAGTTTGGTTCAGGGCATGGATCCTGATTTTCTGTTCCGAGGCATGCTGGATCTATATTTTGAGCTTTCTTTTTCAGTATTGTGCTTTATCATTCAGGCTACATTACAAGTAGTAACGCACCCTACATATCTCAATCACGGAGGAGGGGGTATATTTTTTAAACACATTTATTCACAAAAAACGGGGAGAAAAGATTTGAATGTTTGGCATTGAATATGTTAACTGGATTATTCGATTATTGCTACTTTGGTGGCCCAACACTCTATAATCACCCAAAATACTTAAGAATTTGTTGCAGGTACACTGTAGGGCAGAGGTGACGGTCGTGATTACGCAAAAAAAAAAAAGTTGACAACGTTCAAATTTAAAACCAGATCTCTTTTGATATTGTTGCACAAGTTTAAATCTCTACACTAATGTTTCATTTTTACACATTCTAGAATGAAGAACTCAAAATAAGCCTCTTTAAAATAAAAAATAACCCTGAAAATGTGTTTAAATTATTTAAAGAAACCCACACCAGATTTTCTTTTAATAAACAACGCCTACAATTGTGGATTAATAAAAATAAAATCTGGTCCTTTTCCATTTTTTTTAAAGACACACCCCAAAAGATGGGTTACCCTCTTTTTTTCTACCACTTTATTAGTCTCTGTTTTAATTTTTTTGCAAGAGATGAGTGCAAAGATCCGCCCCCCCCATACTATTCACCCAATTAAATTGCTCTGGGTTCTTGTCTGGCGTTTGCGGGTGTTTACAGTTTGTACTGTGGGTTTTCATCATAAAAGTCCTTTAATGAGCTTCCATTAACATTATTCCATCGAGACGTACAGCCAAAACGGAGTATGTTGGTAAAACACCATGTAAACTGCTGTTGGCCCTATATTTTCTGGATCAAACTAAGTATTTACTGCGTAGCATGGCCTATATACTAACCAAGAGCGAGATGTACTCATGAAAAAAGACCATACCTGGCTCACAAGCCATACGTTCCCGACCCCAGTTTTACACCGTCAAACGAGCCTTCTGTCTTTACTGCCACCTGTAGGCTCATTAGGGAAGATCACATAGGAGGGGGGAGATGGTAAAAGCGGGGATCGAACCTTCTTGTTTTTCCCTCCGTCGCCCTCGACAGGTGCAGCAATTTTCACTCCCACGGCGGCATCTAAATGATTTAATCCTCCCTTACCTCTGCCTTCCACCGCTAACGACACGCTTCATTCTTTTCCACTTTTGATGTTGACTACCACTGTTCTGACGGTTCTAAGAAGAAGTTTGCTGTTGAGTCGTGAATAGGAGGATGAATTGACAGAAAAACGTCTTTTTTTTATGTGCTGTCAGCACACTTCGCGATCAGAGCCCCCCGCTAATGATAGCGCGGCCGACGTTTTCCCTCAAACGTTAGCTAGGTGCCGTCAGCGCCGCTGAAGAGGGTCTTCCTTTAACGTCGTAGTGATGGACCGGTAATTAATTGTTTTCTGCAGGTTGCCATTGCAGGATTTCGTGCTTCCTTTTTCGTGTCTTTGAGGTGGGCTTGTTTTAATGCTAGGAGCAACTGACTTGTCAAATTAGTGCAGCGATCACACGCGTGTCAATAGGTGAAAAAACACGGGGAAGGAGATAATAGGAGTTACAGTTGTCTTTTTTTGTAAATCCCATTTGTTGAATTTAGTTTTTTGAAAATAATGGTTTTAATTAGATTAAAACAAACTTTTTTTAAAGCAAATTTTGATTTTAATAAAACTCTTTGTACTTTTTTATAACAATGCCATAATGACGTCTTTGTCCGCCATCCTGCTGCTAGGAGTACCCAAAAACCTCAAAAAGTCTGGGCAAAAAAAAGAGAAATAAAATGGTGTGTTTTGGTCACTTTGAAGTTCCCTATTTCGTATTCTTCCTTGTGCTTTTTAGCACTTTTTTCAGTTGGCCTACACCAAAAAGCGACATCTCTTGGTCAAATAATACACACTGTCCTTTTAAAATCTAGTCCATGATTGTAAAACTAGCGCAGCCAACATTAGTATCAACCACGGTTAGGTTACTTGGTATCGCACTTGCCCATTATTTCAGCAGCCTGTTGTTTAACAGGTTTCATACGGGTGCTTGAAACCCTCGGAAATGCTTGAATTTTAATGTTGTGTTTTCAAGGTTTCAAATGTGCTTGGATTTTAGTTAAATGCGTGAAATATTTGCATGTTTATCCACAAGCCTGCTTATATGTCTTGTAAGGCGTCATCGCCCCCAGCGGAAGAGGTGCATGCTACTCATAAACAGGGCAGTATAAAATGTGTCATAGTGCAAGGATTGCGTATCAATTATGGACATTTATTATGGGCAGTGCAAAAAATGAAAATAGCGTTTCTCAGTGGTTAATTGTAATGGAAAGAACTTCCTGTAACTGAAAAAGTAAGCTACATATTACCATTATTTTACCCAACACCTACAGTATATGGTCAGAGATTTGTCTGAAAAACAAATATATTTACTCAATTTCTGAAAATCGCAGATGCTTGTGGCACTGCAAAATACAAGATTCACACCAATTTTTTTTGTAATAACGGCACTTGAGAAAATGGTAAATTGGTTTTGACAATCCTCAAAAAGTATTTGAATTTGGCCTTGAAAAAGGTGGACGAACCCTGTGTTTAAGTTGACCTCGACCTTGTGTGATTTAGACAAGCTTATAAAAAAGTAAAAGTGATCCGAGAAGATCAAGATTAGGATTATGGCCATTGATTGGTTAAAAAAATATTCTTTATTTTCAAAGAACCTACAGCGTCGTGCTGCTGCCTTCCAGGTAATAATGAGTTGGCTCTCCCAGGGGAGATGTAATGACCTCCCGGTTGACCGTTTTCGGTATGAATGAATTATTTACCAGAGAGATCGATTCTCCACGGAGATGGTCTTCGCATGGAGGGTGGGGAGGGAGGACGTGAAGGAAGGTGTCCTTTGCGGAAGAAGATGTCTGATTGCTTAGTGCCGCCCGACTTAAATTGGCTCGTGGCGGTGTAGATTAAAAAGATTGGAGTGCCAACTCTGGGCCACGGTTCGAGAGTTATTAACTTGTTGGGCGCTGAGGTGTGCTCTCAGGAGGAACTGGGGGAGATCAATGAGAGGTTGAGGGCCACTAATTCCCTATTTTCCATTTTCGGGTTACGATCCAGTTTATGTCTGTTTGATCGTTTTTTATAACCGTGTGGCTTATTATGTTGTTTAATGGGTTGTTTTCGAGGAAACCAAGACCTTAGAAACTAAGGTCAAATGACATGGAGAAAATCCAGGGGGATGGGCACATGGTAGAATAAAAACTCCTCGGGGTCAGACTAGTAGATGAAACAGAAAGAGAGAAGGATAAAAAGAGCGAGAGAAGGAGGGAGGGAGAGAGAGAGCAAGAGAGGGACAGAGAGGAAATGAAAGGAAGATGGAAAGAAATAGAAAGAGAGCAAACAAGAGAGAAATAGAAACAAAAAGAGAAATAGACAAAAGAAAAGAGTGAGAAAGAGAAATCACAAGAGATAAATAGAAAGGGGAAAATATAGAAAAAGAAAGAGTCAAGTCATGGTTATTTGTATAGCCCTTAATCACAAAGAGTCTCAAAGGGCAGACCACAGATTATTGAAAACTATCGACTATTATGAAACCATCGCCTTATCTAAAACCTACATGAGGGCAAGGAAAAACTCAAAAACCTCAACATGAGAAATATGAAGAAACCTTGAGAAGCGACCGCATATGAGGTAATCCCTTCCAGGATGACCAGGCTGCAACGGATGTGGCAATAACAAATAATACACAGATATTGTCAACGTAAAATATAAGTTATTCATATGCTATAGAACAGAAGTGTGTTTTAAGCCTAGATTTGAACATCCATATCCGAATTTGCACATTTTATTTGTGAAGAGGTCTGAGAAAATAAGAGATGGAGAAAAAGACAGAGAGTGAGTAGTGATAGGAAGCACGATGGAGATAAAGAGAGAAAGAAATGAAATGATCTGCATTTATATAGCGCTTTTCAAGTCAATGAAGACTTCCCAAAGCACTTTACAATGTGCTTCACATTTAGCCATTCACTCACACTCACACACCAATAGCGGCCGTGCAGCCATGCAAGGGGCCAACCTGCTTATTGGAGGTATTAGGGGTTCAGTGTCTTACCCAAGGACACTTGGGCATGAAACACTGAAGAGCCGGGATTCGAACCGGGGATCTCTTGACGAGCGCTCTACCTTTTGAGCTAATGCTGCCCACTTAAAAGACAGAAAAAAGAAGCAAAAGAAAATAAATGAAAGAGTAAGTAAGCAATAGACAGAAAAATAAATGTAGATAAAAGGAGAAAGAAAGAAAGCGAGAGACAAAGAGAGAGAAACCGGAGCTTTCTCCTGCGCTCCTCTCAGCATTGTCCCGCTTGCCAGATTCATACCCTTGGCGGGTCTGATCTGCGTGTTTGACACCACTGATTTAAATAAAACACCATTCCAATAATGAAAAACACATGTACTATCTCATAAACATGATACTTAGGTTTAGATATTTTTCAGTATATTACACAACTTAAGACACCCTTTTTAAGAAGCTGACACGTTTGGCCACCATCTTACTACTAAAAAAGCCCGAATGACCGTTTTGCAAAGGTAGCTTGTCCTGTTGGTGCTTTTAGCACTTACGTCCCAAGGCTGTGTGTTAGAGTCGTCGAGCCCCATTAATCAGGCATCTTTGACATATTTTCCTTTTTTTCTTTTTTTTTTAGCCAGTCTTGGTAGCCACTTGAGTGCAAACTATGGCTTGCCACAGTTTTTGTGCTATCCTTTGGCTTCAGTGTGTCTTCTTTGAATCCACATACTTCAGCTCTATTCTAAGCTACAACAAACATTAGCGGGGAATTACTACACACTGTCACTTTAAACTTAGAGAAAGGAATTACTGTTGGTAAATTCCAGGTGAACCAAGGAATCCAGGAGATCTAAAGTTGACTTTTTGTAGACCATTATGAATGCCGTGGAAAGGATTAAAGAAAATAAAACTAACATCTCTTTATGTTTCAATCTGGACAATACTAGCATAGACAAAGGAATATAATTTTAATTGGCACTCATAGAATTTTTTTTTAAATGTCCCAAAAGCTAATTTTCAGTTCCAGTTATGTTTTCAAACCTTAATTTTCTTTCGACAGGCTTACGTGACTGCTTTACTTTGTTTTCATTGACAAGCATTCAACAGATATCATTTTTTTTCTATGAGCCATATCTAAGAAAGTTATAGAAGAAATAATTTGGATAGAATTTACTTTATTTTCAACCTTTTTCCAAGTTTTTTATGTTTTCATATTTAGAATTTTATTTATCTTCTATTAAAACGAGAAAATTGATACACATACTATCTGTTAGTGTAACAATTGTTTCTTTTTTTAATCGTTTTTGTTCACCTAAAATAATAATACATTTGTTTTAAACAACTGTTAATACAAATATCCCAAATGTGCTAATTTCTTGAAATCCACACATCAGACACACATTTTTTTTTGTAAATAATTGACAGTTGCTACTAATTAGATTAAATAGAATTTAACCAGAAAAAAATGAATACACACAGTAGACATCTAGTAGTCATAGTAGATGTTTTTTTTAAATAGATAGTATGTCCTGTTAAACTTGTAGTGTGACTTTAAAAAAGGACTTTCAGCTGGAATTTGAAGACAAAGCCAATCTATCTCGTAAGGTGGACTTTCTTCCCAGGGGCGAAACAAAGTTTCCTCTTTTAATTGTAGTTGATTAGATATCCTCACTTCTTTTCTCGCTCACTTCTGTTGCCATCAGGACTGAACATGTTCTGAGGCCACCCTTGACTTGCCCGCACGTGTTTAATTCCACCCTAAATAAACCATCGACCGACAGGTGCTTATTTATCTCCAATAAAGAAACGTATTACATGGCTGTTAAGGCCCAAACACGGTTAAACTCTGTGCCCCTCGCAGCCTCCCTCTCCTGACACCCAACAGCTTAATGAATGAACGGGACGCATTTATCACTGCTTCCTGTCCTAATAGGCGTACGTAACTTATTCATTACACGCAAAACTCTGCATTTATTGTCTCTGGCCATGCTCAACATTGCCCTTGTGAGGTCAGGTTTTCAGCTCGCTACATTTTTCTTCCTTGTTCTTTTGACACGAAGTGGCTTTGTAAATTTCAATTGATGAGCAAAATCGCATTTGCATTCTAATTCAAACGCAATACGTTTAAATTGCTTTTCCTGGGCTGTCAAGTGCCTGTTCATGTTTTTTTTCAGCATGGGTGATGGGCTGGAAGAGGTCACATCGTTATTATGTGGAACCCCTCTCGTGACAGTCGGCCACGGCCAAACCGCCTGAAGTTGACTTGTTATTTCAAGTTATTTCAAGTCCCAGTGGGCTGAGTGTTAAAGAACAATGAGTCACAAGCTTAATTGTGTCCGCTTGCTTATAGCTCACTAACAGATTGGGTTTGTTTACCAGAGCAAAAGGTGTAAGAGCCGTTTGATAAATCCCCCAAAATTAACCCACTGCCGAGCAATCCGACGACGCTTTGTTGTGGTTATTCGGCCAGGTGGTCAGCACCTCAGTAATTTTGAGTATTTCTTTTTGTCAACGCCACAGGGGGGTGTGACACATTTTATCACCTTAGTGTAAACTTGTTAATGATGAATGGTTTAATCATCCTTCTCTGCCAGAAGTCTCTTGATAACCATGGAGAGGAGGAAGGCAGAGTGGCGACTGCTAATTAAACTTGGGAGTTGTCATTACTTTTCCTTAGTTTCTTACTTAACCCTTTGGGATTGTCAGCTTTGGAAGAAATAATCAGAATAACGAAATAATGACAAATTGTGTATGCACAAGGACACGTCATTATTCATTTATTGGCATATCGGGTGAACAATAACCCAGAATGGGTTGAGAATGGACCGATCTAATGCTTCTAATGCCAACTTTCTGGGTTGGTTAGCATCAACTATATTCTGCACACAAGAAGAAGAATTATGCAAAAAAAGAAAGACTTGGTGAGGCACAGAGTAATCATGTAAGGAAACGTCATAGTACGGTCAGCATTTTATAATACTGAAAATAACAAGCTATACAAAGAATTACTGGTACTTAAATCAAGGACAAACAGGCTCAGAGACTGCTTCTAATTCAATATAAATTCTACTATATTGTCAATGGTAAGATTCCTACATACGTACTATGTGTTTCTTTTCTCCAGAGTAGTCATACATACAAATACCAACACTACTAAAGTGAGATCACGGTTGTATTGCTCAAGTGCATCAGGTAGCCCCCTAAAACCACCTGAGAAGCCCACTACTGGTTTTAAAAATGGCTCACCAGTGATGGGTCACTAGGGTGTTCTAGGCGAATTGATTTCTACCTGGCGTCGTTCCGCTCTTCAGAGATGTGCCGGATCTCAGCATTGACGGGCAGCAGCGTGTGATAATACCGAGACTTCATCCAAACCTTCGGATATTTAAAAAATGCCTGTTTATTTGATAGTCCATTTTTTTTGTTCCCACTGGTAGGCTCCAAACTTCACACACTGTCCCTTTAAGAAAATTGGGACACAGAAAAACACCATGTGAAGGAAACTACCACAATATCACATTTTGCAATATGGTATTAATTTGAGCACACAAAACGAGGATTTTGTAAAAAAATAAATGGTGAGGCGCAGAGAAACCAAGTGAGGAAAATTCCCCTAACAAGTAAATGCCACAATTTGGGCGTCATTGTTGCTTGTAGTTCATATAACTACATAATTTGAACGGTTCTGATCTTTGCTAATGAGCATTGTATAAACGAGACATTTGTATTTGTTTATTTTCACAGCTTAATTCCCCCTAGCAAAAGCAGGAGTCATTTCTTGGTCCTAATGAAGAAAACTCACTTGAAGGGAATTCACTTAGCGCGTAAAACATTCTTCCTTTTTTTGCCGCCAGCGTGTCGGCCGAATGCTTGTTTTATTAAAGTCTCCTTTTGGAGTTGGGATCAAAAGCGTTTCTTTTTTTCTTCCACAGCATCCCGTGACTAAAATATTTAAAACCAGAGTCTCTGTTGGCCAGCTCGCCTTCCCTTTCCATTTTTATTTATTTTTTTGTTCCACCTTTTCTGTCCCTTCGTCTCCCGTCCCGGGTTCTCGCGCCGCCTCCGTGTTTGCATTAATAAAGCGTGCTAATGCAAAGTGGATGCGCAGTTATAAATAAGCAGCCGTATGTATATTTGATTACTTTCCGGACCCCTGACCACACAAAGAAGGCGGCCCCTGCCGTTTTCTCGGCTGTCGTCACGGCGATAAGAAGAAACAAACAAATACGACGGGGTCTTTGAAAGTGACAAAAGCACATTCTCAAGTGTTTTTATGTTTTGCAATCCTTTTATCTTCTACATGCATGAAAAGCTTTGAAGGAAGCGTTAATAGATATGGAGAAGGTATATTGAAGGTTCACGGCTTTTATTTTGACGGGTATATGCGACAGAAGCAAACGTGTTCATGAAATCGTAACACAGGTTTTTTTGCGTTCTATTTTCTTTTCTGTTTCTATTTTCCAGGCTCACATATTGGCATTTTTCATCCATATCAGGACTCACTTTTCAAATGTTTAAATTTTGCCCTGTGTGTTACAAAAATTGGCACTGTAAAAGTAAAATAAAACCAGCACACTTTTGGGCTGCTAATGCTAATTCATTTAGACCTTGTGTCGTGGTCATGGTTAAAGCATTCATTGTTTTGTTTTAAAATATTTTTAAGCCAGAAATGGTTGCCATTGACTTGAAATAAAAAAATAGCTGCACTTCATACAATTTACTCTAGAAGGCAATGTATAATAATCACATGACATTTTTAGTACCGTAAAACCCGCACCCAGTACATTTTTAAGGAAAAACATTTTGTACATACATAAGCCGCACCTGACTAAATGCCGCATGAGATATTTACAAAGAAAGACGGTACACATAAAGAGTTTTAGTAATATACGGTACCTTAATCCGGTGATTTTCCACCACTGTGGCGCGACACACTAGTGTGCTGTGAGAGCTCGTCAGGTGTGCCGTGAGAAATTATCCAATGTCACTTTTTAAAATTCAAAATTTTATAAACCATTTATGAATCATTTTCTGCAAATATTATATCATTGTCAAGTGTCTGTGCTGTAAAAACTGGGGGTATTATAAATTGTATTGTAATTAAACATGTTGTTCAGTGTCATTTGATAAAATTTTTGGTTAGTGGTGTGCCGCAAAATTTTTCCAATATAAAACAACATGCCCTGGCTCAAAAAAGGTTGAAAAACACTGCCTCAATTCCTTAACCTCCAGGCCGCCGGACTTTTGACAATGTGACCAGCCTCTGAAATAGGTCATGCCACATGTCATTGGAAAGCTTAACCCCTTCTTGTAAAATTTGTCTAAAATCCCAATCTAAAACGCACCCAAGTAAATTGAATGCACCATAGCTCGTATTGGCTAAAGCGGATAGCAGACTGTTTAAAAAAAAAAAAGCCTGCAATTGGCCAAGTACGGTTGTTAGATAATATATACTAGTTTTACTAGTCTGTTTATTTGTAAATGGGAACTATGGGGCTAAACAGACTGTTAGCAACGAGGAAAGTCCAACAATGCAGGGATGCTTTTTGGTGGATTTTTATTTGTCGGCATTATCAACAAATATTTTACACGGTTGGATTCACTTCACTCTCGCAGATGTAAGGAGACCACTGTTGCGTACCACTATCTAATGTGATGGCTGCAAGACGACATCTTTGGTGAGCTATACCTGCTTTATAGTTTTCGGGTTTCTTGTTTCAGACTGATCGTGACATTTCTGTGATTAGTACATTTTTAAATGGTCTTCATATATTGAGTCTCAAGAGTTTAAGCTCTCCAATAATATGTGGCATGACTTATTTCAGTGACTGGTGACATCGTACACTTATTTTGTTTTATCAAAAGTCCGACGGGCCACCGGTGGGCCGTCAGAACGATAAGGGGTTAACTTGCCACTACTTCCCCTGGCCATTTTTAACTTCTTTGGCTTTGTTATATCAATCTATAGAATCCAAATGGGTAAAATATTTACTCCAAAACACACAATAATGCCGAGAGACAAATAAGAATCCGCGTTAAGACATCTCTGCTTCGTTGGTTGTTGATTCTTGTAATCCGTTCGTTTCGCCACATTTACCCGTTTGCAAATAAACAGACTCGTAAAATTATTTCCAATATGGTAGCCTTTTGATTGACACCGCTTCCATTATGAGGATATGTTAATGCTAGTTTTATTCATGCACAATGCACAAAGTTACATTGAACTTGCGTCTTCCTTGACACCTTTTCCACCTTTCTCACTCTTACCTTTACTCATTGGGTGCCCCTGGCGGCGTTTAGAAGAAATGCACAAACTAGCCACATCATTGCATAAGCTACAGGGCTGAAAGCTTAGAAAAAAGTATCAGTTTATAGTCCAAATTTTTTTAGTTTGTTTTTTTTACCGAAATATTTTTTCAAAAGCATTTCAATGAGAGTCTGTTATATGTACATTTTAAAAAATGTGAGGGTCAACTGTACAGTACATTTATAGATAAATTCAAATATAAACTGTCCCAAATATTGTCACAATGACAACTTTTAAAAGTTATTTTTTAGTATTTCCTTTAACTTTGTCTCCATTTCTGTATAGAAATATATTTAAAAAACGGGTAAAATCATCCAATTATGGCAACTTTTAAAGTTAAAAAAAAAACATCAATAACTTTATTTAAAACAAGATAGATACACAATTTTTACTGTCATTATTCCTAACTTGGAAAATAATCAAATAAAGAAAAAGAAAACAATGTAAAATATTATCAAATACACATAAAAAATGGGCCGACAAAGAGTACTTTGTATTTCTTTAAATTTTATTTAAATATGAGATTCAATACCATTATTCACAGGACATGGTTTTATTTAGTCCCTCTTAGTGGAAAAATAACTAAATTCTTAGAAAAACAAGAATGATTTAAATCTTAAACAAAAATACGTGAACTATTATACACACATGCGGTATTTTAAAAACTCATAGGTCGAGAAAGTAGCATTTATTTTATATAACATAAGGCTAACCTAGAGGGAGCGGACATGATGTTGTGCCAACTAGCTATTACTATTAAGGGTACTGATAAAAACAAAAACCTTGTGAAAGGCTGGGCAGAAAAATGATGAGAAGAATGATGCGTTTTATTCACTTTGAGTCTGTAGTTTGTAATCTTCCTGGTGCTTTTATTTTGATTCTTATTTTGGTTGCGCTACACAGTACAGCGAAATGTAGTGGTACAATACTACACAGTATACCTTTCCTAATAATTTTTTTTTTTTTTTTTTTAAATAATGCAGAAAACAAATACATGTCCGTGCTTGTGCATTTGTGTATAATGCACACTAATTTTTTAATTGAAATTTCTTTTTTACTTTTTCTCAGCTCAAATTTAAGATTGTGAGAAACATTGAATTTGTGCGACCATGATTAAATCTATTTATTGACAATTTAAACTATGAGCTCAATACCGACATAAAACTGAAAATGTATTTAATGTCCTTCAAAGTCTGTTTCATCATCAGATACACCTTGTTGTGTTTTTTTGCGTTTATATCTTTCAGGATTACTTGTTTTTTTCATTCTCTCATAATATTATCTGGTACTGTAAGTAAAAACAGTGTGACAATGACATAAAATTGAATGCCCTTCCGTATAACATTTATATCACTGTTGATCTAGTGGTTAGGATTCAGCGCTCTCATTGCCGTGACCTGGATTCGATTCCCATTGCATCTAGTGTTTTGCATGTGTTTACTGATATTTTTCAACTGATCAATCATTGCAAACATAGATTAAAAACTACCGTATACCGTGAAACCTCATGTATAACGTGCACCCAAACTTTGAGTACTTATTTAAGTTCCAAAAAAATGTGCGATATACCCTAATAAATACAATACTTGCTGTTTTTAGAACTCAGTATTGCTGATTGATTGAACCTGAAAACATGACAGGTTAACTTTTGTTGGGGAGCTGAGATGCTGATTAGGCGTTTAAATGAATGGCATGATTAAAGGCCACCTAATCAACTTGGAAAAGTTAGAAGTTTGGCAGCGGGGCCAAGTCAGAGCCAGGTTTGCAACATGGTCCCCGTCACCGGGTGGTCTTTATACGGGGAACAGGTGGCGCTGATTGAAAGCTGCTGATGTGTTTTAATGTCAACGCCGCGCATAATGACTTTGACTATTGATTAGATAACATATGCACATGAATGTGTTTGTTTCGGCAAGTTGAACGCTTCCGTTCTGGCCGCTTGCTGTGAAACCGGATTTAAATGATTGACGCGCAAACTTGCAAACTCCAGTAATCAAATAACCAATAACAACTTTCAAACTGACATTTTATATGTATTTCGTTTCTAGAAATGAACCTTTGTTTTTGTCGTTTAAACCTTATGGACCATAAGTCAGTGGTCCACAACCTTTTTTGTACCACGGGCCCGTTTAATGTTCGAGTACATTGTCGCGGCCCAACCAATTGATAACATTAGTAATACTAAATACAACAACGACAATAATGATTAAAAAAAAAAAAGCTCAAAATCCACTGTGTAATCATTAGACCACTAAGCATCTAGTTGATATGAAAAGACAATAGGTGCTATCTCATTATCACATTATTTTTACTCATGGTACCAAGTTGAACATTGTTTTAGGGGATCAATTTTGTTATCAATAATCATAGTGGGCAAGGGGTTATGATTCAGTGCTCTCACCACTGCAATACAGGTCCAATTCCTGTTGCATCCAATGCTGAGCAAATGTAATCAGCATTATTCTTCGAATGATCAATCATGAGTCAATTACGGTAATATCAAACTGTAAAACCTGGGCATGACCTGAAACCAAACTTTGACTTGTTTGCGGTAAAACAAAATGCGAGTATACGGGAAATTAATACGTTATAAGCAAAAAATAAGGATTTTCTTTCTTTCTGTTTTGCCCCATACCGGTCAATGGCTCTGCCATAAGTCCTATATTTTCATAGCTTATGTACCAATGCGATTAAACTAGACAAAAAAAAAAAGACACCGCAAACATCTAGTGCAAAAGAGGATGAGTAGTTGAAAAAAAGCTGGCTTTACGAGCAAAATAATACAATGCGTGTTTTAAAAAGAGATGGTAGTATCTGACAAATAAGTAGACGATGCGTAAAAGAAGACTTTAGCTTTCCATGCAGAACAAAATGCCGTTAGTGTTCAGCAGATAAAAAGACGATGTGACTTTCGACGTAAAAAAATGTGAGCATAGAAGAAGCTCGTTTTTGGCACAGAAGACGCTCACTTCCATTATAGACAAAAATAACCTTAATTATTAGTGTCAAAAAATACACAATTGTTCACACATTTTCTGCATGAATCCCCCTGTCTTTGGCTCCATCAACTCTGACGATCTTCCAAGTCCCCGCTGTAGAAATGATGCTGCCACCACGTTTGACTGTTGGGATGGTGTTTTCGGGTTGATTTTCAGTGTTACTCTTACACTAAGCGCCCTGCATTGTGCCCAAAAAGTCAATTTTGGGTCTAATCTGACCAGAGCACCTTGTTCTACATGTTATTTGTGTGTCCCATATGGCTTCTTGTAAACGCCAATCGAGCCTTTTTATGGTATTCTTTCAGAAACGACATTCTTTCTCTTAAGTAAAGGGCAGATTTATGCAGGGTAAAACTAATACAGATTGTCCCCCCTCAGCTGTCTATGCCTGCAGGTTAGGGCACCACGATTAACCGAAATGTAATTGATACTGCGATGTGACGTAGTGCGATTGTGTAATTGTAAGATTTATAGTTTGATATTTGATCAATGGAGTGTTTGGGTTAGGTGTTTTCGCTTGTTGGCTTTTTGTGTACTTTTACTCACTATTTGGGTTAATTGGTTTATTGGTTAATTAACATGTTTATGAATAGTTTATTGGATGATAAACATTGTCTCGCCGCTGTGCTCCTACATTTCAGGAGGCATGAGGGAGTAGTTGAATGATGCAATGCCCATCTTTCAATCCAAAGTAAACTTTTACACTTAGGCGTAACCAGCTCAATCACCCCCAAAAATGATAAAATTTGAATAAATAAATGATTCCGTAATTGGCATTGACTTTACTGACATTAAAGTGGCAGGGTGTAGTGCAACCAAAAACGAGTGCAAGGAAATACAAACTACGGAGACTCAAAGTGACCAAAACGCTTAATTTTACCATTTTCTTTTAGGTTTTTAGTTACCCTTAGCAGCAAGATGACCGACAATTAGCTCTAGTTATGAAAACTAAATGCTAATTCCTCTTCGGGATTTTCGCAATTTTTTTAAAAAATAATATTGTTCTTTTTAATCAATATTTTTCTACCACTAAGATGCGCTAATTACAACTGTCCCCTTTAAACTTTCATATTATGGTGGGGCGTCAAACGATCACCCTGCAGACTGCAATTGGCACCCGGGCTGAATGTTAAAGACCCCTGCCCTAGACTGTCCACCCATGGTCTCACAAAATTCTATGGGAAACACTGCTCGCTATGATTATGTACTTACAAAAAATAGCACAGAAAATGCACTTAATTAAGAAAAAAAAAATTCCATTGGTTGGTTGGATCCCTTAATCACTAGTGTCGTAGAGGCAAGTGTGTCTTGGGCGCCCACCCCTCTCCAGGCCTACATATGTTTCCACCCGGTCTAAAAAAAATCAATTGGTTTCCCCCCCCAAATCCTGCAGCTCTACTGCAAGTCATGCAATCTGATCAATTACTCTTGGTTGCTTCTCTCATTATTTTTCTCCTGGTTTGGGCTGAAAGTTTAGAAGGACGTCGAGGTCTTGGTAGGCAGTGTTTTTTTGCGTTCTCTGTTTCATTATTATTGCCCGAACATGAAACACAGGTTTGTCATTGTTAGTCATATTAGTCGATATTGGATCATTCAGAAGTCATCAGGAAACGTCTGGAGTCATTTGGCTGACGAGAGAGAACAGGCCATTATTGTTTCCACAATTGTGTCACACATGTTGTTGATTCATAGAAAGTAGTTTTCAGTTTTTTAGCTTTCCGATTAAAGCCTGAAAAATAGTACAGGTACAGCCAACATGAAAAAAAAACATATCTGGAAAATTTAATGAATGCTTAGAGACTCTGTTATGATGAGTTGAGGAGTTCTATTCAGTTTAATTTCTTCATCATCTCCTTGTCATCTTTCCTTCAGCTGATCTAAAAGCGGACACGTCTAAATTACGTTTCCTAATCGATGACGGCGGCACCACCGTTTCCTCCCTCACCTCATCACTCTGTTGCGCTCTCCTTTTTAATTTACTCTTGGGTAAGGAGACCTTTTCATTTGACACGGAATTAAATTGTAAGAAAGAACACCCCCCACCGCAAAATATCGTACTTCTCTATTTTGTGCTTGAAATGAGTACATCCATCGGTAATGCTCATTTGAACAACCCCCTCCTACATTCCTCTTTTGGGATTGCCTGGCTCTAAAGCAAGCAGTCACTCTTTTTCTCTGTTTTCTTTTGGAGTGCATCTTATTCTGCAATGTGGTTTCGTGTATCAGTGCAGCGAGAAAGTTGAGGGACTGAATGCAGATTTCTTTGCTACGTACATTGTGCTAGTCCTGCAAAAATATGAATAAAGCTAATTCATTATTACTTGGACACTTGTGTGCAGCTCTGTCCATTAAAATTTGATCACATTTTTTATAGGACCCTTCACTGACCTAAATTCTACATAAAAAAGATATGCATTCGTTTTTTGGGGAGTGTCATTGTTGTTGTATAATAAGTAACGCAAATTTATATAGTAAAATATGAGAATTTTTAGAAAGTTTTTTTTCTGGCGGATGATTTGTTCTCTTTTTCTAAAATATTATTTTTATATTTCATTATTTACCTTATCTATTCAATAAAATAATAAAAGTGATCATTAAAATTAGCCCATTAATCTGATGTTGCAGATTTTTATCATCAATTCCTGCATTTAAAACACTTCTATTGTCTAGCTTTTTTATGACCTATATTTCCTGTTTACAATATCTGTATATTATTTGTTATTGCAACTCTCTGGTCATCCTGGAAGGGGGATTACCTCGTGCGGTTCTTTCTCAAGGTTTCTTCACTAACCTCATGTTGAGGTTTTTGAGGTTTCCCTTGCCCTCTTGTAGGTTTTAGATCAGGGGATGGTGTCATAATAGTCTGTGGTCTGTGCAGCCCTTTGAGACTCCTTGTGATTAAGGGCGTCACAAATAAACATGACTTGACATTTTTCTTAAAAACTTAAACTACAAAAAAAAACTTTTTCTATTTGACAAAATATTTTATTATAAAGTTAGCACAAAACCTTAAACTGAGTTATGATTTTTATGGTTATTCCGTGTGATCTTTCCTTATAAAATATTAAATGGAATACTTTTATGTCATTTCTAAGTATTTCTATTTGACTAAATATCTTTTAAAAATCAAAATAAGTCAATTGAATTTTTATGTTTTTTTTAAATACCCTTTTCCCATTTTAAGTCTTTTTCTTCTTTCAATCCAACATTTTGGGGTGAAATTGTATTATTATTATTGAATAACATTAAATATAAAACTTTTTTTAAAATATATTTTTGAGGTTTTTTTTTAAGAATAAGAAAATAAGTATTTAAAACTATTTCCTTGTTTTTAAGTATATTTTACATTTCATTCAAACATTTTTGTCATGTATTTAAAAAGACAAACAACATTTTTAAGTATTTAAATTTTTTTTGGATTCATAAAATAAGAAAGTAAGTACTTAAAATAAGTGACGTGCTATGTTACACCTTTGTAAATTTATTTAGTTGCCAATTTAAAGTTTTTAAAAAATATATATTTTACCAAACATTTTTTAAATAATAAAACAATTTTGCAAAAACCTAAATAGTCATTTAGTTAAAAAATATGCTTGAATCGTAAAATAACCTTTCTTATTTGTAAGCTTGATTATTTATCTTTATTACATTATTGTAGCTACACATTTTGCTGTGGAAATGTGATTTTAGTGGGACAATTTGATCAAAAAATTCATGGTGTCATTTTTAGTTAAAAACTAGCATCTATCTAAACATTAAACAATCCTCACTCATAATTCAAATAGCTTAAATGAATCTTCATCAAGTCAAGTCATGTTTGTTTGTAAAGCCCTTAATCACAAAAAGAATGCCATTAAGTACATGTTTACTTTTTGGATCTAAAGTAAATGAAAGAAATCAGCTCTCCTATTATGTAATCATTTGCTTTCTGAACGTGCCGACATCCGTAAATCGCTTCAACGTTTACCACTAGTCGTCCTTGGCAGGCAACAAGCCCGACATATGGTCGGCTGCTAATGACGTTCGAACAAAACTGGGAGAACTAACTTCTGATCAAAAAAGCCGACATGCAAACACAGATAAGAATGGCCAGAATGGAGACTTTCCATGTTTATTTTTAATCCTAAGCGAGTGAGCGCTTCCGATAAACAAGTCGTGCTGCCAGTTGAGTATTTTTCATATTTATCTGAAAGATTCCTTTTGTGTTTTTACTCCCAAAGTCTTTATTTTAGTATTTTTGGGGGTTTTTACCTTTGACTTTGCTTACTATCCATTGGGCATAGTTCCCAAACCATTCCTCTGAGTGACCTAAAATGTTAGATATTCTCTTGTGCTGTAATAATCAACTAGTACACCAAGTCAAAATTAATTTATTTTTTCTAGGGCGATCAATTGATGCAGATTCCTTCAAATGGGACTTAACAGGTTCAGATGTATTTTCAGCCATCACAAAAAAGATAAACGAGAGTAATCCCTAATTTTTTGCGGCAGTCTCATTTCAAAAAGGACCTGCAATATTTAAAACCTGTCACGTGGAATATTGATTTATTTTATTTATTATATACATTGAAACCAAAGAACAAGCCCTATTTACAGGCTCAGGCAATTGTTTAACTCATTAAATGCCTGAAGTTTCTCTCAAATGGGAAGAGCCGGCGCCAAAGATCTGATTAAAGCCATTCCTGTCGACTATTGGTGATTTATAATTGAAATCATTCCCAGAGGCTTGATACATACTGTTTAGCTCAATTGCAGAAATGTTTTTTTTTTATTTAAATGAAAAAAAAAAAAATTACGTTTTGACACTCTGGGACGATGCTTTTTAAAACCTATTTATACATTATGGCACTCACAGGTTTAGACAGTTTTTCATTCCGGGAGCCATCACTACCCTAAACAAGCACACAAAACTGAAAAACAAACAAAACAAAGTACAGTAATATAATTGTATAATTTTTCAAGCAGGGTTCTACTACATGGATTTTGTCTATCACAGGTTCTTTTTGGAATGTAACACCGGTGATAGATAGATAGATAGATACTTTATTCATCCCCTAAGGGAAATTCACATTTCCAGCAGCATCCCTGAGCTGAGAACAATACAATAATAAAGCCAAAAGAATACAATATACAAATACCCAGTGTGACGTGCAAATGCCCACTTTAGCATGTTATATAGAGTAACTAAATAGTGCTACACAGAACACAAAATGCAGTAAGATTCGGTAATATCCAATGTAGGTGGTGTGGTTTAATGTGGGCCTTTACTCTGCCGGGTGGAGTTAAAGAGCCTCATGGCATGAGGAAGAAAAGATCTCTTCAGTCTGTCCGTAGTACAAGACAGTGACAGCAGTCTGTCACTGAAACTGCTCTTCTGTCCGGAGATAATGCTGTGAAGCGGATGCGATGGATTGTCCATGATTGACCTCAGCTTTTTCAGTGCCTGTCTCTCAGCTACTGTTGTTAGGCTGTCCAGCTCTTTGCCCACAACAGAGCTCGCTTTCCTAGCCAGTTTATTGAGACGAGAGGCATCCTTCTTCTTGACGCTGCCTCCCCAACACGCTGCCGCATAGAAGAGGGCGCTTGCCACTACTGTCTCATAGAATATTTTCAGGAGCTTTTTGCAGATGTTGAAGGAGGCCAGCCTTCTGAGGAAGTAAAGTCGGCTTTGCCCTTTCCTACATAGAGCTTCTGTGTTGGCAGTCCAGTCCAGTTTGTTGTCCAGCTGCACACCCAGGTATTTGTAGGTCTGGACAAATTCTACACATTCTCCCTTGATGGTTACAGGAACCGGGTGAGTTCTGGTTCTCCTGAAGTCCACCACCATCTCTCTGGTCTTGGTGGTGTTTAGGTGCAGGTGGTTTGCGTCGCTCCATCGGACAAAGTCCTGAATCAATTTCCTGTACTCCTCCTCCTGCCCGTTTCTGATACATCCCACGATAAACCAATGTTCACTGTATATCCCTGAACCCCTCTTCCTGTATGGATTTTCCCAAATTTGGTTTTCTCTCAAAATACGCTAATATTTAAAAAAAGCTTCCCAGCATTCACAAATGATATTAATATTGAACAGATTGGTCTACCTTTCGCTTGAATACTAACGACAAATTCACACTCAAAGTCTGGCAATTACGTAAGGGGAACCAACGGGATAAAATGAACTTTGCACAATTATAAAATGAAAGAAGATTGTTTTTGATTAGCACAAGTTAATTAATTCCACCAGCTGCCTGCGTGCTCCCCCACTTCTGCGTGATTAACCCGGCACCGCGTTTGGTGTTTTTTATTTTTTATTTAATGATGGCGTTCTTTTGTCCAATATGCTATTGCCCTTTTTACTTGTTTTCTTTCCTGTCGTTTCATAATGGAAATCGGGTTTGTTTAGCGCGTGTTGAGTGTACATTTTATGTGGGGAGAAATAATGAATACGAATCCATGCTAATTTGTACCGTGGACTGTAGTTGGCCTCTCGCGTACATTTCGCTACTAGCGACGTAGAAATAAGGAATTCATCATGAGAAATAAGAAAGAGAAATCAATAAGTACTTCTGTTTGTTTTGCACAAACAACCCCCCAAAAATCTGATTAAAAATAAATACCCGAAAAAAAGCATTTTTAATTCAAATGAACCTCCCCCCCAATTTTTTTTTCTAATAACTCGACCAAATAAGAGGATTTGTGTAACAATGCCAAGAAAGTGCATTACTTTTTTTAATATAGCCCACCAAACCAACACCAAGGTTTGGGTCATAGTGCACAAAAAAACACTTCCTCAGATGGGGTAATTCCCCCCCCCCCCCCCCCCCCCTCTTTTTTTATTTCTTTCTTTCTCTTTATTTCTTCTTCTTCTTTTCATTTGTTTCCTTTTCTCTTTTTCTTTTCCACTTTCCCTCCTCCCTTTTTCCCTTTTTCTGTATTTTTCTTGTTCTAAATCAGCCTTCAAAATAATGAGTGCGTAAAAAATATTCTGTTTGAGATATTGCCAAAATATTGAGATGTTTTGTAGAAATTATATAATAGAACAAATATAAAACTTTTGCCTCGTACTGTAAATAACAATCCCCGAAATGGGCCGTTTTATTTAATGGTTTGGTCGCTTTTAGTCTTCCTTAGTTTGTGTTCTTCCTTGTGTGATCGCAAGTTTTGGTTGCATGACACAGTAAAACAACATCTAGTGGTCAAGTGATACACACTGTTCCTTTAACTCAATCTAAAATAGTTTATTCTTTTGAAAATACGATATGTGGGGGTTTGGTACGAATTAACTCTGTGGTTGGCCTCATCTATTCATCCATAGCTGGCCCGCCAGGCTTATAAAGTGATGTGGCCCATATTGGTGCTTGAAATCCTTGAAAATGCTTCAATTTTAATGATTTTTTTCAAGGATTGCCAAGCGATTGAATCTTGGGTGAAGTGTTTGTATGTATATATATATATATATATATATATATATATAAAATCTATTTATACGGGAGCCATATCCCCCTATTGGGAGGTGGCTAGAGTCAAGAACACATTCACATTTCTGACTCTTTCTGGGAGATTGATACAGAGGAGGGGATTCCCAGCCCCCTCGTTCAACCCATCTGATGTGTTGGGAGTCATTAGGTGACCAAACCCCCCAATTCCAACCCCTAATACCGAGCGCCAAGCAGGGAGGCAATGAGTACCAATGTTGTAAGTCTTAGGTATGACCCGGCCGAGGCTCGAACCGGCAACCTCCCAGTCTCGGGGCGAGTGGCCTACCCCCAAGGCCGCCATGTTTCTCAACAAGTCTTATTAAAGAAAAATTATACCAACACTGCACTGCAGCTGGCATTATTTTGTACGGCATTGTCCTATGAAGCTTCGTTCCCCCCTCCGGTCAGGTGCATGCTACACCTAAAATGGTACTATGAAATTTGTAATAGTGCAACGATTATGTATCAATATTAAACATGAATTATGGGTCATCCCAAAAATTAATGTAGCATTTTCCAGTGTTTCATTGTAATGGGAAGAACTTCCTGCAACTGAAAATGTAAGCTACATACTAAACAGGGAGATATTAGTTTACAATATATATTCGCGATTTACTCAAGATCTAAAAACTATGTCTTGGTCTGTTCAGACGCAAGTTAAAAATGACATATGCAAATTGCAGATATATTTATGGCTGTGCAAAATACATGATTCACATCAGATTTTTGTCTTTTAATGGTGCTGGAGAAATGGAAAAAAATGGCTTTGAAAGTCATTAAAAAGTGCTTAATTCAGGCCATGAAAACGTTGTACGAACCCTGTAGTAAAACCCTTTTTTTCCCCGAGACAGTTTTCTTGGCACACACACGCATAAGTAGCTTATAGTTTTCTCGAGCGTGAGCAACGTCCCGAGGGACAAACGCACTCATGTGGTCACTCATGGGACGCCAGCCCTAGATCGGGGAACACCTTCTCTCCCGGGGCACTCCGATGTTAGCATTCCGATGTTAGCATTGCCTGTTTTCCGGCCGACATTTCGTAGCACGCAGCTCAGCTGCCGGGTAATGACGCTCAGTTAGCTTTGTTATTACACACCAGCTGTCAGCACAAATTTCTTTAGCCAGGAACATCTGTGGTGTCATCACCGATCTCCCGCCCCCCTCACTACACTGTCGTACACGCACACACACACACACTCTACTTCTCTCTTTGTCTACATTACTCACAAAATCGTATTTTATGCACAAGATCCTTGCTAGCAGGAATGGGAGTTTGATTACGTTTCCAAGTTTTATGTTCGACTTTTTTTTTTGCCCTCCTGATGACTTCAGTGTTTGTACAGTTGCTTGAAGTCCTTGAAAATGCTTGAATTTTAAGTGGTTTTCTCAAGGATTGAAATGTTCTAGAATTTTTGGGGAAGTACTTGTAAATGCTTGAAATGTTGGCCATGTTATACAAATGTGCTAAAAATGGCACTAACATTGCTCTTAGGTGGCTTCGCTTTACCATTGCATTTCTTCTTTGTTGGGATTAAGGGCATATGGCATTAGTTTGTATGGTATTGTACGATGAAACGTCATTGACCCCTATGGGCCGTGCCTAAGAGGACAGGTGTATGCCACATCTAAACGGGGCAATTTGAAATGTGTGATAGTGCAAGGATTGTGTAATGGTGGGGTATGGGGTGTGCTGGAGATGGATGCCGTGTTTGTCCCCACATTTTATTTTTCTTTATATTTGTTAGCGATGAAAATGTTGAAAGTAAGAAAAGGCCTGCTTCAATAGACTCCAAATGCCAAAATAAAGACTGTTTATTCGAGGATGTCTAAAAATGCATGTACTTGCACATGCATCATGAAGGAGCTGACTAAGGCTGCAATGATGACACAAGCTAGAAGATGGCGGCAGTGAGTAAAAACGTTCCAAAATTCCATACAACTCTTTTAAGATTAAAATGATAATTTAATTATGTTAGTTATTACACCCTATTTTTAATTTTGTTTTTTTACCGCTTTAGCACCTATTTTTTTATTTAATTTGAATTTGATGACGTTTAAAAGAAAATGAAATTATTTATCTGTGTTAAAACATTCATTTTATTTTGGCAGTTTCGGTTCTCCATTGGAAAATGCAGCGCTTATGTAAGGACTGACAGACGACTCACTAGTTAATAATCTGTTTTCATTTGATCTTTACTGGAATATCTTCAGATCTAGCCTGGCGAACTGCCTTCAAAAATACCATTTGTGCCTTCTTTAGCCTTTAGACACAAGAAATTCCCATCAATTTTATAAGGGTTCCCTCATTTTGTCTGCTCTCAGAGCATGTCTTCCCCTCCCTCCTTGCAAGTGTGTGTTGATGTCGAAATTCCAAAGTTAATTTTCCTCTGTGGTGCCCGAAATCCAATCAAAGCCTTGCCCGCCCCCTCTCCGCGAAGACACAGCGTTTCTGCCAAGCCCTGCTGTATTTTGTTTCTTTTTTTCTTCCTGCAAAGGGGAACCCTATTAGTTGATGTTTATGAGCTTAGAAACAAGGCTTTAGGCGCTGCCATGATGACTTAAGCCCATGAGCGAGCTCCAGTATTACAAAGAAACAATGAGCTGCCTCTGAGAGGGAAGTCAAAGAGGAGGCAATGAATTTGGAGGACATTCATCATCTTAATAGAAATGACAGGAAGGAGGGGCGGCTAAAAATTACGTTTGACATCCACCGTTGCTAAAGTACGGGTTTGTGTTTTTGCGCGATCCCGCGTTCGACTCTTTTCCTCCAGCGTGACGTTAATTCAGTGCAAGTGAGAACGGAGTCCCTCGAGAGTTTGCTAGCTCCCCTCGTGCGTCGTTTTCTTCAATCAAAACGAGTCATGCTGCCTCAAGTGGCGACAATTGCCGGGAAGGTTTTCACTGTAATCCTTCCTACGTGTGTGTGCACAGCCCCTTAGTTTTGAGAACACGTGCCATGAAAGACTATTGACATAAAATGTGTTTAGTTTCAGATAGCATTGAATGCGTGAATTCCGTTTTGCACAGATAACAAAAAAAGGAGTGCACATCCTGGACTGTGTGCCTTTGAATATTTGCACTTTTTTATGCTCGCCCATTTTTGTCTTGTTTTTTTGGAATCAAAGAGAATACGTTTAAAACAAACTATTAGGGTACTTAAATTTCACTCAGATCATTAAAACCCTGTAACGTTTCAAATGGCCTCAAGCTGTGATTTTCAAGTTATTCCAAGTCAGAGGTAGGTTTGAAAACGCAAATGTGGAGCACATTCACTTCTTTTGCAACTCTCTTGCTACTTTGCGCTTTGTAATTGGCGGGTGGAAAAATATTCTGTGATCCATTACCCTCAATTGCATATTTCTGCAAGCAGGTGCTAGTTGAGTGCATTTTTGTCAGGTTTGGCGGCTTTCTTTTGTCATTCTTTCCACCAAAAAGTGTACCGTACTTAAGGGACTGCGATCCATTATCTCCAATCCCATATTGCTGCGCTTGAAGACCAGCAGAAGGCACTTTTGTTGGAGGAGTGTGTCGTTCTGCCTGCCTAAAATGATATGCACGGTATTGGCCGTGATACATTACCCTCAATTGCATATTGCTGCAAGCAGGTGCTAGTTGAGTGCATTTTTGTCAGGTTTGGTAGCTTTCTTTTGTCATTCTGTCCACCAAAAAGTGTACTGTACTTAAGGGACTGCGATCCATTATCTCCAATCCCTTGTTGCTGCGCTTGAAGACCAGCAGAAGGCACTTTTTTGGGGGAGTGTGCCATTCTGCCCGCCTAAAATGATATGCACTGTGTTGGCCGTGATCCCTTACCTTCGGTCGACTTGCTAAGAGAAAGGGGCCGGCTGGCAGAGCACATTTTTTTTTCCCAGTTTGGGCTGCTGAAACATGCGATTGTGGCCAGCCCAAAATTAACTCCACTGTTTTGGCCAAGATCCTTTATCCCCAATCGACCATTGATAGGAACGGGGTCGAGAGAGCAAATTTGTGTCATGATTGGCGGCACTTTTTGTTTCTGTTATTATGACCTAAAATGAACAGCAGCCATGCTGCTGCAATGCATTATCCCTGGTTGACTATTACCGCAAGTGAGGGACAGCATTAATGAGGGTTTGTTTTGTGGATTTTCCCATATTGTCTTCCCAATAATGGCAATAAACCAAGGATTCTAGTATATATATTATATATATATATATATATATATATATATATATATATATATATATACTTGTGATCTCATCATATTCTGTATAGTTGGTTTCTATTGTTCACAACACAACACTGCTTTTATCCCTTAAAGATGGAAAAAAGACAGTTTACTAATAAATGCCAGTGAAAATAAAATATATATAGTCACCGTTTTTAAATTGCATTATTTCCTTTCTTTCTTTTTTTCAAAAAGACCCATTTGAATTCAGGGGCATTTTTTAATTTATTATTGTTTTTTGCACCTTTTCAAACACTCTATTTGTGCATAATAAACAGGATATCAGCAAAGAGCCTCAAAATTCCATTTTGGGCTGAAATACGAACAGGCCCTCTGAATAAATGTACCTGTATTATTTTGTGTTCCTTGCAGCTCTGTCGGTGTTACCTTTGAACGAAGAGCAGTCCCTTGCCCCTCAGACCAAATGCATGGCTGACATCGAGGAGTTAGCAGCCAGCTACGAGCGCAAACTCATTGAGGTGAGTGTGTTTTGTATACACTCAATACACCGTGCACATGTTTTAGTGCAGGTTATGGAAATTAATCCTTTATAAAAAAAAAAGGAATACATTTGACTTGTTTTTATCCATGCTTTTACTTATTTATGCTCACACTTCATGCATTTGTCACATTGTTTACCTAGTTACTTGCTCATTTGCTTGGCTGCCAGTTAAAATATCCGGAGCTTTTCTTGTATGATTTTTTTTTTTTAGGCGTCCTTGCACTTGTAATTTATCCTGGAAGCACTCTAAAGGCGGGCGTAATTTGTTTTGATTTAGCTCAAACTTTTCTTTTACTCACCGCTTTTTGTCATAAGTCATAAACGACGCGTTTTTTGCAGTTTTTATGGAAAACGGTCGCCCCCCGAAAAAACGTTACTATTGATTTGTGGGGAAATGTCACATTGAGCTTTGTTGGTTCCTGATGAGGCCTGGCGGAACAAGATAAATATTCATCTGTGTTTACCTTAGTAACACAGCTTTGTTTACGATCAGCCTGTGTTCATTGGCCTTGGTGTACGGGATTGATGTTGATTTTTTTTGGGGAAGCCGATCCTCTGGGCTCCCGATGCTCTTTTGCGTCCTTTTTGGTTTGTTTTGTACGGAAAAAAAAGTAAATTGACGTCGCTTCCAGGAGTGGTGAATGCGCTTCTGAATTTCAAGTAGAACTGTTGACGCGACTCCATAATCGGAAGCGCTTTTGAAAATGTATTCGCTTGTCTCCCTTCTTTTTCGTCTTTTCCATCTTCAGCCTTGACACTTACAAGGTGACTCAACAGGCAGGTGATGCTTTTGTGGCCCCATGTATTCTTTAAATGTGAAAAAAAGATATCACCTGAAGTGCACCAAGTGCTTTTTCCAAAGCTATTTGACTTGAGCCGGCCTAAAAAAACAATTCATTCGGATAAAAAATAATCAAACATCTTAATTCCAAAGTTGTTTTGTAAACAATTTATTACAGTTGGGACAGAATTACTGAAAACATTAATATATTGAAGAAAAATAAAGCAATTTATTTTGTGTTTTGGGGTTGTTCATGTCATTAATCTGTGTCCCTTTAAACCAAAATCGGTAGCTCCCAAAAACTAACAGCCAGCTAACGAGTTTAGGGTTGTTTTGGCCGCAGTTTTTTGAATAACCCCAAAAAGGTGCATTTTTTTCCACTTCATTTTAATAAGCCCAACACATTTGTTTCGGATAGTCACAAAGCAAAAATGAAAAACTAGGAAAAATGACTGTAAAAATCCCAAATTGGGTCAAGAATCTCATTCTCTCACTCATTTTGTGCATGTTTTTTCCACAATCCGCTCTAAACAACTAGATTTTGGTTATCCCACTCTTTCTCTCTTCAGATATCTTTTTTTATCTCTAAATATTTAGTTTCTTTTTCTATATCTCCTATCGTTCTTTCTATCTATCTTTCTCACTTTATTTTTTGCCAAATCTCTCTACATTTCTCTATTTTTCTGCATCTTTCCCTGTATCTCACTATCTCTCTATTGCTCTCACCATCCCTGTCACTCTCTCTCTCTCTGTTTCTCTCCATCTCTATCTCTATATATCTCTATCTCTGTCGCTCTCTTTATCTCTATTGTTCTCTATTGCTCTCTCACTATCTCTCTTTCTATCGTTCTCTCCATCTCTATTGCTCTCTATCTCTCTAACGCTCTCTTATTCTCTTTCTCTTGCTATCTCTCTCTCTCTCTTGGTATTTCTCTCTATTGCTCTCTCTCACTTTCTTTGTCTCTAAGATAATTTTGGGGGAAATGGGTAGTTCTACCACATCATTTTATTAACGTCTTTCTCTTTTAAGATTACTTTGTGCAAGGAAACCAAGAACAATATTTTCAATCCAAATTAAGTTCCTTTTGACCCCATGTCTCTGAATAACACTAGAGATACAAAACAATACGAGCAATACCCGGATTATTGGAAAGAAGAAAATGGGTTAATTTAATTGCAAAATAGGTAATGGCTGGCTATTTAAAAAAACGTATTTTGTGCTATAAGGCAAAAATGCATTTTAACATAAGAGGGGGGTTAAGAAGACAAAGAACATTGGGCTTTGGCTAATCGGGGGTCGCGTCGCCGTCTCGTAATTGGAAGGGTACCAGTGCAACACTTTGCATCCCTGGAGAACGTCTAAGTGAGAAATTGGACACCTAATTGCGCTTGATGAATTTAGAAATGTCATTTTCCGCTCCAACAGTCACTGCTTTATATATTTCTTAGAGCCTTTTATTTGAAGTTGATAATACAATTTAAAACGCCTGTAAGCAACGCGTTTTCCCCGATGACGCAAAGCCGAGAGGTTTTCAGATTGATTTTCTTTTCAACTTTCTGAGGCTAATGAAAATAAATAGAAAGATTAGGAAAAAAACTGTACACAGAGTTAGATATGTATATTTATGGGCTTTGGTAAAGTTTTAGAGAAAAGTTTTAAAGAAATGAATAACAGTGTTTTCATTTTTTCGCTGGGATTTATTTTCCAATACAATTTGTTTGACACTTTCTTTCTGATTAGCAGCTAATGCAGTTACATTCAAATGCAACTTTGATGTCCATATCTGTCAATGGCAGTGAAGAGTAAAGTGCTCTTTGACGATTATATTTGTCCTCGGCATTGAATGACTTGAAAATGTAACCAGTCAATTGCAAAACCCTGAAAATTAGTTTACCAATGATCCAAAGCAGACATTGATGACAATTGCTTCTTTAAATGGGACAGTGTGTATTATTTGACCGCTAAATGTCACTGTATCGTGTATTCCAAGCGGAAATGAGTGCTAAAAAGTCGAGGAAGAATACAAACTCAGCGTGAAGAAACCGCACCATTTTTCTTCCAATTTATTCACCCAGCCTTTTGTGACATTTTTTCACCTGTAGCTGTAAGATGGCTGACAATTATGTCAGCTCCCACTCGTTTGAGGTCATGTCAAATAAATGCAAACGTTATATGATCGTTAATGTATTTTTGCTTATTATTTAAGTCAATATTGTTTTGTTTTTTCAAATGAGGGAAGTATTTTTGTACCACTTGTCCCTTTAGACCAGCGGTCCTCAACTGGTCTGACTTGAGGACCAACCATCTCACCCTGAAGATGAGCTTTGACCCAAATAGAGAGAAAAAAATGAAAGGATTGTGCAGTTTAAAGCGGAATAGAATAAATTCAACTTTAAACTTTTTCCCCCCAAAAAACTAAATGTATAGCAATACCAAGATGACTTCAAGTACAGTATGTACACACATATAAGCCGACATCGCACCCAAAGTGATCCCTTAAAATTGCTTTAAGATCGCTAATAATCAAAGTATTACATACTTAAAGTATTAATTAAAAGGTAAACCTAAACGTTGATAATCATTTAATTATGTAAGTAATAAAATAATCATACACCGGTAAAGATGTTAAATAAAACACTTTCAAACAATTTACTTTACTATTAAGCAGCGCTTGAATGGCAGAAAAATCATATACTATTTTCATATTTCAAAATCATTTAATTTCCTCTTTGACTCTATCATTATTGGTGTTTTCCACTTTTTCTGCCCCATATCACTAACCTTCTTGGTACTCGTTATTATGAGCAAAAAAGACAATACAACTTCCAGAATCGTAATGAAATGAGATAGGGTCCCTTTTAAACACAATTGGGACCACACTGATTAAATGGGAAGAGATTCAGCTGGGCATCTACTGTTTCGGAGTGTAATTGCCCCCCATTTTTTTTCTTGGCATTATTTTGCCTAGGCAAAGTCTGCGACTCACTGAAAAATGGTTCACGATCCACTATTTATACGCTGCTTAAAACTTCTCCGGTGGATTTTTTTGTGTCTGCAGGCCTGTTTTTGTAATAAAGCCGTTTTTACTATTATTTCTAATTTGGGGCTTTTAACTCATGATTTTACCTCCTTATCTCATATCACCCTGCAGATAACCGAAAAGTTTCCAATCCAAACTATATGATTACCTAACAAGTTTGACAATTGCGCATTTATATTTTCAGTACGTATAATTCGACGTCAAACCTCCTGTACGTCGCCCTTGTGCCTTCGTCGTAGGGAGCAAATATTAGCGTGCGCGATATAGGTCAGAAACTGTCAGTGGGACTGGGGATCCTCACTTTGATCCACAAGCTCATTAATTAACCATTAAGAAAAGAAAAAAAACGTTTGGAACAAGAACATCAATTACAAACTGAATCTGTTTCAGGGACGAGTCTGATCCACTTGATCAGGTGGCAAGCTCCTGCAGGAGTTGGAACAAATTATTTTTATTATTTTTGCAATGAGGCAGTGCAATTATGTAGTTTATGAGGGTACTGGATTTGGATCAGGTACCCTTCTTCCATAGGGTAAATGGTCTCACCCAGTTATTCTGTGAAATCACGTCTTCTCACAATATAAATAATACCTATCCATCTATCTATCTACCTTGGTCATATCCCTCAAGAGGAGTGACCGACAGCAAGACACACACATACAATAACAAAAAAAAATAAAAGGGAAATAAATATTTAAAAAAAAAAAAAAAAACACACAAAAATTTTGGACCATGGCCAACCCAATTGCCCACATAAGTTGGGCACCTCGGCACCCAAGTTGGTCATGCTTTTGTCCCTTCAAATGAAATGGGACACCAGAAAGCGGCCATGTCACTCGGGTCAGGGTGACACAACACACTCTTTTGTTCAACAGCAGGGCCCGACAGCTTTCACTGGTTTACCTCTGCGGGTGCCCAGCCCATCCTTGAGAACGCGTCCACAATCCCACTATCCTTTCACAACACCTCTCCGCTCCTTTCTATCACCAACAAGAGCTCTAGCTTCCATTATATTTAGACCTCTTTCCTGCAGTGCACTCATAACACCAACCATCCACGTCAATCGCGGCCTTTCTCTTGGTCTCCTTCCATTGACTTCTGCTCTGTAGATCCTCTCCATGTATCCAAACCAACCGAGTACTCTCTTATCAACACGTTTGCCCAGTTCCACGACTACTCCGGTTCTGTCTCTCACAATTTCATTTCTCAGTCTATCCAATCTTGTCACTCCTAACATAGTCCTCAAACACTTCATCTCAAAAACATTCGACTTCCTTCTTAAATCTGCGTTCAGGCTCCAAGTCTCTGCACCATACAACACAGTCGCCACAATCACACTCCCATACAGTCCCCTCTTAACATCCATACTCATACTCTTGTTGTTCATCACTCTCCTCGGAGCACCCAAAACCTTGCTTCCTTGATTCACTCTGTGCAATACCTCACACTCCATTCCACCAACTGCAGCCACATCACAACCCAAGTACCTAAAGCTTTCAACTTCTTCCAGCACCTGTCCATGCAACCTGATTTCTAACGTCATGCCCAAAGGGCTGCACAGACCACAGATTATTGCAAACCACAGATTATTATTACATCATTATTACACCATCCCCTGATCTAAAACCTACTTGAGGCCAAGGAAAAACTAGAGAACCTTAAGATGAGGAAAATGAAGAAGCCTTGAGAAGGGACCGCACATGAGATAATCCCCCCTCCAAAAAATAGTTTTGTACTCTCCATTTTAACTAAAGGACATTTGAGTTGCTATTGCAAAAAGGAATAGGTAAACAAATAACGTTGTTCCACTAGCCAATAACTTAGCTCATTTTAATAGTATTTCCTATTAAAAAAAAAAAATTAAAGTCATTTTTAAAATTCGTTTTCTTTTTTAGACTAAGGCTATCTGGCTGAATAAGACATTTTAAAATAAATTAATAAACAAGAAATATTAATTAAATAATTACAAAATAGATAATTACAGGTGTCTGATGTCACTTATAGAAGTAACAAGATGTACATGAATGGTATGCAAAATAAATGTAACTACTGTGTATTATAAAATATTTAATTGCCAACAGTACATTTGCATTAAGGGATTATGTATATCTCAATTCCTACCTTGTAGTGACGCTAAGCCGTCACTTGGCTTGCATTGTAGTCCACGGGCATTCTGGGAAATGTAGTTTTGGTCAAAGCACCCTTTTGACTCGCTTCTTTTTAGACGCATTTTAGTGTCAATAGGGCCCCGGGGATTAACCAACAAATAAGGACTCTGACCACACTGCACGTGATATTGAGAACTTTTATTTGCCTTCTCCGGATGGTGAAAACTGCAAAAGTAAAATACAATTCATTGAGACCATGTGCTAATAAGTTCACTGAAATAAAGTGCATACACTTTGCACCTGTTGGAACTATTACAAGATATAGTTGTTTATACATCATATAAACACTTGTAGATACTTACATCATTGCTTTGTTAAATCCTTCAACATGGATGAGGATGGATTGGACAAGCAACAGTCCCTGTCAGCCATTGTCTGACTTTCCATGTTGTAACGTGAAGTGACACAAGAAACCCAGTAATAGTATTTTTTCACTACACATTTCAACTTAAAGCCCAAATGAACACAACATATTTATGTAGAACACTTCCTAATGAACTAAAATCCACTTTTAGTCTTGTATTAAATTTTAAACACGCTAACATATCAATTAAAGAAAACCGTGGTCGTAAGGGCAACGCAAGCATTTTAAGCTCTCGCGGGCCACATAAAATGGTGTGGAGCACCATGAGTTTGACACATGTGATATAATGGTTAATTAAATATTCATTATCAGCCACTAGTGGGCGGTGTTCTATAATAATTTAGATAACAGATTTTGTGTTGAAGAAAAAGAGTGAGCGTCGTGTTTCGGTAAGTTGGCGATGTTTATTTGTTGAAAAATTAGTTTACCTTTTTATATGGCTTACCACAAAAAAATCAGACAATCATTTACTATTTTTCTTCAAACCGCTTGAAGTGCCTAGATGCTGTTGCAACAAAGCACTCATTTTGTGTCACTGATTTTGTGTTTTTCTTAGTCGTCCATCTGCTGTTTTCTTTTTTCACGCGTTTCCGTGTTGCTACATGGCAAATTTTTTTTTCCCCTTTTTTTTTTAAACTAGTGAATGGTGGACGGAACAGCTTGAGGCGTCTATATTGGTCCGCTCTCACCCTCTTTTTTTTCCTTTCTTTTCTTCCATCATCTTCCGTCATGTTTCCTCCTGTTGAGGAGCAGATGTGCTGAAGTGAGTCACGGAAATGCTCGATATCCAATCGGCCTTCAAGTTGCACTTGTCGCCATGCGGCGTTTGTATTCCGGGTACTAGAAATGTAATGACCACAAGGAAAATACATCGATTTCAGAATTTTCCATATATATTGTCATTATCATGTCTCAATATTAGAAGTAGCTCATTGGATCAAAAGTTGGAGTTGGTATTGTGCAACAAATAGCTCCTTCGGGTGGCTGTTTAAGTCTTGTCCTTTAATTTAATTTGGGAATGTTTTCAGGTTTTGTAAAAATCCTTGAAAATGCTTGAATTTTGTTGTTGTATTTTCAAAGATTGAAAAGTGCTTGAATTTGGGTTAAAGTGCTTGTAAATGCTTGAAATTCTTCTCATGTTTCTCAACAAGTCTGCTTGTAAATAATGCCAACCCTTCTCTCTGTTGGCTTCACATTGTCATCGTATTTCTTCTTCCCTCGTAATTGACTCCAGCTGACCTTAGTTTGTACAACTTTGTCTTATGAAGCATCATCGTCCCCTACGGGTTGTGCCCAAGAGGACCGCTGCATGCCACACATAAACAGGGCACTATGAAATGTGCATTAGTGCAAGGATAACATATCTATTATAGACATTTATGAGGAGACTTGCAAAAATGAAGGTTGTGTTTCCCAGTGGTTAATTATAATGGCTTCCCATTATAATTAACCTCCTGCAACTGAAACTGTAAGCTGCATATTACTGTCATTTTTACCCAACTACATGGGGAAAGATTTGTCTCAAAAACAAATGTATTCGCGATTTACTCAAGATCTAAAAATCCTGTTCTGATAAATGCACATTCAAGATTAAAAGTCGCATATGTAAATCGCAGATATATTTGTGGCTCTGCAAAATATATGATTCATACTGGATTTTCAACTTCAATGGTACTGTAAAAATTGGAAAATTGGCTTTGAAAGTTCTTGAAATGTTTAGTATAATTGATTTTTTTTTCCCGCTTGGAATACACAATACAGTCCCATTGATTTGGTCTGATCTACAATTGAACAAAAATGTGTTGAATGTGCGCCCTTCTATTCCAATATTTTATTTTTATTGTATGTGACAAATTTAACATCGACTGCCTTTTTATTTGTCATTTATACCACTGGCGGTGTAGTGGTTAAGAGTTCCGTGCTCTCATTGCTGCGATCTGTGTTTGATTCTTATTGCATTCAAGATTGAGTTGAGAAAAAGTGAAACTAGATTTTAGAGTGATTTCTACTCTAAAAATAGGGGGTGTGCGTTGTACACCATTTCATACGTTATAACTAAGAATATTATCATATTTTTTAACAATACAAGTTTGAGGCTTTGGTGGGACCAATTAACTCTGGTTGCCCACCAGAATCTTCCTATTGTATGGGAGTTTATTTTTTGTTACATTCTTCAAAAATGAGCACATCTCCTGTAAATTTTTTATGTCTCATAAACACAAAATATTTGGGAATTATATGTTTGCACGCGATAGATGAGGCCAATTTTGTTTGCGCTCATAAAAAAGTGAAGATGGCAGCAGCGCAAAGTACATTTGTCATGACTAATTCCCCCGCAGAGGACGGAGTGAGCTCATTCCTCCTTTCAGCATCCAATTTCAAATCCAATCTCGGTTCTCCTACTCTCACTTAGGTGGACCTTTTTTTAGGCCGTGGCACCACCTCCTGACTGACACTTTCACTCACTTGGTTTGGTTGAACTGAAAGGGTTAATTAGTCATCATCTATAACAACTTCAAGAACACGTTGACTTGTAGGAAACTGAACTTATCGACGTATAGTGGTTTGAGTTTTGAACCATATGAGCCGTGAGGGCAAACATATTTTAAATAGTCATTTACCATATTTTCCACATCTTTAATATTTATATAAAAAATATATTAAAAAATTTTGCTTGACTTGACTTAATTTTGTTTAAATTGTTATTTGAAATGATTATAAAATAAGTTATCTCATCTCATCTCATTAGCTACACCGCTTATCCTCAGTAGGGTCGCGGGGGTGCTGGAACCCATCCCAGCAATCATCGGGCAGTGGGCAGGGGACACCCTGAAATGGTTGCCAGTCAATCGCAGGGCACACGGGGACAGACAACTCACTCGCTCATTTACACATGCATGTTTTTGGAATGTGGGAGGAAACCGGAGTGCCCGGAGGAAACCCACACAAGCACGGGGAGAACATACAAACTCCGCACAGGAAGTCTGGAGCTGGATTTGAACCCACGCAGGAGGTTCCCAAGACATGAACTGTGCCGCACATGCGCTAACCACAGCGCTGCCGTGCTGCCAAAATAAGTTATCATTTTTCTAATAAAAATAGATAAAAATAAAAATGATAAAGTATATGTTGGAAATACGTAATTTGTTTAAATGATCTGGATCTTATTGACTGAATATTACTAATTAAATAGAATAAATATAATATAGATTTTCATTGTTTTTCACCCTGTTTTTATTGATTTTTATATTCAGCGTACAGCAAGCTCAATGTCCTGAAAGGAGCTTTTAAAGAAATTATGTGAATATATGTTTTATTTAAAAATATTATTATATATATAAAATATGTAATTGGTTCAAATTATGAAAGACTTTTGTTGACTGAATATTACAATGAGTATTGGTAATATAAGTCATAAATTAGTTCTCAAAAAAAGATCTATTTAGAAATGTATTTTCTTTAAATTATTTCTGAATTGTATTTATTGAATATTCTGCTATGCCTAATGAACATAAAATATAAGTAGAATATTATTATAAAAAATATCAAACAATCTAAAATTTGTAAATTATTACACAATTTCATTAACTGAATATTATCAAGTATAATAGTAAGTTAAATATCTAAACCTTTAATTTGAAAATCAAAAATATATAAATATGTAATTTGCTTAAATTATTACAGAAATATACTTTCTGAATATATTGAAATACGTTTAAATAAATGACAGTAATATAGTAATATAAAAATGTTATTTAAAAATATGAAATATAAAATACATACAAAATGAATATCTCCAAATAGTAATAAATATAACAGTAATCTAAAAATATATTTAAAAAAAATAGATTTATAGAATCTCTATAAAAGATATAGTTTGTTCAAATTGACATATTTTTGTCTTACCTGAATACAACTGAATATATAACAAATTGTAATTTGAATGTATTCATTTATTTTTTGAAAACATACAAAATGTATGTAAAACATTTTTTAAAATTATAACCGAACTTTATTTACTGACGTGTATAGTAAGTATAATAAAAGGTGGTCTAAAATGTTATTTAAAGATATTGTAATATAAATCAGAAGTATATTGTGATTTATCTTGTCCCGAATGACAGAAAAATAAATCAAGAAGAGAATGACTTTTTGGGGGAAGTGACAGTAAGAAATACCGGACCTATTAATGACCCCTGTGGTACCCCGCATGTGCATTTAGATCACCTGGCTTGCCAGTGGCAGCAGGTGGCTCATATGCAAAGCTGTCAGTTCCATGACAAAGACCCGTCAGGGCAGGTTAGCAAGGCACGGCACGGCAAACCAACACACAGCCGCCGTCATTTGTCGGAACTATTTGCATGAGCGCTCCCAATTGAAGGCGGCGCCGTCAGGGTCGGTTAGCGCCCAAGACAATTGATTAGCCGGCTGGCAGGATCCCAACTCTGAATACCGCATCGGCCCCCGACAACTTTTAAATCTCCTCCGCTGTCAATTTTAATTAGACACCGCCCGGACTGCTCCTTCTGTGCCAGAGCCGTCGAGAATTGTAACTTTTATAACCGCTGTTTTTTTTCCATCCAGGTGGCCGAGATGCACGGAGAGTTGATCGAGTTTAACGAGCGTCTTTACCGGACCCTCATGGCCAAGGACCACCTGATCAGGCAGATGAGACAGGAACTTATTGAGCTGAGAGGACCGGTGAGTTCATAACGGAGGCGTGTGCACCGTGGTGGGCGCGATCAAAGCTGAAGCGAGATGTCACGTTTTCGCACACGAGCCTACGGGCCCACGACGTCTGGATTTGGTCACGTGACGCAAATCATCACAGCCGTGTGTCGTTGATGATGCATAAGTTCCTACATGTTTTCTTTTTTCTAGATTCCAGGAGATCTGAGTCAGACGTCAGAAGATCCAAGCCTCTCCGATTTTGAAACGTAAGAACCGTCCATTTAGTGAAATACTGTAATGCCTCGCTCCTTCATAATTTGCTACTTCGGTGTATATTCTGCAAGTGCAGTGAACTGCACTTTTCCGGCCGCAATGCATTATCCCCAATTACATAATGCTGCGATCAGGGACCGGCAGAGTTTACTTTTGTTGGGCCTGGTGGCTTTTTTTTTTGGGCCATTACTGCTTTTCAGTCTTAAGTGAATTGCACTTGTGCAGACGCAATCTATTGTCCCTTAACACATAATACTACAAGCAGGAAGTTTCGCGGGCGGGTTGTGTTCCCAATTAACTACGATAAATAAGCGATAACAGTGCGAGTACTGGGTGATTAAAAAACACAATATTAATATTTGCATTTAATTTTTTTTAAATAAAATATGCATACATATATAAATATGTATACATATGAGAAAGTTGTAACTAACAGCAATTAAGACTTGAGTTATTAATAAAATCATGTCTTGTAATCAATGCCGAGCCATAATTCTGACAATTGTTAATTAGCGGTGGTTTTTCAAATTTTCCATTTGATTTCTCAATCGAGCAAATTGTCAATTTTTTTAATTAACTAATCAAATAGCTGAATTAATTGCCCGGCTCTAAGTCACATCATTCCATGTATTTGTTGTCTAAACTTTTGTATTGGAGTTATTTGCATACCTCAGGTTATAATTAATAGCACAGAATAATAAATATTACTATTTTATTTTTTGACCATATCATCTTTGCTTGTGTTGTAATGTTCTAATGTAGTCCTTGGGGGAGGACTAAGTATAATGAACACCACTGCCATTATTACAGTGAATCATTTGCTACCCCCTTACTTCACCCAGCCTCTCAACATGGCTTTGAACGCAACACTTTCCGCTCCTTTTTCGACTGAGCTCGGCGTTGTCCGCGGTGGCAATGACTGACATAATCGTACGTGGTAAAGAAGCTTTTATTTGTGTCCCAGCAGGGCCCATCGTGCACTCATCAACGTGTGGATCCCTTCTGTGTTCCTACAAGGCCGAGCCGCTAACGCCTACCACGTCTACCAGGTTGGCAAATGAACCACACTATTTTGAGTTATCAATCATTACATACTGGAGGGCAATGTCCTAAGTCCGGCCCGGGGCCCAGTTACGGCCCATGATCCAATTTTTACTGGCCCGCGTCCTGTCATAATATAAATATTATATGGCCCACCAGTAATGTTGACCGCAGTATAAAATAAGTTTGTACCAAAAAACAAATCACCATTTCACCAGATGATGGCAGTAGTCTTTTGACTACCTTGATGTTCAAATTTTAGCCCCGCCCCATTTACGACATGGTGACTGTGGTAAAAAAAAGTAAAGTCGCAGCTTACAGGAAAAGTGGAAATTGGAGTATTTTTTTCACCGAAATCCGAAACTACTGCGTCTGCATTATTTGCAAGAGACTGTCTGTTTTCAAAGATGATAATATTAAGAGGCACTACCAGATGAAACATGCTGTCTACGAAAAGCTAACTGGACCCTGCGAGTCAAATGAAAAGGGCACAAAGGCGAGCTACGAGGTCCTGGCGCTAATTGCCGAGCACTGCAAACATTTTGGGGGGTTGAATTTATTAAAGACTGTTCTAATAAGGCCTTTCACATATTCTCAGCTTAGACACCCCTAAGAAAAAAGAAAAAATCTAATTTTGGAAACATTCTTTACATACCATACATCTGACGTTTGATAAGAGCATTTCAGTATTCACTAATGAAATACCTGACAGAAAAATTGTAGAAATTGTTGCAACCTCAAACACCTTGTGCTGCCCAATATCATATAATGATTTTGCAAGCATAGTGAATTCTATCAGCAAAATTGAGCACAGTTACAAATACTGTAATACCTTGTTTATTGTTGTTGTTGGGGATTAGATAAAGAAATCTGAAAAGTAGTCCGCTGTTCTGGTTCGCAGCAATATGCTATTAGGGATAGTGGATCACGGCAGCACGAGTGCAGTTCACTTTATTTTGTACCAAACGAAAAGAGTTCCGAGTCTGACAAAAATGCCCTTGCTCGCAGGAATAATAAATCGCTAAATATCTTTTGACCCATGATGCTCTGAGGCCACGAAATACAAAGCAGCGAGGGATAACAGTATATTTGTGGTCGCATATTCCGACACCGAATCTTTTGCAACACTGATGTTTAATCCTGGCATCTGATTGGCCGTCCACGAGGCTGAACTCAAATGTTGTCCAACAAACTAAACTGCTGCTTCCGCTCAGATACCTCAAGCCATCGTGCAACTTTTAACCACTTTCACACACAATCCGTATTGCCGGAAGGCACAGCTGTAAAGTGAGTCAGGTGAAAGCGTTAAGGAAAGGAAAAGACAGGTGACACATCATCAGCGCTAACCGAACATCAGGGACGGCTCGCTAGCAAGCTCAGCCCGTCTCGGCTTATCCATAATTGATGTAAATCTCGAGCCGGGAGCTGACTGACACTTTTTTTTCTGAGTTTTAAATCTTATCCAGCTCTCGTGCGGACGAAAACACAACTCGCCTGCCATGGCTGAAATGCACCATTTCAAAATAAAAGCGTACCAATATCCATATACTCTTTCATTTAATGCTTACAATCTCACCTCCATACAAAAACCTCTATAAAGTGTGTTTTGGTTAGGTAATTGTTTTATGGTGATGTGTGTGGTTGCAATGCAGTCGTATTGCTCTTTTCCTTATGAAAACGCTCATATTACTCACTTATCTCGTCTTATTATTTTTCTACTAGTTTCTATGTATCGAAATCTTATAATGTTTTCAGTCACTATGCGCTTTCTTCAGCGTTACAGTTTAGTTTTAGTCAGTCCTAATAGTTGTTTTAGTTACTCTGCACCTTATGATGATGTCAGTTGTTATGGTGTTACTATTTCCCTTTTAATGACAATGTTTTCAGTCATTGTGCTGTTTTTCCCGTGTTGATATAGTCAGCCTATTTTGTCCAGTTACTCCTATTTTGTTGTTTTACAGTTACTCCATCCTATCTTCTTGTGGTGATATCTATTAGCCACTCTTAGCTTGTCTAATTTACTCTGCACCCATGCTAGTTAGCAGTCCCCTTTCGACTGACACTTTTTCAATGATGAGGGTCATGCTGGTTTTATTCATGCACAAAACGCGAAGTTACATTAAACTTGCGTCTTCCTCACATATTTTCCACGTGTCTCACTCTTACTGCCCGAGCACCTCTGGCACGATTGCATAAGACGCAGGGTTGAAAGCTTGTGACAAAAGTCGCGGCTTATAGTCCTGAAATTACTATGCAGTTATGCTGTATCTTGTGATGTTGTTAGTTTGTATGCAGTTACCCTGGCCCTTTTAATGATTTTGTTGTCAGTCATTATGCAGTTGGTAATCAGCCACACATCTCTTGATTAGTACGGTAGTTGTTTTGCAGTTACTCTCTGGCCCCCGTTGTAATGTAATCAGTCACCATGCAGTTACTGCAGTGTTACATTGGTTCCCCCTTGGTTTCACTAGTCAATTTGATTAGTTGTTGTGCAGTTACTCTGCACTTTTTGTCAGTTCCTATGCATTTACTATATTAATTTTAATGGCAATGTTGTCATTCCCTTAGCAACTTCTAGAGCAGGGGTTTCCAACCTTATACAAGCCGAGAGCTACTTTTGGTTACTAATCAGAGCAAAGGGGCACCCAATTTAATATGAATTTCGAAATGAACACCTAATGTCAGTGATTTTCAACTACTGTACCGTGACACACAAGTGTGTCGTAAGAGATCGTCAGGTGTGAATTGTTTTCTGCAAATATTATATCATTGTCATGTGTATGTGCTGTATAAACTGGGGGTATTAAAAATTATATTGTAATTAAACATACTGTTCAGTGTCATTTTATAACATTTTTGGTTAGTGGTGTGCCGCAAAATCTTTCCAATGTAAAAAACATGCCCAGGCTCAAAAAAGGTTGAAAGACACTGCCATATGTTACTGCTGAGTTGTTACTACGTTATTACCTGGTTAAATATTGAACCACAAAAAAAAAACATTTTCCTAGAAAAGCACAATGACCCAGGCCTGGTAAGATTTTAAAAACAGGTCCGCGGACACCTCAGCTGTCCTTTGAGGGCACGCGAGCACCACGTCATGTTTTTGTATAGCCCTTAATCACATGAAATCTCAAAGGGCTGCACAGACCACAGACCACTGCAGTCTACAGACTATTGTTACACCATCCCCTGATCTAAAACCTACATGAGGGCAAGGGAAAACTCAATACCTCAGCATGAGGAACATTAGGAAACATTGAGAAGGTTGTTATGCAGTTTCTACTGTCAGCCACGCTTATTTACACCAGTATATTGCTTTTCAGTTACTCTTTATGGTGGTGATGTCGGTTGCTATGGATTTTCTTTGGTGTTCTATTCGTCCCGCTTTGTTTGACCCTTCAGTCTTATTTAATCATATATGAGAATGTATTTTGTTTTACAGAATTTTGCATTGTAATGGTGGTAGGTAGTGAGTATTTTGGTCTCAATATTCATAATTGTTTGTCGCTAATTTAAGGACTGGTTTCTTTCTAGGTTTTACTTTTGGAGTGCTTAAAGGTGGATAAAAACAAGCCTGCAGGGATTGGTTATGATCGGCCTCCTCAGTGTCTGCTTCAGGGAACCCCCCCCCCGTCCAGTTCGTAAGCCCGATAGAAAGTTGAGCCCATCTGGCCGGCCAGAAAGTTTCCTTCCCAAAGCTATATCCGTATAATGGCTCCCCCTGGAACGGGCTTTTCTTCTCGGACAGTGTAATGAATGGCCAAGGTTACTCCAGTCGATGTTGTTAAGGTGAGCTGCTTGTCGTGATAGAACACTTTAAGAGACTGGGGAGAATCATAATTTTTTTTTAAAATCTCCTCCTAAGTATGTTTGAAGGCTCTTCCTCCGTCTTTTTTTCTCATTGACCCGAAGCTGTGATCCTAACCTTTTTTTTCCGGAGAACTGATAGGATTTTTCAAGTCAGGTCAGCAACCTTCATCATAAGCTCACCAAGACAAGAAGGGAAGCCCATATAAACACCACTACTCACTTTTTACTTCCCTCAAATTCTACACTTCTCTCCCCTTTCACCCCCCTCCATTTTCTCTCTTTTTTCCTACCCCCTACAGCTACTTCTCTCCCAACCTTTTCTGTAACGACTTCCACCAAGATCATTGATGGAGTCACTCTATCATGAGTAGCTGGGGGTACTTTTTTATATTAAATATTATTTAATATCAAATAAATCAACGTGGATTGTTCATGATAGATACTAGTTCCCTCTAATAATAACCCTTTTTTAAAATAGACTTTTGATCAACTCCTTAGGACACACCCCTTCTGTTCTGCCCCCGATTTCCTTGGCCCTCTTTCGTTAATTTCCTGTTATTGATTGTGATCAGATGTTTGTAAGCTGGTGATGCTGCTGGTGATTAATAACGAGGCAATGCAAGTCAGACCCTCCCACATCCACCGCAACCCTGATGACAACAATGAATCACAAATTTCAAAAGTCCTTGACGAGGGGCTTCATAGAAAATCTGAAGGAAAACATTGCTTTGGGTTTGCTAAAAAAGTATCGGGACACCATGGGCAATTCCTTGGTTTTTGTTGTGTGCTGAACAAATTTGTGTTGAAAATAGGAATTCCTCCACTGTCTTTTGTCAGAAAGCTAGCATAGTTTCCTACAGTGATAATTTACATAATTCTCTGGCCAAATAACAACTGCTGTCTTCCTCTACGTCAAAACTACTGTATTTCCTACACTATAAGGCACACTGGATTATAAGGCGCACCCCCCAAAATTAGTCTTTTGTCATATATTTTACATAAATAAGGTGCACTGGACTATAAGGCACATGTAATTAAAATGACAGTAAAAGCTTTTGTATTTATTGGTGTATAACTGTTGCCTATTTTAGACATTTGGTGAATGCAATGATTGATAAATGTTGCTGACCAAAATCGCAAAACATGCAACAGGAATCGAACCCAGAGCACAACAGTGAGAATGCTGAAACATAAACACTAGTGACACAGGTGACGTACGAAAAGGCATTACAGTTCATCTCATTATCAAACTATTTTTTACTAACGGGTGCCAGAAACGATGTTAGAGAATCGAGAAAACCGAGTTATCTTGAAAGATATAAATAAAGGGACAGAGATTATATCTGATTAATCAATCATTGCACAAATACGGTAGTATAACGTAAAATCTCATGTAGTAATGATAGGAATGATTACTGTAAGCATTTCAGATCTTATCCAACGTATTTTGCAATATATAAGGCGTACCGGGTTATGAGGTGTACTTTCACAATTCTAGCCAATTTGGAGTTTTTAGGTGCGCTTTGTAGTACAGAAAACACATTTTTAGTTAAGTGCTGCACGTAGAAAATTATAGTCTGGAAAATACAGATACATATTACAATATTTTAAATTTCATGTGAAAAAACACACTGCGTTTATTTCGTCGTTTTATACTTTACCAAAAATGGACGTTGTTGTAAACATTATCATAAAATTCACAATTCATGAATTAGAAAATGCTCGTTTTTGGATCAGAAGTAGACGACGTTTGTTTCTGCTAGTTATCGCCAAGGCGAATCGATATTTGAAAAAGTTGGGCGGCACGGTAGATAGGTGGTTTATCGCGCAGCCCCACTGTGTGGAGGCCCAGGGTTCGATTTCAGCTACCGCAGCCTCCCTGTACGGAGTTTACATGTTCTACCCGGGTTCCTCCCACATTCCAAAAACATGCACGTCAGGTTAATTGGCCGGTCCAAATTGTCCTTTAGTGTGAATGAGCGAGTGAACTGTTTGTCCCTGTGTGCCCTGCGACTGGCTGGCAACCAGTTCAGGGTGTCCCCTGCCCACTGCCTGAAGATAGCTGGGATGGGCTCCAGCACCCTCCGCGACCCTACAAAGGACAAACGGTGCAGATAATGGATGGATGGATTGAAAAAAAAAACATGTTGAAAAAAAAAACAACTATCTAATATTAATTTCTTTTGAAAAAAATGTCCTCTATAAAATGTTTACAACGTAAACGTTATCAACAACAAGTAACCAACTTAAGACAAATTAAAAAAATCATAAAGGTAAAGTAGTAAAAAAAAAAAAAAATTGAGATGTTTTCTGCATACCAGACAAAAAAAAATCTAAATTAGGGAAAAAAAACATAAATCAGACTACTTTTGGTTTGGAAAAGCCATGTCTAACATGCGGCACATCAGATAATTTAATTTGGCCCACCAAAAATTTTGAGTGTGTAAAAATTAGTAAATCTATGTCATTTATATCAAAACTTATTTATATATATTTTAAATAAATGCAAACCAAATGCTCATTCTGGGCACTAGAGGGGAGTGTTGAGTTTATATAGCATGGTGAGTTGGTTCATATGGAAAACTGCATTCACTCAACTGTTAAAAAACATCATAATAAACCTGAGAATTACTCCACCCCCATTGTTTGGAAATAAATGTGTAAAAATCCTTTGTCATCCGCAATTATTTTATGTAGGGTAGGCTACTAATGCAGGGTGAATGATAAAGCTTAATATTGGAAAAACAAAAGGTAAACACTTGTAATTGATATTCTTTTACGGATCCGGCCCGCCTTAAAACAAAGTCTGGATCAGGCCCCAAAGCAGAACTGAATTTGACATCCCTGGAGTGAATTTTATTAGCATTGAGATACATTTTTTCCATTTTTTTAAGATGATGCAATTGAATATGAAGACAAACAGAAAAACAGCAGATATCTCCTCAACTTTGAATTAAATTGCCATTGGACGTCGCCCAATGCTTGTTAGCGTCACCAAAGCGAAGAAAGGCGAAGGCGCCTAATTAAAAGCTGCCGCACTTTTTTCACCTTCCTTGCCTTCGTACACAGTCACATAAATAATAATCCGCGCTATGAATAATTGAGACATCCCCTGTCGGTACGTTCCAGACGCTAGCCCGGACCGTCGTTCCTGGGAGAAATGGTCTCGACACCTTGAATTTTCCGTTTTCGGATATTGAATAACTTGGGGTTAACTTCAGAGAAGAACCTTTTGGTTCGGAGGAGGTCTCGATGAGGTCGGTCCGTTTTAATACATGCTAGTTTGCGGTGTTTGCCGAAGGGATCTACCGTAATAACTAATAATGATCAAAGGAGATTACTGTCAGGTTGATGTTTTACGCCCATGGCGACAATAATGCAACGTACAAACATGAAAAAACTTTCTTCGAAATGTGTTATTTGTTGGTTCATTATTTAAATCAAGCGTGTCAAACATACGGCCCGCAGGACTTGGCCTTTGAAATGATTTAATCCAGCTCGCCATCAATTTCTAAAGGATGTCAAAAGAAGAAGCAAGACTCTGGGTCATTTCTATCCAAAGTTTGGATTTTCCCAAAAATGTAAACCAAATGCTCCCTTCCGCCATTATAGAGCGTAAACGTGTTAAAAGGACTGTAACATTAAGTGCCTCCTAGTGGTACAAAAAACATTCATTTGAATACTAGGCCAAAATAGCTGAACTCTCATACGCATGTTAATTTTTATTTAAAAAAAAAAATCATAGGCCACTAGAAGGTGTAAATGTGTTAAAGAGGCGGTATGTCATATTTAGTCCCTTCGAGTGGTATTAAAAAAAACTTTGATATGAATATTAGGCAAACACACCTGACCATTAATTTTTATCCCAAAAAAATCTTATGTTCAGAAATTTGTATTTCTCTTACATTGTGGAATCCTTACTTAAGATCGCCACCATGTTTATCTGGCAACCTGCTGCTATGCTATGTGGCACTGGTTTTTAAATTAGACAATACAGTGCCATCTACTGGTCAAATATCACACACTGGGGATTTAAAGAGCTGACGTCTTGCACTGCTAAAACTTTATTTTGTAATTGTTTATTTATTTCAAACCAGTACAACAATTAATGCAAAAATTACCAACTTAAGTGTGTATTAGTGTGGTGAGTTGGTTCAGGTGTAAAACTGCATTCACTCATCTGTTACAATACACCAGTTAACACATTCAAGGCCAAACATGAAAATCATTTTTTCCATTGTTTGTGAATATTTGTGTTGTTTTCAGAAAAGATCCCTAGTCATCTGTGATAAAAGTATGTATTTTGGTTAAAACCGTTTTTGATGTACAGAGAATGTGTTTTTTCCCTCCCCGAATTTTCTCAATTATTATTTTTTTTTTTCTGCAAAGTAGTGAACCAGTGATAACTGAAGCCCCAAGTAGTGAGGAGTCACTGTATATAGCCATTTGAAGAATAATTAACGGAAACAGATCGGAGCAATACATAACTGTCCTGATGTCCTCATTTAGTTTGAGGAGCTGCGACAACAACAGCTGCTTGCGTCTTTCCCATTTTTTACAGTCTAATGCAAGCAAAATACAGTCGGTGTGTTTGTGCGTCAACCTCGAGCGCCGTTCCCAGCGGGGATCGTCGGGGAAGCCACTCGGAAAACGTGGAATAAATAACAGTCGCTCGGCGTTCAATAGTGCTGCACACTTATTCGGGCATCTGGTTAGCTTTAGTGTCTTACTCTCAACTCCTACTTGGTGCTAGATTCACTTTGTTAAGTAATATCCCTCAGGAAAACTGTTTAGTACATAGTAACCCATCCATCCATCCATTATCTGCACCGCTTATCCTCAGTAGGGTCGTGGGGGTGCTGGAGCCCATCTCAGCTGTCTTGAGGCAGTGGGCAGGGGACACCATGAACTAAAATAAAATAAAAGTGGATTTCCGTGCTTGTTTTGTTTTTGGTGAAAACTCAAACATAGTCACATGCAAACTTGCCTCGAGAGGACGTCCTGATGGTGTAAGACTGCAACAAAATAACTATAAAAATAGAATTGCATTTGATTAAACGGTCTTTATTGTCATTATTCAAAAGTACTATGAAAGAGAAGGGCTACTCCTTTCGGTGTAAGAAAACGATTTAGAGAGCGGATGGTTAGCGACACACTAGCGTCGGGTAACCATGGGTCACAAATGTAGCGTTTTTCCACGAGTAGTAGCTCCAAGCCGTCCGTTTCATGGGTAATGGATCTGGCGTCGATGAGTAGCCATGTTTGGCAGTGGTGGCTTAAGAGTTGCTAGCTTTCCCTTCTGACGCCTCCTCGGTCAATTTCCCGACGCGATAAAAATCCAGGCAGCACCTGCTTGTGATCAGCTTTTCTTTCTGACTTTCCTCAGTGGCCGATTTAATCGATCAATTCATTTTCAATGTAACTGAGCGCTTACACCAGCCTATCAAAGTCGTGTATTGAGGGATTACAGTATATTAAAAAATTGACAGAATGAGCCGATAATGAAATAAGCGTAGTCTCTGAAAACAATAACATCACCCCCCCAAGCTCGTTTTGATTTATGTTATATTTCTGCACTCGCCATCAACTTTCTCCCTCGCTGGCTTCCGTGCAAACTCTATCATGCCGATGGCGGCGACCCAGGAGCGCAACCTAATGACGGCCGGTGTCCCAAACGAGCCCCTTCGGAAGCATGCTAATAAATGCAAAGTGCCATAGAAGCACATAACAAACATGCCGCGTTTGATTGCATGTAAAGCCTCCAGCGTGCCCCCGTCACGCTTGATGAAGCGCTCGCAATATCCCCACTGCCTCACGGGGGTGCTAGGGAGAAGCACGCCAACCACCTGGGGCTTTGTCCTTCACGTGGAAAGAAAAAAATCTGCCCGGTTCAGTGGGATTTCAGATTTTACTGTATTTGTTATTCCTTGTTCATGTAAAACATTAATTCGCTATTTAAGAATGAGCTTTTATTAAAATAAGACAATATCTACAACAGAGATGTCAAACATTAGTATACAAAAAAACATAGGTATTATAGTAACCATCACCATCAAACACAAAGACTTACAACCTGTCCCCAAGTTTAAATATTTTGGAGCTGTCATTTCAGAAGAAGGATCAGAACCAGAAATCATGGCCAAGGTAGTTCAAACCACAGCTGCACGTGCCGGACTTCAACCCATCTGGAGGGACAAGAACATATCCAGTGAATTCAAAGATCAGACTCATGCAAGCGCTGGTTACCTCCATCTTCCACTACGCTGGCGAGACATGGACTCGCACAGCAAAACTGGAAAAGAAAATCCAGGCCATGGAGATCGATGCTACAAGAAACTTCGAGGCATCAACTACTTAGACCATGTGACAAACGAAACGGTGCGCAACACCATCACATGGCACATTGGACCCTATGAAGAGGCTTCAGTGGTATGGTCACGTCAGAAGATCATTAGGACTGTCCAAGAAAACTCTCCAGGGCACAGTCCAAGGGGGCAGGAGGAGAGGAAGACAAACAACATTAAGGAATGGACTGGTGCCAACTTTGGCACGACCCAAGAACAGGCCAGGGACCGTCAACAATGGAAAAAGCGTTCCAGAGTTGAGCCCTCATTGGAGCCCTGATGGCCCGTGTGGTTAAGGGATCTGTGTATTAGAGTAAAGTTCTAATGGATTTTTTTTTACATACTACTTTTGCTCATAAGATTTTTTTTAGACAAAAAAATAATTTACTTCAAATAATAAAAATGTATTACTAAAATTTAACTTTAATATTAGATAACTGCTCATTAAGGATTTTTTCAAAATTTCATTCAAAGATAAATGATTTAAAATAATATAAGTTTCTGGCTAGTTTATGTAACATTTTGCATATCAAAATGTGATTTAATAAAGATGTTGTAAAAAACAGGGAAGAGGCCCCAAAGACGGAATCCATTTTGAAGAAATTAAAAAAAAAAAAAAAAAAAAAAAAAAAATCACGATTCACTGAGAATTGTCCTTTTTTTCAACAGGACTTTGCCACAATCTTAACTTTTTACATTAACTTCAATTTTGATTTTTTTTTTTTTTTTTTTTTTTTTTTTTTTTTTAAGCACACTTTCAGTCCCTGTTTCTGCGGCTCATCTCCTTGTCTCTTTCTTTGTAATGGGCTCATTTTGTCTCTCCTCTCCTCACTCCCCCTCTCTTTTGTGAGTGTGAATAAAGCAGCTAATGGTGCATGGAAATGGTGGCGGAGCTGTCACGTCTAAAGACTCTATCTCTGCGTGGCAGGCAGACCATGAGATAAAAAAAAAATCCCTTTTCTTCCGATTCCTGCAAGGCCGTTTGATACCTTAATAACAAGTTTATCGAACTCAAGACCAGGGGTCGGTTTGCATTAGCGTTCACGCGTGTCTCCTTTTCCAGGTCTACATTCGCATCCTGGACAACGAGTGGAACGTGTACAGGCGCTACACCGAGTTCCGGGAGCTGCACAACCGACTCAGGTCGCAGTTCCCGCAGGTGGACGCTTTCAACTTCCCGCCCAAGAAAGCCATCGGGAACAAGGTAAGCTCTGCCATTGATAGGCCAGAATGCTTGGAAATTGTTTTTCCCTGGTAAAAACAATAGACCGTAGTGGTTCACGTCTTGTACTGTATATGATGGGGTTTCTCCCAGAGTCATGTGGTTGTCTAGAATAAACAAAATGGATATTTTAATTTAAGCATGACTTCAGAAGGCCGGAGTCCCCGAGGGGGGGTATGCCACCCTTGCACTTTTTAGCTAGAGCAATACAGTCAGTGACTGGCTTTTATTTGTTAGTTGTACATACGCCTCCCGACTTACGCAAAACGGTAGATCTGAATATTTTTTTCGTGATTTTAAAAAATATCCGGACATTTCTGTAAGTTATATTTGGTATTGTGCGCGCCTTTTTCCGAGTACAGGACATTACTGTAGTGCTTCTTTCCGCCGCTACTGCCGTGTGGCACCGCGAGAGGTCACCCAGCATACACCCCGAAAAAGAAATCCGGCTTGCTGGTTCGTGTGTAATCCTAACAACGTGTACTGTATTAATAGCGCGCTAAGAACTTTGACATTTTTATTGTTTAATATGTCGTTCAATATGGTTGGTGTAAAGTATAAACAAGAGGCGCGAGCCGTCTCATTTGAAATGAGAGTGGAATATGGAAACTTAATGCGGTTGAGAAAATGGTTGGATCGCTTTTTCTTTCGTCCACTCTCTACCACGGAGGAGGAGCTCTTGAAGCCCATCTTCCAAAAGTTAGTTACACTTTATTTATCTTTATGGAGCACATTATTATATTAAATGTTTAATTTTTAGTACAAAATAATACACGTTACTTATACAAGCCTGAAACATACAAAATGTAGCACTGAAGCAACTTGCGAACAAATTCAATTTACGAACGATCGTCCGGAACGCGTTTGTAGGTCAGGCATTGTCTGTACAATTCAGGTGCTTCCCTCCTTTACCATTTTAAGTTATTTGGTTAGGCATAATTCCTCTAGTCCCTTGGCCATATGCTGCTAGTTTCGTATTGGTTCTGTTACTTAATACATCTACCTTTTTGTTAGTTAGACCTTTAGCTTGTTTACTCCATACTTGCTCCAGTGCATTTAGGCTCACATTTTTCTATTTTAGGTTTAAAACTTGGCTAGCCTAGGCTCATAACTATATATATATATATATATATATATATATATATATATACACACATACAAAAGATTTTTCTATAGTGTGTTTTAGAGTGATAAAATTGCTAATTTGCTAATGAATTTTTAAGACTTAAGTTTTAGTTTAGAGGCATTCAAGAAAAAAATTGTATTGGGCCAGATATTGAACCCTGTGGTACTCCACGTTACAATCCTGTATTACAATATAAAAGTTCTTTTAAGGTGCAAATATTCCATAGTTTTGGTCTTTAGTGATAACTTTTCGCTCAGTGTTCCTATTATAGTATATGTTTTGCCTGTGAACTGATAGTTTAGTATATCTGATTGAAAACCTCTATGGCTGAAGCTGCAGTTGGGCTCAAAGGCCCGCAAACCTGAAGCGCCATATGGCCGACCCATCGTCGTGTCCTTGAAAGCTGTCCCCCCTGCCATTACACAGGTGGTTTGTGTCAATGATTGCTTTCCTGGGAGATTTTGCAGAAAAGGCCCACTCCTGCTTTGAAAAGACATTCAGAGGTTTGGGTTTGGCCATGTGCCCCAATTTCCAGTGGACAGAAACATTCATAAATATGTATATTTTTTTGGTCGTCCTTTCTCTTCTTCCCGCTACTGTTTTGTGCCAGTGTGCACACACAGAGTAAATCACCTCTGCCTTTGTTCGCCTCCGCCTCTTTTATTTTCATGTCAGACAATTTTACAAGCCCCTGTTGGCCTCTTTTGCTCACCTACACACTTTGCATGTGCTCTCGCTCGCTCTCTATTTTTTTTAACTCTTTACAAATAGATTCCCCCTGCACCCGCCAGAGCGACTCTTTGTCCCACCTTCTCATCCCTCACGTATCACACAGCAGTTTATTTCCCGAAAGGCTCAAATGTTTGAATGCGGACTGTTTTTCATTTTGTGCGCCTTCATCTTTTTTAGTAGGAATTGGTGAGTACTCTTGAAGGCGGTTTTGCAATCAGGCACTAGAAATTAGAAAATTACTGCGAAAGGGAAAACTATTTTGTTGTATAATTCTGAACATTTTACATATTTATTTTATTTAAATATGTAATTTAATTTAAAAAAATTGTTAAAAAGGGAAATATAATCACCTTTTTTACCCTTGTTTGTATTTTTTTTTATTTTAAGCATTATACATTATTCATTTTAATAAAATATGAAAATTACTTTTTAAAACCTATTAATTTTGCACATTTTGCATAAACTATGCGCACCCCAACTCTAAGCAGACTTATTAACAAATATGGCAAGAATTTCAAGCATCTACAAGCACTCCACCCAAAATTCAAACATTTAAGGATTTAAATGAGTTGTACAAACCCTGTAAAATGATCTAAAGGTCAGTGGAATATTTCCTTTTATCTTAAAAACAAAATAAATTATAATCTAAAAAAAAAAAAAAAATCAGTGGCCTCTACACATTATATATACCGGAAAATCGGACTATAGAGCGCACCAGATTTTAAGCCGCGCCTACCACATTTTGGGAGGAAAACCGATTTTGTGCATACACAAAGCCGCACCTGTATATTAGCCGCATGCGCCCACATTGAAAAAACGCAATACAAACACGAAATTAACCCATACCCGACACAGTTCAAATAACACACCCGGCAAAATGAATGGAAAATGATACCGGTACTTAAGATTTAATGCAGACCTGCAGAGTCCGGGTGCCTGTTGAAAGTAATCCAAGGAAAAAAGTGTATATTTCCAAAGGTAAGGGTGGGAAAAATATGTATCCACTATTGTCGGCCGTGTCCACAAACACGTCTCACCTTTACTCCACTTCCCATCAGCCCGTGTTTGCCCCGCCCCTTCTTTCTCATTTGCTCGTACAAAACATATGAGAATAAGTTTCTAAAATAAATACATTACAAAATATACAGTTGCAAATACATAATATCCATGGTTACACATATTTACAAAGAAAGACGGTACACCGAGAGAGTTTTCAAAGCTTTAATAATAATATTATAACTTTCATCCCAAACCGTGCCTGTGAAGGGTAGCAAAACGCTACTAGCAACACGCTCGCAACACAGTAAACAGCTCTGTTAAAAAAACATACTGAGCTTGTAGTAAGCACGGTAAACCGTCCTCATCTTCCTCCTTATAACTGACGTCATCAAAGTCGTCTTCCCTCAGTATGGGAAAGAGACTTAGTCATGTAGACGTCGTCCTACGCTCCCTTATTCAAAAACACACTAGCAACACGCTCGCAAAGTAAAGTTTACGTGCGGTAGCTCAGTTTCCTTCACTATCGGACTGCTCGATTGCGTTTAGCTTGAAAGTTGCGTCATGTGCCTTTCTTTTTGCAATTTGCATGATGAGGATATGTCTATGCTAATTTAACTTGTGCACAAGCTAAAAAGTTGCAGTCTAAATCTTACCTTTTGTACTCGAGCACCGCTGGCGACCGTTAGAAAAATAACATAAATTGGCCGCATCACTGAATAAGCCGGAGGGTTGAAAGTTTGGGGAAAAAGTAGCGGCTTATAGTCCGGAATTTACGGTATATTTCCAGATAACACAAGACTGAGGTTGCCAAGGGTTTCCCTTAGTACGTCGTAAGCCTGGTGGCCCACCAATCTTTTCTTGCTCCTTCCATACAAGTCAATATCCTTTTTTTGAAGTATTTTTTTAATTTATTACTCTGCTTAACTTTCTCCCGTCCGCTTGTTTCTCGTCCTTTACTCGCTCTCAGAACCGACGTCTTCACTAACTCGATTACGTTTCCTCACTGCTGTAAACGTGCGGCTGCTGCTCCGTCAGAGTGATTGACGGAGGAGAGCCACGGAAGGCGAAGTCGCCGAGCGGCTTCAGTCACGGGAGTCACGTCGGATCCTATAGAAACGTGTCCCCGCCCCTGACACTTTCGCGTCCTCCCTATAGACGACAGATTATCAGCGCTAAGACTTCTTGCGGGCGGCTGCCGCTGTAATCTGTCGGCTAGCGCGCTGTCAGGGATCGTCAGCGAGTAGGTATTATCGTTAAAAACGGTCACCGACTGACATTTTGATAGAAAAACAGAACATTTCGGGAATTAGACCAGGGGTGGACAAACTACGGCCCGCGGGCCACATGCGGCCAGTCAGACTCTTTCGTCCGGCCCGCCAAACAAAAATGGTCAAATTATCATGACGATATGTATTTTAGTGCATAAAGTACTCATAAAACAATCTTATTTCTGTCCCCTTGTGGGCCTACAACAAAATTATCTACTACAGAACTACAAAAAACTAAACAATTACTACAAAACTGAATATCAAATTTAGTGCTTAAAAAACGGGACTTAATACATTATTTTAAACAGAAAATACTAAAATACTGCAAAAATATTACTGCAGGAATCTTTCACCAGAAATACTACAGATATAAAACTACGGTAATATTGCAAAAATAATAAAGAGATACTACAAAAATACGTCATAAATATTAGACATTTAAAAATACTTCTACTGATATACTCAAAAAAATACCACCAGAGTATTGCTATAATAGAAAAATGCTACTCCAGAAATATTACAACATATATACTACGACAGAAATACTACAAAAATGCCACTACAGCAATATTATGATAAAAAATACAATGAACTACAGATATACTACAAGAATAATACTAAAAAATATTCCAAGAAAAATATAACAACAATAATACAAAAATTCTGCAAAAATAATTACTATGACATTACTACAGAATTACTGTAGAAAAACTAAAAATGCCACAATTGAAATATTACTACAGAAGTACTGCAGAAATATTGCAAAAATGCACCCCAAAAAAGGGATTACAAGTAAGTACCCGGAAACTAAACATGGGCGTAAAATGTTATTTTGCTTTTTTTGTGAGAATTTCAAAACAAATGTGATGAAACTCGTCTATTTTGAAATTTAATACGAAGAAATCTAACATGTAGATTCCTACATCTACATTTATTCATCAAGTAGCTTTCCGATACGGCCATGTTTTTTTTACCGAATGCGCCCCGCGACTCCAAATAGTTGCCCACCCCTGAACAAGACGAATGAATGAAAAATTCGATATTCCGCATAGGCCCGTTCAAAACGCCATATTCAAGCTTCACTGAGCCAATAATGTTTACGTCCTAATTAGGCTTATTATGATATTACGAATCCAATTATAACTTTTAATTGTCCATTTCATTCTCATTAGTTCAGTCTGACAATTTAGTGCCTTAGAAGTACTGAACCTCGCTACTTTTCACCGATCAGCTCGTCAACAAATTATTGAACCAATTATAAAAGTTAAGACTCAAGCTTCTCTTTATTGTTATTAACATAAAATGCTAATACATTTTTTTTAAATAATCATAGTTAAGATTTTTTTTGTAACAATTCTTTGAATAAAGAAACGGAAAAGCAAGCCTCTGGATAAATGTCACTCTCAGCAATAGTCGACTGGTAATTATGAATCATGGCCAAAACAGTGCAGTTCACTTGGGGCTGGCCACAATGGGCATGCTATAAAGGCCCAAACCGGAAAACGACTGCGCTCTGCCGGCCCTTTTTCTTAGTAATAGTCGACAGGCGATGATTGATTATGGTCGAAACAGTTTCATTTTAGGCCAGCCAGATCGGTACGCCACCCAACAAAAATGCCTTCCTGTTGGTCTATGCTCACAGAAATCATGAATTGTGGCTGCACAAGTGCAGTTCATTTTAGGCAGATATATAGTGACTGAAGAAAAAAAACCCCTGCCAGGCCTGACAAAGGTGTGCTCTGCTGTAACCGCTCAAGATTAATGGATCGCAGCCGCACCAGTGCAGTTCACGTTTTGGTGGAAAGAAAGGACTGCCTGGCCCGACAAATAGAATCGCTCTGTCTGCAGCCACTTGCAGCAATATAGGGAAAATGGACCATGGAATATTTTCAACCTGCGCTGCACTGAGGCCGCAAAGTAAAAATAAAAAGAATAATTGCTGGTCATACTGTCTGATAATATACTTTACTTTATATAGTTCCTTGTCTTCAACGTTTTTGAACGTCATACGGTCTCTAAACAGCACAGACACGTTTCACACAAACATACTAAGTCTCTCCCGAGATAAGGCGTAATTCGAACAAATGGCACGCCATTATCATCAGGGTCTTTTAAGAGCAAAACCCCAGAACACGTGTCTGCGTCATCGCGGTAATGGCAGCCGGGTGAATAGGGAAAGACCTTTTGTTAAACCGGGCCTTGTGACTTAGAGCACGCGTGTTGATATTAATGGAGGGGTTCTAATAGCTGGTGCCATTAGGGGGTGTGATGGGTGTCACGTTTTATCCTGATACGATGTTAGCATTGCAACCTAACAGAATTGCTGTTAAAAGAAGTAATACTACAATTTCTTAAGTTGCCCAAATATCTGAGATCCCAACATAACATTACATTCTTTTTTTTTGCAGTTAGTCATTAAAATAATCACGCAATATATATATATTTTCCCCTTATGTAACGAAATAAATTCTAAATTCAGTGACTAAAATGATTATGCTCGAATATTCTTTTTCTTTAGTAAATACACAATTGTCTTGAATTTCTCAAATTTGGGTTTCTGAATGTCCTTAGGGAGCTGGAAATACCAACATATAAAACATTTTTCTACAATTGAAAATTACTAAATGAATGCATAATTTTAAATATGTTTTTACCCATTGTAATTTATAACAGGTGGTTTTTGTTTGAAATTGCAATTTTTATTCTTGAAACATTAATGCAGTTAGGTGCCGGAAAAACAGCAGAGAACTGAATGTATTGCACGTGTTACTGTTTTGTAATTTGTCGCTATTTCCTCAGTAGATAGTGTGTTGAAAGATATTCTGCAATCCATTATCCTCGTTGCATAGTGCTGCTAGTGGGGGCTGGCAGAGCCTATTTCTGTCGGGCATGCGGCTCTTTTCTGCCGTTCTGGCCATCAAAAGGTGAACTGCACTCATGGGCCTGTGCTCCATTAGCTCCGATCACATATTTCTGGGGACCGGCTTGGAACATACTATTGTTGGGCCTAGTGGCTCTTATTTATACGGTTACTGTAGTCCTGCTTAAAATGAAATGCGCAGTTTTGGCTGCAATCCATTTTCCTCAGGTGACTATTTCTAAAAAACCGAGGCCGAGAGAGAAATTTGTGTTATGCAAGTTGACTTTTTTTTTTGTTTCTGCCTAAAATGAACAGTAACCACATGACCGCGACTATTGCTGAGAGAGGGGGGGGCGCACATCAAAACAAGGGAGGGCTTCTTTGTGAATTTTTGCATATTGTGGGGCGTTGCGGTCCCCACAAGACACAAATTCGGTTCAGTGACAGAGAAAATAGAGAAGCACTTAATTTGTTGCACATCTTCAACCAATATATATATAAGTTAATAACTTTATTACTTCAAAATCACTCTTTTATGTTCATCGCTTGAAATGATTTTGTTCTATAAGATTTCCCCAAAATCTTTTTAATGTCCATGTGTAAAATTTCTCTTTAAAAACACATATCTTAATCACATTTGGCTGTTGTTTGTTTTGGTTAACCCCATTGAGCAAAGCCTGCAGAGGAAGCGATCAGTCAATCCCAGTCCTCATTGAAGCTTCAATTAAAAAAAAAAGTGCGGATGCCGCCTTGTTTAAGCAGGATCACCGTTAGCACGCTGATTGCAATTACCGTTGCCTATTGACAAAATAAAAGAGCTGATTACTTAAGTACGCCAGGGCGCCTATAAATAAAAATCACCCTGGTAGAGCTTTTCAGCACCGGATTACGCAAGAGCTCTGAAAATGAATACGCTTTTACGCCGCCGTCATTTGTGCCGCCCCGATGAATTCATCGGAAAACTACAAAGTGAATTATTAAGCCATTTTAGCGTGTTGTTTTCATTTATAATGCAGCACACGTGTTTCACACGTTTTTTTTTTCAACGGCCACGTTCTAAAGTTCTCGTACGAGTGTTCCTGGATCCCTTGTGATGTTTAATGCATGACCGGGTGGGGACCTGCGTGCCGTAGTTTGGACCACGGGTTCGAAACACCGGTGAGGGGGAAGTTTTGTTCTTCGGTTAAGGGGGCTTGCCTCCGCATCGCATGCTCAATATTCCCAAAAAGACGGCAAAATCCGTTGTTGATAGGTATTTTTTGACAAGGGATGAGTATGTATTGATATGAGGTATCATACATGTACCTGGTCACATTTAAAAGTATTTGTATTTGCAATGGCTAACGATACTAGTATTAGCTGCTGCTTTATAGCTCAGGGGTTGGCAACCCAAAATGTTGAAAGAGCCATATTTGGAGCCGCCAAAAATAAAAGCTTGATATAAAAGCCTCATAAGGAATGCAAAACGTACTGTATATATATGTACTGTATATATCTTTATACATTGAAAAACGTTTCAATTGTTTTTATGTTTGGCCTCGTACAAAACCAACATTTTCCATTATCAAACAATTTGGAAAAAGCTCTAAGGAGCCACTAGGGAGCGCCAAAGAACTGCATGTAGCAATCTTTTCAATGATTTTTTTTCTTATTAAGTAGTATTTTCTTTGAAATAAATTTCACTTTTAGTTTAAAAATGTGTATATATATATATATATATATATATAGTTACACAAAAAAGATGCTGAATTTAACTTTCATCAAAACAATAAAATGTGAAAGAAAATGAATTCATTTTATTATTTCTTGAATAATCATGTTTTAAAATAGTCCAACAGTTAAAGTTTTAACTAAGTTCAATGTTCAAATAAAAATAGGGATAATGAGTCCGAAATCCAAATACTTGTTAAAGTGGTTTTGAAAATATTTATTGGAAAATTATTTCATTTAATTCCTGATAATAAAAAAAAAGTAAAATAAGAAAAATAGGGACAGTGTGTATTATTTCACGACTATATGTCACTGTATGGTGGAGTGCAACCAACGACGAGTGCTAAAAACACAAGGAACAATGAAAACTGCAGAGATTATTTTCATACTATTATATTCTTTACAATTTATTTCAATGAAGGATTTTTTATTTAGTAAAATTGTACTTAAAATGCTATTTAAACTTCAAATAAAGTTTAAATAGATATAAATAAATGCAACTTAGCGAGGGTAGCGATTCATATGCCTTTTTTGTGCTTCTTGATAATAGCAAGTTTCGTTTCAACACCATATTTAACATTAAGTTACCCTAGATGTGAAAAAAAAAGCTGAATCGGTATTTAGTCTGTGGTCTTTGCAGCCCTTTGAGACTCCTTGTGATTAAGGGCGTCACAAATAAACATGACTTGACAATAAGAAAAAAAAATCCCTCGTAAACCTTCTTTTTAGCAAATACTTTTGCCCCACTAATAGATTTCTTGTATAGTTTGCAGCTTCAAAAAGGTAACAAGCTAATGTTTTGCTATTGCCGTGATGATGCACTGTTTTTGTTCACACATCAGGCCGGTCGATTTTATTTAAAAAAAAAAAGAAGATCTTAAGCTATGTGTGCTCATTGAGTAAATCACAAATTCCTGGTGGATCACAGAGGTCATACTGGTAGACCACTGAAAAGTGTATACTGTGCACTGTATTTGTTGGGATACGCTGCTATTTAGTGGTCAAATGGAGCACGTGAGCATGAACGTCAATGCTGCTTGTGCTGCAGTAACAAATTGGAGAACTTCAAATTTTGTCAATGAAAGGTGTAATTTATTCCAATTACATATGTTTTTAAAATGGTATTGATTTTTTACTTACGATGACATGTAATAGTTACATTGATGTATTATAAAATGTATAACAATGAGGTTTATCAAAATGCCTAACAAATCCACAAAGAAAAAATAATGTGAAATGATTTACTATTGAAGTATATGTTGGAATTTTGAATATAAACCATGACTATATGTACCATATTTTTAAAACTATAGGGCGCAGTTTCTGTATGGTTCTATTTCTGTTTTTAATACTACAGGAGGCGCACCGGCACGATAGGGGGCGGGGTGCCCTCGGCTAGCATGAAAGGTTTCCCCTCGCGCATACAAGGTGTTAATGCTTCGCTGTTCTATTAAATTTCCCCAAAATGTAGATACAAACACGTTTTAGTAACGTTTGCGCGAGGGAGGACATTTCATGTGGATGGGTCATTTTTCGGCACAACACAGATAAGCATTCAAGTGTGTGTATTTAAAAGTACAGCGGTAGCAAAACTAACTGGTATATTTAAGTATTGACTACAATGTAAAACACACGGATAAAAACTTGAAGTACCTTTTTTAGCTTCCTTCACTTGCGAACCTTCGATTCATTAATCTTCAAATCTCTTGTGGCGGCTCGGTTTCTATTTTCTTTCGCATTGCGTAGGGATCAACACACCATTGCGGAATAAAACACAGAAAGCATTCAATGAAGGGAAAATAAGATTTTGGATATAATTCATATTCCGGGAGACCACTCTCTTCAGCCTCCAATAGCACAATAAATTTCAAATTGCTAGATACGCTTTGGCATTAGCATCCATGAGTACTTCTGCTAACAATGCGTTGCGTTTGACATCACGCAATCTCTCCCGCGCGAAATGGCAATCAAACAAAAGACGCATAGAAGTTGCATTTAGTTGGAACTGTGAAATATCTCACACAAACAGATTTGACTCAAAAATGTGGTTACATATGACTTGGTCTAGCCAAGGTTTGAACTTCCCAGTCTTGGGGAGGGCGCCCAATCCTAAGGCCACCGAGCCTGTCCACTGCATTACACGAGAAACAGGGCGCATGGCACGATAGGGTGCCCTTCTCAATTTGATGAGAATTGGAGCCTTTTATGTGCGCCTTATGATCGTGAAAATTTAGTACTGGATTGGTCTAGATCAGGGGTCGGCAACCTATGACTCGCGAGGGGTTAACCAGTGGCATGCGAGCGCATGGCAAAATAATAATGATTATACTTTAAAAATGCGCATTTTTACGTGAAATTTAGACATTTTGAGTTGCACACCGTGTTATATAGAGGCTTCTTTGCTTCGTGCGTGAGTGTGTGTTTGCGCGGTGCCTCGCAGAGGAGAGATCCGCGTTTCAACCCAGCCAACGAAACACATGCGCGCGATAAATGAACAAATCATGACTGCTCCTGGAGCGAAAACATTGCGTTCTTTCCAGCCAGTGCAGACAGATGACTGGGGCTTTGCGCAAAAAATGACCGTGCTGTTTTGTGCATTATGCCCCGAGAGCGTTGTACCTCGCGTATCAAGTGATAAACGTTATTACGAGATGAAACATGAACATGAATCCAAGGATGAGTCCGACATGGCGGAGACATGAAAACGCGCTGTGTCCAGGTACGGCAAACAAACACAGACCCTGAAGAGCTTTGTCACTGCTTAAAAACACCACCACTGAAGCAAGTTATCACATAAACCATTTACTGATGGCGAATATTTTAAAGAAGCGTTTGTGTGTGTGTGCCTTCTGCTTTGCTGCTGTTATTTCAAGTTTTTATATTTTCTACAACAAGATATCATTGATTAATGCTATGGTAGCATCCTATAGCATGTTTTTGATTGCAGTTCATTGTTGATGAAAAATGGTTAATTCTTGTGGCAAAAAGTTAAAGTCATAGATGGCTACAGGCCTTTCCACTTGTTATTCACATTCCTTTTTTAGTTGATTGATGAACACGAATAGGGGAGGGGGTCAGTTATACCAGTATTTTTCAACTAGTGTGCCGGGGCACACTAGTGTGCCGTGAGACCTTGTCGAGTGTGCCGCTGGAATTTGCCCAATTTTATCTATCAAAAAAAATCAGGCCATTATTCAGTATTTTTGCTATCTTCAGACGAGGAACTGTAATAGTCATCATTATCAGTAGGTGGTGGCAGTAGATTTTTATATACTTTTTATGTACTAATTATCTGCTCTCGAGGTAGCTCAGTACATTTAATAACTTAATTTGTTTAACAAAGCGGTTTAAGATTGCACTGTAATAAATAAAAACATAAAGCACATCATTCTTTTTTATTTTAAGTATTGTTTACTTCTTTATATATACTAATTATCTGCTTATGTGGTAGTACAGTGAAATATCTGACAACTTCATTTTCAAACATTTTCGACGGACGGTGTGCCTCGGAACTTTTTCATGAATAAAAGTGTACCTTGGTTCAAAAAGGCTTGAAAAACACTGAGTTATACGATTAAAATGTCTATCCATTTTGTATATTTGGATTGTTGTAAAAAGACAGCTCTGTTGGATATTAAAAAAAATGTTGAGCGAGTCATTGATTTTGGTGTGGCGCACTGATTTACAAGGACATTTGAAAGTGGCACTCCACACTGAAAAGGTTTCTGACCCCTGGTCTAGATTGATTACAGGGAATTTAATCTTTACCGATTAATCTAACTCCACTAGATTAGCACAGTTTTCTCACAATATTTACACTGGAGAAAACCTTTGGCAACAAAAAAAGATTCAAATTGAGTCATGGAGGTGACACTAATTACATTTCGACTGTTGTATAAAATGTTATTTATTTTTGATTCATTTAAGAGTGCATTGAGAAATATCGTGCTTTCAATTCCACTCATTGGGTCAATGTTTTTAAATGCTAAAAAGCTCTTTAATTTTTTGTGGCTGGGTAGATCATTTTGAGCGAGTCATTTTGTAAATTGCTCGCATGCTGAAAAAGTATGAGAACCCCTGATTTACAGCCTCTACTTACCTGCACTCAACTCCAGATGACTTGCATCATAAATGGAGCAGTCAAAGCGTGTTTAGTTTCTTGAGAGCAACAAACATGTGGAGCCTTCCGCTCACATACGTGATTTGACGTCACGTCAGACGGAATTAGGCCTTCCTATGTTATAAACATACTTGAGCAGGGGCGGGCAAACTACTGCGAGCCCGCTATAAGATCATGCTCAAAATACAATGACAATATATATAATAAAAAGTAGTTTTCTTTTGTGCCAGCTTGTCCTTTAGGGGTCATCTACAGAAACACTACTACAGAAATACTACAAAACGAGATATGAAATTTAGTGTCTAAAAACATGGAATTGATCGATAATTTCGCTTTCATTCTAAAAAGAAAAATATTTACAAATACTACTACAGTAATGTTCTAATACAAAACTTCTGCAACAGTTATACAACTACAGTGTTACTACAAAACTAACTATCTAGTTTAGTTCTTATAACTGATGTACAGTATATACATATCTACATATATACATATGATTAGTGCTTGAAAGAGGGAATTAGTACATTATTTTGCTAAAGTTATACTGTACAAATACTACAGAAATACTGTGAAAATAAAACTATAGTTGAGAAATACTACTACACAATACAGAAATACAGTTGTACTACATAACTAAATATCAAAATGCTTAACAGGACCTCCTATTACATTGCTTTCATTCTAAATAGAAAAAAACATCCTACTGGAAATACTATCACGGTAGTACTAATAATACAAAGATACTGCAAAAGTATTATTGCAGGAGTACAAAAGCAATTCTACAAAAATCCCACTAGAGATACAGTACAGAAATACTATAATAAATACTACAAAACTACAGGTAAATATTAAATTTAGTGCTTAAAACGGGGACCTAATACATTATTTTGCTTTAATTGTAAGTGTTGATGAGACTAATTTTATTAAAATCAAATATAAAAAGAAATATAAAAGTAGCTGTCAGCATGTATATAAGAAAATGTGGATGGGTCTCCAGGACCTGCCTCTCAGTCACATTTTTGTAACCGGCCACTCAAAAGGTTTGCCCAAACCTGTTGTAGAAGCGCCTACTTCCCCGGCCCCGAATGGAGGGGTCACTATGTCCATTAGGGTCCTGACTGGGTTGACGTCCGTGAAAGCAGTCGGGGCATCCCTGTCATGTGTCGCCCGAGCATGAAAACCGCGCTGGCGTGCGCAAGCTAATCTGACACATCAGATTTGCGCTAGCGGCGCTCTCGCTCGTCTCCTCACTCGCGCTGACAGTAGGCGTGCTCAAACTTTTTTGCTGTCTTCCTGGCCGAGGTGATGAAGGATTTGAGGTGTTTGCTACGCTGCAAGAGCTCAAGTTAAACAAATCTAATTGGTACCGTATTTTCCGAACTAAAAGGCGAACCGGATTATTATTATTATTTTTGACTATAACGTACACGGAATTTAAACAACAGTAAAGGTGAGTGGTATAAATATTTATAAATAAGAACAGCATTTGTGCATTGACTGATCAGTCAGAATATATCGCTAATCACAACTACATAACATTGGGAGTTGAACCCAGATAGCGACAGGGAGAGGGCTAAATCCTGTCCTCTAGACCACTAGGGGTAAAGATGACACATGAAAAAGCCATTAGGTTTTATATCTATCACACTGTTTATATTCATGTAAAAGAGAAGAAAGTTAGAGAATGGAGAAAACAGAAAGTTATCCTGAAAGATAGAAACGCAAAAAAAGATTGATGAATCAGACTTTGAAGGACATTAAATATATACATTGTAAATTGGTATTGTGTCCATAATTTATGATGTCAATGATTTTAATCATGGCTGCACTTAAAATGCTTGGTTTCGGCTGAGAAAAAGTTAAACGTTTTAAACCGATTTTGAATGACATTGTTTTCTTCAATCTCGCACATTCATATCTGGTTCGGTCACTACAAATAGCATCATAATGCGATAAGACCTAATGCCTTTTAATGTACCATCTATGTCCTTGGTGGCCTTGTGGTAAAGATTTGGTAATCTCACCGTTGCTAACCCGGTTCGACCCCCATTGCCACGATTGTTAAGCAATTGTGTTCAGTGATATTTTTCAACATATAATTGCACACATATGGTAATATATACAGATAAAATTGGATAGCTATACCGTTGGAAGGAACACCGGATTATAAGGCGTACATTTAAATTTCTGGCCAATTTGGAGGTTTTAGGTGCGCCTTATAGCCCGTAAAATACTGTATATATGTATGTATTACTACTATTAATCCCTTGTTTATCGAGGTTGATGGAGACCAAAACCTTTGAGGAAATGTTCCAAGAAGAATAGTTCGATAAAATTTCCACTTATTGCTACTCAAGTATTCTGTTGTCACGGTTATGTCCTTTTTTGCAGCCTATTGTAGCTTTTTGTTTTTATTCTTCCTTTCAACGTAAATACCTGCAAGGTGAATGACGTCTTTATGTTTAGGATTTATTCACGTGCCACGTCCTGCTCTTTGAAGATTGTCTTTTAAGTCAGCCCAACCAAACGTCCTTGGGATTTGGACTTGACATCAAAAGCAAAGCTGTAGTTTCAATTTCCATTCTACTAACACGAGCTGTTTGTCCCCGTAAAACAGTGCTCTGGCCAAGCTTTGTTGTCAAACTACGATTAGCCATGCTAGCTGCGGCCATGTGGCGCCAAGCCGCCTGCGGCACTTTATGCCACGAAGGACTTGCTGTTGTACATGTGTTTACTTTTTTTCACATCCACAAAATAACGATCACTAGTGCGGCGGTCAGCAAAACTTATTTTCAGCTGGAAACCCTACAAATGATTTAAAACCTAGTAATTAGGCTAGGGGCATGTTAGCAGACAGGCCAGATTTAGCAAACTGAATATGTGTAAGTGCCGACCAATCAGCCTGGCATTCTTTGAACACTCTTCAATAAATTCATTCTTCATGAAAGGTTTGATGTGCTTGGCAATCATCGTTGCAACTTTGTAGCTTACCTATTTTCATTTGACATGCAGAGTCTCGAGAAAAGCCTAGAGAACCTTAATATTAAGGCGAAACCCTAGTCTGATACCTTATCACCTGGACACCCTAAAAAGGCTTTAAAACCATAATTATAACAAGTCATGTTTAGGACCAAACCCAAGTTCTAAACCATTGAATTGCTTTGAAACCATAAAATCAAAGCCAAACTAGTTGGAAAACGCTAAAATCCTAGGAAGGCTTTAAAACTAATAAAGTGGCCTAGTTAAAACCCTTCCCGGAAGCCCTTGATAAGATTTAACACCATTATAAGCAGGCTAAGCCCTAGTTAAAAACCCTAGCTGGAGACCCTAGAAAGGATTTAAAACCCCAGTGTCAAGATCAGACCTAGGTTGTAAACCCAAGAAAAGATTTTAAACTCTTAATATCAATCCCAAAGAATAGTTCAACATCCGAGGTGGAAAACCTAGAAATGTTATAAAACCCTAACGTCAAACCCAAGAAATGACTTTAAAAGCTTAGATAGCAACCCTATATGGACACCCTAAATGAAGGCTGCCTACAGACTAGGAATTTGGATTCAAACGCTTCCCGGCGCTGTGTGTGTGTCTGAAGGACGCCAAGTTTGTGGAGGAGCGCCGCAAGCATCTGCAGTGTTACCTTCGAATGGTCATGAACAAAGTCATCCAGACGCTGCCGGAATTCGCCGCCCGGCCCACCAAGGAGACCCTGCTGTCCCTGCTGCCTTTCTGCCTGTAAGTGAGCGCACACACACAACTGCAAAGTCAACTTCTTCCCTGCCATTGACGGCTAAAGACGTCACAGATATTGATACAATCGATGCCACTGACTGCTTTGTATGTCAATGGCAGTGAATGAATTGAGCACACTTCTCTTGATGTCCTCTCTCTAGGGGGAGGAACCCAAACCAAAAAAAAAACAGGCCAGTAGGATGCTAATTAAAATCAATATCCCATCGCAAAAAAAATTAAAATAAGAGCTAGCGATTAAAGTGAACGCAAGGCACTATTATTATCCAGTCGAAAAGAAGTGGGCCCAGAGGCCCCGCTAAACGAGTCCGAGCACACGAGTCTCGTTAGCTACTCCCGAAGAGAGACTCTGTAATCATCTTCTTCATTTTTTCAAACTGAAATAAAAATGTACCGGGGAATGCAAAAAAAAAAAGATTTGATTTCTTCATTTTTTTGTAAGTTACTATATTGTAAAATATATATTTCCCTGTAGTAACTCACAAGCCGATAGTTTGTTGATAAAATTAAGAAAAAAGAAACGGTAACCTGCTGGAGACTGTTACCTAAGATATGCTTCAGCGTGTTTGGCAGGAGCTGGATTACTTGAAGTATGCCATGTCTCAGGAGGTGCGCATGTTGAACATTTGTGAAATCCTTCACATAATCTGCATGCTTTTGAATTTCTATTTCAGATTTAGAGCAATAAATATTATCTCCAACATTAATACTTTTAAATTTCGTTTGCTGCTAATTTCTGTGATATTTATATCTCAAAGGATATCAAATTTTTTTCAATGCCCTGTGTAAAATGATGAAGATATGCTACTCCTAAGCTTTAGTAGGCTGAAATTGAAGCTATTATTTTTATCTTAACCCTATTGGAAGAGTAATTTGCAGTTTTTTTTAAGGAAAAAACAGGGTACTCGTTATGTTTAACTAAGCGACGTAGCCCCACGGTGCGGAGGTCCAGGGTTCAAGTCCAGTTACAGCTGCCTCCCCATGTATAGTTTGCATGTTCTCCCTGTGCCAGTGTGGGTTTCCTCCGGTTATGCCAGGTTAATCGGCTGGTCCAAATTGTCCATATGTGTGAACAAGTGAGTGAGTTGTCTGTCAGTTCAGGGTGTGTCCCCTGCCCACTGCCCGATGTTAGCTGGGATGGGCTCCAGCACCCCCATAACTCTAGTGAGGATAAGCCGCACAGAAAATGGATGGGTGGATGTTTAACTATCCATCCAGCCATTATCTGCACCGCTTATCCTCAGTAGGGTCGCGGTGGTGCTGGAGCCCATCCCAGCTGTCTTCGGGTAGTGGGCAGGGGACACCCTGAAGCGGTTGCCAGCCAGTTGCAGGGCACACAGGGATGGACAACTCACTCGCTCCTTCACACTTCGGGACAATTTGGACTGGCCAATTAACCTGACATACATGTTTTTGGGATGTGGGAGGAAACCGGAGTGCCCGGAGGAAACCCAAGCAAGCACGGGGAGAACATGCAAACACCACACAGGAGGTTCGATTTCATGACCTTAGAACTGTGCCGCACACGCGCTAACCACTGCCCCGCCGTGCTGCCCGATTCTGTACTAATATGACAAAAATAATACTGTACTTAGAATGAGTAAAATAATCTGGAATGTTATGCAAAATATACACAAAAACATCATACTTAAAGTTAGCAACACTTTCTAATCTCTGCTATTCTGTAAATATTTTGACCAGTTATTTAAGGGTTAGAAAGTATAGTTAAACTTATTCCAACATAAATTTTAAAAAAAATTGCAATTTTATAATTTCAATCATGGATGCTCAAAATCACCATTTCCAAGAATAAAAATTATGTTCATTGTTTTTAAATTATTTATCCAATCACCCAGCAGTCTATAATCTTGTAAATCGCATTAAAAATAAAATGTGTTTTGCCTAATGAATAAGGGGATAACAACGTCCGAATTTAGCAACTCAAAAACTAAGACACCATTGGGGCGGCAGTGGCTCAGGAGGTAGAGCGCTCGTCTTGGGATCAAGAGATCGCAGTTCGAATCCCGGCTCCTCCATGTTACATGTCGGAGTGTCCTTGGGTAAGACACTGAACCCCTAATACCCCCAATATGCAGGGTAGCGCCTTACATGGCTGCACGGCCGCTATTGGGATGTGAAGCACACTGTAAAGCGCTTTGGGAAGTCTTGACTTGAAAAGCGCTATATAAATGCAGATCATTTCATTTCATATTAAATATTTTGTATTTGTAGCTAAATAGTTCTTTAAAACTAACCTAGATTAGAACTCAGGATGATTAGCATTCATGACGCAACTCCCGACACCTCTATGATTTATTCAGAACACATACACGCCCCCCCCCACACACACAAAAACGGCCCGTTGCCTCGAGGAAAACAAAACGAGGAGGACCTTTGCTTTGCCGTCAAGAGCAGTTTGCGGCCGATTGACTGGAGAAAAACGATGTAACCTTTCATTGTGTCGGATTAGGCCGTTGTGCGCGCACGCTTGTTTTAATGATGTGCGCCTGCAGTCAAACCTCGGACATTTGAAGCGGGTGATCCCGCTCGATAGCCGATCGATACGCGGCGAGCACGCAATGAGAAGGCAGACATCGTTCGTCCCGAGGTGTAATAAATATGAAATATAAGCACGCCAGAATCAATCTTTTCCAAATAATGAATTTCTTGACTTAAATCGAATGTTAATGTTAAACTTGTATTCATTAAATCTTCTACAGCTATACAAGTTTTTAGGGCTTTTTACAATTAGAACAATTTGACTTTGTTAATTCATTATTTGTGTACGATGCACATGTTTTTTTACCCTCCAAAAAGTCAAAGATTCGCTGTATATTACCGTATTTGTGCAAAATGGCGCTGACCATAATCACAAAACATTGGATGTAACGGGAATCAAACCTGGCTTGTGACGGTAAGAGTGCCGAAATCCTAACCACTAGTGATATAGATGACATACGAAAAGACATTAGATTTGATGTCAGTATCGCACTACTTCTGTTCACGGCCCAAGAGATGAATGTTAGAGAAAGTCGTCCTGCAAGATTGAAAGAAAGAGCGACGAGGGAAACAAGTCTTTGGCGTGTCTGATGATGAATCAGACTTTGAAAGACATTTAAATTCGATGTTGCTATTGTCTGCATAGTTTACAATGTCAATACATTATTTTAAAAACATTTGCCCCTACAATGCTTTTATTGAGCTGAGAAAAAAAAATTTTTTATACCAATATGTCATGAAATATTAAGGCTGCGCGTTATACATGTATAAATACCAGATTTTTTAAAACAGATTGAAATACAATAAAATGAAGTGCAAAAATCCATTAAAAAGAATTTCTTCAAGGAGAACTGATGTACAGTGAAAAGAATCCACAATGAATCCTTTGTTTCCCCTTAGCAACAAAATAATTGTAACTACATTTCCCAGTATATAGGGCACACTGGATTATAAGGCACAACCTCTAATTTTTCGCCATTTTGGGGTTTTTAAGTGTCTGTAAAATACGGTAAATAGGATAAAATACAAAGGTGTATGATTATTCCAAACAGGTTTTCTTTCTAGTTGTAGCTCAAATCTAAATTCAAAAAAAGACCTGGCAGAAGCCATCGGATTCAGTCCAGCATTTGCCCATCCGTTGTTTGTTTGACTAACAAGCCTCAGCAGATGTTCATTCAATTCCCCTTTGTAGGGACGCAGCCCAGAACGACAGCGGTCCCAAGACCCCCCGCTCCAAAACGGCGTCCCGGTTTCCCCGACTGGGCCGAGGACACCATTCGGAGGCCAGGCCCGAACCCCAGAGCGGCGACCTTTAACCCCTGATAGACCACTTTGAGGACGTCTGAGAAAAAAACTTTGTTAATTGTTGACGTCTGCTGCAGTCAAAGGCAGGGAATGATTCGAACTTTGTCGTGTATGGCCGTTCACGGCAGCAAAGGAGATTCTTCATGGGAGGAAAAACAACCATCCAAATGGCACAACCACGCTTACCTCACAGAAAGACAAACTGATCTGCCACTGCGGAGATCCCGGCTTTTATTTACCATTCTCCCTTTTGTAGTCTGAATGTGAGTTGTCGCAGTGCCTACAGTGTTTACGACAGTTGTATTACATAGCAAAGCAATTCAAGTCTGCTTAATGGTGCCATTGTATATGAAAAAAACCCATGTGAATTAGGGTTCTATACCACTCATTTAATTTCCCAAATGACACTATTGCATCGATCACAAATGAATGTCATCATGAGACACTTGGAGAAAATGTGAAAGAAGAGATCAGCGGTGTCCATTCAATTGTAATCAGTCTATTGAGAGAGGGAACCCAACTTGATTGTGACTATGATTTAGCTGCTCAATAAAGTTAAATTATATCAGAGAGAAATGTGCTTCTTTATGTTATTTCTGTTTTCAAACAGTAGTAGAACCCACAGGTTCTCCCCCCATGAATTACTAAATTTGAGACTACAAGGTGCACATATAAATTCAAGTTGCCAGAAATTTATATTTGCTTCTTGTAATATAGTGCGCCTTATAGACTAGAAAATATGGTAATAAGATTCAAAATGAATAATTAGTAACTACATTTGGTAACCATTTATGAATGAATCAATTCATTTTAGCAGTGGAGCCAGATTCAATTATGTTAGTTTATACATTTTTCCCGGACTTTCTTTTTTGTATGTAATTCAATATCTTATGGTGGTTTTATTGTAATGCACCCTATAGTCCGGTATGCGTTACATACTTAAAACAAATTCACAGAGAACTATTTTTGAAGGTGCGCCTTAATAGTTCGGAAAATACGGTAGTGTTCCCCTTTCTTTAGATGGCTCCTTCCCCAACACAGGTGCAGCTCTTTTTAATAGATTTAGCTGTGTTAGATGAGGACTATATAGAAAATTGGCTGACTTTTGGTTCTTTCGGACCAGGGTGTTCTCTAAAACAGATTCATCTTCTCTTTTCCAGATATTTTCATTTAAAAAAAAGTAAAATCAACTTTTGAAGTAAAATGTGGTCATTCCACTGTTTTGCCAATTTCAACAATTGTTTTTATGATCTTATTTCAACAGTAGATTTCAGGAATTATTGTCAGTAATCAAAGTCACTTCAACTTTTTTATAATTCAACAACTTAACGTAGATTGAGTCTAAAATTCCAAGCGAAGTAAATTGAATGCGGTTTTTAAACCGTTTGGAAAATACGGACGGTTTTGGTCTCTTTTGAAAGGAAAGACTCTGAAGTCTGGTCCCAAACTGAAATAAAGTACAACTTACATTGAGTAATTTGAGTTGGAACACACAGAAATAGGTTGTTATTCACGTCTAATTAAATATCCGCAGATGAGTGTAGCATGAGCGTCTTAGCTGGAAAACAGTTGCGACAATATCTTGAGGTCCTACCTCGTACCCTGTCAGATTTGATTACAATCAGAAAAACCAAACGTTGTATTTTACACATTTTCATCATGGTAAGTCTAAGCGTTTTCATAAATGGCCATTTGGAGATGACCGGTTAACCGCATCAAAAGTTTTGCGACTGTGTATTTTACTTTGGGCAACTTTTTAGACATTAATATAGTTGCTTTACTTCTCTCTGCAGAAGTTAAATCAATGATGTGAACACTTGCGCGTAATAATGGTGCGTAAAACTGAATCACGAGTAGCGTCATGCACTTTGAATTTGAGGTCTAGTTTGAATACACAGCAAAACATCCTATTCAAAGTTTCATTGGCTAACAAATGTGTCAATCATCATTTAAATCAGTTACTAGTGGCTGAAGATATTCGATGATAAAGGAGGCGATCTCCCTTTCATCAAACAAGCCCTAATTGGTCAATGCGGGCTGTGGACTGTAAAAAAAAAAAAAAAAAGCCTGCTATTGCCAGAGACAGGTGTCAATCAAAAGGTCAGAGGCTAAGAGCCGTATTGAAAATAATTTTTTCAAGTGTTGTAAACTGAAATTATGTGGCAAAACGAACGGATTACAACAGTGAGCGCCCAATCATGCAGAAATGGTTTTAGGTGGATTTCTTTTAATCTGTTGGCATTATCGTGTGTTTTGGAATGAATATTTTACACGGTTAGATTTACTGGACGGGCCTGGATGGAATGACTCCCTTTTTGCAGAATATTAACTCATCAGCTAACTTTCATGGGGACATTTAGGTGAGCCATCACAGCTTTATAGTTTTCAGGTATCTTGTTTTAGATTGATGGAGATGTGATGAGTACATTTTACATCACATCTTGAATCCCAAATGTTTAAGGTTTTCAATGATATGTGGCATGACGTATTTCTGTGACTGGTGACATTGTACGGACACCTATTTGTTAATCAATGTTTTGACAGCCCGGTACTGGGGATAATGTACAGTGGCCACACGAGTGCAGTTCATTTACTCTAAAATACAGAGCAGAAATCCCTCACTACTTTGCGCTTCGATTATCGCTTGTTCACTTCTTTGCTCGAACAAAGTTTTACTTTTAACAATTTATGAATTGGCAGCATATATAACATTTTTTCTTATTTCATGCTTTAAGGTTATTCTTTTTTTTTTAAGATTTTTTATTTTGTTTATTTAATTTTGTTTTATGATCGCTTTTAAGAATATAGCCTGGGTAATATAGGGAAATCGTTTTCTAGTCTTATTATTTATAGCAAAATGTTTTGAGGGAGGATAATTCTGCTCTTATTAAATGTTTTTTCTTTTGCAACGTATCTTGAAAATAGTAACAAGAAAAATTCTGCCAGTTCCTCGCTGCAATATAGGATAGGAGATAATCAATTGCAGCTGCAGGAATGCAGTTCATTTTTGTTGGAAAAACATTAATGGCACAAAAAGGCACTCTGCTGGTTCCCACTCGCAGCAATAAGAGATAGGGATAATGGATTGCGGCCGCACGAGAGCAGTTCATTGCGGCATGATTTTCAACCTAAGCTAGTCTTTGTATTATTAACTATTCGAGACCATCCAGCTGGTTTCAGACTTGCAGCCTTGAAAAAAACAAATGGCAAGTGAAAGCATTGTTGCGACTAATAATTCTAAAGCCGAGTCGCTTCAGCGCATTCAGTACTGCGCTGCTCGGCTATTTAAATGCGACAAGCTGCACCGCGGCTTGCATTTGAACTCTATGCATAAATCTATAAGAGCAGGCGCGTTGCGTAAATGGCGTCTTGGCTGCGTCCGAGGCTCGGCGGGCGTCCGTTTGAGTCTGGGGTCATTATTCACCCTCTGCTGCTTCCGGAACGAGTCGTCGGACGTAAACGCGTCGCCTTCCTGCTGAGTTCCTGACGAAGGCGCTGAAATGATTTCCAAGGAGCAGCTGTTTTGATCGCATTGGGGATTAAAATGGGTTGTGTTCACGCCCACAAAACTCTCAACATTTTGGTCCTGTTTACTCAAATTTACACACTGGTAGATTGTGGTTCAATGGCTGAAAAATCCTGAGGCCATCTGCTTCCATCCCTATGAGCGTGGATAAGAATCCCTCAGGTCCCTTTCCTCACAAGGTGAGTCTGTGCCTTGCCATAATCATATTTAATTACTATTTCTTTTTTTTATCATACGTCAACAATTGTGTATATCTGTGTATTAGGTTGTTGGTTGGGAATAAAGGATAATTATTGTCTTATTGTAAGCTAAATATTTTCATACAACACTTTGAGTGGCAATTTATTGCCTAAAAGCGCTTTACAAATTAATTTGATTTGATCTGCTACTGCACTCATGTGGCCACTATCTATTATTCCCATTATTACTATAATTGCATATAGCTGAATGCAGGGACTGGCAGAGTGCCATTTTGTCAGGCCTGGTAATAGTTTCCTTTGCCCAAAACAAACTGCACTTGTGGCCACAATCCATTATCCCCAATCTCATATTGCTGCAAGCACAGACCAGCAGAAGAATTTTGTCAGGAAGCATGCCTTTCTGGCCCACTTACAATGGAATGCACAATTGTGGCCGCAATCCTTTATGCCTGGTCGGGGATCTAGAACGCTTTTTCCCCGGTTTGGGCTACTGAAGCGTGCTATTGTGGATCGCCCATTATGAAATGCACGATCCATTATCCCGAGTTGACTTGCTGAGAGCGGGTGCCGAGACAGCTTACTTGTGTCGTACCTGAGGTTTTATTTCCCTGTTCTTTTTGCTTAAAATGTACAGCAACCATGCATACATGATTGACAATCACTGGTTTACTTTTGCTGCGAGCTGGCAGAGCGTAAAAATGGGGTGGGGGACTACTTCAACTTTCGCATATCGCCGGTGGTTCTGGTAATGAACGAGGGATTACTGTAATTCAAATTTGAATCAGATGTTTATAAAAGTAAAAAAAATAGTAGCTTAAGTGTCATTTAATGAACCTGAAAAAACATCATCCAAACTTAATAGTTTTTACTGATGAACTACTACAAAAGACCACATCAAGCTAAGTACAAAGCAAACAGAAATGTGATCGAGTTGAAATTTTTCACTATCGCTGATGCGCTTCGGGCAGCAAATCTGCAATCTTGGATTGTTCTTTTACCATTTTTTTCCCTCCCTTATCGCTTCAGGCGCATTGAGCTTTATCTCGCCTCTTTTTAGAGAAGCGATCGTAATGACCGAGCTCTTAGCATCAAGCGGGCAACATCAAGAAAACGCGAAGGGGGGGATAGTTTAAACAAGGTCACTGTATAAGAAGCTTTGCTATCTGGACGACGCACAATACTAGACCGCATTGTAAAGCATCCCTGTTATCCTGATAAAAAATATCCCAGTGATGTGTCAGGTACCGTACATTAGAGGGAACATTATATTCCTGTTTAAAAGCGATAGTGTCAAAGAAACTGAGCGTATTGTATAATGGGATATTTTTATCATTGAATTGTTCTATATATTGGGTGCTTTATTATGGCGAGTTTAAACTTTACATAGGAAAGTAAGACCATTACAATTTGTATTTCATGATATTGCTACTCATGTCTGCTGATACTTTGAACAAATATATATACCGTATATACTGTATTTACCTTAACCACAAGGTTTGGAGTGGCACCATTTCCTGTGGTGTGTCTTGGACAAATACAGCCTGGTGGCGCCCATCCCTCTCCAGGCCAAAAAATGATTCCACCCGGTCTTATTTCTTGAGTAAGGTAAGGAAAAAAAATCTTCACTCTAGGTTAATATGTGCAATATCTCGAATAACGTTGATAATTTCAGTTATTTTTTAAATTCCTAAAATCGTAAAAGAGATCTGATCACATTTTTTTTCCCCATTTGAAAAGTCTTTAAAAAAATCCTTATCCTTGTAATTTTGAGGATTATTAAAAACACAAGGTAAACAAATAAAATATATGGAAAATAATGCTAAAAAGGTTTGTTTCTCTATTTGGTTTTTTCAAAAATATGTTTTAAAACAGAATACCGTTAGGTGAAAAGAAAAAAATGAGAAAAAATTGAATAGGCGAACTTGCGCAGTAAGGCCAGGTATTTTTTTTTTCAATTTTTAAAACATTAACAAATATTGTGTGAAATCGCAAAAAATAATACACACTGTCCCAATTTTATTTGTGATTTACATTTTATACAATTACATTTTCTCTCAAGGCAAACAAATATAAATACTATTTTTGTCAATTCAAATCTTTTGAGACTGTACCTATACATTGTGTTTGGAGAGTAGACTAAATGTTTTATGATGAATTCAAGAATGGCTTATGCAAGAGACATGAGATTTTCATCGACGACGACGAGACCCACCTCGTAAATGAGTTTGACACCCGCCGCTTTTGAACGTAAGGTGATCCATTCCGCACGTCATTTTCCTCTTTGGGCGATGCGAACTTTGCCCTGCGCGACAGGAAGGAGCCAGCGATCAATCGGGAGTAAATTGGAAAAAATAAAATGAAAAGGGCCGGTTTGAAAACTCTCAAACAATCGATTTCCCAGTGAGGCATTTCAAGATTCCGCGGCAGGAGGGACGCCCGGGTTTTGTGTCATATGTACAGTATGTGACAAATGTTAGAGTTGTGAAGTAGTTTAGATTTTTAGTATCAAAGCCTTAACTACAAAAACAAATGGAGAAACATACTTGTAGATTAGGTCCAGAAATGTAAGTACAGTGATCTCAGTACTCGACCAAATTCAGCTGGGCATTTGTGTTTAAACACAGAATTGGTCGAGTACTTAATAATTGTTCTCATTCGAAATGTTTTTTTTTTTTTTACATTTTAGATGTTCCAATTCAATTCAAAATATCCAAAATATTTAAAAAATGGGGAACCGAAACATCCATCCATCCAATATCTGTACCGCTTACCCTCAGTAGGGTCACGGGGGTGCTGGAGCCCATTCCAGTTATCTTTGGGCAGCTGGCAGGGGACACCCTGAACTGGTTGCCAGCCAGTCGCAGGGCACACAGGGACAGACAGTTCGCCCGCTCATTCACACCTAGGGACAATTTTGACCGGCCTATCAAACTGACATGCATGTTTTTGGAATGTGGGAGGAAACCTACGCAAGCACGGGGAGAACATGCAAACTCCGCACAGGAAGGTTGGTAGCTGGATTTGAACCCATGACCTCAGAACTGTGCCGCACACGCGATAACCACCGCGCCGCCGAGCTGCCCTCAGGAACCGAAACAATGATATTTAATGAAACATTCTATATCTATCTATCTATCTATCTATCCTGGTCATATCCCTCAAGAGGGGTGGCCAACAGCAAGACAAACACACACAAAAACAAAGAAAATAAAAAAAGGGAAAAAGTAGCAAAAAAAACACACAACATTTTTTGACCATTGCCAACACAAATGCCCAAACACCCAAACAAGTTAAGCACCTCGGCACCCAAGTCGGTCATGCTTTCATCCCTCCAGATGAAACGGGACACAAGAAAGTGGCCGTGTCACTCAGGGTGACGCGACACACTCTTCTGTTCAACAGCAGGGCCCGACAGCTTTCACTGGTTTACCCCTGCCACATCATACAGGTGCCCTGCCCATCATTAGAACGTGTCCAAACATCCCACTATCCTTTTACAACACCTCTCCACTCATTCCTATCACCAACAAGAGCTCTAGCTTCCACTATCTTTAGACCTCTTTCGTGCAGTACACTCATAACACCATCCATCCACGTCAAATCGCGGCCTTCCTCTTGGTCTCCTTCCATTTACTTCTTCTCTGTAGATCCTCTTCAACATTCGCTCCTCATCCATCCTCTCCATGTGTCCAACCCAACTGAATACTCTATCCACGCGCTTGCTCAGTTCCACTACTACTCCAGTTGTCTCTCACAATTTCATTTCTAAATCTATCCAATCTTGTCACTCCTAACATACTCCTCAAACACTTCATCTCAAAAACATTTAATTTCCTTCTCAAAAGAACTATAATACCTTTCCATTGTGCCTTTGATTAAGTGAATAATCACACACATAAACCGTTACTGTATTTTGCAATAATTTCATTCTTAAAACTCATTTACTGTTGTCACTGTTTTCCCCCTTTCCTTCCCCTCATCACAAATTTTCTTGGGACCCATTTTCATAAGCAAAAAAAAAGGCAACAAAACATACTAAGTCACAATAAATACTCAAAACGTGTAAATAGCTCCGTCCAAATGATGCTACTCGATTAGCAAAGATAGCCGCTCATCTCACTCAGCCGAACGGCCAAGTGTTCAGCCGTGTTCAGGTTTGTTTGAGTTTTGATTTTTGTTCAAATACTGAAGCAAAAGAAATTTGAATTTTCTTAGGGTCAAATACAGTTACGCTTGAATACAGAGTCGTTTGTCTTACAAGGTAGCTCGATTTGAAAATTCATGAGCGCGAGCTTGATATTGGTTGAAAAATGAAAATAATAAGTCTGACTGATTACAGGTAAGATCAGGCCTAAACATCCTGCATGATAGTTTGGCAAGCATGTTCTTTATGATAGAGTTATCTGAATAATATAATTTGTGAAAATCTTGGCACTGGACTGCAGCGCCGAAGTGTGTTACTCAGGTTAAAGTACTGTAACTACAGAAAAAAATTACTCAAGTAAAAAAAAACAGTCGGCTAAATAATTACTTGAGTAAGAGTAAGTACATGCTGTGCAGATCCCCAGACTTTATGATTGACATTTTAAGCCGAAATTCGGCCTGAATTTCGGGCCCAAAATCTTACCTCTAGGACTGATTTACTCGAGAAAACAGTCTCCAGGTTGCACAAAAAAGTGACACAGAGAAAACATTCCATTCATTGACCAACTGTCCTGCCTCGCCCCAAAAAATGCGCTGTCAGCAAGCTGTGAAGGATACAATAGAAGAATGGACTATTTACACCACAAGATTTATGACCGGTCCAACACCAGAGTGAAAAAGATTCACCATAAGTCTTCCAATGTGAAAAGGCCAAGCAGGTTTCGCTAGGTGGGACTTAAATATTTAAAGACACAACGGAGAGTCTTATACGTAGCTAGACCGTATGTCACCGTCTACTTTAATTTTCTATAGCAGTCTTTGGTCTTTTTCTGAAAGTTATTGAGAATTCGACTGAATTGCTTTAAGAGTCAAAGTGGTTCTTTGTCAAACAGTTCCATGGAAAAGACAAGAGAGGGAAAAATAAGCTGGTCCTATTTTGTAGTGTGTCGTTCGGATTATGGAGTTGTTAATAGAATCATAGCTCTGATTTAAATATAAAAGCCATCTTTACCAATGAAGAGTACAGAAGTGAACCGGTGTCACAGAATCCCCCAGGAAGACCTTCAGATCCTTGTAGCGTACAATTACGGTTCATGTCAACATCATGTCAGCAGTGCTTGAGAAAAACCCAATTGATCATGGCGCTAGTTAGCAGTAACCCGCTGCCGTCTCGAATGCTTCGTAATCTTTTACGGCTTGCAGAAACCCTACGATGTTCAGTCTCTCACTCAGTCCCGTGCAACATAAACGGAGGCCCGGACTCATCTGGACAGCATGATTTGAACTCATGCAGTGATTAAGAGGAGGCGCGGGAGCTGGAATGGGATGGTAATTGGACTCTAAATCATGGTGAGAGATGTTTTACAGGCAGAACTGATGACCCTTTAATAGAGGTGATGGTGTTCAGTGCAGGGGGAAAAAAAAAACAAGTGGCAGGACTTGCTATACCGGACGAGTTGCTAGTTTTGAGGCCATTGTCTTTTTGGTTAACTTGAATTGCTTGGGCTCTGAAAAAAAAACAACTACACAAACAATGTTTTGGTATTTTATCCAAAACCATTGTTGATGGATTTGTATTAGAGTAAGAAAGGAGGTAGTATTAGTCCAACCATAAGGAACTCAGGACACAAGGCTCAAAACTGGGAAGGTTTCAATAAAACTGAAAAGTCTGTTGAAGATCATTTTCATGTTAAGGAACAATCGTGATATCCGGAGTTAAGTACCCAATGCTGGGGGACAGCCCCCGTCCATATGGTTAAAGCCTGTAGAAATGGCTGTCCATGTACAAATTCAGAAGAGTCGAGTCAAGTTTTATTAATTTTCCCAACGACTTGTCCAATTCTTAATTTTACGTACTCAGGAGCTGTGAATTTCATAAGTTCTGCTCCTTTTCCTGACGGTCTCTTCAAACTAGTCAAACGGCTAGAAACTCTCAACAAAGAAAGTAGAAGTTAAAGAACTTTAGATGAGCAGGACTGGAAATGAGAAGTTCGGATTAGAAGTGGGCGAACGTCTGAGCAGATCCATCTCGAACGCTCCCAGTGAAGGTCACCTATATCTGTTTTACAAGTCGGCTGGTGATCTAACGTGACGGGGAGAATTGGAGGAGGAACGTGGCTGGGGGATGGGCGATAACGCAAGGTTGAGGCCGTCCTGAGCAGTCCGCATACATATTACTGTCAAACAGGTGCATTTCATGAATCCGTAATGACATGTTGCTGCGTAGGCAGAAAGATGCCCTTCGTTTTTCAAACACCAACGTTTGATGGAAATTCCAGACCTTCTTACGGGAAGGACTTGGGAGATAATGAAGCACAACTGAATCTAAGTTCAAGGGGGCAACAAAGGAATGCATTATGAATGTTGGCTACCAAGGATTTTTTTCAGTTTCTTGAATCCTCTTCCAACAAGTTGTGCATGAACACCAATTTTACATTGAGTAAATGTGACTGAGGCCTACCCCTTGTGGTGTCTGTCTGATCGTTGTTTTGCTGTAAAAACAACAGCCACTAACCAAAGCTGGTTTTAAAAACTCAAACAAGGCATACACCTAAAAAAGCTTTGCCTATGATGTAGTTTTTTTGTCAGTGGTATATAGATAATGCTGGTCTCTTCTACCACAACCAGAGTGACAAAATCATATTTCTTGATCTTTGGTCCAGATCCACATTGTACCCCCAATATGAGCGCAGTTAAAGTGTGAAAAGCTCCAAAACCAACAACAGTTGTTACTTCCTCCGCTAATTTGCAAGCAAGATCTTGCGGTGTATATAGGCAACAACCATAATATTGCATTATTTTAGAGTCGTTCCTTTAAGTTTTTGGTCTTTGTTATCTCAGAATCCCAAGCCCAATTGGGACTTCAGAATTTCAGCAACACCCAAAAATGAGAGGTCAGCAGTCTGGAATACCCTGAAGAAAAAAAAAAACCCCTTAAACTTACAATAGATGGACCGTATTGTTGAAGGTGAGACCCAAAAAGGGGCTGAGCTAAAAACGCATAAAAACCCTAAGAAACTTGAGAGGGTCATGTACGCAATGATCGTGCTTTGACATCAGCAACATTGTTGACAAGAAATAAAATATTCTTCCCATCCATTTGGGCTGAGTCAACAAAGTATTTTTTCATCATTGACCAAATTGTAAGTGTGCAAAACCAGAAGGTTCCTGAACAATCTCAAGCGATACAGGAAAGATCAAAATTAACGCTTACAATTTTTTACATCAATCTGAAACTTTTTACAACAATCCAATGTTGAATAGTTTTTTATGCTTGATGTTCAATTTTGTATGTTCGGTGGAAGTGAATGCTAAGTTCAAAAAAACCTAAATTTGCCTTTCATTGGCTATCAACATATCAAGGGGTAGTTTCACCAAACCCCCCTCAGTCCCAGAAAGTAGCATCATACACCTGCACGTACAAATTCACTGTACTACTTTGTGTGATGCAAGAATGTGACAGAATTGCTGAGTCACAGGTGCTATCCTCACAATTGGGTGCCTGGGAAGATGCCACGCTAAGCTGTTGATTATCACACGCTTCAAAACTGTAAACTCCCTCCTCACCAACACGCGGCTTTCCTGTGCATGCATTTTATTTATATTTGGTTTCCAGGGGAGGGTGTGAATTTTATTGTCCGTACAGGCGGACAATTGATATGTGCTAAGATGCGGGTGTTGTTGCTAATTACCTTTCTTTGTGGTGGCGCCTGCTGGTATTCGGGAGGCGCGACAGAGCTGTCTCAGGTTGGCCACAATGCATCACCTTGTCACCACAGGCTTTCCACACGTTTTTAATTTGCACAACTTTTGCTTGGTGGGCTTCATTTTTGTTTTGCATTAGAAGTGATATTCTCGCAAGTACAGTTCAGGTGTATAGTTCTTGTTGACATGCAACAAACAAACACTATTCAGGGGGACCAAAAAGTTTCAAAATTAAAAACAGCAAGAAAATGTTCTCAGTAATCATATATAGTGGTGAACTGCGGTTGTGGGATAAGTCAAGCCAACGCTGAATGCCAACTTGGTAAACAATTCCCATATTGACCTGTAGCCATATCGTTTGGGATTGGTTTCACCAACTACATAAAACTGTATGTATTATTTATATTGTCTTAGTCTGTATGATGAAATTGGAAATACGTTGGCAGAAAATGTTTGTTTTCACCTTTACATTAGGCTGGTAAGATTACATTTTCTCCAAATCTTCAGCGCGAGAACGGGAATTATTTTTCGTTTTTGTAAAACACACCAACCCTACACGGACCCTAGAAGAGAACTCCGGTGAAAAATGGGGAAGAACAAGGGAGAAAACTAAATACTTACTAGGTTAAGTCATAGGTTTTGTCATCTTATGCTATTAGCAACCGTGGAATCAATGAATGGTTGATTAGTCGCACTGATGATGACCCCACATGAGACTCGTATCAATCTGTCATCCTCATTTTAGAGCTGCCACACTTGCTTGGTCTTTATATGACTGTTATCCAGTAGTTAATAACTCTTCAACTATGCTATTATTGTCACCCAGACAACTGTCGCATTGGTGAGTTTCCCATGCCAGGAGAACATTTCTTCCCAATTCTTATTGGACACCATAAAAACACGATATACCCCATTATATTTGAAAGCTTGCACATACACTTCGCACATTATTGAGATTTAAAAAAAAAAAAACCTGGCAGGGCCAGAGGTAAGGTCTTAAGCTTGAGTCTAAAATGTTGGGGTCTAAAATGTTAATCGTTGAATCTGGTTGGGCTTTGTTCAGCTAACATCACAGTGTGCTGAGGCATTTTGAGGCCATGAGTAGTTTTAGTCACAAGAGACTGTATTCCTCAAAATAATAGAAGTCACCATATCACAACATGTACTATTCTAAACTCTTGAAATGTCGATTAAAACTATTTCCAGCCTATTTCTATTATCCACCATTTTATGGGCCCAATTTTACCTCTGGCAGAGCACCGAGAAAACATGTGCAATGTGCAGGAAAAAACCCAAAGGGTTACACTTAGACAAATAACAACCCATAAAGCCCCCACACATACACACACACACCACAAATAGCTGATTATTCGATGATGACCCAAAGCGCCGGTCTTTGTTCTTAAACAAAAGCTTTGAATCACTACATCAACAAAGCTACAAAGCTCAGCTCACGTTAAACACGTTCATGATTGATTTCTTATTTCAGACTTGGCACTACCGCAGCAAAAGCCAGCAGAACTCATTTGTGGAACCAAAAAGGGCCTGACCCGCAAACTCGGAAGCATACATTTGTCGAAAATGCACGACTCGGGCCGGACTAAAAAGTCCGGCCGAAAGCCCGATTGGCAAAGACTCCTTCGGGGAATGCATACCCCACATTGTGGCAATGTGCATTTTTTATGAATAATGGTTTACCCTGCAAAGAGCCTGTGATTTCTGGCTGGCTTTGCAGACAAGGGGAGAAAAGGAAAAAAATGGAACGAAGGGCGACGGGGAATAAGTGATGTTGTTGCTAATGATCTTGGCAGCTTCCGCGCCTCTGCCGCTCGTCTTCTGTAGCGACAGGCAATCAAAATGAGCCATGTTGCCCACGGTGTCTCCCTTTCGTGGGATTTGGATAGTCGTCGTCGCCGATTATGAAGTGTTAATACACATCTAGACCACAGGGAAAGTCAGATCGTGCTACCGAGGACTGAGATGGTAGTCCTTTGGAGAGCAGTAACTTATTTGTTTCAGTGAAACAGATCCAGGGACAAGGAAAAATCTAATTTGTTGTTTTAGAGGATTATTTACTGAGGGATTATTTTGAGAAGGAGGTCAATAGGTGAATGCATCCTGGAATTTCATCTTTTTTGTTGTATTGGAGACCATAAACGACAAGCTATGAAAATTATTTAAAGGGGGGGAATATTTAAAAAATGAGCCTCTGTCGCATACATAAATACAAAGAAATAATCTCCTTGCCCCTGAGAAGTTATAAAATTAAAAATATTATGAAAAAAAGATCACCAAAAAATCTTATGTGGCACCACAAATGCAGAAAAAGTTAAAAATAAAATATATGAATTATTTGATACCACATTTTAAAAAAGATTTTCAAAAATGCTTGAAAATAATCCATCATTTTATAGAGGGAAAAAACAATTATATTCCTTAAACCCAAGGGATGTTTAAAAACAATTCATTCATGCCGTTACTGAAACTCAATTCAAATTAATTGCAACTACAAGTTGTCACTAGAGGGCAGCGGAAACGGGATTTGGTTACATTAGTGAGTAACGATCGGAACCAACCCTGAATAATGTTTATATTTTCCCTTTTTCTTTCCTCCTGGCATATTGAAAATATTTGGTCCTCCATTGCAAACAGATTGTGACGCTGCAGAGTTTGAAGTTGTGTTTGCGCCAAACAGCCCTCCGCCTCTGGTGCCAGCAATGATTTAGCGATTCTGTTGTTTTTTTAGGCAGGCCGCCAGAGTCAGCCAAAATTTAGAGTGTTTACAATAGTTGAGGTTCTGGATTGATTGTTTCAAGAAGAGGAACGTCTTTGAGAGGAGTTGTTACACAGAATTGGTTTGAAGTCTACCCAGGGGATTTTGTGACTTTCGCACTGGGAAATTAGAGAGTCTTATTTCAACAAAAACTCACTTCCAAAATTAAATCCGCAATTGTACACTTTGTTTCCACATCTGAAGCCTGGATTGCACGGCCCAAAAAGTAATGAAAAGTTCTTGGTCTGTTGTAGAGGTAAGATCGGGCCAAAAAAAAGCACCCGAGCCCGACGCAGGCCCGAGGGGTATTAAACCCGACCCGGACCGAGCCCGACTAATTAACTGGATTTGCTGGCCCGGCCCGAAAGGGGCCCGAAATTACATATTTTATTTATAAGGAGGGGTGATTTATGATAACAAATTAAACTCTGCCTTTTGTTACAACATCTAGGCCTAAGTTAAATAAAACTGTATAAACATTTACATCTTTTATATTTCTGTGTCTGCACTGCAGATGTTACATTAAGCGACAATCTGTCATTGACGGTTTTTTTTTTTTGAGGTAGCGAAAACATTTAAGGGCGTCCGACGACTCATTGGGCCATAATCCACAGCAGCAGTAGTAGTACGTCCTTAAGATTTTAGCGCAGCACTTTCATTGGGGGTGTTGACGTGTTGTGCCCTTTTCCGACTCCTATGCAAATCCCCCCCCCCCCCTGATCGTATTCTATATAAAACGCTTATTAAAACAATAAAGCGAGCTAATTATAATAATTGGGAGATCCTAGTCTATATAACGCGTTTATTTAAACAATAAAGCGTGATTTTATTCTGCAAATTGCGTTTTTTAACGCGGATGAAAATGTCACCAACGTCAATGTACGCTTCCGACAAAAGCGATCGTATTCTATATAAAACGCTTATTAAAACAATAAAGCGAGCTAATTATAACAATTGGGAGATCCTAGTCTATATAACGCGTTTATTTAAACAATAAAGCGCGATCGTATTCTACAAATTGCGTTTTTTAACGCGGATAAAAATGTCACCAACGTCAATGTACGCTTCCGACAAAAGCGATCGTATTCTATATAATACGCTTTAAAACAAAATAAAGCGAGCTTAACTTCTTGTTGGTCCGACTCCATATCGGGGGATACCAGGCCAAAATCACGCGAATTTGCGGAGGGGAAGATTATTAAGAGGACAGCATTCACGTCACGTCACGTGCACAGAGCATGCTCTGGCTCCGTTAAAAGCAATTACAGCTCCTTCTCCGTTTTATCCAAATTATTTATTTTATAACAAGTATTCCTTGGTCTAGTATCCATACATAGTTTAAGTATATATTTTTAATGAACATATATTTATAATTATTAATTAATTTAAAAAAAAAAAAAAAAAAAAAAAAAGCAGGACCGAACCCGACCCGACCCGACCGTATGACTGACATTTCAGGCCCGACCCGGCCCGAAATTGCCTCGGGTTTGGGTTCGGGTTCGGGCTCGGGCCATAAATCTTAGGTCTAGTCTGTTGGCACATCAATTTGCTCATTTTGATTAATTTCATTTTACTTTTTCTTCAAGTATTTCCTTTATTTTTTGTGTTATACAAAAAACAACAAAACTGGAGGGATACTCATGTCAGAGTAAGAAAGCGATTTAGAGAGCATCTGGCTAGCTACACACAAGCATCAGATAACCACAACTTCAGCAATGATTAAAATACAACCATCTCAAATGTGGCAATCCCACAAGTTGTAGCTCCAGGTTGATATTGCAGCGTTTCGAGGTTGCCCTTTTTTTTCAAGGATTAATAGTTCCAGTCTGTTATTTGAGTGATTGTCTGGAGTGATTAGTCTGGATTTTTATCGTGTACGGGAATTTACTGAGGCTGTGTCGGAAGGAAACGCTAACAGCTAGGCTAACAACTGTTAAACCGCCACTGCCAAAAGTGGCTAGTCACCAACGCCGGATCTGTTACTCATGAAACGGACAACTTGAATCTACCACTCAGGGAAAACTGCTACATTTGTGACTCTTGTATTTTAATCATCACAAATACCCTGCAGTTACCCTAGGCTAGCATGTAGCTTGCCAGAAACTCCCTAAATAGCTTTCTTACACTGAATGGAGTAGCCCTCCGATTGCATAATGACAATAAAGACTATTAATTTAACTGCTATTCTGTTTTAATTTGTAGATCTATAGTTATTGTTACAGTTGCACACTCTCAGTCCAGAAGGACATCAACCAGAGATAGGTTTGCATGTCACTATGTTTAAGATCTCTCCAAAAACAAAACAAGCACAGAAAATGCACTTGTCTTGTAAAATCGAAAATTGCATCGAAATTGCAATACTGATCTGAAAAATCGCAATAGGTTTTTTCCAAAATGGTGCAGCTCCACTAGCCAGGCTAGGCAATGGGTGGCTTGTGAGTGATGTTTGCCTTGCCGGATTTCCCTCCTGACGCCATCTCAGTTGATTCCCAGACACGATAACAATCCACAGCGCACCCGCTGGTGATCACCATTTCTTTGTGCTCTTTTGACTTTCTTCAGAGTCCGATTTAATTGATGAATTTGTTTTCAATGTAACGAGCTGCTAAAGCGACTAGCTGTCCCGTTTCTTTTGGGTGGCCAGTTGTGCGCCCGCCCACGCCAGAGTGACTGACAGCATACACCAGCCTATCATTCGTGCACACAGACAGTAACGCCGACCCAATACGTCTTTAAGAATGTCTTTTGTTACGTTTATCCTAGAATGCCACCTCTAATCTCGTTAACAATGTTCACTATGTTGTTATCAATGGCAAAAAAAGACAATTCAAATTCTCTTAATTCACCACTAGATTTAAGCAACTCCCACACACCGTACAAACTTGGAGATGTTTTGATTCCATGCAATTCCGCATCCAATTAGTATCTGCCTCTCCAATTTGGTTTCCTCATTCTTCAAAAATTACAAGCTATCCGTGGCTTATTTTTCCCTTCTGCCATTTAAATAAAGTCCCGTGAAGAAAACACTAGGATCCCTGTAGTGAAATTTACCTCGGTGGACTTTTTCGCAATTTTTGTGCCTCATGATTACTTTTATCTTCCTTTTGCTTTGTTTTTCAATCAGTGTGACAAAAGTAAAGAATGCAAGCTCCGGGGAAAATAACGAACAGAAGTGCTGTTAAAAATGAGCTGCGTTTAAAAAGTAGTTTATGGTTATGACTTAAGGGAACGACGCTTTGCAGCAGCTATTCGGGATCGCCAAGTGTGAGCAGTAACTTTGTGAAATTTTAGTGTCTTTTTCAAGTACTCACGTTGATGGAAATTGGAGGCGACATTCATGGTCTGAACTACACAGTCAGTGAGTCCATTTTGGATTTTTTGGTAAATTTCTGACACATGTTTTTAGGGCATCTCTCGCAGCTTCTCACCTTTAGATGATATCCATACAGAAAATGTTTTGATATATTCAAAGCATCTGAAACTAATATTTTCCCTGCATGTCTCATTCTCACTGAGCGCGTCTATGTAAAATGAAAATTCTTTACATATTTGTATTTGCCTTTGTACTGACTGTCCATAGCTACAATTTGTTTGTGAATAACTTGTGCAGTCTATAAGGAATTGAGCATAAAAGGACCTCATATACTGGAGGTTTTCCCTGGGCGACACAATTTATTGCACACGAATGCACAGTTGACCGCGAGAACTTTACGGTCAAACAGCCCGAAGGCCCTCTGAGACCTCTCTTGGGTAACGTCTCCCTTGCATCAGTTTGTGTGTTTGTGGCTCAGAAGAATTGCATTAACATTAGACAGATGTGTTTTTGTGGGGGTTTCCACTGGGTATTAAATATTAATGCATTTATGACACAAAAACATACATTAGACTCAGAAGTGTTTTTAAAAGATATTTGTGGAACCGTTGACTAGCTTGACACCTTCAACTGGGTCAGTTTGAGTTTATGTTACCGGAAGCCTTGATAACCAATCTCGGGGAGAAGGGTAAGACCTTAAGTGTCAGATGAGTGACTAAGGAATCTGGTTAGGATGCCTCCTGGATGCTTCACTCATCAAAATTGCCAGTACTGGAAGGAGCCCCCTGCAAGCCCCCACAGAAGTGCTTGATGAAGTGTCCAGGGTAAAGGAAGTCTTTGTTGAACCAAATTATAGATAATAATGTCACATTAGATCTCAAGTTTTAAAGTCATGCAGAAGCAGGGGTTTAAAAACCCTAGCTGAATTTGGAAATTTGACTCAAAAGGGACATGGCCACTTATTCAACCCTTACATCACTGTAATTACTTGATCAATAGTCACAAAACAAGTATTGGAAGAAATTCGACAAATATGCATTTAACAGAATGCTGACTGGATTAGTAACATTTGTTGGAATTGACCTTGAAATCAATCACATACATGTAACTTTTTTTAAAGTTTTACCAATAGTATACGTAGTATTAGTATTACAAACAAAATACGTCTATTTAGTGAAAACTGAGATATACCTCACTTTTTTAACCCTAAATGCCAGTCATTAAAATTGGATTTAAACGTCTTTGTACTCTTTCTGTAACTTCAAAAATACTGAATGTGCATTAGGCGATTAAAGACTTTTATTTGCATTAGGCCAAACATGAAGTGCAGATGAACATGCTTGAGTGGAGCCATTGGATCAATTTCAAGGGGACTGGCACAAAGTTATGCGTACAAAGCGGTGCATTCACACTCCTGTTGACGATACTCCTCAAAGTCCACTCATGCACGTTGGAGGACAAGCTGCACCTCCGCGGGCCCTGACCCACGCCAGCCCCCGGTAGGCCCCGAGCCGGTGTGTTCAGCTCAGTCAGCCTTCTACGGCTCATTACAGCGGACCGCTGCCAAGGACCTCGGGAAGCTGTGTTTATCGCCGGAAGATTGAAACAGATTGAATATGTAAAGCAAGTGGCAAGTGGAATCCCATCTCATTGATTGCTTTAGACCAGCTGAGAATCTACGATTGATTCTAACAGTTGTTGGAGGGGGGCAAGTAGTGCTTGGGTGTGAATGTGGGGGCTCTAATTCAAATCAGACAAATCCACTGTTCTAACAACCCCCTAAAGTGGATCATTACAGGGCATGGCTGTAAGGTGTTTGCAAGTGCACCTTGTGGGGGGTGGTTTCTGCGAGGAGGATTCTACATTTTAATCAATGACACCTCAAAAAGGTGGCCTGAATTTCCTCTCGTCAGCCACTTTATCAAGCTCTTCCAAAAGGGTACCAAAGGGTTTCCAAAACCTGCTAAGACAGTCTTTACAGTGTCCCCTAGTTTGTCTCCAAGAGGAGCAGCTTTAGCAAGAATGTCCAGACTTCCCTCTCCAGAACCAATTTGTCAAGCTCTTCTGGAGGCATCCAAAGGGGTTTCAAGGCCACTTGAAAAAGATAGTCTTTCCTGTATTTCTGGACTCATCCTGAGGGGGTAGCGGCTTCGTCGAGTCATTTTCTCGGTTCCTAAAACTGTTGCCAGGCTACCCTCTACAGTGTGTCCTAGGTGACCTGCCAGTGGGGAAATCACTAGAACCCTTCCAAAGTGTTGTCTAGATATTCCCAACCATATGCACCAGCCACCTCAGCTGGTTCTCATCAGCAGCAAATTGACATAGACATCCTGCCCCAAAAAATATTTTAACCTTATTTTGAAAGGAGTGCTTGCTTGACCTTATTCTTTAAGTCACAGCTCATGGGTCTAGGTTACAGTAGAAAAGTACATCATCCTGGAAATTAAGATCTTCACAGGTGAACGAGACCCCAAAATACACAAACTATATTTGGAACGGGTTCCCTGATCTTAAGAGGGCACACATTCTGTTCAGACTGAGGACCAGCCACTGTAAACAACAAATGCTAAAATCCTCCCCAAAAAAACTTACTCCAAAAGTGCCTGAAAGTTTTTGCGCAATCAAAGACAAACTCAAGGAGACAAAAAGTGCTCTCAGTGAACCAATCGTCTGCATTGCCTTTGGGGCGCTCAGACTGAAATCATTACAGTCGCTTGTCGGGGAATTCCGGGAAAAGAAAGTGACTTTGACATTGATTTCATATATTTATGCCGTTATTCAAATTTTTGTAAAAGGCAGCCGACCTGAGAAATATCGTGTTCTTGCACACGAACAAGTATAGATGCACAAGTGCAATGAAGGCTTGTCAGTCTTAGCGATTGTTCTCTTTTTCATGGCTCTGCAAACAGTGAATAGATTATATCATGGCACAAATAACAGAATGTTGATTACAATTCTTACATTTTTTTAAAGATGGATAAATAGATGAATGGGTTTTTCCTCCATGAGTAAAATTCACTCGTCCTACTTCTTGAACGAAGAAGCAAACGATTCCCTCAAATGTTCTGACACAGTCAACAACAACGCAAGGCGATTAATTAGAAATTTGTCTCAATGAGAGGAGGTTGGGGAAGCAGGCAGCTCTGCTGGCCTAATTAGAGGAGTTTAATTTTGCACAAACACACGTGACTCAAACCTTGAACATGCTTTGGGGTGGGTGATGAGGGAGGAAAGAGATGGTAGTACTCAATCATGTCTTTGTCACAAAGGACCTCAAAAAAGATACCTCACGCTGTGGAGTTGAAACAAATTCACTACCCAAAATGTTTTAAAACAGCCTGGCAGTTGGGTACAAGAGCAGTGGTTATTTTTTTTGTTGAGTGTATATAGTGAAATATTTCTTCAGCCAAGTACCCTTGAATCTTTTGGGTTAATTTCCAAATACAATCTGACAACCCCCCTTAAATATAAATTATGACGAAACATGTTTGTACACTCTTAAGTTCAGGTAGAAAATTGAGGACAAAAATAGTAAAATAAATAAAATAGTAAATAATAATTTTTCCGAGTAAAAAATAATTAAAATAATTTTACCAGTTTTTTTTAAAAAGGTAATGCTTAAAGATTGGCCTAAATGTAATTATAGCTTATATTTGGGCAATCCCCATTCACAGATTCCCCTTACCCTATTTAAAATACGATTCAACTCTTAACTGTAAAACCAGGTCTTGATCAACGGACCCAAAAATCGGTCGCCAGATTTAAAGTAAAGTTGCAATATATCAATCTTTTTTTTAATTGTCTATTCCTGGACAGGGTTTGGTGGTCTAATAATGACAAGTCCTTTTTTTTTTTAAATTTATTTGTGTCTCTTTAATATATATTTTTTTATTGTCAACGGCTGTTTTTGGACACCATATTGACCACGTAAAAGGGCCAATGTTAAGAGGCCAACGTTAAAAAGATTGTAACTGTTATTGACAAAAGCATTATGGAAAATAAAGGAAGAAGATTGTGCTTTTCCTAGCCAACTGTGCCGTCACTGTGATAGTAAAACTTAATTGTTTTTGTAATAAAATGAGAAAAATAATACCTAAAAGAGCAAACTTGTCTAGGCAGAATAGCAGATTGTTTTGCTCATCTTACATATGTTATATCTCAATATTTTAAAAAATGAAATTAGAACAATAATCTATCCGTCATCCATATATTAATGGACTCAAAAGACTTTAAATCACACTAGTTTTTTGGCCAATGGAACAGGGACTTTTTTCACTGGGCAAAACCCCAAAATATCTTACCCTTTGCATAAAATGTTACTTATTGAATCTTATATTACTTTATTTTCAAACTTGTTTTTATTAAGTAAATTTATAAGATAATTTAGATAATTTTTTACATTTTTCACATATGTTTTTTTTATTTTACTTCTTATTTTTTATTATCTACCATTTGCTATTATGTGTTTTTACTTAAGGTATATTACTATAGAAAAATTATGATTTAAAGCAGGTGTCTCAAAATGGCAGCAAGGGTAAATAGCATTTGTATTTCGGTTTCAATGTACAGTATAATAGAGTATTATTAAATATGTAAAATAGGTTTTTACTTTGCGGATTAAGACTACCGCAGGTCCTTTTTGAACACAACCCCCGCGAAAAACGAGGGATTACTGTACTTGTTCACACCATGTTAAAAACAAAGTCTGATAAGCAAAAAGCCCCCTAACCCAGTTGATAATCTTTGCTTTAAAAAGAACGTTCTGTTAGAACAAAACGGTCAGATCTCACTTTGTAATTTGTTTGCCTGCAGGAGCGGAGAAACTGTGCTGTACGTCATGCAGCAGCCAATTCAATCGTCGGATTAGCGCTTGAGTAATGCCGACTAGTTCTGATTTAGTTGTGTGTGTGGGCTCCGCGATGGATGGCAGTGTGGGTGGGGTATGATTGGTGTGTGTGGGTGATGCAGGCGGTGGCAGGGGCTGGCTGTCTAAAATAAAACAATGGCGTCTGCACTTGCTTTTTACGGGCAGGACCGAGCGTTTCTTCTTTCTGCGTATGTGGCGGGACACAAACAGAAGGATTTGATTTGGATAAAACGAGGATTACACATCTATTTTCGCATCTTTTGTCCACTCAAATGCTTTGCAACCAAATAAAAAAGTCACTCGAGTGGTGGAGCGTACGGGATGAAAAATATGACAACAACAAAAAATAAAAAACAGCTTTGACTGAGATAATTCAAGGGAAAAAAATATCACAAATGTATCTTAGATTTCCAGTGAAACCACAGAAATGTTAGTAGTCCTCAGAGCACCTGTTTTGCATCCTTCAAAAACCCCTTTGAGGGGTCGGTTTCCATAGAAACAAGGACTGGAGTGTGTATAGTTATGTGGAAAAAAAATGTTGGTATCCCTCTGTTATACAAAGAAAAACCTGCAATGGTCACACACCTTACTTGAACCAGGCAGAAATGAGACAATAACTGATAGAAAATTTGGAAAAAGTATTTCAGTTACTAAAATGATTACCTTCTCTTAAAAAAGTCAATTAAATTGTGTTACTGATTACTTTGTTTTAAACATTATTACGCTATATTAAAAGTGGCTTTCATTTTACAGCGGCTGAGAACATCGCCTCAACAAAAATTTGGAATTGGTAGAGCATTTTCAACCCAAACAATAAAAATAAACCTATTTTTTGAGGTCCTGTAAAATTAATGCTACATATAAAAATACAAAACGAATAATTCATTATAAATCTGATGACACTGTAATAAATAGATTGAGAACTAAATATTTAAAATGACCTATAGCCACCAAAGTCAAAGAAACACTCTAAAATTATGAATACAATTTATGCATCAAAATATTTATTACAAGCACATTTTAATATTGAAGATAATATCTGCTCATTTTTCCAAAATTGATAATAAAAACACCGACCATGTGTTCCATTCATGTCCAATTATATAAGGGTTCTGGAAAAATGTTCAGGTCTGGCTTAATCCTGTCATCTCCACTTTTCCTACCAACTTGACCAGAGATATCACATTTGGACATATTTTACTGGACAAGAATGACAAAAATGCAACAAATATTATCTTTTGTACAACAGAATATTTCATCCACACAAAAAATATCATAAGTGTAAACCTGTTTTTCAGAATTTTGTCAGTGAATTTGTTTTTTGATAGAATCTTTGAATTGGATGAACACTCCCAGTGTCTAAGATTCGATCTGCAACCTCAGTGGAACTGTTTAAATCTAGACTTAAAACACACTTCTATTCTATAGCATATAAATAACCTATATTTTATGTTGACAATATCTGTGTATTATTTGTTATTGCAACATTCGTTGCAGCCTGATCATCCTAGAAGGGGGATTACCTCATCTGCGGTCCCTTTTCAAAGTTTCTTCATTTACCTCATGTTAAGGTTTTGAGTTTTCTCTTGCCCTCATGTAGGTTTTAGATCAGGGCTATAAAAATAAACATGACTTGACTAAGAGATTTATTATATACTTAAGAACCCCCCTTTAGTTTTGTTTCAAGCAGGTCTTCATTCTTATTTCATTCATTTATTTATTTATTTATCTGTATTCATACAGCAGCTTATGTTCTCTTGAAAATGTTTACGCTGTATTGTTTGTTTTTTAAGTTTTCCATGTCAGTTTTTATTTGTGTTTGCACAGTTCAATAAAAAAAGTAAAAAAAAAATACTAATAGGAAAATTATTCCTATTAGTATTTGATGTGATAGGAGATAAAACACAAAATAATTAAATAAAGGAATGAAAATAACAAGTACAGAAAGTAATGTTCAAAAGATTTAAGCACAAAATAAAGACAATGTTTGTAAAAACAATGTAGTGGAATATTGGAACAATATATATATGTAGATTATTAGTGCAAACATTAGGTAATAAACCATTTAAAAATATATTTTCTGAACAGCTAACAGCTGCTTCACGCAAACTAACTTCGTTCTGTGACTCCAAATGTGTGATTTTTTTCGACGTACTGTTATTTTTAACTTGACAGCACTTTATCGTCAGCACATTTTATGTCGTCCACCTTAAATGAACTTAAAATGAATTTTAAAAATAATTACCGTACAAATTGCAGATTATCGTCCTACCTCCATTGTGAATTTGACTCGACGTCACCTTCCGGGGCTCAAAAGTTAATTAGATGACGTTATCCCACAATGCTTTGCGGACAGTTTAGGATGAAAATATTATTTGCAGTTGTCCACGATGGAGGGTATCCCCATAAATAAATTATTTCTTATAATTTCCTGTTTAAAAAAAACAGTTAAAAGGCAAAACAAAACTACAGTAATACAATTTTGAAGCAAACTGAAGTGTTGTACACGTGAGTCACGGTACAGTATTGGAAACACGAAATAGCTCGACGTAAAAACTTGACCATTTTGTAATACTGTACAGTAATAATTTTAAAAAAAAATGCCAATGTATAGGAAAACAATGGATATTTATATTTTATTAATGTACCCTTATTTGGGAAATATGTTTCTGCTAATCCCACTGCACTGTTTTTCATTGCAATTTTCTGATGCATTAATGTTAAATTTAAACTTTAGTAGACACTCAAAATAAGGCGAGAATACAATGGATTTTGATTTTCAACAAGAAAGACTAGATGTTTGCTTTCAGATAAGAGAATTCTGTCCCTTCCGAAAGATTTCCTATGTACCACCTCATTTTATAAAATATTCAAGGTAACTGAAAACAGATAAGAACTAAAGGGTGTGGGTATCAAAGAGCAGCAACATAATTGACCAATAGCGACAATGGCGTAAGAGTCAAATTAATAAAATGACAACCCTATAAAAATCTGCTTTGCATCTGTCTAATAGTAAAAACAGAATAAACTAACTACTTTAGCTAGTCTACAAAAGCTACCTCGTAAATATTTGCTAATTCATCCATTTGATTTTATCTTTATCTTTTATTTCCTCAGTGGAAATGTTTAAATCTAAGCTTAAAACACACTTCTATTCGATAGCATATGAATAACCTATATTTTATGTCGACAATATCTGTGTATTATTTGCCCTCATGTAGATTTTAGATCAGGGGATGTGTCATAATAGTCTGTGGTTTGCAATAATCTGTGGTCTGTGCAGCCCTTTGAGACTCTTTGTGATTAAGGGCTATACAAATAAACATCACTTGACTTGACTTGACTTTACTTCTTCTTTGAAGTCTTTTATCTACATGTTTATACTGGAGCGCCACATCTTATCTTGTTGTAAACTGTGTTCACTAAGTTGTGATCAATAACAATAAAGACAATTCAAATTCTATAGTAAAGCATTACCCACATTGTCATGCATATGCAGTATCCAAGTGTGCATTGAAAGCATAAACGCAGTCCAGTCAAGTCAAGTCATGTTTGTGACACCCTTAATCACAAGGAGTCTAAAAGGGCTGCACAGATCAAAGACAATTGCAAACTACAGACTATTATTACATCATCTGATCTAAAACCTAAATGAGGGCCAGGAAAAACTCAAAAACCTTAGCATGAGGAAAATGAAGAAATCTTGAGAAGGGACCGCAGATGAAGTAATCCCCTTTCCAGGATGACCAGTCTGCAATGGATGTTGCATTAACAAACAATGAAATTAAAAAAAAATAGAAATAATAATTAAAATATAATATTGAAAATAAATGATAAAACAAAAAGCATGACCAGGTTTCAATTCAGCTGGTTCCCAATAACCAAACATATTTCCACGCACTAAACTTCTGACAAATTGGATGACTTTGTGTCCTCGAGAGATTCCGCCCCAAACTTTCTCCCACCCTCCATCTCAACTCGTTTCTGTCGGACCACATCCTCCGTTTTCCGCCCACTTCCTGTCGTTTTTCTGGTGCCTCCCACTCATGTTAACATCTGTCTGCACGTTGACGAATCGGTCCACCTGCCACGGATCAAAGTTCACAAAGCGCAGAGATGCAAGTGGCAATTGTTGTCATTTATCCACCTGTCTGGAGCGCTCTTGCCGGATCCTCCTACTCTCCGTCTCTCCTTTGCTGCCCTTGGTGGCAGACTAAAGTCAGAAAAAGAGTTAAAGGGTGGCAGGGGACATGCATGGTTGCCAAGGGCAACTGAGGCGTCAAGGTCAAGGATCCCTTACCCGCCTGGGTCGTAGGGGCATCACTTTCTCTGGTATGTCTGGGGATAGTGCAGCAAGAAGGCGCCCATCTCTCTCGAGGCCATTTTTTTGGATAGGGGTTTGCTCACACACATGAAACAGATACTGCTGTTTTCCATGCCGGAGTTGCTAATAGGCAAGAACAGGAGATTTCCCAAAGGGCCTCCTCATGTCAAGGTCAACGTTGGGCTGGTTAAGTGAGAAAAATAATTTTCACATAGATCTGTCACTTGCACTTGCACATTCATTCTCTAGTCGGATATTTGGCCACATTCAGCTCCAACATCGTAGCAGATTACGTGAGTTTTACTAATCTGGGCGAATTCTCCGTTCCCAAATTTTACGTTGGTTTGGCCCACCATCACTTTTGTTTTCTGTAGCGGTAAAATGAGCACAGAACATCACGAATGATTTGAGTCAGGTACAACGGAGGGGAAGAAAGGTGCTAGTTGGACCCGAAAAAGCCAGGAAAAGAAAAAGAAGCGTGTTAAATTGCACCTGTCATCTGTGTTTCCCTGGTTGTGTTTTGTGCTACATGTTTGCAGAATTTTGCAGCACACACATATATACTGTCCATATATATATACATATATATATATATATATATATATATATATATATATATATATATATATATATATAAAACTTTAATTCAGTAAAAAAAAAAACATTGATTTGAATACTAGGCAAAAATGGTACTCTGCACCGCTTATCCTCAGCAGGGTCGCAGGGGTGCTGGAGCCTATCGCAGCAATCTTAGGGGAGTGGGCAGGCGACACCCTGAACTGGTTGCCAGCCAGTCGCAGGGCACACAGAGACAGACAACTCACATGCTCAATCACACCTAGGGACAATTTGGACAGGCTAATTAACCTGACATGCATGTTTTTGGGGTGTAGGAGAAAACCGGAGGGCCCGAAAGAAGCCCACACAGGCACGGGGGAGAACATGCAAACTCCACAGGGGGGCGCTGCGGTAGCTGGACTTGAACCCTGTACCTCTGCACCATGGGGCTGCGCGCTAACCACCCATCAACCGTGCCGCCATGAACTGTCATACCGATGTTAGTTTTTTATAAAAAATCATGAATTGAGAATTTTTTATTTCTTTTACAAAGCGGAAGCCATACCTAGTACTCGCCACCTTGTTTGCCTGGTGTCTTGCGAACAAAAACCAGTGCCACACAGCACAGTGCCACCTAGTGATCAAATCTTACACACTGTGGCTTCAAAAGAAAAGCTAACATTCAACTTGAAATACAATGGCCACCCAGAGTCAAACTACCTTAAGGTGTTTAAACTTCTTTTCACCCTTTCGTTATTTTTATCAGATGTAAAAAACATGTAACAGCTTTGGATGAACATAATTTCATCACTTTTGTGCAAAACTTAACTTCAAACTAGTAACAATGCAATGATTTATGATTAAAAATGTTAATGAACTAACAGCTCCATGTTTATCGTAACTGAAGTATAGGCACATACAACCAAGTTAATTGAATATACAGACGCTGCCCTACTTACGAATGAGATTCCGGATGATCGTTCGTAAGTTGAATTTGTATGTTGCTTCAGTGCTATATTTTGTATGGAATGTATGTTTAAGTTTGTATACGTAACCTGTTTTGTTTTGTTATAAAAAAATAAACATTTCATAAAATAATAAATGTTAAATGGTCTGCATTTATATAGCACTTTTCAAGTCAATGAAGACCTCCCAAAGCGCTTTACACTTACCCATTCACACACACTCACACACCAATATCGGCCATGCAGCCATGCAAGGCTCCGACCTGCTTATTGGGGGCATTAGGGATTCAGTGTCTTGCCCATGACACTCCGACATATAACACGGAGGAGCCGGGAATCGAATCTGCGATCTCTTGATCCCAGGACGAGTGCTCTACCTCCTGAGCTAATCCCGCCCCATGCTCTATAAAGACAAATAAAATTAGGTTTTACTTACTTTTGGGACTTGCGCATCAAGAGGTCCTCCTCCATGGTAAAAAGTGGCCGGAATGAAGCGATCCAACCATTTTCTCAGCCCCATCAACCTTCCTTATTCCACTTTCATTTTAAAAGAAACGTCTCGCCTCTTCTTTACATTTGACACCAACCATATTGAATGTATGCACAACATATAATACAATAAAATGTCAAAATCTTAGCCTGCTAGAGATACATTTAATGAGGAAGCAGATTTTTTCTTTGGGGTGGATGCCAGGTGACTGCTCACAGCGCCACACACTGGTAGTGGTGGAAAGAAGCACTACAGTAGTGTCCTGTACTTGGAAAAAGGTGCACACAATACAAAATGTAACTTGCAGCAATGCCCGGATATTTTTCGACATCCCGAAAAAAATGTTCTTATCTATCGTTTTACGTAAGTCGAATGGTTGTAAGTAGGGAAACGTCTGTAAAAGTGGCATTGAAGAGTATTTTGACTGACTTCTGTAAAAAGAAAAGAAAAGAAAGAAAAGTTGGCCGATGCCCATGATTTTATTAGCTGTTCAGATCATTTGGAGTGAAAGGAACCTGATGAGCAGTAACGTGTGTTTAAGTGAAACCACGGGCCAATCAATGTTAATGAATTTATTACTTTTTAGAAGGAAATTAGCCTCTCTTAATCAGATAATGTTGTAATGAGCTGGAACGTATGAATATGCTTCGTTTCATTTTTAATCAAGAGAATCAGAGTCACCGTATGAAACATGACGAGGACTCTTGTCTGAAACCTGTTGAATCAAATTGATTATAGAAAAAGGGATTTAGGCCACCGTACTAAAGTTGTAAAATGAAAAAATAGTGTGTGGAACTGCGACTTTTAGGACCATTTCATTTGACTTCAGCAGCCGTAGTTGTGACAAATCAGACAATTTTAAGATAAAAAAAGAAGACTTTTACTTCTACAAATACTTGTATTTTGGATGACAGAGCACTGTTGAATCCTGAATGAGTTACAGAAGAGAAGATTGGAATCCGTATTCAAAATGTATCACGTCCTGCCAACTTTTCTGACAGCATCCGTTGATATAATGGGGAGTGGGCACAGGAGCTAGCGCTTTATCGGGTGCAGCCGTGCGAAACTCTTTTGGATGAGCTCAACATTGGGACAAGCCCACCATTTGGCTGTGGTACAGCAATGGTGCGGTGTGACGATTAGATAAATGACAGTGGAGAATGGACGCAGTGGCTCGGGAAGTTTTGAAATTTCAGAAGAGGAAAGAAGACGAAAGATCAGGGCGGTGGTGACTGGGATTTGTCAGGTGGGACAAACAGAGCAGAACGTTTGGCCATGATTTGAGCCGGTGCAGCTTTTTCCAATTCGAAACGGGTTGTTAGACCATCACTTAAGGGTTTGCAGTTTGGGTGTAATGTTTGAAATCCTACGGGCATGGTCTGCATTGCTAAACTTAAGTATTTGAGGAAAGACTCATCTAAGAACTTGACAAAGAAATGTGACTTAAAGGGTAATCTGAACCTCTGAAGTTCCCAAAAAATAAGTACATATTATCTGCTCTCGAGCAGTTTCAAAGCCAGCTTCTCAGAAAACGCGTGTAGTGTATTGGTTTGTCAGATGCCCTCCAGAAGGAAACTGGACACACTGGCTGGAGATGAAAGAAGGCTTTTTTGACTAAGCCCAACTAGTTGTTAGGAAGTTTTTTTTTGAGTCAAAATGATTCCCAAATCAATGCATCATCCTGTCTCAGAGAAGTGGCGTGCGCAGATCAAAAAATGGATTTGCCAGTCAGTGGTCACTTCAGATTCACCTCCGCACGGTTTCTTCAAACATGGGTACCCGATTAGCTGTGCAGCGATTGTTTGTCTTGCAGTAGGAAACACTTGCGCTGGTGTTCAAAATGACGCAGAGTGAGTTCTTTATCCTAACATGGCCGCTGTTGGCTTTTGAACAGCTTACAACAACAAATTTTTTTTCCTCTAATCTGTGTTGCAGAAAAAAACTGAAGTATAGTCACTTTTCAGTTGATTGTCATTTCCTAAGACTTGCAACTGGAGTTTATACATCAATTAATGACATCACCACAGTAGAAATCTGATATAACCTTTGCTTTTAAATACTTTATCTTAAGAGTCAGAAAGTTGTTTCCATCTGTGGTTTGAGGACATGATATTTGACATTAACCCCAAACAAATTTGGACTTAACCCAGAGTTACAATGTTTTCCCGTAAAACCAAACTCATCTGCTTTTTCACACCAACACTTTTTTATCGCCCTGTTCCCTCAGCTTGTTTTGAAAGCAATATCTAGTAGCCGTTGATTTTCTCTACACGGGTTCTTTTTATGGGTTACCTGTGAACCGTTCATAATAGCTGTATTTTGGCATGTTACCCCTGACATGGCCGAGCAATGCTTGGGCAAATAACAGATATTAAAGCAAATTTGTGACACAGATTTACACTATACCAATGTTTTGGATTGCTGTAGCAATTACGGGTCCAGAGGAGCAAAAGCAACTGTGGATGACTTAGATCAGGGGTAGGGAACCTATCGCTCGGGAGCCATATATGACTCTTTTCATGAGTACATTCTGTGTAGCACTATTTAGTTATTCTATATAACACGCTACAGTGGGCATTTGCACGTCACACTGGGTATTTGTATATTGTATTCTTTTTGCTTTATTATTGTATTGTTCTCAGCTCAGGGATGCTGCTGGAAATTTGAATTTCCCTTCGGGGATGAATAAAGTATCTATCTATCTATCTATCTATCTATCTATCTATCTATCTATCTATCTATCTATCTATCTATCTATCTATCTATCTATCTATCTATCTATCTATCTATCTATCTATCTATCTATCTATCTATCTATCTGGCTCTGAAAAAAAATATAACTATTGCACATCTCTCTGTGGCGTTCCAAAGTCAAGTGATTTCATCCCGATTTTGGTCCATATAAATCCGAAGCAACCTAATGCAGAAGTTTGATAAGAAACCATTTAAACTGAAAACGCTGGCAAACGACTTTGATTGGGTGAGCAGTACAGGTGGGCGGATCCCTGTACACAGCGCAAGGCACTTCCTTCTCTCTCTCTCGCTCAGTGCAGTCCACACCGAAAGTGAATGTGACGATATGCTTATCGTTTGCAGTAATTTGTGACATTTTTACAAAAGAACTTTGCATGCACATTGTTTTGAAACCGTTAAGGACAAATTTCATGGAAAGAAAATTGCCTCAACACTCTTAACTGAAGGTGGAAGACAAATTGTAAATGGTATATTTACATTGATTTGGGACACAGGATTTGGCATTATTATCATTTCAAACTTTTGATTAAATAATCAAATGACGCACAGTGAAATCAAATGTGCTGAAGAATTAGCTTTTGTCTAGAGAGCGTGATCGGCAGTTTTTTCAATTTTGTCTGAAAATATATGATGTGGCTCTCTCAATTTCTTTTTAAAACGTTTTCTGCTTTTATGGCTCTTTGGGTCAAAAAGGTTCCTGACCCCTGACTTAGATCAAGGATAGAAAGGGGTAAGGCTATAAAAACATCTAGCTGCTGTTGTTGTTGTTGTTGTTAGATCGCTTCAAGTCGTCTAAAGATGATCTTTAGGAACGACATGGAACGCTTCGGTTGTGTTACGAGTTGGCCGCTCCGAAAGCGGATGAGGTCAGCTTTGGGTAACTTGTACCGAAGCGTTCGTGTAGCGGGTGGGAGACGCATTCGTCGGCCATGAGGCCGTCCACAGGACACCACGTGGAGGTTGCGTTCCTTGTCCTGCTCTAGCTGCTGTTCATTTGGTCCCATGGTTACCTGATGCACCACGGACACCTCAGATTTGGACATAAATTGCATCGTTTGAGGAGCTTGTTAAAAACCTCTTAGCTGAACATGAAGGCACTGAGGGCATTCTAGCATGTTAGTGTTGTAATATTGAAATATGTTACTGCCTACATTTAGTCACAATTTAACAATTTATTCATCTATAACTTCATCATTTCAATTATTTATAAACAGTCAGCGGAAGGGGTTTCTAATACTTCAAAGGAAGACAATCATTATTGAGGTGTGTAAACATGCACATTGCTGAGTGCCAGCATGAAATGAACAATCGCATTAAGCAAACGTATATCAGTTAAAAAAATAAGATCGATTTCCCCATGCAAATGTTGAACGGCATGAGCAAGACTTTCTATGAGGGTGACAGATTATTGTCAGCTATCGTCTGCTCTATGTAACTGTGGAGTCCCTTTAATGTTTCATTTTGTAATTGATTGACAATCAGCTGATGGACCGCCTCTTCAGTTTGAGAATGATGGTAAGACACTTAAAGTCTTTGCATTTGTAAATTCCTACAGCTTTTGTCTGTAGCACATTTATGGACAAAATATTCTATAAGTAAAACCTTCGATGAACTGCTCTTTTTTTTCCAGGCATTATTTATATTTATATAACATTCCCTGAAATCAAACGAACATGCGGAGGAAGAAAAGGGATTTTTTCTTCACTAGCAAGCTAGCGAAAGTCTAGCTTAATACTTCTAAAGTGAAATAGAGTGAATCAGCACTTCTCTATTATGGTATACGGAAGACTTCTATTTGATTTCTTGCCATTTCTAGCACCCCCAACAGAAGCATGAATGCATTTTCATCTAGAACGGAGAAAAAAATATTCAGGCATGGACTTGTTTGTAACTCAAGAGTGTTGTTTTGAGACCTGTCTCTTTGTCTACCCAATTCATGCACCTTCGCTTACTAATTGGCCTGGTCTCCCGATTCAATCATCGAGAGTACCGCCATTAAGAGCGCTGCTACAAAGTTAATAAATGACAGCGAAAGCGCGGACGACTGATTACATCATCAGTCGGTAGATTCAGTCAACGACAAGAAAGTACTTGTGGCATTCGGAGGCACTGCTCTCACACGCGAACGCTTAATGATGCGCATTAAAGCGGCGTTTTATGAAGGAACGTGTAGGAAGTTAGCAGCGCCACTGATTTATTCATTGGGGACGGAGGCCGTACAATAAATATGGAAATAACTCCTGGCCTTTTCAGACCACGGCTCAGGGGATCCCTGGACCAGAATATGAATTTGGATCTGGAGGGTGTTGACATCTTGTTTGAAAGCGGGATGGTGATAGCTGGTTAGAGGGCTCTCGTTATGCGAGAAAAAGCAGATAGCTGGAATTAATAATTTGGTTCGATGCACTTCACATACATGAGCGAAATTTAGTATTCATTTACTCTCAGTTATTGGTACTGACTTCCTGTCGCTTGCAATTAATGCAGAGAGTGGGGATATTGTATTTCATTTTTCTCTCTGTTATTTATTGCTCTGTATTCTGTTATTATGATCTATTTTCTGTTGTTGTTAACTTCCTCACTTGCGTATCCCAGGGTTAGGTTGGAGGTTAATTTTCTTTTCCATTAATATTTTTTCGACCATCTCATTGAATGATATTTTGGTATACCGTCTCCCTCCCGTTTTTGTGGTTTTACGTGGTTGGAATGAGGTTATAATTGGTGGAATGAGGTCATAATTGGTGCAAACAAGCTGCTTGAGTTTTTTTTAAATCAAGTCAAGTCAAGACACATTTATTTGTATAGCCCTTAATCAGAAAATGTCTCAAAGGACTGCACAGGTTACAACGACACCATCCGCTGATCTTAAACCAACACGCAGGCAAGGGAAAACCTAAAAACCTCAGGAAAAAAAGCAAACTTGAGAAAGGGCCTCACAAGTGGTAATCCCCCTTCCAGGATGACAAGAGTGGAATAGTTTTAGCATTGGGTTACAGTACATACATGAACATCAATGAAAGAAAACATAGGTAATATGTTAAAATTTGTCCAGAAAAAGTATGACAACAATGACGCCTCGAGCCTGTAAAAAAAAAAAAAAAAAGAGTGATAACTGAAAAATAAATAAATAAATAATAAATAAATATGTATAGGACCAATAATACTACTTGGTATAATATAGCGTAAATACAACAAACAATTTGTTAAAGTTCAGAGCAGTGTTTGAGATCAAGTCACGACAATGAGCTTGACCAACAATTACATCTCAGCTTTTTCTGGGTTAAGGCGAAAAAAATTAAGTGATATCCATCTTTGTATCTCTGTTAGGCAGGCCTCCAAATTTTGACAACAACAAAGCAGTTGCCTCTAGTGGCAGATACAATTGAGTGTCATCTGCTTAGCAGTGAAAACTAATATTAGACTTGCGGATACTAAGCATATCAATACTAAAAGGAATAGGACTAAGTAAAGAGCCCTGTGAAACGCCACAGGTGACATAAAACATTTCAGAGGTCAGACTGCCGTAGTGAACACATAATAATCAAAAGGATGTCTTCAAAGTTTAATATCTTAATTTAGATGATTCATTTAAAAGATCAATATTTAATATCACCAAACAAAAAAGTTTTGAACTGGTTAGATGTATTCAGCAAAAATAAATAGATAAAAACAACAAGAAAAAGCAGGCAATTTATTTTAGGGCCCGGTCACACAGCCTTTTGCGTCTGTATCGCGGGTAAAATTTTGCGATTTTTTTTTTGCCCGTGGTTGCCCGCGGTAGAAAATGCGCAAAATTGGCCAACCCGCTGTTCATCCGTGGTATGCCCGCAAAACAGACGCCGGCGACTGTTCCGCTTCCTCATCGCGTCAGTTCCACGCCATTTCCGCGTGTGGACCACGGGTATAAAACCTGCCGAGCCGGGCTGTAGAAATCATGACCGCTCAAGACACAGTCCCGTGAAGATAAAGATTTCAAGCTATGGCACCGAAGAAGAAGCCAATATCTTATTATTGTAATAGTTTTTCATTTTTATTTTATTATCTTGTTATGAAATGAAAAGAAATGTCAAGAAATAAAAATGGATTAAGACGAGGTCACTACGGTGACCCATGTTCACCCCTTGACGTCTCGAGCACAACTGACGTGTGCTTGGAAATCGCGCTGTATATACGCGGAGAAAGGCGTTTGACCATCACACGCGTTACACACGCTAATTCAGGTGATAACACCGCGATACAGGCGCAGAACAAACGTGCCATGCCCTTGCTCCACCCGCGATTACCCGCTAACATTTCGAGTCCTACCAGCGTGTAACCACGCCATGGCCGCGGCCGTAGCACGTCGTTCCGCGTCCGTTTCGCGTCATTACCTCGCGTGTACCACGTGTGCCGCCCACGGTTACACGTGGTCTAAAGTTTTGGGCAGCGCAAAACTTTTTCGCGCGGCCAACCTCGTGTGAATTTCTTGCCGCGTGTAAAGCACTGCTGTATCTCGATCTCAAAGCGTCCAACAGCGTCTGCTTCACAGGCAGAAATTTCTGGCCGTGATTCAGCCTCCATATGCCCGTGAAAGGCTGTGTGACCGGGCCCTTAGGTAACATAATAGAAGCAATTTTGTGAAATGCAAGATTTGCTAAAAGCTTTGGCATGCAGTAAAAAAAACAAATAAACAAGGCCTCTCTGCACGTCTGAGACGGATCGACAATCATACCCTGTGAAATTATCTATCAGAATAGTTCCCAATAAGTGTTTCATTCTCAGTTTTACGATTCAATGTTAGTGCGTATTGAGCTATTCCCATTGACATGCAAACTGTGATGAAAAAAAACGCTCACTTCCATATCTGAAACAGTTTAAAATTCTCCTAAAAGTATGACAAGATGTATTTCTTTATGTTTGCAGTGAAAGTCATCCATCACATCTGGTTGTGTCGTAAGAACAGGGAATTCTGTCCGCGTGATCCTCCGTATAACCTCGCTGAACCTTTTATTCCCTCCCGCGTGCCAGTCTTCAAGTCATCTATGGAGAAGCTTTGAAGAATTCCTATCTGCGTCTTATTCTTCTCATGAATCATGTTGCATCACGGAAGCCTTGCCGTGGCAAAGTCTCATCCCAGACTTTGCACCATCTCATGTTTGTCTTCCTTAGCTAGACTTTGAATCTCACAAAAAGTGTGTTCCCCGCAGTCATTTGCATTCTACACGCATGGGCTCGTCTCATGCTACCCAAGTCTGTTGAGAATTGCCTCCATGTCTGGTGCTTTCTTCTCCCTGACGCATCTCGCCATAAGTCTGTGAATGAATTAGTGGGCACTCTGTAATGTAGCTCTTACCACACAAGCCTCTGGCGAGCACACACCCACTTTCCTTTTTTTTCTTTTTTTTTTTTTGCCTCAGAGGTAATCGAAAAATTAATTCTCTGTGTAATAATGCCAGTAACGCCAATCCAAGTCGGAGCGAGAGCTGAAAATCCTGAGGGAAACCGCCTTGCATGTACTGTACATCAAAGCTGGGATGCACAGCTTGGCATTGCTGCGTATTTTGTATGCAGTCTTTGGAAACAACTAGCTCCCATGTGAGCGCCCCTGCATGTTGTCAAAATGTGGAATCAGATGAAGTAAACATTGTTCTGTGTTTCTTGGCATTCATGAAGCTGAAGTTAGAAACTAAGATTTCTGCTTTGACTCTAATCACATGGACTCATCTTATGGAAAAATAATTGATTCATACCCTTCAACCTCAGCCAATTGCTCCCCTTATAAACTAATTCAATGCCATAACGTTTACATATCTTTTCAAAAGCATTTTCCGTAAATGCTTTTTAAAAAATATATTTTAAAAAATATTCTAAAGGCGTTGGCGCTGCTGATCATTAAGTATCAAGCTTCTGGGACTTATGTCATTATCATAAATCACCACTACAGGACAGGAATGACTTTGATCAGATCTTTGTCCACCCATCAAGGAGCTTCCACTTCCTGCCAGTCCGTCCAATTGATCTTCATTTCTATCTTATGTCTTCATCAAAAGGGATATGCTAAAATGCTAAATTTGACCTAGAACTTTTCTGATTAGCACAGCCCACTGCACAGCAAGAAATCTTCATCATAAAAAGCCGTGGTTATAGTATTCTGTTGTGGTTTCTTTACCTATAAAATGTAATATTACATTTAAAACCCCATCAACTTGCATTGGGGCAGTGCATATACAAAGTCCTTATGTTTTAAACGTACCATGAATGCATCACTTGTCCGCGTAGCATTGGCTAGCAAGCATGTAGTGTTTGTAATAATTTCGACTTTTTTCGTGTTTTAAATGTTTAACATCACGTTTGTCTGGATTTATTGAAAAATCCAATACATAATAAAATGAACCACATAAATTGGGCATACGAATCCTTACATGGTTTGTTTCAGAAACACTGCTAGCAGCTGCAGTACTGCTAACAGGAACTTAGCTTTGATTCCAGGAGTGAAGAGTCTGGATATGAACATTTAGACGCTGTTGAAACGCTCAAAAATCCTACTCACACATTCTTCGCAAACCGTTTAAAATCTGGTTTATTGAATGTTTATTGATGGTCGGAATTGCAACTCAAATCAACTGTGCAATTCGAAGTGCAACACAAAAATGAATAATTTGGCGCCGAAGTGCGCACTTTGGTGAAGCGCAGGGAAATGAAACGAAATATTTTGCCAAAAAGCAGAAAGAAAGTTTGTAAAGCTTGAAAGCTATCGATGAAAACGGAAATGACGTCTGACGTAAGCAACATAGAGAGAGAAGGCGGTGCATCTTCTACCATGACATCAAGGATGACAATTTTTGGGGATTTTGGGATTCGGAGTTAAACTGATAGTTGAGCATGTTATTTAAGAGTTATCTAAATGATATAACTTGGTGACAAAGTCCGCGTTGCTGCGGCAAATTGCAGCGCCGAAGTGTGTTACTCAAGTAAAAGTACTGTTACTTCGGAAAAATATTATTAAGGTAGAAGTAAAAAGTAGCCATCTAAATAATTATTTGAGTAATAGTAAATACATGATGTGCAGATCATCCACGGAAAAAAACAACAACGAGAGAAATGCCCGGCCCGACTTAATGATTGAGATTTTATGCCCAAACCCGGCCCGGATTGCAAAGTTCTTACCTCTAGTTCCATCTTTGAATGTCATCACACTGCCCCTTTACCAGTAAAAGCTGGTAAAGATTTAAATCTCTTGTTTAGCCCATAATCTGAATTCTGCCTTGTCATTATATTTGCAGCTCATAAATTAGATTGAATTTTGAAACATTTAAGTGTCATGGAACAGAACAAGGACTCGGATCCAATAGCGTCAGTTAAAGGCTTTATTGTGACAAGATTCGGTGGAGCAGGCTTGGGACGTCGAGCCTTGGCAGTGGAAAGCCTCTTGGGACGATATGGCAACTCCGTGGTGATAACGCGTGGCGAAACGTAGCAGGTAAGTCGGTGGCCGGGACGGAAGAGTAGATCGTAAACTTTTAACAGACAGGGGTCAGGCAACGAGAATCAGACTTGGAATATACATGGACTTGTGGTACCTTGAATGTTGGAGGTTAACTCAGGAAATGAGGAAGACACTCGAACGTCCATCTCTGGACGCTGACAGCTTATGTAGTAGACTTCCACCAATCAAGAGATCGCGTTCCAGCACACCAGCTGATTACCTCAGGTGACTCCGGTTAGGTAATCACGACATTAAGGATTCTTCATCTGCTTAAAATCTAGGGTAAATAATTTTGTGCTATTTGCCTCAATCTCCTAGCACTTTTATAAAACTCACCTTTTATATTTATTTCAACTTTAATTGACTAAACTGTAGATTTTATTTGAGGGAACTCTTAGTACAGATGCCTTTGTAATGATGGAGTGATTGGATGAAGAGTTTTACTTTCATAATAAAATGCTCATTTAACTGCCTAACGGTCATAGTTTGTACTCCTATATTTTATTTTTTATTGTGTCTTTTTTACTGTGTCGTTAGTCTGGACTCGGATGTGAGCTCATTTTATAAAGCATACTCGTGTATAGAGAGAAGATGAATTCGACAAAACTGCCCTGAGAGGTAGAAAGCAAGCTTAGATCTTGTCGAAGACCCCCTACCCCCTTTTTCTAGAAATGGGAACAAATCCTACCTTTGCCCCAAGCTATAATGTACAATCTGTGTAGGAACATGCAATACGAGCTGTAGTCATCTCTGACATACCTGTGATCGTTTTCCATCCATCCATCCATCCATCCATCCATCCACCCGTCCATTTTCTGCACCGATTATCCTCCCCGGGGTCGCAGAGCTGTGATCGTCCTGTGAATTTATATCTCCACATGCACTACGAAGAAGCTTTGAATAAATACAGCGGATGATGATAGCCTTTTTTCCTTCCCCACGTCAGATGGTGAATGTCAACAATGCTCTTTTTTACATTGGAAATGGTAAAATGGAATTATGAAGGACCCCCGCACATAGGTTGTAGCGGATAAAGGATGGATGGTTGAATAAATGCGCCGTTGACTAGAATTGGATATACTCTGAGCTTTTTTCTTAACATTGGCAAAGAAAAAATATTCAAGTGATCCCAAGAGTAAAGAAGAGATCCACAGGTTCAAGAGTGTTATCCATTCAGGCCATTGTGCTGTGGAATGCTCTGCCCCCTGAGATTCGATCTGCAACCTTAGTAGAACTGTTTAAATCTAGGCTTAAAACACACTTCTGTTCTCTAGCTTATGAATGACCTATTTTCATGTTGACAATTTCTGTGTATTACATGTTTTTGCAACATTGTTTGTTAATGATATATTTATTGCAGCCTGGTCATCTTGGAAGGGGGATTACCTCTTGTGTGGTCCCTTTTCAAGGTTTCTTCATTTTCCATATGTTGCGGTTTATGAGTTTTTCCTTGACCTCATGAAGGTTTTAGATCAGGGGATGGTGTAATAATAGTCTGCAGTTTGCAATAATCTGTGTTCTGTGCAGCCCTTTGAGACTCTTTGTGATTAAGGGCTTCACAAATAAACATGACTTGATTTGACTTGACAATTTTCAGATTGTATTGTTATTGTTGTAATTTTTTGAAATAATTTGGAATTTGGATGGTCTCCACCGTCATCGATAACAACATAGTAAACATTGTTTAAAACCAGATTTGATATAGAACTCTGGGATAAACATGCAATACTTAAGGTAGAAAAATAACATGCAAAACTATCTACAAGGTAGTGCTTAAAGACAGGCCTCAATTGTAAGTGCATCATAAAAATGGTGCAATGAAAAATACCATACCTGTCAACCTCCACGGCTCCATGTCTGTACAAACTGTCTTATTTTCCCGTACAAAATACAAAATAATCGTATATATTTTTCTTCGGAATGATGCATGATGGAAAATCCCCAGGCGGCAGACGCTTGCACACATTAGCATCAAACCGCTTGCTTCGTTTGCAATGAAAAAAACGATACCGAGATAGAGGCTTCCGCGGCGAACTCATTAGACCTGATTGATTTGCCGATTCGTGATAGTCGGTGTTTACCGGATGGTACCCATAATTGACAAATTTGCGTTTTTTCCGTGCGGATTTCCTTGTACGTCGTACTCGTCTTAAAATGCATAAAAACGTACTTTGTTCGGCAAAACCGTACAGGGTGACAGGTATGAAATACTGCAATGACATTAGCAACATATTTAAAAAGTCAAGAAATAAAATATGAATACTCAATTTTCTTTACATAGGCAAGATATATATTTTTGTCCTGTGTGCTTGTTCAGGGTAGTGATGGCCTGTCGGATTTTCCTAAAGTTGCAGGTAGAACACCGGTCAGATGTCATATTCTTACTTTTTTGCTACATTTATACAAATGATCCAAGAACCAGGACTGATTTTCGGTTGTTGGCCCATTCGAGACTTTCGTCAGACTATAAATCAAACGATACTTGCTTTTTTTGTTGAAACGCATTAAAAATTGTGTTTTAATGCAATGTAACACAGCTCTAGCGTCCATTTCTGGGAATTTAAATCTCTCATAAACTCAACCGTTCAGGACTGAATTGACTTGAAGTGAAGAAGTATCCCAGCAGCATACTGTACATAAAAGAGACGACCGTGTGGGGTCGTTTTGTAAGACTGACTGTTATACCATGTAGGGAAGGTAGTGCAGTAATTGTTTGGGAGCTTTTGATCCTTGGGATATTGCTAATATTTGTCCAGGCCTTTCAGACTCGATTGAGGGTCATACAAAAATAGATTTGAATTAGCTAAAGGTTAGTTTGAGGGGGATTTGTAACTTGGGATAAGCCCAAAGTGTCAGATGTCGAAATCAACCCTCTCATATATCCTTTCTTCATGTCATCATACCGGTTGTGATCTGTTGTCATCACTTGCACGTGATGCATATCTCTTAATCTTGTTATCACGCAGTGGTCGTGCACAAATTCCCTTTCATCCCTCGGGATTAAAGCAGCCATCGGTGACTAAAGAGCGCTGACAGATAACTGGGACCAAGTTGCGACAACACACAAAGCTCGGGTTATTGCGCTGAGTTTCATCAGGCGTATGCCTCGTCGGAGTCAGTTGCGGCTGGCGAGCCGATAGATCTTTAGCGGCCCTGCTGGGAATTGTTGACTGATTGGTCACACGTGTGTTGATGATTCCAGAGCTATCAATGAAGATAATGTGAGGGGCAGCTCTGGATGCAGAGAGACTACTTCCACACACAATCAATCCATGGCAGTCGTCAGGGTGCTTTTATTTTACTACGCATTGCATACATCAATCTTAGTTTGAAGGGCCGGGCCCTGAATGGGCTTTATTGTCATTTATATGTTTCTCTTGGGCTCATCCACGCTTTTTAAATTGTCTGTTTACAGCCAAATTTCCAAAGCCTCGCACGTTGAGTTGTGGCTGTCTTTTGAACTTCAAGCCTATAATTACTTACTCTGGCATTGGTTTCTTCTCTGCAATTGTTTGAAATGTTGATTTTGACACTTGACCTTTATGCACGTAAAATTTGTGAAATAATAAGCTTTTTAATTACAATTGTCTTATTGACATTGAGACCAACGTGGTGAACATTGTTTACAACAAAAGTAGACGTGGCACAATAGGAAAATTTAAAAAAAAGTAGAATGTCAGTTAAAAGTGGGTAAACATTTGCAAGGTAGTGTCACGGTCGCCTTGGTGACCAGTCTGCCCCGCCCTCTGGGCAACAGCTGAAGCAGTTCCACTAATTGTGGGTCTGCTATTTAAGGCTGCATTGTGGGCTCTGCGGTTGCTGGTTCATTACTCTTATACACAATCCCGGTCTGTTATGCTTGTCCTGTTTTAGTCTGTTATGCCTTGTCATGTTTTAGTCTGTTATGCCATGTCCTGTTGAGTTCGTGCCGGAGGAACTCTGTATTGTTCTGTTTTGCCCCGGAGTATTGGGCGACTTTTATTTTATTAAATAAAACTTATGGATCGTCAACGCATTTGAGTTCTCCCTTCATGCCTCCTGCCTCCGTTCTGGTCCGGTCACCTTCCACGCCACCACGCCTCGTGACAGGTAGTGCTTTTTGCCTAAGTCGTAAGTGCATCAGAACAATCAAATGGCCTTCGGATCCTATGACAGCCAGGGTCCTTGGGGTACCACTTCATGTGGTGTGTCTTGGGCAAGTACAGCCTGGCGGCGCCCATCCCTTTCCTGGCCGATTTTTTGAGGTAAGGGTTTGCTTCCCCACATGAAACAGATACTCCTGGTTTCCATGGTTACCAGTAGCAGGAGAAGTCTGATCTGAGTCAAATACAGCAACTTTATCATCAGGATGGCGTCTTTTTTCGGTGTACAGCGTCATGCCGCTCTTCAAGTATGAGCCGGACCTTGGCTATAATAGTTACAACAGTTATTAAACTGAAGCCTTGAATGTCGGAAAAAAGAGCTATACATCTTCTTAATATTGCTACATAAGTGTTATTAATTATGCATACATTTTCTGGCATTATGCAAAATAATCCACCCTTTATGTTTTTATGTAGCTGATGGTCTAGCATAGAAATTCCTACCACACAGAAAGATTTTTAGTTTATTATTTATTAAATTTATTTTAAAGGTCCACGTGTAAATTTGTCAAGGATAGAACTCTTCTTTCTATTTATTTTATTTTTGCTGCGTTTTCAATTTATTCATGTTATGTCTAATGGGGTGGTCAGCCTGCGCTAAGCTAACCTTTAGGTGTGATCAACTCATTATATTAAAACCAACAGCTCATAATCGTACTTTTTATTTATTTTTTATTATTTGTATGTGTGTTGAGTTTTTCCCCACTTTGTAAATGGAGTTCGACCCCTCTGATTAAGCCACCTCCTATGCTGACGCTGTGTTCTTTTCTCAAAATGTGAGAATCATCACTTAAGCTCCACACTTTGCCTCAACAAGTCTGCTGTGGGGGTTTCTATCCACCATCAGGTGTCAGGTGGGTTACAACTCACAGGTTAACCCAATAACCCGCCAACAAACCTCCCAGGACTTTCTGTCACAACCAATTACGCCACCTCGGGCTATGTGTTTTTACGTGGAAGCAAGGGAGAGAACGTGCAAAGCGCCGTGACACTGATATTGTGCCGGAAGGGAAGATCCTGATGAAGGTTTGCACGGTATATTCCGTGCACCCGTTGCCGTTTGCGAGCTCGGCGAATGTTCACACGCAAACACACAAGGGAACGCGTCTCAGCTGAGTATGAGGAAAAATACGCTGCAAGAAAGTTAATGTGATTTCTGCTGGTGCTTTTGAAGTCCCAGGCACATCATCTCGGCAATGTGTTTGACCTGTGAAGAGTTAATGCGAAGCCAAGTTCTCGTGTCACATCTACGTTATCAAAGGGTGATGTTTTGAAGAGTGATAAGGAGCAATTCTAGTAGCCTTTGACAGTCGGGTTTCGTCTCCATTGTGAAGAAAAGCGCGCTAACCTTCACGTCTGATCTAAAAAAAAAGAAAAGTGCGTTTTATGGTTGCTGCTTTGTGCGCATGCTTGAACTCATAATGTCCTGATTTGTAAGGTTTCCACTCGTTGCCGCAGTAATGATAGGCTTCACTTATTAAGCTCATTTGACCTAAAACATAATCTGATGGTAGAAAATTTGAGAAAAGCTTGATAAGTGGGCTTTTATTGATGGCTTTCCGGTCTGTTTCGATGAGGGAAACCAAAAGACTTTGTCGATATTTGTGTCCTAATGTGTTCAAATATCTGTATTTTTAGACGCTGCCCTACGATCTTTCGGAACCTATATCGTTTGTAAGTTGAATTTGTTTGTAAGTTGCTTCAGTGCTATATATTTTGTATGTTTAAGGTTTGTATTAGTATTTTTAAGGGCCCGGTCACAACGCCGTTTGCGTCTGAATCACGGCCAGAAATTTCTACCTGTGAAGCAGACGATGTTGGACGCTTCGAAATCGCCATATAGACGAGATACAGCAGTGCTTTACACGCGGTCGGAAATTCACACGCGATTGGCCGCGCGAAAAAGTTTTGCGCTGCTCAAAACTTTAGACCACGTGTTAACCACGGGCGGCACACGAGGTAATGACGCGGAAATGACGCGGAACGACGTGCTCTGGCCGCGGCCAGGGCGTGGTTACACATGGGTAGGACGCGGAATTTCAGCGGGTAATCGTGGGTGGAGCACGGTCATAGCATGTTCTGCGCCTGTATCGCGGTGTTATTACGTGAAATTAGCGTGTTACGCGTGTGACGGTCAAACGCGCGATTTGCCGAGCGCACGTCAGTTGTGCTCGAGACGTCAAGGGGTGGACATGGATCCCCGTCACCGTAGTGACCTCGTCTTAATCACTTTTTAATTCTTGACATTTCTTTTCATTTCATAACAAGATCATAAATTAAAAATGAAAAACTATTACAATAATAACATATTGGCTTCTTCGGTGCCATAGCTTGAAATCTTGATCTTCACGGGACTGTGTCTTGAGCGGTTATGATTTCTACAGCCCGGTGTTATGCCGAGAAATGCATCCCTGCCGAGATTTGCATCCCCTCGCCACTACAACCACTTTTACCTCATTTTATCTCACTTTTAGGGAATGTAATGGCGAACATATAACCAAATCCACTTCGTCTTGCATTTGTTGGGAATGTAATACAACATAAACCATTCCGTCTTTGTTTTTGTTGTGAACGTAATCGAACGGTAATGCACACCGTATTTAAATCACTTTTGAGAACTGTTATGCACTCTACCGTAAAGCTTATTATGCAGAAATAAGCTTTATGGTAGAGTGCATAACAGTTTCAATACGAGCGATTTGAATAGAAAAAGGCTAAATAAACATGTTACCTGCTCAAAAGTGATTTGTATACGGCGTGCATTACCGTTCGATTACATTCACAACAAATACAAAGACGGAATGGTTTAAGTTGTATTACATTCCCAACAAATGCAAGACGAAGTGGTTTTGGTTATATGTTGGCCATTAAATTCCCTAAAAGTGATATAAAAGTGAGATAAAACGAGGTAAAAGTGGTTGTAGTAGCGAGGGGATGCAAATCTCGGCAAGGATGCATTTCTCCGCATAACGCCGGCTCGGCAGCTTTTATACCCGTGGTCCACACGAGAAAATGACGCTGAAATGACGCGATGAGGAAGCGGAACAGTCGCCGGCGTCTGTTTTGCGGGCATACCACCGATGAACAGCGGGTTGGCCAATTTTGCGCATTTTCCATCGCGGGCAACCACGGGCAAAAAAAACAAACACAAAGTTTTACCCGCGATACAGACGCAAACGGCTGTGTGACCGGGCCCTAAGGCTTGTATAAGTAACTTGTATTGTTTTGTACCAAAAAAAATAAACATTTCATAAAACAATATGCTCTATAAAGATAAATAAAGTTAAGTTTTACTTTTGGTAGATGAGCTTCAACAGTTAGCTGACTTCCTCCTCGGTGGTAAAAAGTGGCAGAAAAAAAGCGATCCAACCATTTTCTCAACCGCATCAAGCTTTCTTATTCCACTTTCATTTCAAATGTAACGGCTCGCCTCTTCTTTACACTTTAAACCAACCATATTGAATGGATGCACTAGATATTAAACAATAAAAATGTCGAAGTTCTTAGCGCGCCGGACATACAGTATAGAATGTTTACACATGAACTAGGAAAAGGAATCAGATTTTTTTTCCTTCCGGGTGGATGCTGGGTGAGCTCTCACTGCACCACACGCCGGTAGCGACGGAAAGAGGCACTACAGTACTGTCCTGTACTCCAAAAAGTTGCACACAATTAAAAATCTAACAGCAATGTCCGGATATTTTTCGACATCCCGAAAAAAATGATGGTAGGTACCCTTTTTCGTTATTCAAATGGTCCTAAGTAGGGGAACGTCTGTAGGTAAATAACTGGGCCTAGTAATTGGGTATTCAAATGTCAAATTACCTGATGGCAAGCAAATGTGCATAAATATATCAAACTTGGTGTACTTTTTGAACGTAATGGGACAACACCAAATTCAGAATTCCTAAATTAGATTAAGTTGATCAAAATCAAATCTTTGAGGTGTTCTTTAAAATAACCATAAACTGTGTATAACATTTAAAGGGAAGAGTGGGATGCTCAGCCTCATTGAAATTCTACATGTGACACTTTTATAACTTTAATAGTTGTATTGAAAAAAAAACACTGTTCCAAATATGGATTTGATTTGGTTAAAATATGGATTCAACTGTATTTTTTCCTTCCGGGAATTGACCCAGGAAGGTAACTGTTCTTCAATTCAAGCCTTTTTTAGAAAGCAAACAAAAGAGAAATAACTTCACGACAGTACGAAAGCATGCTTTCAAAAAATTATCTTAATGCCGTTGCCCTTCAGTTGAGTGTACACTGTACTCCTACTCACCTTTACAGTAAAATATTCTTCATATGTATGCTATGATTTCCGCTGTCACTGTCTTACTGGTCTCTGGCTTTTGAATATATTGTGAAAGCTCTCTTCTGGTTCTGAAGCAAAAATTCAAAGGATCTTTCAGTTATTATAAGTGTCTGGATATAAATAAAAAAGAAATTGCAAAAAAAATGTTGATATGGTAATTCCTCGTTGCCATTGGAGACCATTTCACATGAGAGATAGGCTATAATATACCAGTATGTGATAGTTTTTCACTTGTTTCGAAAATGATTTTTTGAACACTCTTTGTAATTATCATGCCAGCATGCAGTCTTATTAACAATGTAACCAATCCAAAGATGATAAATCGCAATTTCATTTAATCTACATCAGTTATTTAGGTTAGCCCTTTCGCGCTAATGATGCTACGAACAGATTCTTGTGATTGTGAATGAACTTTTTTTTTCATATGTTCTTTTAATCAAATGCTAATAATGAAGTCAAAAGAAACGCAATGATAAAGAGTGTGTGTGCGCATCTGAGTTTGTACGTGTCTGCCAGTCTGCATTAGCACATGCACGCACTTGGCAGGAATATAGAACATTGTCTACAAGTCTGTCAGTAGGTGGCTTAGCGGGCCCGTGACAATGCAAAACAAATGCTGTCTCCTCCTTTTTCACACTGCCAGAGAATTACAATATAACATTCACATATTTGTCTGTTTTTTAAACATAGATGAGTACTATGGGTTTCACCGTTAATCAAGGTGTAATCAGATTTGTATTTCATAATGCTATGTTTTATATACATATATATTGATCATGTCGCCATTGAAGCCACATACATCATTTTCTACACTGTGGCATAAATGTATGTAGGTCTGGAATATTACCTTAATTATTCGTTGGGAATCCATCTTTTATGAAGATTTGAATAAGACGCGTAGTAATCTAGAGCTGAATAATGGTCGGAAATATTTATTGCGGCATAGTCGCGCACATGTGCGAAATGATGAGAGCATAAAATCGGCTTTACTTATGGCTTTTATGCAGAGCCAATGAGGAGCATGTATAATCTGGAGCATCCATAAACAAAATTCAAATGCCTAGAACTCATGGGTTCCCACCTGAATCTGTGTCAAACTGTAATTGCACTGAATTTAATACTGTTAGTCAGTGTGAATGCGTCCTTGTTTGTTTTTTATTGGGATATTTGTACCTGCCAATTAAAGTTCAGTATCAAAATGGGACATTTACATTACTTTTTCCTGAGAAAATGCAGTTCGACTTTAAAGTCATTTTTATCATTAGAGACATCATATAAGATATTGAAAATCGACCTATTGGTTTGAAAATCCCCTAAAACGAGTACTTACATTTTTGATCATTCCTAAAGTTTTATGTTCTAAAGTGCTTCTCTTGATATTGGATGCAATTCATCCGAGTAAGATTTGAGTTATAAGGAGTCTTGAAATAATGCATTGTTTACAAAGAATGATTGAATTACTGTCAGGTCTATGATCTGGCTTTTTAGAATCTCATCTAGTCAGCGATTTAACACCACCTTTTCTTTATTACCAACAATTCAGAGATAGTCGGGGAAGGTGTAGCTAAAACTTCAAAAGGACACAATCGTAAAAAAAGGACAACAAGAAAAAAACTCCAGCATTACATCATTAGAAAAATGCAGCTAGTCCCCCAAGGGAAAGGTTGGTGTGCTTGAGTGGAGCACTTTCCCTAGCTAGGACTATACTCGTCAGTCCCTGTAATGTTCAATGTTTAAAGTTGTTTCAAATGTGTAATGAACGAAGAATAATCCTGATAATTAAACCACCAAATTACCATTAGTTTAAAACTGATAACCAATCAACCCCTAAAGCTCGTATTGGCAGATGTTAAACCTGCTATCTTGTAACATCCTAGCACCAATTTGGAATTTTGATTAAAAACATAACCCCCACAGTGGTTGGTTTTACCATCACAAATAGACACATCGGCAGGTTCGAGAGTGTTCTCCATTCGGGCCCTGGTGCTTTGGAATGCTCTGCCCTCTGAGATTTGATCAGCAACCTCAGTGGAACTAATTCAAACGAGGCTTGAAAAACACTTTTATTCTATAGCTTATGAATGACCCATATTTTATGTTGACAATATCTTTTTATTACTTGTTATTGCAACATCAGTGGCAGCCTGGTCATCCTGTATGGGGGATTACCTCATGTGGGGTCCCTTCTCAAGGTTTCTTCATTTTTCTCATGTTGAGGTTGTTGAGTTTTTCCTTGCCCTCACGTATGTTTTGGATCAGGGCATGGTGTGATATTAGTCTGTCAATAATCTGTGTTCTGTGCAGCCCTTTGAGACTCTTTGTGATTAAGGGTGTCACAAATAAACATGACTTGACATGACTTCACTTCTACTTCGGCAATTCGCTAACCTATTTCAAGGCACTCAAGAGATCCAGAGGATATTTCAGTCAAAAACAAATCGATACCTTGCCGTAGGTGGGCTAGTGTAGAATTGAAAACAAATGTGTGATGTAGTACAGGTTCAAGCTACGTTAGTGGCATACCTAGCCAACCTTAATTCTGACAAATAGATTGTTACGTAAGGTAAGGTAGGAAGTTGGTGGAAAGCACTTAACTGGACCATAGGAGCTATTTAAAGACACAAAATAGTATCTCCAATTGAGAAAAGGGTCACTCCATTTCAGCAGTAAAAAGTGGCTCGGCTTAAGTCCGGCGCACACCCGGGATGGATAAGAATCCTAACTCAGACCGACATCACGCCGCTCCCCTCAGTACCGCAACACGTTTAATATTAGACTTCTCATAAACGCCCGGCTTTGAAACGAGCCGACCGACGGAGAATGACTAATCTAATCGGAAACTCGGCGTGTGCCTGCTCGTGTGCGTTCGCAATAGAAAAAGACAGAAAGCGAGCGAGACCCATCTGCATCATTACGACCACGTTCCAATCTAAGACGGCTTTAGCCAACCTAAAATTACAAATGTGCGCGTTGCCATGGAGACCAACGTGAGTCCGTGCATGTACGCATGTCTCAGGGAGCCCAAGCGGAAACGTTCCACGCATACATTCCAAAGCAAACCCGATTGTGCTATCGCTGATCGATTGGGCTCTATTGTGTTCTTGCTTCGATTGCACAAGTCTTTAAAAGTCATTTCTGTTCACGCTCTCGCACATAATGTCAAGACAGATGCCGTCTAGACAGTGTTAAACTTGATAGTGGGAGACATTTAATCCAAAACTTCAAACGAAAACTGTTGAAGCAAGGAAAACTGCAAAGGAAAGTAAAATCACTTAACATGTGCCAAAAGAAGATAATCCTATCTGAGTCCTGAGGTAAGAATTTAAAAAAAAATTATCCTGTCTCTGGTGTGTTGAGAGTGGATTAGTCCAACACTAGCATGATTTGAGTATCAAGGTCTTGAAATTTGATTTTAATTTAAGATTAAAAACAAAACCACTCATCATTCATAGTGCTTGTTAGCCTACATGGTTCATATTTTTGCAATTATTGGGGCTCAGTGCATTGGACTTTTTTCTGTCGGTTTGAAATGTCTGACTGCATTTGAATTCACTTCCAAAGTTGGACATTTGTGGCAGGTCATACAAGCACATTTGAGTCTTTTTTTTTTTAAATTAAAATGATCAAAATATCAGTTGCTGCTTGCATCATAGTCACATTCCCTATTGTTTCATGTGTTCGAATTCAGTTTTTTCTACACTTGAAAATGCCAACCAATTAAAAAAGAAGAAGTTTTTTTATGTAAACAAAAAAAAACTTGACTCAAGACTAGTGTTTTAGTCAATGGCTTGACGTGAGTTTTTGTGTATGAATAAACCACTCCAACAATCGCCTAAATTTACGTCTTGGTAAGAGTTTGCCACTTCCAGTTTTAGACAACCACATGTTTTTTTGATTGTGTCTTATTTCCTGGAGATTGATTGTGTATCACACGTACAAATACAGTGTTTCATAATATCTACTGCTTTTCAATGTCAAAAGGTTGGCATGTATGTAGCATTAGTAAATATTGATCCTGGTTACTAACAATATCAGGTTTGTCAGCAAAGCTAGCTGCTTCAAGTTTGTAGTGCTTGAATTGCAACTATTTGTGGTCCTTACACCCGGTAAATATGGTTAGTTACCAATGCTAGCACAGCTAGTATATTTGCTGATGGCTTTTCAGGAACTGTTGTACACAACAGCAGGTTTGCACAGATGCCTACCAAAGGAGACAACTAATATTGTCCAAGCAGTGACGCATTAAATTCAATTTAATTCAAAGTGTTTATTGTCTTAAGCACAGTAAACAACCATGATTCCCCGCATAATGAAATTCTTTCTCTGCCTTCCAAACAGTTGCTGGCGTAATAGAACTAAGAAACTATATACATGTATACATAAAATAATATTACAAATATTAAAAAGATAGAAATACAAGATTAAAATGAGTTAAGTAATCTTGCATTAGCTGGGAATCGAACCCAGGTCAACTGCTTGGACGGCAGCTATGCTAACCACTATACCACTAATGCTGAGGCTTCTTACTCCCTGATGCAGATGAGTTGGCATGCCACTGCTGCAGTTCTCCATATTGGAGCAATGTACACCTGTGATGCAAACCAGAGTGCAATATTCTCAAAGGGATTTTGTAGACAGAGATAAAAGAAAAATAAAAGGATGGAGGATTTTGTAGTCAGGTCAACTTGTACGGCCAGAAGTGAAGTTGGTGGTTCCTCCGAGTCAGAAAAACTTAGCAGGTAAATGTTTTTCCCCTGTCTGGACAGAACGAGCTCAGAACTTTAGATGTGGTTTCCTGTTGGGAATCAGGACTTAATTAATGGGATTTTTGCATGCAGCTCTATTTCTGCCAATTTTCATTTGTCAACACTGGCAGTGCATGGAATTAAATTTGAATTGGCAGACGTAGTGTTCGCAAAAAAGCTTTCTGAAGAGCAAGAGGGAGTCTGATGCCATTGAGACACACTATAAGTGTACAAATTTTGGCTATTGCAATGTTTCCAACTCTGAACACAGCTGTTCAGATTTGCCTAACATTTCCAACAAGCAGCTGTAGCTGGTAAAGGTCTTTCCAGCTCCATACCTGGCTTAGAAGGACCAGTGATCAAAACAGACTCCAGCACCCAGCTGTGATGGCAATTGGCAAAAGATGTGCTTGACCAAGTGCTACAGCAAAAGGTTTGTGACAGACTTGCAACACTCAAGGTCAGGCGACACAGCCTAATCCATAAAGTGTGGGGTGGAATTATACCGTATTGAATACAAGTCATCATTATCTAATAGGTTCCATGCTTCTTTTTCTGTATGTGTGTGTACTCTATTAAAAGAAAATGAGAAAAAACTGGGGATGGCTTAGTAATCGTGTTTCTGCTAACCACAAAGTGTTATGTGATGTTCACCATTGGGAAGATTCACTTCTGAACAATGTTGAATAATCCTAAATCACTTTAAGTGAAAAAAAATATATAATAATAACCAGCCAGACACTCTGGGTGCTCAGCTACCCCAAAGCTTTGAACCTAAAATCGCCCCAGGCTAGCAGCCCCATTAGCTTTAGTTTAAGCATTCACGGCCACAAAGGGATCGTATACACAGTTTTCTATTTGACTTAGACTTGTGGGTCAAAGTATTTTGATTCAAATAATCCGGACAAGTTTTTCTGTTTTTTCGATAATTTTCAGTTCAAATTTGAGAAAGATTGTCGAGTGCTGCTGCAGAGCACAGACAAAAAACCTTTGCAGACCCAGGCCAAATCCTATTAAGTTTTCCCGCTGCTTCGCACGACTACAGCTAACCTACTGGAAGACATTGTTTTCGTTCTCAATATTCCAAACTTGAGAAGCGCTGGGGCATGAATTTTAGCGACTGCGAGGACTCCAAACAGCATTTCTACTCGGGATGAGAGAAAATAATGATATGCATGTTCTCCAAATGAGACACACATACCACGTCGTCCTGTTGTGATGATGGCTCTTGTTGCAATCTCCCAAGTCTCATTTCAAATCCGCTTCTATATTAAGGGCGAGCATATGGAGGCAGCGGGGGCAGAACGAGGCCTCTCATTATCACCGGATCTCACTGCTCTTTTACCCAGGCCACCGGCAAAGCTCATTAAAAATGGCCAACAATGAAAGCGTGTTCCGCCTCTTTTTACACCGATCCAGAACACAAACATTCCCCCTCGTCAGATTTGGTTGTTGTGACGGGAGCTCATTTAATATGTCGCTCTCTCTCGCTGGTGCTGCACAGCTGCTGCAGTGATTCAAGTACTCATCAGGTATCAAAGAGCACTTCTACTAATGTGTGCTTTGTACATGGGGTCAACGAAACGGTGCAGGCGAATTAGCTCACTACCAATGATGTGATCCAGAAAGAATATCGTTCTGCTTATTTATGATTATCTCAGATTACAGCAGTGTTCTCGTTTGCCCGCATCCCTGCGTCCTAGACGCATCATTTTTGCTGGGGACGCATTGGGTCAAACCAACGTGCGTCCCGGGAACGCAACGTTTTTGACACCAAATTGTCATTATTACCCGATTACTTTTTTTTTAAACAAAGATTTACTGCACTCCAAACTGTTCGTCAGGCAGATCCGCCATCCGCCATTGTTGTTTTGGTCTCGCGCCGATCTTGGCTAACGAGATCTCGTTGCTTCGAGATGACGTCATTGGTGTGGCGGTTGTCGAGTGAAAGAGAAGTATGCCTCCGAAAAAACAGTTAGTATTAGGTGCAAATCAACAAAAAATTGGTAATTTCTTCAGTGTTGGTAATAAGTCGAAACATAACACAGAAAGTGGTAACAACGGCAATAATTCCGGCACGAAAAAAACGGCGGAGAAATTCTTCAGAAGACCGCGAAGCGAACGATTCGACGAAAGAAAATAAACAAAAGAATACTCCGAGCAAGAAAAGGACTTTTCTGCCAAAATGGACTAAATTATATTCCTGGTGACGCTATGAGGAGGATGATAATGGATTGGACCTTGAGAAGTCATTACAACTATGGCGGGACAGCAGACCACAAAGAATATATGAAATGAAAAATTTGAAGTGATAACTGCTTTGTATTACCAATTAACTGTGATGATTAAAACTGAATGAAAATATAGATTAATATAATTATTTCAGCAATAAAATTTTGTATAATCTACAATATTGTTGTGAACTGAAAAATCTTGAAGTGATAACTGATTTGTATTACCAATAAACTGTGATGATTAAAACTGAATGAATATATAGGTTTATATTATATATTTGTCGCCGATTTACAATTTCAACCGCGATAACACTAAATTTTGGGGACCCATAGATCTCTGTTGGGACCCATAGATTTTTTTAGCAAGCGAGTCCCTGGGACCCATCACTTTTCAGAGGTAAAATGAACATTGTTACAGTGATACTTTGTTCGAACGACTCTGTAGTCGAACAAATCGGTATGTGACTCAAAAACTTTTTTTCTATTGGATATTTTACAAATTCATATTTTTATAAACCTAAACACAGCCAAACACGTAGCTTTGGCTTTTCCAACCCGAGCGGTTGGCATCAGTGAGTCTGACAACACGAGTTGAGAATTGATGGTCATTTGGTACTTTTTATTGATTTATGGTGATACAAAAGTGGCCCAAAAAATTAGTGATAAGGGGAAGGAATAAAGGAAAACATTGAGAACAACAATCAAATTGAAAATGTGTGGAGAAAACTGAAAACATTATATGAATATAAGCCATTGAACTGCTCTTCAGAGTTACAGTAAATACTTTCAGGTTGTTTAATGTGATTTTCTTTATCATGCTAAAGCTTTTTATCTACACATTTATATAACTATTGTTTGGGTACACATGTTATTATTATTTTGGGTATTTATGGTTGTTTAAGTACACATTTTATTAATATTTTGAAATATGTTGGAACATATAAAAATGACAATAAAGGTATATTCTATTCTATTCTATTCTAATAAATACTATAACTTCATAAGGAATAAAATGTTTTTCAAACAATTTAGTGTTTGAACACCCATCCTGAACAGGTAAGGGTCAAGTACCGATGTATTACAGTATTTCTCATTTATTCATGGCTAAAAGATAAATTCAGTATTCCTGTTACAAGTCTTGTCAAGTAAGCTATATTATTTCCAAGAATGTATCAGTTATATTTCCTCCCTTGGGTGTGAGGATTATTCTTTTGGCATTGCGAATGACTTTTTGGGTTGATTGAAATAATAAGCCCACCAAGAGGAAGTCAATTTCGGGTTAGCCTTGGGTTAATGCAAGCTATTTTCATCATTTCCAACCTGAAAAGCGGAGATGATGCAACAAAAAAGAGAAAACCCTCACATAATTGCCGTCGGAGGCAAATTTGACCTGTTGTGACATTTGATTGAAATCAAACACTCTAAATGTAATAATTTTGCATTGAAATTATTTAAACGTTGATCCATTGAAAGAAAACTATTATGTGTTAAAGCAAACATCTCATCTCATCTCATCAGCCGTACCGCTTATCCTCATTAGGGTCGCGGGGGGGCTGGAGCCCATCCCAGCCATCTCCGGGCAGTGGGCAGGGGACACCCTGAACTGGTTGCCAGCCAATCGCAGGGCACACGGGGACAGACAACTCACTCGCTCATTCACACCTAGGGACAATTTGGACCGGCCAATTCACCTGAAATGCATGTTTTTGGAACGTGGGAGGAAACTTGGTCCAAATAACAAAACAGCAAATTTTTTTGAAAGTGTTTCTCAAAATTGCAGCAATAAAAATGCTTTAAGAAGAAACTCAATCTTCATTTGAGCTTGTATACATTACAAAACAGGTTTGTCTTCACGCAGAATTGAAAAAACAAATTTCTTCCTCTATAATATATTTCATACATCAGTTGTAAATCTTTTTTTTTAACTTAGTGGAGTATTTTCTGGTGTTGCATTGGAATTTATTGGATAAGGTCTCTTTGGTGATTAATTGGTCACTTTACCTTTGCTATAATATTGCTTCAGTTTTCCATGTTTATAATTTTGCAAAGATTATCAATTTTCATTGTACAGTGTATACACATCTATAATAGGCATCTGAAGAAGTTAACTGATGTCAATGACCCCAAGCCATAATTTGGAGACTGCTGTTGTTCCTTATGTACAATATGATTCCAAGATGGCGGCGCGCGCGAATGCAGCGGCTTCATGGTCTCCAGTTCGTCTTTTGTTTTTCAGTATTCTTTTATCCCTCATATTTTCCATTCGACCTTTCACAACTACAACAACATCCCTAGGGATATACAGAGACCACCTGATCTCCCTGGGTGATATGCCTGCCGACAACGACGGAGCAAAAGTAAAAAGCTGCCGGTCGGGCCTAGGCTAAGAAGGCGACCACACAGACCAGCGCTTCCAAGCATGTTCCTGACTAACGCCAGATCCATCGTCCACAAAATGAGTGAATTTGAGCTGCGGACCGCCACCAACAGCTTCGTCCGAAATTGCAGTATTTTTGTCATCACGAATTCCTGGCTTTCCCGACGCCGCAGTCCAACGAGCAGGACGTACGCTTTACCGGCACGACCAAGACGGAGACTCCGGTAAAAACAGTGGTGGGGGACTATGCGCTGCAATAACAGCCGAATCATTGACACACACTGCTCACTCGATATAGAGTTTCTAGCAGTATCGTGTAGACCCTTCTATCTACCGAGAGAGCTAACTGTGGTCATTGTGGTTGCTGTTTACGTTCCACCGGATGCTAACATTCCACCGGATGCTAACGTTCCACCGGATACTAACGTTAGCATAGCGCTAAATCTCCAGCTTTTATCATCGCCGGCGACTTTAATCAGGCATGTTTAAGGACTGTACTTCCTAAATTCATTCAAAACGTGGACTGAGCCATTAGGGAAAAACACTGGACCATGTGTACAGTAATATCAAACATCTAGTTGGATCCGGCCATCTCTGTCTGTCCCTCACCCCCTCATACAACCCCCTCCGAAGGAAAACAAAGCCTATAGCAACAAGGGCAGTACAAACATCTTCTTTGTTCCTTTATCTCTATGTTTTCTTTATCCTCACTGTACAATGTGGAACTGGAGTGCTACATCTAATTTTATTGTCACAATATATTCAACCCGTGTTGTAACAATGACAATAAAGGTATATTAGATTTTATTCTATTCTATTCCACCCCTATTTTTCCAAACACAGCACTGCATTCATTTTACCCCCAAAATACCATGTGACTTGTTATTCTTACTAGGTCTCAGGTATGAATAGGGAGCAGGTGTGTTCAGTCTGAAGTACACTCTGTCATACTAGTCACTAGAACTCCCAATATGGCTCACCATGGCAAAGACCTCTTTGGGGACATTCAAGAAATGAATTGTGGCACTACATAAGGAGGCCGAGGTCTACAAGATGATTGCCAACACCCTGAAGTTCAGCTGCAGTACAGTGACCAAGATCCACTGGTGTTTTAAAGAATCAGGATGCATTCACATCAGGGCTTATGGTGGATATCCACAGAAGCTGCGTGAATGTGCACAATGTCACATCCAAATGCTATCAAAGAAATATAGGGGCATGAGTGCTGTAAGCATTGCTGAAGAGATTGAAGAGGTGGGAGGGTCGAACCATAGACTTCAGGAATTTTCACTTTCGGATGTACTCACATTCGTTGCAAAGGCGTTTAGTTATTGACGGCTGTTTTGAAGTTTTTTGAGGGTTAAAATATATTGACACTGCTATAATAAAATCTCTGCAGAGATTTGAGGGGGGTACTCACTTTTGTGACATACAGTAGGTAAATACCTTCCAATCTACATGGGGAGTATATAAATAAGCTTCCATTGGCACCTAAAAATTATTTTATCACCGCTGATACAACGCGACTTCCCCTTATAGTTGTGGGCATTACAGTGCACAGGGAAATGCGCCTTATTTTAATGAAGCAAAATTGCTCTTATTTTTTTTACCATGAAAACATTTCTAGCTAAATCTTCGGGTGAAAACGATTGGGTTAATTCGAGATGAAGGCAACCTTATCTTGCATCGTCTGTGTGAACTTGTGTTTGTTTGTATTTACATTTGAGAAGTTTAAGCAAAGTGATATAACCCCCGGCGTCCCTTTTCCACCTATCCCCTAATCTCTGCCTAGTCCCAAGTGAGATAACGAAGCTTACTGACATTTAAATATCTCGACTCCTTGCCTGGAATAATAATTAGGGCCGAGGCGGCGCTAGCGGCTTCTTTCAGCTCCACTCGTCACAGCAGCGGGTTTGTTGTCTCACAAGTCACATAATGTGAGTTTTAGTCGGTTGATGTCTTAACCTGATGGGTTATTGTCACTGAGGAATGATACCTTATCTTCCGGACGAGATTCAATCTGTCTTGCACATCAAAGCGAGTTTCAAGCAAACGGCGGAATTTGAAATAAAACCCATGTAAAATTTCCCTTTCGCTTCGAGTAACGAGCAGTCGGGAAAAGCGAGTTTTGCATAAATCAGCATGCATAAACTAACCTAACCGCGAGCTTGCTGCGAGAAATCCATTCAACGGCTCTTTGTCGAGACACTCTGTCAACTCACCGTTCTCCGGCCTTGCAAGAAAGTCACATTATTACATTATTCATTATATTTATTATGCTGTAGATTGAAGCGAGATGGAGACGCTTTGTGTATTTCATCTCGCGCACTCTGAGACACTCTCACTTATGGTAATTCCCAGAAAAAAAAACTTTAACAGTGTTTCTTCCCCCTTGCTGGATTTATGCACCCAATTCAAACACAGTGGGAATTAATGGAGGAAGTCTCCCCAGTAAAGCATTCAAAGGTTAATAAAATGACTTCAATATATGTTTGCTAATCCACTTTGGACTTTGTTTTGCGCTTTCAGAGAATAGAAAGATGTGGGGCAAGACCAGCAAATGGCAAGGTCTACAGTTTTAGTACATCTCTTATCTTGAGCAATCCTGGGTCGGATGACTCTTTTTTGACCCCAAGCCCATCACAAAGGATTTGATAAAGCAAACAGCAAAAATGTGACAAGAGGGCTAATTTTTATCTCATTGGTTCTTGGGAAAATGGCAGCAAGGTTGTTTACGTAACATTCAAATCTTAAATCAGGTGTGAAGGTACAAGTCCAAGGTTAAAAGGCATAGCGTCCCGCTAGGCACATGGAAGCTGAGCATACGCTTCCCTTTGATCTTCGGGGTTTTCCCCCGTCTGACATGGCTGTTGCTCGCTGAGCAGCAGAGAAGAAGAAGCCTTCTCAGAATGGGAAGCATGCTCCTTGAACGCTTGGATTAAATAACCAGAGTTGACTCAGGTTTATTATTGAATGAGTTCAAGATATGCCTTAGTACTTAAGTCCTTCAGGATTTACTTGTTTTTGTTATTTTAATTGGTATCAGATGTGCAGGAGCATGGAACCAGCTAAACCTGCAGGACTCTGTCCCACCAGGACCAAGTTTTGTTTTCACAATTTGAGAGCTTCGGTTTTGGTTTACTTCTTACGAGGACTTTCAAAAAAAAAGCAAATTACTTTAACGATCAAATAATTTGTTGATCATTTGGTTGGGTTATCAAAATATGGTGATACCTCGATACTCAACCATAATCCGTTGCGAGTCGGTGTTCAAACACCAAATTGTTCAAGTACTATAACATTTTTTCCCATTTCAAAATACCCAAAATATTAATAAAATGTGTACCTTACCAACCATAAATACTCAAAATATTAGTAAAATGTGTACTTGAATTACTACTACTTACCGGTATTCAGAATTTATTTGTATTTCTCATTCAGCTTTTTCATTTAAATAATGCTGCAATAAACATCAAATCACAAAATGAACCAACCATCTGAAAAAAAAGAAGGAATGACTGGTTGACGCAAATAACTTGAAACTTTTCTATCAATCATTTAAATAGATGATCATAACTTACATCATTATAACAATCATTTGTTAGTCCGTTTAGAAATTATAACATGGTTTGAATCACTACATACAATTGACAGTTTCTGAGGTTACAACCCTCCCCCCATTCTTCCACTTACTCTCTAACAACAATGCAATACATAAAACCTGCGACAAACAGGGTTGGGTAGGGTTACTTTAACTTGATTACTTTCAATTACTTTTGGATTACTCCAATACCAAATATGCTAATAAAAGACAAAAGAAACTAAATATGAATAAAATGACTAAATTTTGTGCAGGCTTGGGGTGTAACGGAATACATGGAACGGCAAAAATGATGTTGGCAAGCTGTTTGGATTTATTTTCATTTTGTTTCTGTCGCATTTTATGTTAGTTTTGCCGGAGATCAAAGAGTTCAAAGCCAGGAGAGAAAGCTTACCACGTGTTTTGAGTCATAATTTTATTCATATTTAGTTTATTTTGTCTTTTATTAGCATATTTGGTATTGGAGTAATCCAAAAGTAATTGAAAGTAATCAAGTTAAAGTCACCCTACCCAAGCCTGGCGACGATTTTTCTCTAGTAAGTGAAGAAGGGAGATTCTGGAGCAAATGTCAGAAACGTTCTTTGTCTGGAAAGATTCAATATTTGTTCAAAAACCATCGTTCAGGTACTGAGTTAACACTGTACACATCAAAAATACCTTGGTTTAATCAATTATTCATAAAATAGGAAACCAATATGATAAATCATTATGAAATTAATAACCTGTTTATAATATTATAATTACTGTTTTCGCCTACACGATGTCTGCTAATGGGAAAAAAATGTTAATCATTATTTTCCAAATTATAATTATTTTCCAATTTCAAACCATATTTCTTAAAATATTGTTGTGGAATGCTCTGCCCCCTGAGATTCAATCTGCATCTCCGGTGGAACTGTTCATATCAAGGTTTAAAACACACTTCTCTTCTATAGCTTATGAATGACCTATATTTTATGTTGACAATATCTGTGTGTTATTTGTTATTGTACCATCCGTTGCAGCCTGATCGTCCTGGAAGGGGATTACCTCATGTGCGGTTCTTTTTCAAGGTTTTCCATTTTCCTCATGTTGAGGTTTTTAAATTTTTCCTTGCCCTCATGTAGGTTTTAGATCAGGGCATGGCGTAGTAGTCTGTAGCCCTTTGTGACTTGAGATTAAGGGCTATACAAATAAACTTGACTTGACATAAAATGGTAAAAAATTTGTGAAAAATAAATATTGGTCTTTTAATATTAAAAACAATAAAAATGTCATATGTTTCCTTTCGAGAAGCTACGGATGAAGTGAATTCCTGATAAAAGTTTCTGTCACGGAGCGGAGCGGGAAACAGGAAAAAAGGACCCATTCGTGTAGACGTACTCACAGTTTATTGGGGGAAGGATGAGGAGGGTGCGCACACTCGATCCGGGGATCAATGGTTGCGGAGTGGATTAGAAATCCAAACAAAAGATAAGTTGTCAAAAACAAACAAACGGATCAGACCAAAAACAAATACGGGCAGATTCACAGAACTGGGCATTTAATAGGTTTTAACAGAAGTCTCACGGAGTTTAACCAGGTTTGACAAACGTTCCAGCCACGCACAGTACAAAGGAGCACGCTCAAGTACTCCAAGAGCAATCAGTCCAATGCGTCTCAGCCGGTGTCAAGGGGCGGGGCCAGCTGGGCGACATGCCAACCGTTCAGGACATGACAGTTTAATCTAAACTTTTGATAAATTATGAAAATAGATTTTGACTAATAGGGCGTCACGGTGGCTAAGTGTTTAGCACAGTTCTGAGGTCATGGAATTGAATCCTCCTGTGCGGAGTTTGCATGTCCTCCCCGTGCTTGCGTAGATTTCCTTGGGGTACTCCAGTTTCCTCCCACATTCCAAAACATGCATGTCAGGTTAATTGGCCGGTCCAAATTGTTACGAGGTGTGAATGAGTTTGGCTGGCAACCAGTTCAGGGTGTCCCATGCCCACTACCTGAGGACAGCTGAGATGGGCTCCAGCACCCCCGCGATCCTACTGAGGTTAAGAATAAAGGATGTAGAATGGATGGATTTTCACTAATGTGATAATCAACTAATTGTCAAGAATTGATCTTTACTCGTGACCCTTCGGGCATATTGGCCAAGTGTGGTATTATTACATTTGATGATTTCACTTTTAGGGGGTATACTGCAATCCAGTCTGAGAATGTTTCAGTGTGTTTATTTTCGATGAGTTTGCATCCAGCAGTCGACAGAATCACAAAGCAGAAAGTCAAACCTTTTGTCTTTCAAACAATCCCGCATCCAGGCTCCTGGTGTTGTTTCTCATCCTTCCTTCCTCTTCTCACATTCCTTTTCACTCCTCACCAAGTCACCCCTCCCTCATCCTGCTATCTACACTGGTTGCCTTGGTAACAATACAAAGAGATTTTCTACCCAGCGCCATCACTGTGGCAACGGTTGGCTTTCCTCCAGGCGTTTATTTTTTATTTCGGGGAAGTGCGCTGCCCCTCAGTCCACTGCAACCGGCTGGTAGTGAGCGGTTAGTTTTGCGTCACTCTTAAGTCTCGCAGTTTCAAAATGGTCGCAGACACTTGGCCCTGGTTGGTCCGTAGTTCACAAACAGCCTCCAAAAAAGCCAAAAGCGGCATCGCTTTGTTTTAAGCTTGGCTGCGGTGGTGATTAACGAGTCTACTGGCATGCTTTTGTCATTTTTTATTTCTTTGCTAGTACACTCCACACAAACCGATTGAAAGTCACTGATGCAATTTGAAGGGGGGGAAGAAACACTGCTCGGAATCAAGTCTGCATAGATTTCTCATATCTTCTAACACTTTCTGATGGTTTTAATCTGCTTTAGTAAAAATATTTTAACAATGCGTTGCATGTTATTTAAAGACTTTCTTTCATTCATTCATTCATCTATTTCTTCATTTCAGGCAGTTATATTATTTGTGTACACGTGAAAATACAACCTAAATCATAACAGAATGACGGGAAAGGGAGTGGGATGAAGAAAACCCCTTCTTTCTTATATAAAAAACTTAAAGCAATTTTAAAAAAGATTCCTGCCACTCTTGTTGAACTTTTCATGATAACTGAATAATTTTACTTATGCCCGCTCTTTGCTTCCCGATTGGTTTCCGTCCTACTTAAGCTCTGTCCTTTCACTCGCCTGTTGTCAGTCTGTCAGCTAACCTCTGTTTTACACGGCAAGCATTTTGACTCTGACTCCTGTTGGTCCAGCTTTTTTCTATCGTTTTCCATCCGTCCGTTCCTGATTTCCCCGTTTGTCTCCGGCTACGACCCGTTTTTTGACCCTGGGGCGCTGCCTTTCCTCTATATTTCAATCAACTACTGATTAACGTTACGCATCTGGGTCCTAATTCCGTTCTGGTTGTGACAGAACTGAAATTTCCACCAAGTTTTTACAGCTCACAGGCAACTCATATACAGCAAACAATAGTTTTTGCGACAGAAGAAAATGTTTATAACTGTGTTACTACAGGTAAAGAACCAATAATATTACTTAGTATAATATAGCGTAAATACAACATATAATATACAATAAATAAATAAATAAATATATAAATATATATATATATATATATATATATATATATATATATATATTTATATATATATATATATATATATATATATACACACACATATATATATATATATATATATATATATATATATATATATATAAAAATATATAAATATATATATATATATATATATATAAAATTTGATACCTGTATATATTATGTACCTGTATTTATTATGTACCTGTATTTATTATGCACCTGTATATAGCGGCACTGATGCGTGGTTAGCTCGTTAGCGTGTGCGCTGCACAGTTCCGAGGTCATGGGATCAGATCCAGCTACCTGCCTTCCTGTGCGCAGTTTGCATGTTCCCCCTGCTTGCGTGGGTTTCCTCTAGACCCTCCAGTTTCTCCTTCTAAAAACATGCATGTCAGGTTAATTGGCTAAATCCAAATTGTCCCAAGGTGTGAACGAGCGAGTGAGTTGTCTTTCTCCGTGTGCCCTGTGACTGGCTGGCAACCAGTTCAGGGTGTCCCCTGCCCACTGCCCGAGGACAGCTGGGATGGGCTCCTACTCCCCCCGCGACCCTACTGAGGATAAGCGGTGCAGATAATGGATGGATGGGTTTGGATTTTCCGGGTGTAAACGTTACATTTTGGCAACTGATTTTTGTTCTCTATTTGAATCATTTCACATGTCCTTGCGCTTTACCACCTTATTTTGCCGAGTAGAAATGTTTTACCTCTGTTCATTCATTGGACATGATGACAAGGGTCAAAATCTCTGCGACTTTGAACAATAAAAAACTTTTTCTTGTTTTTTTTTCTTCTTGTGACCTTTTTCCACTGATTTGTTACTCAGCAGCAGGTGGCCGCCTGTTGACTGACCACAGATGATGAAGGCCACGTTATTTGGATCGGGAGGCGTCGCTGAGTCCGATCTTTGTCAAAATCGCTTTGTTCCTGTCATGATATTTTGTGCAAGCGTCTCCTTCGAACACGGTCAGCGAGCGCGTTTGTTCCGCTGTGTTGTGCACTTGTCGTTGCTGGCAGAGGACACGACTGACGTTAAGGACAACACTTGACAAATATTTATATAGTTCTCGTAGCTCATGTACGAGCGAGTATTTTTGTGTAAAGCCCCCTTCACACAACACCATTAAGGTGGGAAATTTGCCATTGGCTGCAAAATGCCCCACACACCTAAAGCCGTTTCAAATTGTTCCAATTTCAGCTCTACTCCAAGTTTTCTAGGTCATGTGTTTTCAGAGCATGTGACCATTCAAGATGGCAACTGTTTGGGGATGATGAACACATTTCCAAGTTGACAATCATGTCACAGAGCAAAAACTGTGAAAGCATTCCTTAGGGAAAGATGCATCCAGTCAATATCATGACCTGAAAATAAATAGCCTATATCTCAACCCAATTGAAAACCTGTGGTGGAAATTGAAAAAAATTGTCCACAGCAAGGCTGCGGCCCGCAAAGACGATCTGGCTGTCATGATTACTAATGCGAGGCACCTGAGCCCGCTCCTTTGGCGCCAACTGCCTCGGACGTTGATGGGCTCCCTGTCACTTGTTAAACCAATGACAATAAAGGTATATTCTATTCTATTCTATTCTATTCTATCACCAGTTATCAGTCCGTCTGCAAACCTTAGCTTACGCTAGGCAAGCTTTTCGACCCTGACTCTCTCCTGTTCTGATTCCCGTCTGTTTCCCGGCTCTGACACCTTTTCTGATACGATTTTGCTCCCCCGTCCCGGCTACTGATCTGTTTTTTCCGCTCTCGACACCGCCATCGCTCGCCACGGAAAGACCACTTCTGCGTCTGAGCAACATGCTCCCCGCAACCGATCTACGGATTGTGTGTACTATTGTTTCCCTTCTTCCCAATAAAACTAAGAGAAACGCACGCAAATGGGTCCTGTCTTCGTTCTGGTCCTGACATTGTCTGGTTTACATGATTCCATATTTTTTTTCTGCAGAGTGGATTGATTCCATATTTTTTTTCCCTGAGCTTGGTCTATAAAAGTAGCATTTACTGACCACCACAGAATTTTTTATTAATTTCTTTCAGTGTTTTAGAATACCAAGAAGTTGCACTTCCGTAAAACATTTGTTATTTTTTCATGCTTTTTTATCTGAGTTTGTTGTACAGAAAAAATGTCCGAGTGAGTACTGGTCCAAAATTGATGATTCCATACATTTTGCTTAGGGTAGTAATTGCTGATGCCATTTTTTGGCTGAACTCATCATTGCAGCCAATGTCAAACTGCTTGTATGGCCTGGTCGAATAAACTCTCTTTTTTTTTCATCTTCTTTGGGGTTCAGGTTGGTAACTGAACTGTATTTGAAACAGTAATTTGCTTATCTTCACCATTTTCAACATAGAAAAAGGAAAAACCTCGAGCATGCGCGTAAAATCACTCTCCTACCCACCACCCCCCAACCTCTTTTCTTCCAGCCTAATGCACTCCGTGGCCCTAACACCAATGACAATAGTAAGATAAAAGCAGATCGGTGCGGTGAAAAAAATATATAAAGGCTATTTGAACTCATTCGGGTATTGTAAACACATACTTAGATAGTGAAAATATTTAATTTTAAACTTTGTAAGGACCCCTCAAACTGCGCATCCCACCTTTAACCACAAATGTCAGTAGTCTATTTGGCTAGATCAAATGCAGGTATTTATTTTTTTTCTGATCTGTACTACAGCAGTACACTGCTTCTTATCTCTCGCAAGAGTATCATTGGACAAAACCATTGACAATGGATAAAAGGACTGACTTTGATTGAGTCATTGAGTTGAAACTTACAATTTGATCAAGGTCTTGCAGATTTTTCATTTTTATGAAACATATTTCATTTATTTAGAAATGCATCGAGGAATACTGTGAGCATTAAATTCCACTAATTGGTATGTTTTGAATCTTTATTTTTTGAGGTGATAAGAACATTTTTATCTTTTGCAAGTAGGTTGTTTACTGAAAAAGTGTCTGTACCCCTGCTACGGAGAAAAGGGCCAGATTGCAACATAGACGTGAGAAGGCGTCTTTTTCTTTTCTTGCCACCGTACCGGACCATATTACATTCGCTTGTCATCGTTCCTTGAGGATGAAAGGTAACTTCACTGACTGGACAAAGACTCAGATGATATTGATAGGGAACGGATGCATTTTTGAAGGATTACCTCCCCCTGCTGTTGTAGTCAGATGTTTTTAATGAATATCCTGTTTTGCCCGATATCGGTTCAAATTGACTCCACTTCTCATCGTTCCTTTGCGATCAAAGGGTAACTCCAGTGAATGGAAATTACCCCTATAATACTGAAAGGTAACTCTAGGGTGCAACTTTTCCTGTTGTTCAATTCAGATGTATAAATTGTCAATTCTGCTTGATTAGTTGGTGAAAAAGTTGAAATATCATGACTACATTGTAAATATTAAATAAAAGTCCACCTTTTCATTCATCCAAAAGGACATCTGAAATGTTTTTGGTCTTTTGTATTTAGAGCACATCTGTAGTGGAAAAGCGCAGCGCACCAGTTTCCCCTGTGCCTTCCTTCCACACATGAAGAATTTGTCATCAGAGAGCCAAAATGATCAAACATGTATGGTACATAACGCAATTGGCGCAAGGCCGTTTACCTTTAAAGAATTGCTGATTTTAGCCGAGGCGATCCAATTCCTGTCGGAGAGCTCAAAGGGTGACCTGCTGATCAACCATCTGTTATCGAGGTGGATTTTGGTCTTAGTTTGTCCGTTTGCATGTCCTCGCGGTTGTCCGACTGCATGTCTTATGATGTTAGCCTTCACATTCACCCCAGGGCAATAATCCGAGCCTGAGGGTAACACGCTTGTCTTCCTTGTACTCATCAGGATGATCAGCGGGGCGCTTTAAAGCTCGCTTTTGTCATTAGCCGTCAATCGTCTTCTGAGCTGGACAACCACTGGGCTGTGGTCACAAAGCTGCTCATGTTTGACCTTTTCTTTCTGCAAATGTATATATATATATATATATATATATATATATATATATATATATATATATATATATATATATATATATATATATTAAACCAGAACATGGCCGCTAATGCTGATGTTTGTTGAATACTCATGGTATATTCCATTATGGCAATCAACTCTGCAATAAAACACCTAGTTGTTCTTAATATTTGTTTAGGCAAAGTGAGTACAAGTACACAAACCCTGCTCACCTCAAAGCCCAATGATGCCATAAAACTTACTAAAATACAATCTATTTAAAAACACTCTTATTTCTACATTAGAGGTCTCCTACAAAAACGTCTGAAAGGTAAAAAAAAACTTGCAAGTGATTTTCTCTACCTGGGGCTTACAGGGCTAAGTGGGGGCACCTGAAAGTGTTCTTTTATTTCGATCATTTTGGCAAAATACAGGTTTTTTGTTAAAATGCCTTATCCATTTTGTGAAAACATGTTGTGGTAAAATTCAATAGACACAACAAAATGTCATTGAACTGTTGAGCAGTGAAGATGGCATTTTTTCAGAATCATTCAATTTTTTCTTATCTGTTCTCTAATTTTGATCTCCGGTGTATATGCGTATATGTCTGTATACACCAGGAATGGGTACACTATAGCCTGTGGGCCACATGACACCCATCAGGCTTTTGCATTCAACAAACCTAAAATGGGGAAAATATAATGACAATACATAAAAAAGTAGTCCTGCGATTGGCTGGCAACCAGTTCAGGGTGTCCCCTGCCCACTGCCCGGAGATGGCTGGGATGGGCTGCAGCCCCCCCCGCGACCCTAATGAGGATAAGCGGTACGGCTAATGAGATGAGATGAGATAAAAAAGTAAATACAGTACTACTGATAAAAAACTGTTTTTGTTGCCAACTTTGTCTCCGTTGTCCCATTGGGTGTTTAATTTCAATTTTTGTGCTTAAAACAGGGACCTCGTATATTATTTTGCTTTTATTCTGAAAATAAAAAAATACTATAGAAATGCTACTACAGTAATATTTTATTACAAAAATGCCAACGATTGAAATATTACGACATAAATATTACAAAAATACAACTACAGTAATATTACAAAAAAATACTAAAGATATCCCCAAAAAATTATAAAGTGGAAATACTCCAAAAATACAATGAAAATACTCCCAAAAGAAATACCATGGAAATGCTTCAAAAATGCTTCTACAGAAATACTACAAAATACTATTATACAAAAATACTACAACACACGTATTAAGACAGAAATACTACAAATATACTACTACAGAAATATTCTAATACAAACACTACAGATATACAATTACAGTAATACTACCAAAATACAACATATATACTACAGTCTTGAAATGCTACAAAACTACACCTGCAGAAATACTACAGGAATACTAAATAAATAAATTCACAGAAATACTAGAGAAATACTACAGAAAAACCACAACAACTTGATTTCAAAAATAGTACATAAATACTAAAACAATGCAACCATGGTAAACTTAACCCCCAATTTTCTTTTAAATGTAGTGGTTAAAACAGGCATCTTGTATATTATTTTGCTTTAATTGCGAGCGTTTCAAGACCAATTTGATGAAACAAATCTATTTAAACACAGACATAAAGAAATATAACATGTAGATATTTGCACGTATATATATTCTTAAATGAAAATATTGGATAGGTCTCCAGGATTGTCCCCTTGGCCACCCCTGGTCTATATAGAGACATGCATGTAAATCACTGTAAAAGGAGAAAGCCGAGGAGCTGCTCACGCTTCCTTGCATGTTTTTTTAATAGAGCAATACCTTAAAAGTAGTGTATGTGCTGAAGGGAAATGGGAAAACCAGATTATTATGCCAAATAAAGGCACAATGTGGAACCGAGGCTATAAAATGAGATTTGCTTAAACGGGTGCCAGTAGGTGTGATTCAGAGATCCCAGTCACGAGGTGTAAACTGGAAGAAAAATGGGAACCGCCATTGGACAAAAGCAATCAACCAGACGATTATTGATATTGAAAAAGCGCCTGTAAAACCTCTAAATGGTCATTAAAGATGGACTATAGCCTGTATTTTGTTCTAGTGTTGTATTTTAAACGGCATGTTAGTGACCACAAAAAAAACAGTGCTTACTGTCTAAATGTATTTATAAACACGTGGTGGAAAATATCGTTAAAACACAGGTACATATGTTCACATTTTTAATCTTTTCATGTCGTAAAATGAAAAGTGAAAGTATTTTGTCTTGATGAGGGTTCATTTTATTTATCCTTTTTTCACAACCTTTTTGATATATTTAAATGATTTACTACATTTTGCATCAATGATTGAAACTGTCAGAACCAGAACAGGCGGAAGACCCAAACACGTAACGTTTCACAACAAACTTTATAGATAGATAGATACTTTATTCATCCCCGTAGGGAAATTCACACTTGTCTATTCACCGGGCACAGGTGAGGGCAATGGGCACTCATGACAGAAGTGTACAGCCTTATTGCGTAAGCGGAGAAATCAGGCGCTGGAAAAAAAACGCCAGCAATTCGGCGATCGCTGGACAGGAGGAGCAGGGAGCTCACAGGATCGGAGCGTGGTCGGTGTGCAGAAACGAGTGGGGAAGCCGGGATGGGAGATCGGAGCGTGGTCGGTGGGCAGAAACGGGCCGGGCAGCCGGGGCGGGAGATCGGAGCGTGGTCGGAGGAAGGAAAAAGTCAGGGAGCCGGAGACGATCGGGAAGCCAGGGGCAGACAAGCAGGATACAGGAAAGGACGGGACAGACGGGAGCCGGAGTCAAAAAGTGCTTGCCTTGCATGTGTGGAGGTTCACTGACGGACTGACAAGGAGTGAATGGAAAAGCTGAGTTTAAATAGTAGGGGAACCAATCAGGAAACGAGCAGCAGCTGGAGCCAAACGAGCGGGCACAGGTGAGGGCAATGGGCACTCATGACAGAAGTTGCACAAGTTCAATTTAAAAGAGGAAAAAAATATACTTGGGTCTGAAGAAATGTTTAAAAATCCAATTAGAAATAAAAAATATATGAAACGACAATAAGTAATATAATTTTGCAAAAAAAACAACTGTGTTGTTGATTAAAAAAAAATATTGAAAGTAAAGGAGAAAGAGAGAGAAAGAGAAAGAAACAAAAGGAGTGAAACAGAGAGAAACAGAGAGAGAAATACTTGAAGAAAAGGACAGAGAAGAAAAAAGAAAGGTAGAGAGACAGAGAAAGAGAAAATGACACAGAGAGACAAAGAGCAAAGAAAAAGCGAGAAAGAGTAAGACAGAAAGAGATAGATAGAAAGAAAAATGATTAAAAATTAGTATAATTTAAAAAATAACAACGTTCCCAAGTAAATAATTCCTCTTCTGTTCATAGATAACTATTTTTTATCATTATTGTTTTACCAATTTTATAAATATTCTTTCTACTCAACTATATGTTTCATCAATGCTTGCAGCTCCACACTGAAAAAGTAATCTGGTTAAAAAATAAAAAATACAATAAATAACAAAAATATTTAGAAAATATATATTTCATAAACAAAAATAGTAAACTGTTGAAATATTTTAAACAGGTAATACATTTTTTAAAATATGTTTTTTAAAAATAGTAAAAATTATAAAAATATAACCTCAAAATGTATTTTGAAATCGAATAAAAAATAATACGAGTCTGAAGAATAGCTTAAAAAACTTTGAAGGTTCCCGGTTCCCAGTAGTCTCTCTCTCTTTCTCTCTCTCTCTCTCTCCCTCTCTATCTTCTCTCTCTCTCTCTCTCTCTCTCTCTCTCTCTCTCTCTCTCTCTCTCTCTCTCTCTCTCTCTCTCTCTCTCAGGATGGTGCTGGTCCCACAAGATGTTGAGGACTTTTCACACACAGCTAGTGCTGTAGATGGTGCTGGTATCGGGAGAGTTGTTCCCATAATTTTCCAGGCAGATTTTTCCGCTCTCTCGGTTGGTAAGTCGGCAAGACCTGAAGACCGAGAGGACCACGAGTGGTTCTAGTTCCCGTTAACGTCAAAAACCGAGGGATCTTAGTAACATCACGTTGTTGAATACGTTACAATAAGAACAATACAGACAGTCTCCTACTTATGACCATTCGACTTACGTAAAACGGTAGATACGCAAAAAATTTCAGGATGTCGAGAAATATTGTGCGCCCCTTTTTCTCCGAGTACAGGACATTACTGTAGAGCAGGGGTCGGGAACCTATGGCTCGCGAGCCATTTATCGCTCTTTCTATGAGTACCTGTGGCTCAGAGGCAAATTTGATTGCATGCAAATTTTCTCCATCTCGTTCAAAACATGAGCTATTAATCCTGTTCAGATACACGCAAAGCCAAATCGAGGTTGAATATCAATGCAGTACTTCGCAAAACATCTAGCGCAGGGTTTTTCACTACAATTTACAGTCAAGGTGTCACACCCCAAAAAATTAAAAAAAATCGTTTTGGCTGTACAACGCTAAAGAATCTTTTATATAAAAGCTCACTTCATAATCTGTGTTCAGTGTACAGATACTTTTTGATGAATCCACAGAACAAACTGTAAATACGCCAAAACACCGGAAAGAGAATTTAAAGTTATTTAATTGGGTGAGTGGGAGGGAAGGGTGGAGCTATGCAAAAAGTGCAAGCACTCCCTCCCATCTCTCGCCCTACTCCGTCTGCGCCAAAGGTAAGCACATCAGGCTCCCTGTTTGCAGAATGTTGTGACGTTTTTACAAAATAACTGCTTGCATCTGGTTTTGAAACCAATTGGTGTGAAAACAAAGGGTCAAAATGAGATTAACCGATCTTGAGTACCGTATTTTCCGCACTATAGGGCGCACCGGGTTATAGGGCGCACCCCCAAAAAATAGTTTTTGGTCCTATATCTTCCATAGATAAGGCGCACCGGATTATAAGGCGCTACAATGGGAACGTCGACAAAACAGTCAGATGATTCAGTCCAACTGATTACCCCCTTAACATTCCCAAAGCTTGCAAGGAAGCAAATACGTGTCGTAGACACGTGCGGATGCGGTGTCCGTACGATGTCACTCAAATGCATCATTTCAAATATCATTAGGAAGGTTAAAGTCTTGGGATTCAAGAAATGCCAAACATTTCTTAGTTTCTATTTTCTTTTTCGCTCGCAACTTTACTGTGCATATGACAATAAACACTTGGAATTGAGTTTAATTCACTCAACTCATCACAGCAACATCAAGATCGTTCTAAAACAAGATACCGGGAAAATATGAAGCCGCATAGCTCACCTAAGTTCTCACGTTCAATAATGATACGCAATCATGGTCTTCTTACAACCGTGAGTGAAGTAAATCCAGGAGAGTAAATTATTTGCAAATACAGACTAATAAAACATGTTACTTTATGGTGTACTTTAGCAAGCTTGCTAAGCTTGCTACACCATTGCTAAACTCGGCCAATTGCAGGGTTTGTTTTGGCCATCTAGCCAATCCGAGGCTCCGAATAACTTCAGCCAGTAGCGATCGATTTAACGGATGATTGACACATCTTTTTCGGCCAATTGCAGGTTTTTTTTTGGCCCTCTAGTCAATCCGAGGCTCTGAATAACTTCAGCCAGTAGCGATCGATTCAACGGATGATTGATACATCTTTTTCGGCCAATTGCAGGGTTTGGTTTGGTGCTCTAGCCAATCCGAGGCTCCGAATAACTTCAGCCAATAGTGATCGATTCAAATGATGATTGACACATTGGTTAGCCAATGAAACGCCGGTATATAAATCCCAGCATACACCGCGGACTACTCCACGTTCGGGGAAAATCGAGTCGGCGGCTGTTGCGTAAGTTGCGAGACCTTGTGATTTAATGTTGATCCATAAATAAGACGCACTGTATTATAAGGCGCATGGTCAGCTTTTGAAAAAAGTTAAGACTTTTAGGTGCGCCTTATAGTGCGGAAAATACGGTAATTGCAAGAAAGAGACAAGTTTAAAGTGGTATGTTTGTTGATTTTGGGACACGGGCTCTGGCATTATTCTCTTTTCATATTTTTTATCAAATCATCAAAAATAAATGTGCTGAAGACTAAGCTTTTGTCTGGGGCGCGGGTTTAGCAATTTAGTAAATTTGTCTCATAATATATGGTGTGGCTCATTCCCAAAATAAAATTAATATATTTTGCTTTTATGGCTCTTTGAGTCAAAAAGGTTCCCGACCCCTTCTGTAGTGTAATGCTACCGGCGTGTGGCGCTGTGAGAGGTCACCCAGCATCCACCCCGGAGAAAAAAAAATCCTCTTCCTCTTCCTAGTTCTGTGTTAACATTCTATAGTGTCTACGTCTATACTATCTCCAGTGCGCTAAGAACTTTGACATTTTTATTGTTTAATATCGCGTGCATCCATTCAATATGGTTGGTGTAAGGTGTAAAGAAGAGGAGAGCATTTGAAATGAAAGTGGAATAATGAAGCTTTATGCGTCTGAGAAAATGGTCGGAACGCTTTGTTTCAGCAACTTTTTACCACGGACCTCTTGAAGCGCATCTTCCAAAAGTAAGTTAAACTCAACTTTATTTATCTTCATAGAGCATATTATTTTACGAAATGTTTATTTATTTTTTGTAGAAAACAATTCAGGTTACTTATACAAGCCTTAAACATACTTATATAAACCTTAAACAAACATTCCATACAAAATATAGCACTGAGGTAACTTACAAACAAATTCAACTTATGAGCGTCCGGAACCTATCTGGGTCATCTGTATTTGCAAGCAGAACACCATAGTTCATTTAATTTGTTTTTAAATTCAAAAAAACATTTGAACATTGACAATTCAAGCTGGCCGGCATGGCAGCTGAGTCTGCGGCACAGTTCTGACGTCATGGGTTCAAAACCAGCCTATCTGTGCGAAATTTGCATGTTCTCCCTGTGCTTGCGTGGGTTTCCTCCGTGCACTCCGGTTTCCTACCACATTCCAAAAACATGCATTTCCGGTTAATTGGCTCGTTTAAATTGGCCCTAGGTGTGAATGATCATGTGAATGGTTATATGTGTCCCCTGCCCGCTGGCTAAAGATGCCTGGGATGGGCTCCAGCACCCCCGCGACCCTACTGAGGATAAGCGGTACAGATGATGGATGGATAATGGATGTAATTTAAGACATTTACGCATCAAAAGCGAAAAAAATCCTGAAAGTCCTAAATCTGGTCTGTAAAAGAGTAGAACTTGCAAAAGAAAAGAAATAGCTCAGCGGAATACATCAAGCGGAACCCCAAAAAGAATAAGGACTCATACAGTTATATTCTGACAGTTCGGAGGCAGCGCTTCTTTTTGGAACGTGCAGTTCAAACAAACGGAGCTGCAAGACGACAAAGTGAGTCCCCGCGTCACTGTCAGGGTTTCCCTCTAGGCCGTACATCACTTTTCCCTCCGCAGATAAGAAGAGCCTGACTCCTCCTCGTCTGGCGCTACTGAGGAAATGCTTCATTTTCCCAAACGCTGATTTGGGGCCTCCGGGCCATGAAAATATCATGCGCTTTCTGAAAAGCCGTCTCGGCTTTTATGTTTGTGTGTGACGCTGTAAAATGTAATTCCTCGGCAGTTGTGGAGACATTTTTTTTATTTCATAAATATGCAATGAAATGATTAACTCTCAGGGAAGGGTGATGACATCATGTATTCTAACCGTCCTCGCCGGATTTCACTTTAAAACCTCAATAAATTCCAAATTAATTTTTGTAAAGGCAGGAACCGTTCATTTTTTTGTTTGTTTGTTTGTTAATAAAGTTGCATTTTGTAATCAAGTGTCATAAATTTAATTCAGCTATATACATTTTAAAATGAGTTAGAAAGATTACAAAAATGTACATGGTTTGTACGAGTGCTTGAAATCATTCATTCAGTTCAGGCAGTTATATTCTTTGTGTTGAAGGATTTTATATTTTATTTATTTGACTATACGGGATTTTTTACAATCAAATACAAATTACATTTAACTACAAAAGATATTCACTGGCTGAGCTGTGGGGCGAGGTCATTGTAGCCTAGACAAGAATGATGTTTACAGAAAAACAACAAGAACAGGACAAGGGCTGACGCGGGAAAAGGCTGATAAGTTTTGTTAGTGTGAGTCCTTTAGACATGCCGGCGCCTTTCGGCGAGGAGATGGCGACTAGGTGGAGGCCACGTGAGAAGTCTGCCACGGGCGGAGTCTATCCCTCGGGAGTTCCTGGCCCGCCCATGGGGGGTGGCCGATGCCCCGACATGTGAAAAGACGGAAGGAGAGACGAGAGCAGAGATGGGAGAGCAGATCGGAGATCATAAGAGGGAGGCTCGACGAAGACTAATTAGACTAATTCGACAATAATTCGGCTAAATTCGATGGAATTCACTTAGTTAAATACTTTAAAAAAATAAATCTGCCCCCGTGTGAAAATGCCAGCTATTTTTGTTCATTTTCCCATTAAGAAACAAGCATGCATTGTTAGGAGAATAAAGTTTGTGTTTGGTTAATGGAGTCAGATAACTAATTTGAACAATTTGGTAAATACTACATTTAAAATATAGTTTTTTCCCTAAAAGTGTACACATGTAAATAAAACCTAAATTATAACAGAAGGCCTGAAAGGGAGTGGGACGATGAAAGAAATCCTTGAACATCCATCCATCCATTATCTTCACCACTTATCCTCAGTAGGGCCGCGGGGGTGCTGGAGCCCATCCCAGCTGTCTTTGGGCAGTGGGCAGGGGACACCCTGAACTGGTTGCCAGCCAGTCGCAGGGGACACAGGGACAGACAACTCACTTGCTCATTCACACCTAGAGACAATTTGGACCGGCCAATTACCCTGACATGAATGTTTTTTTGTAATGTGCAAGGAAACTGGAGTGCCCGGAGGAAAACCACGCAGGAAGAGGGAGAACATGCAAACTCCACACAGGGAGGCTGTGGTAGCTGGACTTGAACACTGAACCTCAGCACCGTGGGGCTGCGCACTAACCACCCAGCAGCCGTGCCGCTATCCTTGAACATGCTTGAATTTGAATGTTGTGTTTTTGGGTTAAGTGCTTGTAAAAGCTTGAAATTGTTTCCATGTGTCTCAACAAGTCTGCTTAATAGCATTTCTTCTTGCCCTGGTGATTAACGGCAGCTGGCATTAGTTTTTACGGCATTGTCCTTTGAAGCGCCATCGCCCCCTACAGATTGAGCCCAATCGGACAGGTGCGTGCTACAACTAAACAGGGCACTATGAAATGTGTATCAGTGCCAGGATTACATATCAATTGAAGACATTTATAATGGGCCATGCAAAAAAAAATCAATGTAGCGTCTTAGAGTAGTTAATTGTAATGGGAAGAACTTGCCACTGAAAATGTAAGCTACATATTACTGTCATTTTACCAAAACCTATATGGGGAAAGATGTCTCAAAAACAAATATATTTGCGATTTATTCAAGATCTAAAAATCTTATGTCTTACAAAAAGCACACGCTAGATTAAAAATACTTCAATTGCAGATATGTTTGTGGCTCTGCAAAATACATAATTCAGACCGGAATTCTTTACCTGGTTGGTTGGTTGGATCCCTTTACCATTAGGGTCGAAGAAGCACCATCTCCTGTGGTTTTTCTTTTGGGCAAGTACAGGAGAAAATTGGAAAATTAGAAACATTGGAAAGTTGGAAAGAGTCCTTTAAAAAAAGCTTGAATTTGGCCATAAAAATGTGTAGGAACCCTGCATATGTACAGTATGTCACAAAAGTGAGTACACACTTCACATTTCTGCAGAGCTTTCATTATAGTGTTTAGTAGAACAACACTTAAGAAAACATCGCTTTGACACAATGAAAGGTAGCACGTGTAAAGCTTTTATAGCAGTGTGAAATGATTTTAACCTTCAAAAAACTTTGCAACAAAAGTGAGTGCACCCTACAGTGAAATGTACTGACCTGTATGGTCTAAGTACTTCCAGGCTGACACTTCCACCTCTTAAATCTCCGCAGCAATGATGACAGCACTACTGCCCCTATCTTTCTTAGCATCTGGATATGACACTGTGCCATTCACTCAGCTTCTTTGGACATTAAACACAAGCCCTGTTGTGAACGTTCTTGAAGAGTATGGTCTGACCCCGCACCTTTTCAATCTCTGCTGCAATTCTGACAGCACTCCTGCCCCTGTTTTTCTTAGATAGCATTTGGATGTGACGCTGTGCGCGTTCACTCAGCTTTTTAAAACACTAGAAGAGGAACTTGGCCACTGTACTGCAGCTCAACTTCAGGGTGTTGGCAATCATCTTGTAGACCTCGGCCTCCTTTTGTAGTGACACAATTCATTTCTTGAATGTCCCCAGAGAGGTGTTTGCCATGGTGTGCCATATTGGGAGTTTCAGTGACCTGTAAGACAGAGTGTACTTCAAACTGAACACACCTGCACCCTATTCATACCCAGGGTTGGGTAGGGTTACTTTAACTTGATTACTTTCAATGAATAAAATTACTAAATTTTGTGCAGGCTTGGGGAGTAACAGAATACATGGAACGGCAAAAATGATGTCGGCAAGCTGTTTGGATTTATTTTCATTTGGTTTCTGTCGCATTTTATGTTAGTTTTGCCGGAGATCAAAGAGTTCAAAGCCTTGAGAGAAAGTTTACCACGTGTTGTGAGTCATAATTTTATTCATATTTAGTTTATTTTGTCTTTTGTTAGCATATTTGGTATTGGAGTAATCCAAAAGTAATTGAAAGTAATCAAGTTAAAGTAACCCTACCCAACCCTGTTCATACCTGAGACTTAGTGAGAGTAACTAGTCACATTGTGTAGTGTCTTTGGGGTGTATTCACTTATGTTCAGGGGTTTAATTATTGATGGCTGAGTTTTTTAAGGGGGAAAATACATTTACTCTGCTATATAAGCTTACACACTTATTTTCTTTGTGTCAAAGCGATGTTTCTTCAGTGTTGATCTACAAAAGATTATAGTGAAATCTCTGCAGAAATGTAAGGGGTGTACTCTTTTATGTGATATATTGTAATACCCTTTGAAATACCTCTGAGCTCCTCTGAAATTCGAAATTAATGGCTGGGAATTCCTTGGGGAAAATCCTTTCCCGAGGCCATTTGGTGCCATCCCTATTAGTGTAGATGGCGTCCCTTTCCTCACATGGTTAGTCTGTGCCTTGATTAATTGTATTCATTTTATAAATTGTGTTTGTATCATTATTTATTTTGTGTTTATTCGTGCGTGTCTGTGTGTTTCGTGTTTCAGGTTGTTGGGTGGGGAAAAGGGGGGGGAAATTAATTTTTTTATTGTACAGTACACTAAATGTTTTTTTAGCACTTTGAGTGGCAATTCATTGGCTGAAAAGTGTTTTTTAAATACATTTTTAATTGATTTGATAATAAAAATGTTCCTTTCACATTATAATTTCTAATACATTTATTGGAAAAATGTGTATCATAAATACATTCATGTGTGGAATTGTTAAACAAAAAAAATATGTTTCTCAAAAATCTGCCCATTCCTACGAAAGAAATATTCCATAGTATTATTGTTACTGGTAACTGTTATTTACATTGATTTTGGTAAAGTAACAATGTATTGTATTAAGTTGCTCCTTGTGGTAAAAAAACCCCTTCCATTCATTAAAAAAATCAAATTGGATAATAATAACAAATTCATGAACTATCAAAAAAGGGATTTTTTTTTAATACTCATAGATAGATAGATAGATAGATAGATAGATAGATAGATACTTTATTCATCCCTGTAGGGAAATTCACACTTCCAGCAGTATCCTTGTGTTGAAAATAAAACAATAATAAAGTAAAATGAATATAATACATAAATACCCAATGTAACTACGTAGAATACACACTGTAATAAAAATAGGGTAATACGCAATGTGGGGGTGTCGTTTAATGTGGGCTTTTACTCCCCCGGGTGGAGTTGAAGAGCCTCATGGCATGAGGAAGAAATGATCTCCTCAGTCTGTCCGTGGAACAAGACTGTGACAGCAGTCTGTTGCTGAAGCTGCTCTTCCGTTTGGAGATGATGCTGTGTAGTGGAAAATCTGTATTTATTTACTACAAAATAAGGCCCAACTAGGGTGACTCTGACATAATTTTCCGTCATCTTGCTTGTACGGGTCCCCAAAAACCTCATGAAAGGCCGGGCAAAAAAGAAAATCCTCCGTATTTAGTACTCTTCCTTGCACTTCTTAGCACTCGTTTTTGGTTGCTTGACACAATACAGCGACATCTCTAGGTCAAATGATACACACTGTCCCTTTAAGTTTGAAACTATAACCTAAAACACAGGTGTCAAAGTGGCGGCCCGCGGGCCAGATCAGGCCCACTAAAGGATTGAATCCGGCCCGTGAGACAACACTCAGAGAAGCACAAGATAAAAACAAGCTGCAGGTTGAAATATGTCAACTTGATGTTGCTAAAGAATGGTGCTTCTCACAAAGACACTGCACTTGTATTTATTTTTCTCTCTCTCTCTCTCTCTCTCTCTCTCTCTCTCTCTCTCTCTCTCTCTCTCTCTCTCTCTCTCTCTCTCTCTCTCTCTCTCTCTCTCTCTTCCACTCCTTTTCTCCCACTCTCTGTCTCTTTCACTCTGTGTCTCTCTTTTTCTCTTCCTTTGTTGCTCTTTGTCTCTTTCTCTCTCTGTCTTTTTAACTTATTTTGCTCTAATTTCCTTTTTTTCCTTTTCTCTCTTTTCTCTTTCTCTCTTCCTAACCTTTGCGCTTTCTTTTCTCTTTTCTCTCCTGTCTTTCTATTTCTCTTTAGATTTCTTTCTTCCTCTCCCTTTCTTTCCCCCTCTCTCATGACTTTTTATCTTTTTATCTCTTTTGTTTCTCAGGCTCTCCCCCTCTCTCTCTTTCTTTATCCCCCCTCTTTCTCTTATTTCTTTATCTCTCTTTTTCTTTCTCTTTAATCTACTGGTCCGGCCCCCAACAGAATGTTTGTTCTATCGTGTGGCCCCCGAGTTAAAATGAGTTTGACACCCCTGACCTAAAAGCACAAGACTCTGTCATGATAAACATCAGAAATACGAAAATAATAAAAACAAGGGAAAGATGAGTTTAAATTGGAAAAAGAATATATATATATATATATATATATATATATATATATATATATATATATATATATATATATATATATATATATGGCTTTTATACTCCTTTTTCCCAGCTGAATTATTTGCTATATATGATTACTACAACAGCTCCACGTAAATGTTTTTTGGTGAAGAGGGAACAGAAAGCACGACAAAGGGTAAAAATTCTTTGTCTTCACTTTAGTTCCGTGGACTGTTTTCTTTTGCCAGAAAAGTACTGACAATGTGAATAATTAGCGTAATGAATGTGGAGCGTTTTTTGGCTCTCATTGGAGTACATTTTTCTATTTCTGTCCTCCGTCTTTGCAATGCTTCACTTGAAGGTAAAAGAGAGGTAATTTACTACCAAAACAGTGGGAGTGATTGAGCGTAGCGCGGAGGGGATGCTCCAAGTCAGGGTCAACGATAGTTCAATCTGCCGGCTTTCCATTTGCTTGCTAAGCATCGTGTAGAACACGGTCGGATATGTATTTCAGATATCATAATGATAATATTTGTAAAATACTGTTAAGTCTAAAGAGCATTTTTAAAGATACATTTGGATATAATGCAAGATTCTCACGATTTACCTGATTTATGGAGATATTCTTGACTTACAGATATTCAGAACAGCACGTGATCCTTTTGAAGAGTGGAGGTTGTGGTACTGTTATCCAGGGGTGTCAAATTCATTTGGGGGCCACATAGTTAAAAAAAAAACTCTCAGGGACCAGTTTAGTAAATAAAAGAGAAAAGAAAAGAAAAGAAAGAGGGAATGATGGAGCAAACCAGAGAGAAAGAGTGAAAGGCAGCGAGAAACACAGAAATAGAGAGGACAAAGAGAGAGTGAGAGAAAGAGAGAGAGAAAGAGGGAGAAAAGAAAGAGAGAAAGATGGAGAGAAAGAAAGTGAAAGGGAGTGAGAATGTCAGAACTAGAGAGAGAGGGGGAGCGAGAGAGAGAGAAGGGGAGAGTGAAAGAGAGTGCAAGAGAGAGAGAAGAGTAATAGAGAGGAAGAGAGAGAGAGTAAAAAGGAGAGAAAAAGACAAAAAAAGAGAGGCAAGAATTAAGAGAGATTGAAAGAAATGGAGAACGAAACAGGGATAAAAAAGAGAAGGTAAGAGAGAAAAGTATAAAATAAAAAAGAAGAGAACGAGATGAAAAAGATAGAAGAGAAAAACACAGAGAGGGATAAAATAGAAGGATAAAAAAAGGAGAGAAAAAGAGAGAAAACATAGAGAAGAACCAGAGAGGGGCAGAGAAGGAAATAGAAGAATTAGAGAGCAAAAGAAAGTGTAAAAGAGAAGAAAAAGAGAAAGACAGACAAAGGGAAGAGGAAGAGAGTGAGTGAGAAAAATAGACACAGTTGCAGTTGCTTTGTGAGTGGCACGTTGCTTTAGCGACATCCAGTGGACATGTTTCAAACTGCGAGTCATTTTTCCTTCAGCGTTGTTTTGCAGGCCGGATTAATACCTTTGTGACCTGATCTGGCCCCCAGGCCGCATGTTTAACACCACTGCTGTAATCCCTCTCTACTTTGCGTTTTGGACTTTGCGTTCCCCATGCATGACGGGCTGAAAAATATTCTGCGATACGTCAGCCTCGACTGCATACAGCTACGGCAGAAGGCACTTTTGTCAGGAGGTGTGCAATTCTGGCTCGCTTAAATGAAATGCATGGGTTTGGCTGTAATACATTATCCCTGGTCGACTGTTCCTAAAAGCAGGGGCTCGCAAATGGTTTAGGTTATAGTACCATGCAACTGTCGCCATTGCTTAAAATGAAACACAGGATACAGTCTTGACCGCGATTCATTATCCCTAGTTGACTATTGCAAAGAGCGGGGGCCGAAAAGGCAAGTTTTTGCCATGAGTAACTGTTCGTCCTTTCTGCCTAAAATGAACAGCATCCGTACGGCTGCGATCTATTATCCCCGGCTGACTATTGCTGCCACCGGGGGTAAGCAGAGCACAGGTTAGAAATTGAGGGGGGCTACATTGCAGATTTCTCAAATCGCAAGGTTTTTTTAAAAGAACAGAAGTCTGGTCGAAGACAGACATATGAACTCTACAGTCAATCTTCCAATCCTGATCACAAAATGTAGATTCTTCTTCTGCACTTTCTTCAATTTTAGAGTTAATCTTGAACGGTTGTGTTTTGCTTAAAGTCAAGATTGTGAACTTAATACTACACTCAGCACTTTGACATGGTTGGTTAAGTCAACTTTCTGGCACTTATTTAATGGAAGATACAATCCTTGGATTAAATATTAACAGCAATCAGAGAGTTTTTTTGTCGGTAAAAGAGGACCAAAAAAAAAGAGGCCAGATGTAACTTTTTGCTGAAGTCATCTTTTATTGCCACGTAAGAAAATCTTAAATAGAACAATAATCATATATTGTTAGATGGCAACTCAACGACAAAAAGATCCCCGAATATCCCCGGTGAAGGATCCCCCCGTAAAGAGAAAAACCAAAGAAAGTTCATCTCAGCAACACTATGGTAATATATTTTGGGACAAAACATTTGCTATGGTTTCTTTTTTTTTTAATTTTCTAACAAGAGTCAAGTAGTACCAAAATACATCTTTCTCATAATTTCATTTCACAGAATTCCAAAGTCAGTATAAGGTTTCAAGGACGACGGGGGGGCATCACGGTGCATATTAGAAGCTACTGTGCAAACAATAGTGGGAAGATGGATTCCTACCATCGGAAATATGCTTCACGAGCCACGTGTAGGTGTCATATATACCACAAACTGGTCTGGACATGAAAAGTAGAAAATTCGTATATATCTGCATGTAGTACGCGGTGAATACAGCAAAAGAGCCAAACGGTTTGTTCTTTCAAGAAGATTAGCTTGCCAGTGGAATATCATCGTCCCACAAATAGCTTATTGATTCCGTGTTATGGGAAATCCCTTGGCTCTGGACATTGAAGGGGTCAATAACTGCGGGTATTTTTTTGTCATTAGCCAGAATAATTCATTGCTTATGCTAACAGAAGTTATACATAGCCATTGTGTTCATTTGACAATACAACCAAAGAGAGCGCAAACACAAAAACAAATCAAACACAGCTTCTTTTTTTTTTTTAAGCCAAAAGTGAAAACAAATGTGCTCACTGTACAAACGGAGGCAATACAAGCTTGTAAACAATGCTGACAAGACCCCTCTGATGTCGAAGGTTTTTTTAGATTATTCAACAGAATGCCGTTTAAAAAAACTCAACCTGCTAACTAAAGTTGTTTGAGCCCTTGAAAGTCATCACCAGACACATATTTTTTCGCATCATAATTGTTTTTATTAAATGACAAACGAATATGGGTAACAAATGAAATTAATATGTACAAAACAAACATTAAATTACAAAGGAGCATAGAGTCCCGGAAAGCATGTCGATGTTCATATGATTCACATTGTACTTGAGCTTATGATTTCTTATGTGCTGTTGATGTCAAATTCCCCAACTATGCACGCGTCTCCGTACGTCCAGCAGTATCAATTATTTAACGTTTCCTCCCATCGAGTATTGACATTGTATACCTCGACAGTCTTGGGTTGCCGATGTGGAGTTGCAAGCTTCTTGCTAGTTTTTTTAAGGTCTTGGTGATTAAGGATCACAATGAGAGCTCCTAATCCCCCGCGGCCTCAAGTCCCTTTTCCGCTCGACTTATTGAATATCCCTAGCGGATGGCTGGCAGTGCTTTTTTTCTGTTCTTGCTGCATGCACACAACAATGACGCTCAATTACAGCGTGACATGTCTAATGGGAATCTTGTTTTCTGCATTTTAATAGAACTCGTCAGGCAAGGAGAAAATTGGACCACAAGACCAGTTTTTATTCTCGGAATTAAGCAAGCATATGACATGGCCCACTCCTTAAGCGCAGCTTATAGTCTGGCAACAGTATATGTTCTATTATATTATATTTTCTGTGTGGTTTACAAGGTTTTTGCCTCTCAGCGTTCCATTTATTGTCAGCCTTTAACTTCCCGTTTGTGCTGTTTTGCTTCTGCACGAGCTTTGCTATTGATTTCACACAACTCCCAGTGCTCAGCCTCAGCGAAGGACTTGCTCTATGTTTATTCGGTCCAAACATCACCCGCTAAATCAACAATCAGAGCTATTGTGGTCAAAATGAGGGTATTTATCAGGGTTCGATGGCGACTCACTAGAATTGTGATGGGAATATAAATAGATTAGTATGGTAATAACGTGTAGAATGTCCCTCGTGCTTGCTGCCTTAAGCTAAGCTTTGCCGCAACATATAATTTGAAAAAGTCATTTTCTTAGAGAGTCTAAAACACATTTTTTATATACCGTCCTAGACCCATTATGACCACTCGCCTGAAATAATTCTAACAAATAATAAGCTGCATGAAATCATCAAAAATAGCAATGAATCTTTAATTATTTCCCTTGAACAGGGGTAAGGTAGTGTTTGTAGCTGCCAAAATGATAGACGGGGTGATTTATAAGATGGAGAAGGCACAGATAAAACAGGAAAAGAGACCATTTTGATTGTGTCCAAAATCCAATCGGAATCACAACTGAAGGTTTTCCTATCGGAATTTGAGATACACAAGAGGACTTCATCATTTATGTGGAATGCTCTGTCCCCTGAGATTCGATCTGCGACCTCAGTGGAACCGTTTACATTTAGGCTTAAAACACACTTCTATTCTCTATCTTATGAATGAGCTATATTTCCTGTTTACAATATCTGTACATTATCTGTTATTGCAACATCCGTTCCAGCCTGGTCATCCTAGAAGGGGAATTAAGGTTTCTTCATGTAGGTTTTAGATCAGATCATCTGTAATAATAGTCTGTGGTTTGCAATAATCCGTGGTCTGTGCAGCCCTTTGAGACTCCTTGCGATTAAGGGTATCACAATTAAACATGACTTTACATGTAAAAAGTGTGAGTTTTTCGTTTGACCTAATTTATTAGGTTATCTCAATTAATTTCCTCTGAATAAATTAGACGTAACAAAGTATTAGAAAGAACGTACAGGAAGCTTTTTTAGGAAACACCCTATAACTCTCACATTAAATACAAACATTAAGACGAACGAACCGTCTCTGATATAGCTCATTCGGAATGACAGCAATTGTTGATTAGGACAATCTTGGCGAGGATATTGCGTGGTAAACCGTTCAGGACTTTTTTTTTGTCAGACTGTCCTCCTGATTGTAGAATTTCTAACATGACTGCTTCTTGAACCCGTTCATCTGTGCCCATGACCTGATCCACCTAGCCGGTCAATGCAACCATTTCCAGCTGACCCCACCTCTTTTGCTTTTTGGATCGTGGGAAGAGCTTTATTCTTGCAGCAATCGCAGAAGGCAGTCTGTTTTAGGAGATGCTTAGCTGAGGTAAGACCAAAAGCATACAGAAATGAAAAATCTGAGATGCGAAAGACAAGAAAATAACTATGCCCTCTAATAATCAAAGGTGTGATATTTAGTGAGGCTCCAAACATGCTTCATTGAGCAAAAAATCTGCAGTTCTCAAAAGGAGTTACAATTATAACCATTCATGAACAATCATTATAATACCCTCCTTAATAACTCCTTCTCAGCGGAGCATTCAAGCAGCTCAAATATGCTCAATTTATATGAGTAAAAAAAGAGGGGAAGCGTTCTTGGAGGGATACTCAAATCATCTGACCTATTTTCTTCCAGGCCTACAATTTATTTTTGTGTTGGAGTCAAATAACCTAGATAGAACATCTACCCCACGAAAGCGGCCAAGGTGTTATTAAGTCCAATTTTATCCATGGTAAAAAACAAAAAAATCAAGAATAACCTAATTTCAATTAATACATAGTTAATCAATATTTAAATAAAGAAATACATAAAAAATAAATAACATGCATGAAAAGATGACAAATGACTACTTAAATACTGGTAGTAATCCTCAGGCTACAATCTTCTTAGCTTCGTATTCCTTGTAAAAAAAAAAACACAACTAATTTTCTCTGAGCGAATAAATCAAACTTACCTAAATGGATGAAATGAAAATAGTAAAACCAAAAAGAAGTTGCCAGTGATGGATGCAGATGGTGTTTGCCAAAGCTCTGATATAGTGAAATTACAATAATTGATCCAAAAATTAGTGACACAGCGTTGTACTGTTTATTTATCTCTTCTTTCAGCATCACACATTATGTTGTCCTAATTTATTTAAGGGCCTATTCGGACCATTTTTAATCCGCATTTGTGATCTGAATTGAGTCTAAAAAGAGTCTAATCTACCAAAAAACCCGTCATAAACAGCTGATTTTGTTCTCTTTACAAGAACATAAGCATGGATAAGGTTAGCAAAAAAAAAAAAGAAAGAAAGCAGGTAATGAATAATCAATGCCAATTAACTGACTGACTTTTTCTACATACACTCTTGTTGGCCTCTACCTTTCGCCCGCACTTGTACGAGAATATGTGCACTTGAGTGTCATGATGGAAGAAAGATGCTGCAGCAGCATCCGGATCCTGCCTCTCCACCTCGCCCCTGGGCCAGCTGTCAGCGTGTAGATGAGGGCTGAACAGCAACAATCCTACTCCTCAGCCCAGCGTGATCTGCGCTGGAGCTTTGTTTGAGAAGGGTGACCTTCAACTGCTACTTTTGTGAAGAGGCTTCCAAATGACCTTAATAGAAAAAGCTTATATGCCCGCAATCCAAAACTCGGAGCCCTATTCATATGTCGGTTGTGAAGCCATAAAGAGATCCCGGTGGTTTGAGAAATTGGAATGTAGTTTGATTCAACCATATCTGTTTAACATATGCTGCGAAACTTGTGACTTGGCAATCTTGCTGCTTTTGAACTCCTCATATTGTCCCTTACCATTCATTTTTTGATCATTAGGTTTTCATTTAATCCTTTAATACTCGCAAGATATGCTCCATTGTTATTGTTACCAACTTAACCACTAAGACCTGACAGAAATCAGCAGTCCTTTTAGTGACCTTAGTGATTGACTCTATACGTTACAGATTGACCGACGTTATGTCACAATCACATCACAAATGTGTAGAAATCCTTCTTAGCTTTTTTGCACAAAGAAACAGACGGCACCTTTTGGCCAACTCTGATATATTTGTCTCCATCCGGGATTACTTGTGTCACTTTTTCACATGCATTCTTTACATTTAGTCCACGTCTCCTGCCTCACACTGTAACTTCTGTCTTGCTGTTTGTCACAAAGTAGGGCTGCGTGGGCAGGAAGTGTTGACTGTGGCTGTGGGCTCTAGTACCATGGAGCTGGTTCGACTCCAGCGCCGTACACTGAGGCCTCTTGTGCCCGTAGTTCTTCCTCCGACCCACTGTTTCTGTCCCGTCCCAGCCCCTTATCCCCGTGCCCCCTGTATGCCCAGATGAGATGGTATTGGAACTGTACGCCAACGGGCGACTCATTGTTGCAAAGCTGGAGCCAACAGGGGTCTCTGCGACCCTGGAAATTCCAAGGGATGTTCCCCCTGGCATGGTACCCCCCATGTGGGCCAAAGATGTTGTCCCCAGTCCTAGCGGCTTGCTACTGTGGCTGTGAAGGTGAGTGAGAGCACTGTGAGAGCCGTGTGTGACGTGGCTGTGGTTGCTTTTAGGTTTTTGGCTGTTGTGCTTTAACAAGGTCACTCCAGGGCCACGTCGGTCTGTCGGGAGGGTAGAGACAGAGGTGATTCTGGGCATCTCATTGACATAAGTTGCAACTGGCTCTGGGCCCAGTGGCCCCAATGTGGTCATTGGAGTCATAGAAGTCATTGGGGTAAGGGTGGACATGGGTGTCATAGCAGTCATAGGTGTCATAGACGTCATAGGAGCCATGGAGGTCATCTGGTTCATGGAGTGGGAGGCCATGGCATTTGAGGCAATCGGGATGCTGGTCATCGACGACATGTTCGCCAATGAGGGTCGGGAGTTGCCCATGGGTTGGAGCGGAAGACCACCTTTTGTCGGTAGCTCCACCACCATCCTGCGCTTGTTGTACACATCACCGTTGAATTTGGCAGCTGTCAGAAGATAGAGACAAAACAATAAGAGAAACTAAGGAAACTTACTTTATCATACGACAATATTTGACAGGTTTATTTTTGCAGCATTTTTATAAAAAGATTCTTGTTGATCTGTGATGAGAAGAAAAAGTGGGAGATTCGTGAGCAAATCAGTCTACAGTGACGCACACTCAGATCGGAGCTAAGGATATCGACATTCCCGAAGACATCTATGAAAAGCAGTGATTTGTGCGAAAGAGAACAAACTCTTAGTTTATAGCAAGTGAAATTAATTTCCACCACAAGTCGTCTAGGGTCTTCATATATTGTTTCGCATTGAGAGGAGTCAAATGAGGTAGATCAGGCATCTGATCTGGATTCTTAATTGGAGCTTTCCCAGTTGGGTTGAGCTGTGCATGTCCCACAGGTACGAGGCCCCTGGGACAAGTTGGAGTCTTACTATCATCGAAACAAAACTCAGTTTAAAACGTAGTGTTGTGGAAACCAGGTAAGCATTCATTACGTTTTGCTTTATCTTCAAATAAAGTTCACTTTTTCTTAACGATACAAGAGAGGGCATTTTGGCTTTTAATTTCTGTCAGTAAATAACGCATGAGATTTAATTAGAGCAATCAGCAAAATGCGTGATGTGGTTAGGTGAGACGCATAAAGTTTGCTGCTGATCTAAATGCGATTACGTCCGTCTCAACATTATAAAGTTCTGTTTAAAGGTCTCGGATTGATGACCCACGTTTACACGTTCCCGTCAGTCATCGCCACTGAGCAAAGCTGTCTTATCGTTTTGAAATGTGTTCTGTCGTATCTGTGTTCACGGTCCACTCATTACTCTTATGCCCTTGTTGCCTGGGTACCCTTGGAGATAAAGTTAACACACACAGCGAGTTTTTGCTCCTGTTGCTGCTATAAATCTGCTTTATCACAGTGAGAGCGGAGAGAGAAGCGAGCGGCCCTGTGAAGCGACAGAGAGGTCGGCGGGTGAGAACCGGGAAATGCTGTAGGGGGCGGGGGTGCAGCGTCTCACCCGCTGAGACGATGCTCGAACGGCTGCCTGCGGAGGGATCGAACTTGCTCAGGCGACGGGTGAATCAATTGGGCGGCAGTCAGCGCATCGGTGCACACATCCAGGGGTGTACGTGACAGGAAACAGAAAATGTCGCTGTCGCGCACAGTGGGCTCTTTATGCCTCTATCCATGAAAGGCCAGCATCGTGCTGAGACTCTAACAATATGCATGAGGGAGTGGAACCCACGGCAGCCGTCAGTCGGTATGATAAATTAGAGGCAAGAAGTGATAAGCAGGCGCTCCATTCCTCGAATGATCATCCGCCAAACGTTAAAGTCGGCAATGTGGCATTATGCATTTGGAAAGGATACCTGGGGAGTCAGTTTTCCATGTTCAACTTTTAGAGTTTTTCATTCATGTTGTAACGACAGACATGCACACCCAGTTTCTTGTCGATCAGAAAAACATGGAATTTTATGTTGTTTTATGTGTTTAGACTTTAAAAACACTTCAGTTTTCAGAAGAGGGCAGATGTGCTCTCATCCGAGTATTCAAGGAGGTACTCTGCAGAGGGGATGAAACTGTTTTTGCTTGATGTATGTGTATATATTTAAAGGAGCGTCAAAGGGGTTCAAAATTTTAGACCCCGTCCTTTTTTTTAATTCACTGAGAAGCACTTCATTAGAAGGTAAACATTTTAATCATTCAGACTGATTTTCTTTATTTTTTCACTGTGAATGTTCAAGAAAAGGTTTTAATGAATACATTTAAAAAATCAAGTGCGTTCAAAAACGTTAGCCCTTATTTACCACTTAGTTTAGATCCTTGTCCGAGTTAATGATTGCTAAAGTTGATTAAAAAAGAAAGATAGCGGTTTTATTTACATCATCAAGTTTATATAATCTCAGAAGTCATCCATATGCTTTTGAAGATTGACATTACAAGTTTTACATTGCTGTATTTTTGTAATCATAGGGTGTCACCATTAAAAAACAACCATAAATAATAGTAACTGAGCATGACTTTGTGCAGACATATTTGTGTATTACCATGAAATGGCAGATGCCATTATATTTGGTCTTTTTTTGTCTTTCCGGATTGCTTCCCTCATTAAGTAATGTGTGTGTTAATTGTGATCCTATCAAGAAGCCTCCAAGCTCCTGCCATTTGAATATCAGACTTGGGCTGTGAAACCACTATGCTCGCCTTGTAGTCTAGTAATTAGCCCCACGGGAAGCATTAGTGGACATTATATCTGGAGACCAAAAAAAGAAAGTCTTGTCTTTGTGACAGTGTCTTAATCCTGCTTTCATTATCGAATATGCCAATGAGAGTTGTGGACTAAACAAATGGCTATTCTTTTTAATTACAGTCGCTTCGCACTATGGATTATCTTTGTGTCATTGGTATAAAGGGATGTTTTTCAAATCAGTGTGCTGGGAGACCTTGTCTAATGTGCCGCAGGAAATTTCCCAGTTTTATCTTAGCAAATAAGCATGCTATATTTCAATATCTTTCTACTAATGATCAACTGAGGAAAATTGCTATTCATCCAAAAGAGTAGGGGGCAAAGGATTAGTATTTTTCTTCTTTTCATATATTAATTTTCTGCTCATGACGTAGTGCAGGGAAATATATTTAATAACTCCTTTAGTTTGATCAAGCTGTTTAGAATTGCAAAACAAAAATATAATAAAACAAATCATGTATGTGGCACCTAATGTTGCTGATTTTAATTATGACAGTCTTATTTTACAAAAGAACATAGTAAATATACATATATATATATATATGTATATATATATATATATATATATATATATATATGTATATATATATATATATATATATATATATATATATATATATATATATATATATATATATATATATATATATATATATATATATATATATATATATATATATATATATAATCTTTTCCACTTGCATAGATTTCTTTCCTATGTTTGAGTATTTTTTTAAGGTTTAGAAAAATAACAAAAGGAAAGTTAAATTTGAAAAGCAGATTTGAAAATGAAGTAAAATACAAAATTACAGTAAATTCATTAACTGAAACAAATGAGCCATGTTGACCAAAAGTGATAAGATTCAGGCAACATGATAATTTAAGCTTTAAAAAATAAGTATGAAACTGGTACTGTGAATTAAATTTGAAATGTTTTCAACGGTGTTCCTTGGCTCAAAAAAGATTGAAAACCACTGGTATAGAGGGCTTGATTGGTTTTACGGGTACGAAAAGGCACAATTTGATAATTGCATGACACTCCAACAAGAACAACACTATTTTAGTTTATCCTGCGTGTGTTTTGACCTCAATTGATGCTGTTCACCATTAAATGAAGCTTTCTTATATAGATGCAAAGGAAGGAGGAAGTTAGATGGCTATTGATTGACACGAGGGCTGCTTATCAGCTGTACAATTGGCAAAGTGGCAGAAGCAATTACAGAAAAAAAGAAACTCGCTTCCCAGTCTTGTGGGGGAAGTGTTGATCTTAGACATTGATGTATTTCTCCAGGAGAGAGCGAGCATTGACAATACCACGGGTAAAGAGGAGTCATTCATTTTGCTCAAGATTAGCTCACACACTGACACTTTGTACCCCCTCCTCTTTCTCCCTGCCCGTTCCACCTAGCGTACAAAAATTCAGGTTGCCGACCGGAATGATCTTCCCAGTCACTCCGCAAGAGTCCTTTTGAACGGTCCTTGCCAAACAGAAACTCATAAAGCAATTGGGAGATTTTTAGACGGGCGTCATCCTGCCATAGCAAGAGTCGGAACCTGATACGAACCACTTTAAGGAAGCCAGGCTGGAGATTAGCGGCCCGATGAGTCTTCAAGCGGCGATACGGATCGTGATGGATTGAAGGGGGATCAGCAGTGGATTGGAGATGGTGGGTGTAGCGCAAAATGAGAGCCAGAGATACAAAAGCCGGGGAAAAAAGATTAGGTCGGAGAAGAATCATGGGGAGAGGGTGTGTGATACAAATGATAAAGACCATAAGGAGAGAGGAAGGGAAGGTGAGAGGAAATGAAAGTGACAAGGAGAGACGAACGATGCGGTGGGAGGGGCCACGGTTCAAAGGACAGTTTGACTGCTGCTATCCAGCAGGCGGATGTGAATGATGAAAATCCCGAATCTGTAATCTGTGTTCACTTATGGTTTAACGACCAATTCAGGATTTCATACTAATGGAGCGCTAATTGCAACGGAAAAAAAGAATCAATTTTCATCTCGGTAATTTGCGCTTCAATGGTGCGTTATCACCACCATATGTTGTCCTAAGCGCTTTAACAACCCGCATATCTTGGAATACAGACTTTTTTGTCTCGAGATTCCTTTGCTGTATTTTTCAAACATCCAAGTATTTGTGGATTGGTTATAATATAGAGGTAATAAAGAAGTTTGGATATTTGATTCAACAAAATGTACCATTCGGGAATAAATAAAGGAGTTTCTGTTTATTTTTTGTATATACAGTGCCTAGCGAAAGAATTGCCCTCCAAGAACTTTTTGTCATATTGCCACATTTCAGGCTAAAAAACGGGAAATATTTTCAAAGAAGCAACTAAATATAAGACACAGTTTGGAAATGGAACCAAATTATTTCAAAGTTTCATATTGTTTTTACAATGAAAAAACTTTCATTGTAAAAACAAGGCCTTGGAAAAAATTGCCCCCTAGGTCTCTGTGTTTAGAACACGAACTCCAGAAGTTCCCTGAAGACTTCTGAATGATCCAATGTGAACTTAAATGACTCAAAATGACAAACAGAGTGTCATTAAGTCTCAGTTTGAATGCACCTGCTCTGTGATGGGCCGAGAGGTCTGTGAAAGCAGACACAGGAGAACAGACAGCATTATGAAGACCAAACAACATACAGAAAAGGTCTGGGATATAGTTTTGGCAACGTTCAAAGAAGGAATGGGATACCAGAAGATTTTGCAACATTTATACATCTCCCGGAGCACTGTGTGAGCAATATTATAAAAATGCAGAGAGCATAAAGCCAAGGCAAACCTAACAAGACCTGGGTCAGGTACTCTTTTAACCCAAAGAGCCATATAAGCAAAAAATATATATTTTCTTATAATTGAGAGAACCAAAACATTTTTTTTAGACAATATTCAACAAAACCGCCAAACTCGCTCTTCCGACAAAAGATAAGTGTGTAGCACATTCCACTTCTCTGTGTGACATTTAAGGATTTGATCAAATATATCTATGGCAGAGCCTGTGTCCTATATTAAAAATATACCACCTAAGATTTGTCTCCCCCTCTCAGTTATGACTGTCATTTTGTCCTAAATATTCTTCGGCTTTGCATGAACCAGAATCAGGATGTAATTTCCCAACTTTGGAACGCCACAGAGAAGTGTTCTGCGGTTACATGTTATCGGCTTTGCATGTACCAGAATCAGGATGTAATTTCCCAACTTTGGAACGCCACAGAGAAATGTTCTGCTGTTACATGTAATCTCCGAGCCATATGTATGCTTGAAAAGAGCCATGTATAGCTCCCGAGTCATAGGTTCCTGCCCGCTGACCTAAGATTTCGCCCCAAACAAGAAAATCATTCAGAGAAGCAACCTAGAGACCCAGGATCACATTGGATGACTCTCAGGGATACACACCTGAGTTGGGACAATCTTTGCTTAAGACAACCAGTCGTTGTCTGTATACATCTCCCCTTTATGGAACAGTGGCAAGAAAATAGCCCTTTGTGAGAGAATACCTTGATAAGGCCCCTTTGGCGTTTGCAAGAAGCCACTTTGGAGACACAAATAACATAAGGAACAAGGTGCTTTGGTCTGATGAGACCAAAATTTGACTTTTTGGGGTGAACGCAAAGCATTACGTTCGGCGTAAGAGTAACTCTGCGCATCACCCTGAAAATGCAATCCCCATTGTTGAACATGGTGGTGATAGCATCATGGTCTGGGGTTGGGAAGATTGTCAGAGTGATTGGGAAGATGGATGGAGCCAAATACAAGTCGGTTCTGGCATAAAATCTGTTGGAGTCTGCAAGAAACCTGAGAATTGGTGCAGGTTTACCATCCAACAGGACTCTAAACATTAAGCAAAATCTAAAATGGAATAATTCAAAACTAACAATATAAAGGTGTTAAAATGGCCAAGCCAAAGTCCAGACCTCAATCCTGTAGGGCATTTGTGGAAATATCTTTAAAAAGCTGTCCTCAAACAGTCACAATCAAACCTTGAGGAACTTGAGCTGCTTTGGATGGAAGAATTGGCAAATATTTCTGTTTCAAACTTTGCAAAACTTATAGAGACATACTTAGAAAGACTTGTGGCTGTGATCACAGCAAAAGGAGGTTGAGTATTAACTCAAAGGGGGCCAATATTTTTGCAACACCTACTTTTCAATTTATTATTTGTTAGCACAATATAAAATGTTGAATAAATGTGGTTTCTTTTCATGATTGTGTCTCTCATGTTTATTCTTTACAAATATTTTAAGTTTTCAACAAAAAATTTGAAGCCTGAAATATGGTAATATGTCAAAAGGTTCTTTGGGGTGGGCGGGGCGATAATTTTGCAAGGCATTATATATGTTTATCATGGTAGATTTAAATTTTTATTGCTAAGTGAATCTTCGTACATCATGGCTTCTGTGCATTGTGGGTTGAAAAATATCAATTTAAATATTTCAAAGATTATATACAAAAATTGAAGCCTTTCAGCCATTGTACTGGATGCACGTTTGCTGAAGCGTGGCATTTAAATCCAGTTCACTGTGTGCCACTGATCAAATATCGTTGCTTGACTATTTAATATTGCAATGTGATGACTTGGAGCAGGGGTCGGGAAAGTATGGCTCGGGAGTTAGGTGAGGTTCCTTTCCTGAGCACATCTGCCTTGGAGATAAGATTCACTTTTAATCATTGAATGCAACAACGTGTTTCAACCTCTAGCTGCAGAAGCGCTGTTGCGCTTTTCTACCTTTAAAGCCGGTAAGAAGAAATGCCATCTGTTTTTTTTCCCGCGTCTCTTAGCCGATGAGATGCAGGAGAACATGCGAGTGGAACGTCAGCCTTCTACCATTTTATGGATCATTTTTCAAGCTTAAATTTGCGCAGAATTAGAAAAAATGAGGACTTTTAAGACAAATGTTTGTAGTTTAAAAGATGTCAAAGATTTGCATCTGTAAACCAGAATGGAGGGTGAATAATGACCTCTCGATTCTCAAGGTTTGAACAGTGACTATGTCACAAATCTGATGCTACATAATTATCCTTGTTGTTTAACATATTTTGGGACATTTTTACAAAAGAACTCTGCTCGCACCTTGTTTTGAAACCATTATCAACATAAAAATGACGGTCAAAATGAATCTCAACGATCTCAGAGACAAATTTGAGGGGGATTTTTGTTAATATAGGACACAGTTTCTGTCATTTTTACTATTTCATATATTCCATAAATCATTGAAAGCCACATAGTGAAATAATATGCACTGCAGAATGAGTTTTTGTCTGGAGATCAAGTTTAGTAGATTTGTTTGATTTTGAATTAAAATATATGGTGTGGCTCTCGCTGAAAATACAAATATTTTGCTTTCGTGCCTCTTTGAGTCAAAAGGTTTCTGATCCCTGACTTGGACGGTCTCTATTACAGCTATGACCAAGCAATATTAAAACAGCATCCGGCTGGCAACCTGACCCCACCCACACTAAAAAAACACGCATGCCGACACATGAAAACTGTTATCAAAGCTGTTATCAAACAAATACATCTGACGCCCCTTTCATTTATTAACTATAACATATGTGGTTGCTTTCATAACAGCTCTGGCTCAATAGTGCTTCTGTTTATTATCTTGTGTTGATCCCTCATGTATTCTGGCACGGTTGGGTTGCTGATGATCAAATATAGCGGGAGCAGGAGGAAATAAATACTGCAGCACAAAGAAGCTACTCCTTCCTGGAAGGTTGATTTGTGGGCAACAACAGATTATGGTCAGGCAGAATCGACAAGAAAACATAAAAGCTTGTATTTGTCTCGCAGGACTGGATTTTCTTCTCCGAACCTTTTTTTCAGTCAGTGTAAAACTCAGATAACAAATAAAATGTACTTGTGTCTGAGAGGTATGGGAATTGGTAAAGTTAAATACCGTTATCTTTGTTAAAATAATCGAGTCCTTGAAAACATCACAGTACATAGAGTAAGCATTGGGAGTCATGGAAAGTTAAAAACTGCGTCATTTCTACCTGTCAACGTTTTACTACAAGCAATCGACTGATTCTAATGATCTGGGCTGTAATCAGACTTCAGCAGAGCTTGCTAATGAGGTGCGTATGAATCAGGTCTAAGAACGTAAACATCTCAAACTCGAACGATTCTGCCACTTGAGATTATGATAGCCTGCCCTGAAACCGTACAATGTATTTCTAGTTGTGTCCGTTGGGAGACAAAATCTTGCTTATCTTAATTGAACACTTGCCACCAAAACTGTTCTGTTTTTCTATACTTAGTATTAATATTGTGAGACAGCAAAAAAATGTAGTGTCAAGATGAATTTAGAGCAAAGATGTGATTTCAAAGTCTTATGTTTTCACATTTATATCCAGGTCGTCCTCTTCTGTACAAGGACGTTCTGGCTTGCAATCTTTCACTCTGCTTTCATCCCTACTTTACTTATTTCTCACTGAGTCTTTTCAAGGTTATTTCTGGAGAACAGTATATTACAGTTGTGAACAAGAATTTATGAGTAAATATCCTGGTTGTAGAAAGGGATGAGAGTCCTGGTGTTGGGAAATAAACAGTGTGGGTGTTTGTGTGTGTACAGCAAGTCACAAAAGTGAGTACACCCCTCACATTTCTGCAGGGATTGCATTATAATCTATAGAAATATCGCTTTGTCACCATAAAAAGAAGTCTACCGACAAAGGTCATGGCTCACTGGAAAGATATCGACGGGTCTGATGAAAGATTCATTTCTTTAGCTAAGATGGTGTGAAGCATGTGTGGTGGCAACCAGGTGAGGAGTACAAACATGTTTGTGTCGTGCCTAAAGTCAAGCATGGTGTTAGGAATGTCATGGTTTGGGGCTGTATCCGTGCAACTGGAATTGGGGAGTATCATTTCATTAAGGGAAACACAAACTTAAGGATGTACTTTGAAAAACTGGAGCAGAGAAGGATCCCCTCCCTCAAGAAAATAGGTCTCAGGTCAATGTTCCCGCCTGACAAGGACCCCGAATACACATCGAAGATGACCAAGGCTTTTCTAAAGGGGCTGAGGGTAAAGGGGATGGATTGGCCAAGCATGCCTCCGGATTTAAACCCAATAGAACATGTATGAGGCATCCTCAAGCAAAAGGGAGAGAATATCCCCCCCTCAGTCATGTTGGCATGGATGAGTGGATGAGCGTTCCAGTGGCAATTTGTGAGGCTCTTGATGATATCCATGGCCAGGAGGATTAAGGTAGTTCTGCAAAATCATATTGGCCACACAAAATATTAAACTTTAGGGTGTACTCTTTTTTTGTAACCCACACAAAATATTGAACTTCAGGAACTTTTCCTCTATGGTGTACTCACTTTTGTTACCAAGGGTTTAGCTACTAATGAGTTATTTGAGGTGAAAAATAATTTTACACTGCTATATAAGCTTTACACAGACTACCTTTCATTGTGTCAAAGCGATGTTTCTTCAGTGTTGTTTGATCAAGCATAATAATGAAATATCTGAAGAAATGTGAGAGGAGTACTCACTTTTGTGACACAAAACATGGGAATATAGGAATAAGGCACGACAGAGCAATAGATAGATGTGTGTTTTTTCATTTCTCTCGCTGCCCCTCACACTGTTTGAGTTTCGAAAACTAGTCTGGCTTTTTACAAACCAAAACGGACACTAACAGGGTTGCTTAGCGGTAGCTTGCAGCAGGGTCACTTGGATAAATACACTGTAATATGATACTATTATAACCGTTTATCGCTGTCAACGGGGACAAGAACCCCCCTCAATATGCAAAAATCTGCAAAGTTGACCCACCCCCATTTGTAAGACAGAGGCTAAACAAGTTCCTCACTTTAGAGTTGTGATTAGAATAAAAATGGACAGAAATGTGGTCAAGCGAGGTGAGCTGATAGCAGCGAAGAGCAGAGGGAGCAAAACACCAGTCGTAGGAAGGTGAAGAAAATTCGAGAAGAAGAGACAAGCGGTAAGAGGAAGATTTGAATTTTAAACAGGATCAAGATCTGTCTGACAGCATATCAAGACTATAAATGAGCTTGGGAATAGATTTATGGAAGGTTGCAAGCAAAAGACCATTAGGTCATCCTGCTCATAGAAAGAATGGGAAAACATATTGGAACATTTCTTTACTTATTGTTAGCCCGATTCTCTATTTTTTTCTCCAGCAAGAATTAATATAAACTATCATATATTCTTATCTATAAACAAGCTTTCAAAAAAGACAAATTATTTTGTGTCACAATGGCAAATAAGCTGAAAATTTGAACTGAAACAAGTGAATTTTGGTGCCCCGTGTGCGGTTGGCATATGTTTTAAGGCGCTTGATAAACTGCCATCTTTTATGTTAATGGAATGTCAACTTTAGTACCACAGTCGTTAACATCTGCCAAATGTGTTCACGTTTTTTGTCGCGCACCCTCACCCTTGACCGACGGCTCCGGAAGTCTATTAGAATTTCCAGCAAAAAAATAAGATAACGTTAGAGGTTTCAATTTCAAAGAGAACATCTGCGATCTGCTGTAAAAGGGATTGCCAACAGTTTGACAGTGATGCCTCGTTTTTTTTCCCCTAGCAAACAACAGCTTGCTGTGCCGTAACACTACGGCGATGATGTTGCTTGATTCAACTGTGACAAAACAAACATTTCTAATAATTAAAGAGGGAGAAAAAAGGTGTTACAAGGATTGGCACTCACCCACAGCCTTCAGGGAGGCGTATTTGTTGAAGTCCTTGTTTTGTTGCTGGTAGTGCAGTTGCTGTTGCTGGAGCTGTTGTTGTTGTTGCTGTTGTTGTTGCTGTTGTTGTTGCTGCTGTTGTTGTTGTTGTAGCTGCTGCTGCTGCTGTTGCTGCTGCTGTTGTTGCTGCTGCTGCTCATATGAATGCGCCAACTGGCCCATGGCGGGATACGGGTGCTGTGGGCCCATGTTTGAAGCGGGCCCCACGTTGTTGTTGATCTGAGCACCTTCTGTGGACAAAGATAGGCTTATTTAGCAGCTAGCTTTTCGCTAAGTGAGTGTGTCTTTGATGGCATTTCAGGCATCGTGTTTGACTGGTTAGCATGTCTGGTGTAACATGGTTGTGGTATGATTTTGGTTCCTAGTAAGTGAGTAACACAAGTAACGCATTCAGCGGTAGCTCCTTACATACCGAAAATGAATCAATAATGGAACTAATCTGCCAATAAGGGTGTTAATACAAAGAGGAATTATCATTCGTTCGTTTAGCAACGGCAGCCCAATGTTTCTCCACAAGTGAGTTCAATCTTTTAAATAGTTATTTTTCTGTTATTGTTGTTTTGATCATATTTATTTTCCTGTCTCAATAGTATTCCTGTGTTCAGGAAACTATTTGACTTCAGTCAGTTGAATCCATTACCTATTTAGGGGGAAATTTGGTCAATTTATAATTCCATTCATTCAAATGCCATATATTTTGGTTTACTTATTTATTTGTTTATGTATTTAGTATTCTTCTTCTTTTTTTTTTTTTTTTCATTTGTGAACCAGATTCTGGCCAAGAAAAGCCATTTTACTTTTATTTTTGAAGGAACAGAGTGTAATACTTCTTAGTGGGGAAAAAAACTCATTCAGTAAAAAAAACAACAACATTGATTTGAATATTAAGCTCTAATACCTAAACTATCATACCAATGTTACATTTATAAAGGTCAATAAATTTATATTTATTTTACATAGTGCAATCCGTGCCTAAGGTTGCCGCCATGTTTGTCTGGCAACTTGCTGCTACGCTGTGCACTGTGGCACTGGTTTTCATTGGCATTTGACAGTACATTGCCATCTAGTGGTCAAATATTACACATTGTGGCTTCAAATATACATTTTACTACTTATTTTAAAAAGATGTTCCAGGAGCTCAGTACTACTTAAACAAGACTTACTTTAGTCTTTACCCTTAAAAGAGTAACAATGTAAATACCTTTTTGAGTCTTTGCCCCCTCTATAAAATCGCTTCTTTAGTATTAACGGCAAGAAATAGGTGCCTATTGGAAATGAATATTTTCCGTTGTGATTCCACTACATTGTTAAATACTTAAAGAGCGCTCCTAATTGATCAGTCTTCCTCCACACTCCAGTTATGCAACGCCAAAATCCCGAGCCTCGACGAGCGGTTGCCAAAAAACAAGTTGGTAGCATAACACACTTTGCAAATATGAAGTGCACTAAGCTGTTATTGTAGTGAGGCACGGATGTTGTAAAGAACAGCCAAATGTCACAAAGAAAGTGGGAAATTTTCACTTTAGCTTTGTTCTGCCGTCCAAGCTGATAATTACTGAATTGTTTTAACTGAAGTGCCAGGAATCATGTCATTTCGGTTGATACAGTTTTGGATTCGACCATTGTAATGCAAATATCTGGTTGAATTTGGGATTCTGGCTGAAAGCTATGTTTTATTTTTGTTTTTTAAGGGTCCGTTTAAACGTTTCCATTTATTTTAATAATGATAATTGTTGTTTTTTTAATTACTTCTTCCAACTATCTGTTGAATTCGCACCTTTTTTGTTGTTTCCTTTATGTGCAATCTAATTTCTTCTTTCCCATAGAAATTTTGTGGACAGTCCAGGGGTGTCCAGGGGCGTGCCTGGGGGCATGTCCAGGGTCTCGCGGTTTTTAGTGAGCCGATAAACGGTTCTCTAAAAATAGTTGTATTTCCCATCTCTACAAGTAAACTCCAATCAATGACGTTACCACGATCTTTTGTATTTGCTAAAAAAAAATCAAATTATTTGACATTCAACAACTTTTTAAAAAAAGTAACAGAAATAAACACTTTCCCTGGTAACTAGTTACTTTTTGGGAGAAGTAGTAAGTAACTATAAGTAACTATGCTTTCAAAAGGAACGTACCAAACACTGGTCTCTAACTGAATATTAGCATTTAGGAACACTAAGTGCTAATCTTTGAGGGACTGCTTCAGCATCTTCTGTCATGGATAAACAATGCAAAATGTTTTGGAGCCATAATTATGATTAAAATGAGTCCAAAAAAGGATAATCCTTCTGCTTTTAAAAATGTCCTTTCATTTTTGGCCTCCGTATTGCAACCCTTCTTGACTCGTTCCTGTGCTCAATGTGCTGCTGTGGCAGACCCACATTCTGGCGGCCCACCATAAACTTTCAGTGGTATATGAAAAACTGAAATCCTATAAACCAGACTAAACACTGTAATCTGAAAACATTTGTAATCTCTTGTTTATTCTGTTTCTTGTGAACCAGAACCACCTGCGATAGGCGAAAATCCGCAAAGAAGCCCTTCCCTCCAAAAAAGGAACCACCAGGCCCCAAAAAATGCACTTTGCCCATCTTAGCTCGCAGAAATATACGATCAGGGATAATAGATCTTGATGTACTGAAGCTGAAAAGTACAAAGTGCAAAGTAACGAGGGATTCAGTGCATTTAAAATGAAAGTCAGGCAACGCTCTGTTTTTAATTATCACAATCGCCCCTGGAACAAGAGCAAAATACAACCCCGATACCATCATGTCTCGTTCTCACTTTGAACCTAAATGTGCGTGCCTTGCGGCAGTGAACTCATTTGCATGAGGTCCAAAGCAAGCCAACATTAAGCAGGTCAAAGAGTTCACAGCAGCTTGGATAGCCTCATGCACAGAATGAATAACCAACATGTTGTCTATTGTATTTGCAACCGCTTTGTTGAAGATTTTGGTTCTATGACCTTTTTCCCTTTATTATGTTGCAGACAAATTTGAATTATAAAGCAGCTCGAAGGAAGAATTTCCACACCTTTTTTCCTCTCCTGCTTATGTCGTTAAGGGTAGTTTCTGATTTATGCAGTCGCTGATAAGAATTCAAAAGTAGTATGCCTTAAAAAAAATCCCTTGAATATCCATTGTTTCACATGCACGATGTTGTTTCAATCAAAAGCGTTACAAAAAATGCGTAGATACAATGTCTTCTTGATAAACCATGTATATTCCTCCTTCTGTCCACCACAGGTACACTTTAGAAAGAAATATTGTTCAGTTCTTCGAAAATATATAGGCTTCCTTTGCTTTGTAAAAGTGTCGCTTTGGGGATTGGAATAGAAAAAAAACTTATTATGTGAACCTCAGAGGCTGTCGTCACAATTTATTTCCAAGAAAAGGCCGACCCGAAGGAAAAGAGAGACCATATCCAATGGCGGTGTTGGTGATATTTTATGTGAATGATGCATGGCCAAATTTGGGCAGTAGGTTTTTCTTATCAAGGAGACAAACGACCCACTTTTGGAGAACCGTACTACTGTAATCACTCGTTCAGCATGGTTAATAGGGATCAAAACTTGCACGGAATTAGTCCCCCCCAACATTTTAAGATGCTCTCTGCTGGCCCCCACTCTAAGCAATAGTTAAGTGGGGATGTTGCATCACGGCCGAACAATGCAGCTTATTTTAGGTGGGGCACAGTGACACTCTTCAACAACCCGAAATGAAAAAGAAATGCACTCTAGAAGCCCCGGGAGATAATGGGTAGCGGCCAAAACTGTGCATTTTATTTTAGGCATGCCTTTAAACAAAGGTCCCTTCTGCCAATCCCCACTCAAAAAATATGCGATCAGGGACAATGGATTGCGGCAGCACAAGTGCAGTTCAATTCAGGCGGGGCACAGTGGCACTCTTCAGCAGCCCAAACTGAAAAATAAATGCACTCTAAAAGCCCCTGTTTCCAGCGGTAGTCGACTGGAAATAACGCGTAGCGGCCAAAACCGTGCATTTTATTTTAGGCATGCCTTCCAACACAGGTCCCTTCTGCCAATCCCCACTATTAGGAATATGCGATCGGGATAATGGATTGCGGCCGCACAAGTGCAGTTCTTTTCAGGCGGGTCACAGTGGCCCGCCCGCCTCAACGGGCTGAACGGGCAAAAAAATGTGCTCTGCGACTGTGTATCCAGTACACAGGCAGCTAAGCTTGAATTTGTGGTTATAATTTTTTGAATTTTCAAATGTATATTTTTCATCCAGCAATGCACTGAGGCCCCAAAGTAGAAAAGGATTACCGTACTTCACTATAATCAGTATTGTAATATGATGATTTTTCTTTTTATACTATCTGTCCTTGAACGTATCACCTACACACTTGGAGGTTGCAGTATTTGAAATTATATACACTTGAATTCCTTTAGTCTAGTGTTGTTCATAGAGAAATAAAGAGAAAGCATAGCTACAGTAAATGTAGGTGGGCTCCTTTCTTGCACTTGGCCTCGTTTTCTTCGCTCCTGGCGATAGTGTAATTCCTTATTTTATTTTATTCATTTTTTTTTTAAATCTTATTTTTTATATTCTGCTTTGCAAAAATGCAACCAGCTGACTCATCTCGTATTGCCTCTTTCTGCTGCAAGCAAATGCATAAACGCTTCTTTTTTTCTCTTCATCTGCAAAACTGCTTCTCTGTCATTACTCGAGCCTCCTCATCTCTCGGCTCCTCTCTTTTGTCATGGCAACAATATGATTTTTTTTCTCCCTCACGTAAGTAGTAGTCGGCATTGTCGTGCAGTCACCCACACCCACATATCAACAGGCAGGCAGGCTGGCCTGCACTGTACCGAGAAAGTCATTGTTATGCAACCTATATTTGTCGGTTTGTCAGTTTGTCCGTGGATTCATTGCAAGCATGTTCCAGGTCAAATCCTGCCAAGTTTTCTCAGGCGTTTTGTTAAAAAAAAGAAAAGGAAAAAAAAAGTGTATTGAATACTTGCTGCTGTTTTGGTTGAAAAGCAATTTCACAAGCAGAACATTTTGAGCATGAATAGATGTTGACATAAAAGTCTGCGTAGGTGATGAAAACCTGGGGAAACAGTCCTTTTGAAAGGCTTTTGTACTGTTTTCCTAATCTCCCGCTCGTATTGAAGACGCCACTGTGAGTAAAAAGCCTGCCATTTTTCCCTTTCCTTCAAATCATTCAGGGTTTGCAAGGGTGCCCGGTGTCCGCCCTCTCGTGTGGTCCCTTCTGCATCTTCGCGTAAGCACCTTTAGTCACACTTCAACGGTAAGCAGGTTATGGGAGAGGCGAGCGTCAAGTGTTTCCTATTTGGCCCGCCGTGACTTTATCTGTCGGGTACACGAGATGCGGCGCGTCTCTCCGTTTGTTGCTTGAGTGGTCCTCATCCTTTCCGTACGTATCTCGCTTCTGCAGCATGAGGGACGCTTAGGATCACTGAAGACCAAAGAGAGGCCATGGCTATGAGACCTTTTCTGTTTTTTCCATGCGGGACTAATGGGTATTAGAGGAAAATGTATTAAGATTTCTTTTATATTATGGAATTTAACTCACTATGGAATTTGCATGAAAATATTCAAGGGGGAAAACTTATGTATCGAAAGCAAACAAATAGACTAAAGTTATTTTTTCCCATAGCAGCTAGCTCAGTTTATCTGATCCATAATAATTTCCTAATCATAATCATTCATATAGCTTCACAAAAGTTTGCCGTTTCACTCACATTTTTCACTCCTATCTGACTCAAGTAGTCAGAAAACGAGAATAGATTTAACAAAGAATAGTTATCAATCCATTATTTGCACCGGTTATCCTCAGTAGGGTCACAGGGCTGCTAGAGGACATCCCATCTATCTGCGGCCAGTGGGCAGGGAACACCCTGAACCAGTTGCCAGCCAGTCGCAGGGCACACAGGGACTCGCTCATTCACACCTAGGGACAATTTGGACTGGCCAATTAACCTGACATGCATGTTTTTGGAACGTGGGATGAAACCGGATTGCCCGGGGGAGACCCACACAAGCGCGGGGAGAACATGCAAACTCTGCACAGGGAGGATTCGATCCCATGACTTCAAAACTGTGCCGCGGAGGCGCTAACCACTCATCTGCCGTGCCACCCAATTAGTCAGTTGGTTTTGTTTTATCTTCTTTCGTTAGGAAATATATTGAAGTCGACACTGATTTCACAATTTCAAACACATGTCAAGTCAAGTCATTTTTATTTGTATAGCCCTTAATCACAAAGAGTCTCAAAGGGCTGTGTGTTCTTGTCTTTTATTCTAGGATAAAAATGGTGAAAGCAAGAAAAGAGCTGTTTCAAATGTAGTCCAAATGCCACCCCAAACCCCCCAAAAAATAAAAACGAAGAGTTCATCCAAAAGACAAGTACATGTACGCACCACCGAAGCAGCTTGACACCGGTTATAATGATGATTTTAACCAGAAGATGGCGTTAGCAAGTAGAATATTTTAAAGGTACAGACAGCAGCTTAAATAATTGATTAATCAATTAAAACCTTTTGATAGTTCTGCTAATTATCCACGTTCTCTCAATTTCCTTTTTTCAACAGCAAATAATCGCCGATTTAGCATGTTAGATGGCCGCTTATACATATTTTTAAATGGGTTCCACTAGAGTTGTTGGAACCTTAACCTATGACACACTTCTTTTTTAAAATTTGCAGGATTGTTCAGCCCACAAAATGCGGTTAATATCTTAACAAATTATTAAATGAAGAGTCAAAATGCAATGGTAATGTTGGAAACAAACGAAATATTCTCATTATTATTAAGTTAGACAGTTTTAGTCAGGGGATTTATCTTTACTGTTTCAGCACTATGGGCCAAACCTAAGACTATGATTAAATACTGTGATACCTTGTTTATCCTTGTTAATGGGGACCAGAAGACCCTGAAATGTGGAAAATAAATAAATAAATAAACACCCCCCTGCACAACCCCTATTTTAACATCCAACGAATCGCGGCCACTCAGATATTTTTTATTTCAGGTGGAAAGAATGGTAAAAAAGACGCAGTGTATGTCACAAATTTGCTCTTTCGGCCTTCGCACTCAGAAATGGTCGACTGAGGATTGTGGCGCGGCCAAAACAGTGTAGTACATTGGCCACAATGGCATGCTTCAGCGGCCAGAACAAAACAAAAAAAAGTACTCAGCTAGCCCCTGCTCTTTGCCATCTTCTACCTGAGTTGATACATCGAGGCAACAAACCTGCATTTCATTCTAAACCAGCCAGAACAACAGTCAAACTCACAGCAAAATGGTTCTATTTCCATTCCCTGTTGTGAAAACCTCTCAAGTCACATTGACAGCAACGGGCATTCAATGCCTCAATTTAACCTCCCACATTCCTACTTTCTAGATTTTAGTTACACAGATAACTTTAGAGATGCAAATTGAGAACCAAATACTAATAAAAGTGGCACAACCTTTGCAGAAACAACTTCTCGAGAATTGAGCATACAAGATCCGTGAATAATACATAACATGCTGCTGCGCTCTTAAATTCATTGGACAGCCCCCCAGGGAACACCAGATTCCGCACCTAAAATACGTCCCTGTTGTGAAACGCTTGAATACCATTCCGGCGATAAGTTGAAATGCCGATCCAGGTCTTTTCCCCCTGGTCGCTTTTGACAATAGGGACTGAGATTTGAAAGCAGGAATGTTGAAAAGTCTGTCACAGGAAAGGACTCAGCGGGATAATAACGAATAAAGTGTAATTGTTCCTTCCTGAGCTTTCGGGAGAACAATGCCCCCAGGCGTGAGCTTTTTTTTTTGCAATCGGGTCCAGATGTCACGCCGTTCTCAGTTAGAAATATTATCGATTAGTATCGTCCCCACCCCTATTGTTTCTATTATCTTGCTGCAATCCAGCGCATCGACTTAAGCCTCGCAGGACATAGTTAAGACTGGCGGAGGAATCAACAGTAAGAAAACATCATGACCTTTATAAAAAGCTGATCGTTGCATACGGCAGGGGGAAAAAAATCACTAATCGAGATGAAAAATGTTGCGGTATGACTATTTACTGTCCACTGAGACAGTATTATCCCTTAAGCAGAAACTCATTTTTACATCTTCCACAGCTTTCCTTTTCACACAGCAGACATATTTGTTTTAATAGTATCCACATTATAAACCACAGCAGATGGGGGGAAAACATTTGTACGACATCGTAATGTGTCAATTCAACTCGTGTCGCACTCATCCAAAATGCAAAATGAATCAAATTTGTGTGCGCTCGAGTGATTGGACATGACTCACGTGTCAAAGGCAGGCGAGTAATGTGTGATAACCGTCATTTTTAGATTTCAACGACATCATGGACGCCGTCGTATTTCATCGTTAATCGGTCGTGGAATGTGCTCGGCGTCGATAAATAGGCTGCGTGACAGATACGTCACATTAGTAGGTATTGTCACATAGATTATGCTGGGTTGTACTCCCAAAAAATGCCCAAGTAAATAATATACTCAAATCAATGAAAATAAAAGCAAAAACGACAAGCAAGACATGTATTTAAAACCTTAATCAGAAGGCTGCCAAATATTGAGAATCATCTTTCAGAATGGATTTAGAAAAATGTCTGACTTTGATTTTTTTCCCCTGTTGCATTTAAAGAGACAATGTGTATTATTTAGTGCTTCCTAGTTTTCTTGGGAGATACAGGTTGAAAGAAAATAAATAAAGGAAAGAACCATGGCCATGTATGCACGTAATAAATCCATTATCCATCCATTATCTGCACCGCTTATCCTAAATAGGGTCGCAGGGCACTCACTAGCTCATTCACACCTAGGGACAGTTTGGACCGGCCATTTAACCTGACATGTCTTTGGAATGTGGGAGCAAACACGGGGAGAACATGCAAACTCCACACAGGAAGGTTTGATCCCATGAACTCAGATCTGTGATGCACACACGCTAACCACTGCGCTGTCGTGCTGCCCCACATAATAATGTAGAGACTTAAATATTTGAGTTTTTTTCTTCCTTAAAGGGAAAGTGTGCATTATTTAGTGCCTCCTATTGGTGCAAAAAACTGCATTCATTCAAAAAACAATGTTGATTGAAAAAATGCGCACAAATACACGAACTACGAAACAAACATGCATTTTTATAGAATACTCGTATGTTGGGCGTTTGCATTGATTGCCTAGAGCTCATATAACAAGCAAGCTTTCGTCTTCCAAAACCAAAAATCTCACAAAAGGCTGGGCAAAAAAAAAAAAGAAAAAAAAGAAACGTAAAATGGTGTGTGTTGGTCACTTTGAGTCTCTGTAGTTTGTATTCTTCCTTGTGATTTAAGGCACTCATTTTCGGTTACGCTACACAATGCAGCGGCATTTAGCGGTCAAATAACACACACTGTCCATTTAATAGTGCCTCTCCTGGTTAAAAGTGGTTCTTCGACAATGTTAACGTTTCAAAAATGACTGCGAACAACAAATGTTCAGTCCCTTTTTTTGTACAAATTTGGTATGAATTTAAGTGTAACAATCAACAAATATGTAACAATATATATTCCCGATACCAAAATAAACATTGCATTTCAATTTTAGTTTTTCTGGAAAAAGTGCAGTGAAAAAGTATTTACCCCCTTCCTGATTTCTGTGTTTTTTGCATATTTATGACTCACAAAGGCTTCAGATCATCAAACCAATTTCCATATTATGCAGACGACCCAAAGGAAAACAATATGCAGTTTTGAAATGTTTATTTGATTTATTGGGGCACAAAGACAATTAAAACGTTTCTGGCTCTATGTGAAAAAGTAATTGTCCCCTGAACCTAGTAGCGCGTTGGGCCACCTTTGGCAGCGATAACAGAAATAAAATGTTTTCAATAATCGGTAATTTGTACCTCATAATACTGTGAAGGAATTTTGGCCACTCTTCTTTGCAAAATTGTTTCAAATCTGCCATATTGGAGGGTTTTCTTGCATGAACTGCCAGTCTAAGGTCACACCACAGCATCTCAATTGGATTAAAATCCGTACTTTGACTTGGCTACTCTAGAACCCTCATTTTATTTTCTTGAGCCATTCAAATGTTGACTTGCTGGTGTGTTTCGGATCGTTGTCCTGCTCCATGATCCAAGAGCACCTGAGTTTTAGGGCACAAACTGATTGCTGGATGTTCTCTTTTAGGATCTTCTGGTAAACACCAGAGTTCATTATTCCGTCAACCACAGGAAGTTGTCCTGCTCCTGAAGCAGCCTCCAATATGGCCGACTTAAAACAATTTTGCAAAGAAGAGTGGGCCAAAATTCCTCCACAGGGTTGTGAATCACTCATTACCATTTATCGTGAACATTTGATTTCTGTTATCGTTGCCAAAGGTGGCCCAACTCGCTTTTACTTTTTACTTTTTCTATGGCCGGATAGGTTTTGATTTTTTCTGTGCTTTAATAATTAGAATAAGCATTTCAAAACTGCAATTTGTATCTCTTTGGGTTGTCTCTGTGTGATGTAAAATTTGGTTTGATAATCTGAAACCCATATTAGTAAAAATTGGGCAAAAAACACAGTATTCAGGACAGGGGCAAATACTTTTCACAACACTCTGTAAAAGTTGTTATATATCAATCAAGAAATGCAAATGATCAGCTCAAAATGAGTTAATGAGTGAAATGTTATCTAAATGAAGGGGCTGTCCTAAGTGTTATTCTGGTGCAACTTTTCAACTATTGGTTGAATTAACACACATTAAACTACTTAGTTTAAAGTATTTCTGATTGAGAGTGACAAATACCACAAAATAATGCCTACCCCACAAAAGCACAATGAACAAAAATTAACCCTATTCATCACAGTGATTGAAGACCACTCAATGAAAAAGAAAGTAAAATCACATCATCGAGGCCTATTGTGCGTCTCAACGATCTTCTGTCTTTCTCACACCGAGAAAGACTTAATTGACTTTGAAATATCGCCCTGCTTTTCCAAAACAAAGAAAAACGCAGCGAGACGTATTTCTTCCCTCTAATCCGAGCCAATATTTAAGATTGACAGGATGCTAGCGTGGCAACTTGTCGTCGTTCACTCGTACCTCGGCCTAAACGGGCCGTTGGGCTTTCCCCGTGCGACATCGTGAGCCAGCCGTCAACTGAGGACAACATCCCGCTGGAGACAAAGCGACTCGGACAAAGAGTGGCAGGTAGGAAGGGAGGTGAGTATAGACGGCCCTGATAAAGAACCAGTGTCTCTGCAGGAAGCTGACGCTTCTGACAAGATGTCAGCAGTTTGTGACCCAGTTAGCGCTAGCCGACAATTTTTTCCGCTTGACCAGCACTTAACTGATTAGCATTGAATACCAAATCTAGCATTGGGATAAGATCAGAATCAATAACATTGTGTTAGTCTGTGGTTATCTTTTTGCAATTTGGAATTTTTTTCCTTTCTTTCCGTCTAAAATGGACCGCATCCATGCAACCTTTGTAACTGATTATATTTTTCAGGGTGCTTTTTTCCCCGGCCGTGGGCTCTTTTTTGGCCACAATTTGATCGTCAAATGAACTGAACTCATATGGCCGCGATCCATTATCCCCAGTCCTATGTTGTGAGCAGGGACCAGCAGAAGGCTACCTGAAATTAATGCATGGTTGTGGCTGTGATCCATTATCCCTGGTCGTGAATTTTCTCATATGACAGGGGGGTTCTGGTCCTCATTAGTCTCTATAGACCAGGGATAACAGTATCTAATTCTGTGTCATCTAAAAACGAATAAGCTAATGTATGTGATTTTTGTGCACCATTGGAATGGCAAATCTATGAATGAATAGATTTCATGTTTTCTAATAAATGAAATTTCCAAATGGTGCCAAAAAGCTCCGTGGGGTGGGAAGGAAGCCTGCTGCTCTCTAGCAAATGTCTTGCCCTCTACAACTTTCATATAGAATTGATTTTTTTTTTCAAAAAGGCTGAAAAATAACGCTGGTGTTGAATAAACTTACATTTTAGTGGTTCTGAAGAAAAAAAATGATACAAACTACTACTACTACAAACTAAGGCTTAACATATCGGTGAAACTCTCATACAACTAGACTAAGCCAGAGTAGTACTCATTGTAACTATTAGTTTTTCCTTTCCCACTACAATGGCTTCCATCCCTCTTTTAATCTCCACTTGGATATTTCAAATCTTTCAATACCAGCCAAGACCAGAGTTTTCGCTTCTAAGCCTCTTTTGTATTGTTTCATTTCGAGATCGCCTCACGGACATTGTATCGTGAGTCAATCACAACAGATTTTTACATTCCTGGAAAACCCGTCACCAAACCCAAGTAGGATATTTTTCTGACATAAGGTAAACTGATATATTTGTCCCAGCTTTATATTTAATCCCGCTGCCTCTGTGGTTACAAAACAGACAGACTGACGGCAGAATGCTGATAGTATTTAATTACCCTCAGCCATCCCACTGCAGTATTTTATAATCTGCTCCTCTGGCTCCGCCGAAGCGATGTATTGTGGAGAGGCTTTCGTCTGTTGCACCTGGTCTTTGCGCTGAATGCTTGGCAGGTGTGTGTATGCTGGAACACAGCTGCGAGGGGCTTTTCCCAGTCTCCCAAGACAAAGACGGGGGCAGGAGCCAAAACCCCCCGTGCACACACACAAACATGCTCAGTATGCCAAGCCAAAAAAAGCAGCATCAGCAGCAGGTGGATAAGAAAGGTGTTGTGCTACTTATTGAATTTCGGCGGCAGCAGTTCAAACGGCATACATCGATCAAATTAATCCCAAATTCTCATTAACAGTTTAAGCAACAAAGAGAAGTTGTTGATGCATCGCAGTAAACTAATTCAATCTTTTAGAAGTAGAGTTTATTTATTTTTCAGCCAATGGCTTACTGGCTGCAGTGTTAGCATAAGGGTGGCTGTGGTCACATGGACAAAGTTTTCTTTAAACTACTGTATTTTCTGCATTCTAAGTCACAGTTTTTTTCATAGTTTGGCCCAGGGTGCAAAGTATACTCCAGTGTTAGATGATTGAGTGGATTTTTATATCACTTCTTATGTTATTTTCACACTAAACTGCAAAAGGGCGTTGTAGGCCTGTGTTGATCATTTCAACCTTGCCGTGTTGTGTTTTTTGAAACGGAAGAAGGAAATGGCTTATTATTCTCTTCCAAGTTGGAGGACTTTTTTACCAGTAAAAGTGACACAGACGAAGAAGATTTCATTGGATTTAGTGATTTGGAAATAAGATAATAGTTTGGTAAGGATGTAATTTATGCTAGAGTTATCTGAATAACTCTCAATATGTTATGTCAGTAATGACGTAATTGAGCATGTATAAAATATGCGCATAACGTTAGTATAGCGCACAGTTATTCAGCATGTTGTTCTCTTTTTCATTTTAAAGTCAAGTCAATCAAGTCACATTTATTTATATAGCCCTTAATCACAAAAAATGTCTCAAAGGACTGCACAGGATTACAATTACACAATTAGCTGATCTTAAACCAATTTTAAATTGCCTTTTAAGATGACGTGTGCGACTTGTATTTCCGTTGCGACAAATATATGTTTTTTCTTTCCTAATTATACATTATGCAAGGCAAAAGATGTAACGTCATGGCCACAACGTTTGTTGTTCAAAAAAAATATGATATCCACACGTGATGGATTGCGTATTGTACAATGTGAACATAAGCGAAACAGACATACTCTAAATTTCATAAGGAAAGACTATTTTATTACAGTGGTTTAGAATCTGGTATCAGTATCTTCACTCTCCAATGACCGTCAATGCAAAAATCTGGCTCATCTTTGAAGAGTGGGGTGATGCTATACACCAAAAAAACAAAAGTGACCAGATGATGAAGGTGCTGTATCTGACCCCGATCATGAGGCTTCTCCTGCTACTGGTAACCATGGAAATAAGTACTGTTTCATGTAGGGGAGCAAACTCGTACCCCAAAAAAAAAGCCTAGAGACAGATGGCCACCGCCAGACTGTACTTGCCCACAGGAAGTGGTGCCCCTACAACCTTTGCGGCTAAGGGATCTGTGAACTGTGAACCCTGAGTCATAAATGTTTTGTTGTGTTGGAGTGCACCACACTGCTTACCTTATTGACAAGTACTTCATTAAGATGGGATTTTTGCCCACTCAGACCCACTGCAATCCCTCGTTTATTGTGGTGAAAGGGGAGCAGAGCTGCCCACGATATGTAAAAATCAGCAGAGAATCGACAAATAACACAAATATGCTCTCTCGGCCCTCACCCTCAGCTATAATTGACCAGCGATAGAGGATTGCAGCCACAACTGTGCACTTTATTTTAGGCGGGTCAGAACCACATTCCTTCCTACAAAAGTGCCTTCTGCCGGTCCCCAATCACAGCAATATGAGCTCGAGGATAATGGATCACAGCCACATGAGGACCGATCGTGAATAACTGATTGCACCATGATGGGTGTTGTTTATTTTTTGGTGGAAAGAATAGCAAAAAAGAGCCGGTAGGTCCGACACAAGTGCTCTCCGATGCATTTTGGGATAATAGATTGCGTAATATTTTTCAACCCACGGTGCACTGAGGCCGTGAAGTTCGAAGCATGAAGTAGCGTTGGATTACATTATTTGATTGCTTTAGGTCGATATCAAAGGGGTGCCAAGTGCAATTAGGGCTTCATAAGCTTCGTGTTCGGCGTCCCTCACAATGTGCTTTCCTCATATCAGTACCTAACAGTCAAGCTTTTCTTAATAATCCATCTATTTATTAGAGTCCAGGTCTCATCCTAGGTATCTAGCTGTGTGGTCAAGGAGGTCAGAAAGCAATTGTCAGTTTATTGCATACCTTTGCCTTGCTTCTCCCCGTTCATGAATGGTGTACGATTTAGAGCAATGGAATTTATTTCACGCAGCATCCCTGTGGCCCAGAGGGACTCCTATCACTAAGAGATCCAGATTAGCCCCTCGGTGAATACTGCTCCCATGTCTTTCCCGGTCGCAAACGCACCTCGGTCGGCGTTCTATTCTTGGCCACGTAAACTAAACACGGCACGTATTGATGGCCCTCATCGCACTAATAGTCTCGGGCAAGACATCCATACTCCCTCTGAGAGACGAGGCTAAACCTAGAGGGAGAGGCAAAAACTAGGTTAGCAAAGCCTCGCCTCATTTGTGGGCAGGAGAACACAAGCATTGGCAGGAGATATTGTAGAGTGTGTGTACGCTTCATCGTGTTCCATGTGGAAATGTCTTCTTGGGAAAAACCGTGACTGAAACCATCAACAATACAAACAGTGGCATCGTCTGCTTTACTCTAGTTCTTTTTTGTGTGAATTAGCTTATTTGCGCACTGGCGTAGCTTTATTCCTGTATAATTTTGCGCCTGCTACACATTTGTTTTTAAATGCTTCGTTTCCTATTTCGATTAAGAGCTACCATGGAACTAACTGTAAGAAATGTCTTCTTTATCCCACCATTATAATTAGAATTGAAATTGTGTTTATTGTCATTGACAACAATGTAGTGAACTGTGTACAAGATTAGACATGGCACTCCTGGATAAAAATGTAATGAATAGACCTAAAAGAGAAAAAAAGAGAAAGGATAAATAGGGAAATATTTACAAGGTGGTTGATATTGACTGGTCTATGTTGTAAATGCATTACAACAGTACAATGACATTAGCGGCAACATATTTCCAAAGTAAGTCGAGAAATAGGATATGAATACTCGTTTTTCTATACATAGAGAAGACATATACATTTTGTGGCCCTGGGCAAGACAGTGTTCTTATTATTCCTTGTTTAAAGGACCTGTTGCATCTGCCAAAGGTCAAAGAGGTGGTTGCCCTGGTAAGAGGAGTCCTTTATAATGTCGATGGATCTGTTTCGGGATGGCGAGCCAGCCATGTTCTCTACACTGGGCAGAGGATAGCCAATCCGTTTTCAGGCTGTGCTGATGATCTTTTTAAAATGGTTGGCAAGGAGTTTTTGTTTTGGAAATTGTCTCCTTTGAAACTGTAGGGATTTTTAGCTTGCATTTTTAAAATTGTTATGATTTAAAATAATTATTCTTTACTGCAAGGAAGTAATCGAATTTGCATCTAGGTGTAGTTCGTGCTCCACCATAAATCTTTTTATTTCTCTGAAGGATGCTAAATTTCCTATACTGATAAAATAAATTAAATTACATCATTACTTGAGCTCTTTGAGTCCTGATATGAATTTATAATCCCAAGAAAATGGAATCAATGAACCTGTGTGAAAGAACACACACAATTTATTAACACAGAGAATTAATAATAGAAAAAAAGGAGGGCATGGAGGCACCGGAGATTATGTGGGTTTTCGACCGCTGAAAGTTACTAGCAGAAAAAGAAACTTTCCCGGTATAATGCTCATTGATTTAGGGAGATTCCCTTGTACAGAAAAAAATTCTCATTCCCAAGAACCAGAAAACATGGTGGTAAATTTGAAACCGTCCTCTTACTTGTTGTTGAGGAGAGATTTGGTCTCGTGCTCCAGGTGGTAGCGACGTATGGCCCCCTTGCTAAGCTCAAGGCCGCTGTGCAGGCCAGCACGGCCGCGCACCGCATGAATGAAAAGCATACGGAAAGATGGCAAACTATCGATCAGTTCTTTTTTTAATATCGACCAGGAACGCTTGACCATATTATGCGTGGTCTTAGATATCTGAACGTGCCTCTAAGGGCGTGGTCTTAGATATCTGATACTCAAAGTATCGGGTAATTGAAGTTGCTAAACTTATTAGAAAGTCAAAGAAGTACTAATTTTGCGTAATGTTCTGTACTTAAGAATGCCCCTCCAATTGACATAATCATGTATGGTGAGAAGATTATTTTATCAATACATAGCTTTGGATGTTTTAATTACATTCAAAACCGTGTTATCAGATTTCACTATGGTACATGGTAAATTGGTACGTTCGGGAACTGCCCAAAGGGGACACAGTCGTTCCATCTATTCCAAAGTTCTGAGCTACTTGGAAGTCAATTTTGCGCTGGGCATATTTTCTCTACAAAACTATGTGCCTCCACTAGTCTGACTACAGAGTAATAATGATTTTGTTTTTCAATGTGCCATATATTTGTATATGACAGTAGGTAAGACCTAAATAGAATACGTGAATGGACGGCTGCATCATATTATTTACAACTGAAGCCCTTTGATGCACACCAATTGATGCTCCAACACGCTGAACCAATGCGTATTGCTTTGATGGAGACTGCATCAGTCGTGTCATGGCAACAAGAAGTGCGAATGGACAAAGATGCCCCCCTCCGTTCGATTAATACTGCAGTGCAGCAAGGCAGACGGGCAGGGGAAAGCTCCTCTGCAACAACGGGGGGTAAGAAATGGGTCACTCGGTAATCCCATATGGGTAACCCTCAACCAACCATTCATTGCCACTGGGCCTGGATATAATGCCCCAAAAGAATCTTCCATAAGTGGTCCTAATAATTGGGCTGAGAAGGAGTAATAAACACAAAAACACAACTAACAACTTGAGATGTAAATTATGATGATAGGCCTATTAGTATCCCTGCTTGTAAAAGGGGATGTACTCAATTATTATCTGTAAATATATTCAACCTATGCATATTAAAGTCCAATTTTCAGAGAGAAGCGAAGCTGTAGCCATGGTAACATGTACAGGCTATCAAAAAGGGTGTACAGCTTATGCATATTTAATATACCATAATAGATACATGTTTATTTTACCACACAAGGGCTGTATAAACATAGAAATGTTGCATTGAAAATGCGAAATGAGCAAAATTAAACTTTGGAGCAATTTATACAAACATTGCTCTCTTATTAAGCTAACATGCATATTTTTGGGATGTGGGAGGAAGCTGGAGTACTATAAGAAAACCCCACACAAGTATGGAGAAAATTCCTCGCAGGAAAGCACGAACCGACATCTAAGCTGTTAACCTCAGAAGAGGGAAGCGGACGCTATTAGCACTGATCGACTTTTTTGCCCATTAGGCTAATTGAATAGCAAGTTGTCTATAGATGTTAATGTTATGTTCTATGCAGTACTGTATAAACCCCGCAACTGATTACATGGTCATTGTGTGAAGGCTGAAGGTCTTATTCCACACACTTAGTTGATGCTATTCGTCCAATAGACATAATTCAAAATCAAAAATATATCAAAAAATTCACACAATAAGTGATTGTATTTTTCGAATTCTACATAATAGTGTTTAGCACAAAGTTCATGATTTTGTCTCAAAAAAAGTAAATATTAAGGTAAAGTACTTTATTTTCTGCAATGCAATAAACCACAAATGTCATGCACTCTCGATTTAAAAAAAAAATCAACTTACGTAAGCTTTTTATTGTTTGAATATTGTTGATTATGGATTATATTCCATAGTCTGAGAGTTTTATCCATAATCAGCATTATTAGAACAAGAAAAATACTAATATTTCCGTCGATTGATAGGGAATTCAGAAGGAGTGACATTTTTTTAATTTTCATTGCATTACAATAAATGAATAACTTTACTATACTAAAAATACTGTACAACACTTAGAGGTAAGTTCGAGTTTAAAAAAAATCAGCCCGACCCTACCCAAGTAGCGGGTACATAAACCAAACCCGCCTAAACCCGACGGATTAACTTGATTTGATACACGAGCCCGAAACAGTTTGTCGCCAAAGTAAAAACGAATTTTTATTTCGGTCATGCATACTTCAGCGCCAAACTGTGCGTTTTGGCTGGGCTACCCAGCTTGGGGTTTATTTAGGGCTGAGTCCCTCAAATCCAGTGTGAACTGTGAGTAGTGCAGCGCCAAAATGAACAGTTTATTATTGTCTTATTATTGTGCTCTTATCAACTTGTGTATGTAAAAATTAGTACTTGTAGCTTATTTCCGGGATTTTTTGGAAATATGTTGCTGCTAGATGTAATTGCACAACTTTTTCATCGTACTATAGTTTCGAAGCACTCACAATTCGGGCCAGTCCCCAAGTGCTGCCTTGTTAAACTTAATGCCTTTTCATCCTAACATTGTCTTTTATCTTATTTTCTCCTGTGAAGTCTTTATTGCATGTTCATCCTGGAGAGCCACGCCTAAAAACATTTCAAATTGTTATCAATGACAATAAAGAACTTCTAATTCAAATTTGTAAAAAACTTTGAATTTACTGAGACCGTCCTGTATATCTGCTGCAGGCTATTGAAATACGGTTGACGAGGCACAAATGTCCCCCGTCCCACAGTTTGGACACACCTGTATGAAATATTTTGCTCAGACCAAAATAATCAACATCCCAATTTACAATGCTACCTTACCCCTTGTAAAATTGCACTTAATTCATGCTAACTTTCAAATCTCTCTTCCATCTTACAGAACTATTTGTGCTCTCTCTCGACTGCGAGCATATCTGTTTGTTGTTTTTACATTCAACATGCAGCCCAAATTGGCTGAAATTTGTATTTGGGCACCAGCAGATACATCTTGTGGGTCAAAGGAGGAAATCATACATAAATCAAATCTGTTGCGCAGCTGGCAGGACTGTGCGCAATGAATTATGTATCATTTATAACTTTCAACTGTTGATCTTGCGAGCCGGTGGAACAATTTACACAAGATGAAGAGAGGACGGGATGACAAAGACAGCAAAATATATTGGAACTGGCGAAAAGAAATCTCAGCTTGTTTGGGTGCACTGATGATTAGAATCAATACAAATTCGCAGGCCGGCGAAATGCCTTGCCCGGCCAAATAAAATCCAATTCGTTGTTGCTACAACATGAGGAAAGTGGCACAGTCATTAATCTTTGGGCTCTCGTATCCATGTAAAATGTTCAGATTCTACTTGAATATTCACACAAATTTCACAAGCATATCAATATTCATATCCTGAGGATGATATCTGTGGTATCACACCTGCCCTTTTATATTTTCCAAGTCATGCATCCTCAATAAGTGGACAAACTGCTGCAGGTCGGCATACAGATGGGCCGATTAGCAGGAAACAGCTGTGACCGTGTTTGGAGAGGACTCTGTGCAGACCGGTAGGCCACTGTCAATCCCTCTACAATATTTACCCCGATTTTTTCCTTGAACATTTTGAAACTAGAGCATATTTTTTGTCAATCTCAATTTTGGGTGGGAATCGTCACCAAGGGATGATATAAAAGTACAGTAGATTCCCGGATTACAGGGTCCCTACCGTGTCCGCTATCAGTCGACATCATATAAGATGCTGGTCTGCTGTTAGTCTGCGTCCTGGCATCATGAAAATCCAGATACAGTGGAACCTCGGTTCTCGACCATAATCCGTTCCAGAACCCTGTTCGAAAACCGATTTGTTCGATCACCAAAATCATTTTTCCCATTAAAAATAATGTAAATCGTTTGAATCCGTTCCAACACCCTGAATGTTTACCTTGAATGTTGAACGTAAACATAAAGCTAACCCAGGCTAATCGTACGTTCGCGTTATTGTAATCTTCCGTACGAAAGATTCCCCTAACATGAACGTGTAAAAATAAAAAAATCAGGTCGTTTACAAGTCATTTAGCACCCGGGTCTCCACAACAAGTGGTGAGCGGTTCATTGGAAAAGGGGCTCCGTTCCAACACCCTCAATGTTTAACGTAAACTAACCCAGGCTAATTGTACGTTCGCGTTATCGTAATCTTATGAATAGGATTTCTTACCTTTGTGGTGGTCAGCAGAAGGCGCTCGCACACCTCCTTCATATTTGGCTATTATTTATTTCTTAAATGCAATAGTTGTACGCACTACTTTTCTTTTTTCACCTGTAGCAACTTTGCTGCTTGCACTGACTTTTTTCGGAGGCATAATAGGGGCTAAAACACCCGTACGCTGCTCAGCATCGCACCCTAGCGTACGCACTCACGCATTGCCTGCGTTCGAACGCCGATTTTTTGACCGAACAGCGAAGCAAGAATTTCTCGAAATTTTTGGTCGGACACCAATTTGTTCGCACTGGGAGGCGTTCGAAAACCGAGGTTCCACTGTATGCTATTTGCTGAAGTCCCTCCAACAATGCCTTTCTCTTTGTTCAGTTCATAATCTCGTGCGTAGTATAAATACTTGGCGAGTCGGCAATAAAATACTCTATTATTTGTTCTGTATTTATCCACTATGGGTCCTAAGACTTGCAGTGATGCCAAAGGGATTAGCAAAAACATGATAACGATGGTAACGAAGCTTCGTCAGTCATCGAAGAACAGGGTTAGGTAGGGTTACTTTAACGTGATTACTTTCAATTACTTTTGGATTACTCCAATACCAAATATGCTAATAAAAGACAAAAGAAACTAAATATGAATACAATTATGACTCACAACACGTGGTAAGCTTTCTCTCTTGGCTTTAATCTCTTTGATCTCCGGCAAAACTAACATCAAATGCGACAGAAACAAAATGAAAAAGAATCCTAACAGCTTGCTGACATCATTTTTGCCTTTCCATGTGTTCTGTTACTCCCCAAACCTGCACAAAATTTAGTAATTTTATTCATATTTAGATTCTTTTGTCTTTTATTAGCATATTTGGTATTGGAGTAATCCAAAAGTAATTGAAACTAATCAAGTTAAAGTAACCCTACCCAACCCTGTCGAAGAAGGCACATGTTTCGTAACCCTGCTAAGGAAGTGTAACCAATCAACAATCAGGACAATTATTACAAAAAAGGAGGGGATTAAAGCAACACAATCTTCTAATTCCATGAAAATCCTTTCAAATTGAAGTTTTAATTCTAAACTGCCGTCACTTGCCACCTCTGCATTCACCCACTAACTCCACTGTCCCAGCTCCAGTTACATCACACCAAAGGTAAATAAAATGTCCTCTTCCCTTTACATTTATGTTTAATTACATTGTTGTTGAATCATATACACATATTGTACATATAATTCATACTTACTATATAGTATTTTGTTACAAATTTTTTGTATTTTTGTCAATTTAAAATGTTTTTATCTGGAGGACCAGGGGTTTGGAAAGCATTGGCTAATTACCATAGGTTCCTTTACCCCAATGTCTGACAATTTCCCCTTGCAATTCCCTCCTCAGAACTAATTAATGTCATCTTTCTACTGTATTACTGACTGTTGTTTAGTGTGAAAGGGCTTTAAATATCAAGGTATGTGTACTGACGCTCCCCTACTTCCGACCATTCGATGGTAAATACGAACATTTTTCGGGACGTTGAAAAATATCCGGACATTGCTGAAAGTTAGATTTTGTATTGTGTGCACCTTTTTCGGACTACAGGACAGTACTGTAGTGCTTCTTTTCGCCGCTACCAGCGTGTGGCGCTGTGAGAGGTCACCCAGCATCCACCCCGAAGAAGAAATCTTCCTAGCTCGTGTGCAAACATACTGTACTGAATCTCCGGCGCACTAAGAACTTTGACCTTTTAATTGTTTAATATCTCGTGCATCCATTCAATATGGCTGGTGTAAAGTGTAGAGAAGAAGTGAGCCGTTTCTTTTGAATTGAAAGTGGAATAAGAAAGCTTGATGCGTTTTTTTTTGTCCACTCACTACCTCTTAAAGACCATCTTCCAAAAATTATTTAAACTCAACCTTTTTTATCTTTATAGAGAATATCATTTTACAAAATGTTTATATTTTAGTACAAAACAATACAGGTTACTCATACAAGCCTTAAACATACTTTTATAAATCTTAAACACCAAAATATTGCACTAAAGCAACTTACGAACAAATTCAACCTATCTGGTTCGTAAATCTGTACATTTTTGAATCTCAGTTTCCAAAACTATTAAAAAGCAAGCCATCATAAAGAATTGTCCAAAACAGAAAAATGCATTAAGCATAGATTTCGCAGGCGTCTTTTCCTCTATCGAAACAGAACTGAACGGACCACTGCTTTAGATGCTTATTGATCTGAAGTCTCTCAAAGTTGAAGTGCTGCAAGTAAAAAATTTTGCAGCACTTAAGCGGACACTATGGTCAGAGGTTACTGGGGTCAATATTTTTTTATTTAGTCCCCAAAACAAATTAAAATGTTTTGAATTAACTGTATTTGATACAAATTCAGCCCAAAGCAATCTGATGTCCTATAGCAGATTTCAATACTGGATTTTTACACACCTCCTTTAATCTTCAGTTAAATTTATCCTTCACCCGTTTTTACTTATTTTTAACCTGCTCGACAGCCTTCCGTCATGTTGCATTGCATAAAAATGCAGCAGTGGAGAATATTGTAAAGGTGGTGGATCAGATTATACCTTAATTCAGTCCCCTGAGATTCCCAGGGGTTTATGGTTACATCGCATCCTGCTTTTCAGGTTGACAGTGACAACTGAGGCTACAACTCTCTCGTGGCACCATCGGTGGGTATCTGGATTTCTTGTTACAGCGCTATTGTTTTATCACCATATATTTTTCAATGCAATCATTGCAGGGTAGCACTGTGGGGATGTGTATGCATGCTGCCTTTTAATACGCAAGGACATGTAACAGTGTTTGATAAAAAAAAATGTCTGCTCATCGTATTGTATATTATCTTAGCTTGGCTATGAGTAACCAAATATCTGTCAATTCTTTTGTGATTGTTTTCTGACTGTGACCTAATTCTCTGCCATTTTCAGTTCGATAAATATCAGTCCGGTAATTATTTCTTTATCCCTTCTATGATTAGTTCGGAATATCAACAGGATATGAACCGAAAGTAACAAATTTATGCCATTGACAATGTTCGGTTGAATTCTGTGTGCATTCCGAGGGCAGTGTTTCCTTAGGACCATCAGGTATCCCTGGATATCCGATGATACAATGTCGACGAAATAAAGTACAAGATCTGACCTTCAGGAAAAAATAAGACTCCCAAACCAGGTTATTAAATATCTTGCTATAAATCCTCCACCAGTGTATTGTTTCTCACTTTTTGTTTGCTCTCAGTACGTATGCTTGTTACATTTATTCGGATAACTCATTTCCTGTTAGGCGCAAACGACAGAAATGATAACCCAATCTAAAAAGCATGACTGATTTTTGGTGCAGGAGAGAAATATGCCCCAAATAAACCAGAATGCTAAAGCATAAGAGCCGCAATCGGAGCAATAAAAAAGCAAAACTCTGCTGTTTTCACGAGTGTGTTCCGGCCCCGGAGTGGTGATGCATTTGGACCAGCCACATGTCCTCTAGCCGAAGGCCAGTACCCAGCAGGATTGGGGGTGGCGAGTGTGGTGTCCATATGTATGCAAAAGATCAGCAGGAGGATATTTGAGAGGTACGCCAACGCCCTCCTTCCTCCGGGCAGGAGCCAGGCCATACTGGCGCCTGGAGGCAGGAAGGAGGAGGGCGGGGCCAAAATCAAGGATGCAATGAACTCAGGAGACTGTCCCCAGTTTGACATCGCCGTTGGCATCGAGAAGCTATCCCGGCAAATCTGCTGCCTGCCCCCGGGCTGCAGCCCCTGAATATAAACCCATGGAGGCTGCAGTCGCAGATGACTATTTTTGTCATCATTTTTTCTCAGACAGAATAGCAAAAATCGCGTTTGGCTTGTTCAGTCCGAAACAAACGCACGATTGTTTGGTGTCGTATCACATTTTAATCGTAGCATTTCACAATGGAAGTTTTTTCAAACATTTAATAGGGTTATATTGTGGAAAAGGGATGTTTTAATTGTTTGCAGAGAAATAGTTCTGGCTCTTGTTCGCCCATAAAGTTAGAAATAATACAAGCAATTAAATGTAGGCGTCCTCTTTTGAGCAAACTGTTCTGAATTGTGGTATCACAGTTAAAAGGTTTTGCACAGTGCCACCATGGCATAGTGTTGGGATGTCAGGGGGGCGGCAGAAATGCAGGGAAGCAGAAACAGAGGCAGGGGTGCTCCAAAAAGAATGGTATTTGGTAACAATATCAGGAGCAAAGGGTTGAAAAACAATTGGAAAAACTATCCAAACCAGAAACATAAAACACACCAATCCTGGACCTGTATGTGAAAGAAGTGAAAGACACTGACCCAGGCAGCCTCTGCTGTCAGCCCAGTCCTCAGCTCCAGGTGTGTGGGCTGGTCTGTCAGCATGTGGGCGCCCTCTGGAGGACGGTAGTGTGCTAGATCCTGAGAGTTAGGCCAGAAAACCTTTTTCCTTTGGTGAATTATCCAGATGCACCGGTTTAATCGGGTCAGACCTAATTTTGAACCTTGTGTCCCGAGTCTTGACATATTTCACCAGCCTCGTTTTTATTTAGATCTTTCCTAGCGTCCTTTTTTTCCATTCGGTTAATTAGGCCATATGTTTGTCAATAACACGCAACGTTCATAACCATTCATGTGATAGAATAATTATCCCAGTGCTAAAAGATCCATATTCACATTTAGACTAATCAACTCACTGTCACTTTATTTACATTTTTTGTCTTTGTTAAAGCATAATAAACTTTTTTTCTAAAATTTGTCTTCTGACAGCGAGTTAAAAGGAATTCAATAGTTGCATTTGGTGCTAGATACTTTCAGTTTCGCTTCATATGACACACTAAATAACTCGGTGCCAAAGAGGTAGTCTAACATAATTTTCATTTTTTTCTTCATGAAAGAAATATGAATTTCCTTGGTTTTGTTTTTGTTTTGATTTGTCTCTTGAAAATGTCTGAAAGTAGAACTACAACATCCTGCGTCTGTGATTAAGAACAAGGGGAAATGTAGTTCTTACTAGTACGATCCTAATGCTGTGTTTAAAGGCGTATTATCAAATGTTTTACATATAAACGATAGTTTCCCTTTTTGGAATTATAAAAAGAGTCACTCCTAGAGCATGACCACACTTTCACCTAGACTTCTAATCTTTAGACATTTTAGAACATGCTCGTTTGTTACTATAATATTCTATACTAATACGAGCGTCATAGAATAACAGTGCTGTAATAGAAGCGGATTACACAGGATTTCACACGAAGCGGCACAGCCACATGCTTGAGAGCCTGCGTGGACTAACAATGCGATGCAAGCTTCGCCGACACGGCACGTTTCAGCAGTCAGCGGTATTATTGTTCACAGAAGCGTTGCTGGTTGAATAATAAAGATGCCCAGGAAAACCCACGACTACGAGCTGTGTTTTTGCTCTTAATCATCAGGTTTGCCTTAACTTCCACAGAAAAGCGTCAAAATATTTGCAGCTCTCATTATATTCCATGATTAAAAAGAGTCTGCGTCGGTGCTAATTACAAACCAGTGGCAACAACCACCTGTTTAAACACAGCCGAGGAGCTCTTTGGGCGGATTCGGTGACAGTCTGGCCAACGCCACGTGTAGTAGATAGTTAGACGGTGATGCAGTGTATGCAAATGAGCATGCTTATAAGGAGAGATGAATGCAATTTAGACCCGGAGCGCTCGAGATTTGACTGACGTGTGCCAAGAGGTCAGACGATTGTTATTTGCTTGCGCTAGAGCATGATGACAGCTAATAAGCAAAATTGTGTGCATACTCAGACACATGAATGCACATAATGACCTGTCAAAATTGGTGGATGGTGAATTTTTTTTCACGTTAAATGATATCATGAATATTAAGTACCGGTATTTTAAAAAGTGGGGAGGCTATTCTCTGACGGCTACATAATGCAGCGGCACCACTGCCTCTTGTTTTAGAGGAACTTTATGACATTTACACAATATTTTAAGCAGGTGTAAACACAATATACTGTTGAACTGTTGAATTTGAACTTGTGCTGCCCCATGGTATCGTAGACCATACGCAAAACCTCTTACCAGCTAGCTTGTAGCAAGCTTGGGCTGGCAAGCTAGTGCGGCTAAACTGGTTCCTGGGTCTGTCATTGTAATTCACGTGCCAACACTGCTCATAACGGGGCGGCAGTAGCTCAGGAGGTAGAACGCCCGTCCTGGGATCAAGGGATCCCAGTTCGAATCCCGGCTCGTCCGTGTTACATGTCGAAGTGTCCTTGGCTAAGACACTGAACCCCTAATACCCCCAATAAGCAGGTTAGCAAGGCAAATGCAAATGTGGAGCACATTGTCAAGCGCTTTGGGAAGTCATTGACTTGAAAAGCGCTATATAAATGAGAATCATTTCATTTCATAAGCATGATTCTCATAGAACATGGAAAGGCCATGCTAATTGCTAAGCTAACCTGAGATCGAAATATTTTCTAGAGGTGTTGCTTTGAATGTAAAGGTCCTGATTGAGAGTATTTTTCTTTTCAACAAACCATTTGAAGTCTTTTGAGACTTTTTTGCCTTTTATTTTTTCAAACAAGTCAATTTTAAAGAGTTGTTTTGTAGTAAACAGATGAACTGGGGGGGTTGTTGAAAGAATTGGGGTCAAATTGACCAATTTAAATGAAAACGATCAGACATTTTTTTAATATTGTAAAATAATTCGTTGAGTGACCAAAAGCAAGATTCTTATTTTTTTTTAATCATTCCACTATATTTTGAATACATTTTAACAATTTTTTTTATGGGTGGAAAATATACTTTTGAAAATAAATTTTAAAAAAATTACAAAAATAAGAAACCTATATAACTAAATATTACATTAAAATATTCAGAAATACATTTTACTTATATATTTTAGCAATTCAAATTTGTTTTATTTTTTTAATTCTATTTACCATTTCTTTCCTCTTGTCTTTCATTTTATTTGATCAAGAAACCTAGCAACAGACTTTTAAGTCATTGACCGCCATTGACGGGCCCCGGTTTTACCCTTCTGAGCTTTTGCCATCCACCCGAGCTTCAAGCAGGCATGACTTTAGCACTCATTCTGACGCTCATGTTCTTTTTCACAGCCTCTCTTCGCCTACTATGTATTTCTAGCCTTGCCTTGTGAGTTGGATCTGTAACGGAGGCTCTCGCTTCCGCTCTGACACCCCACAATCTGATGTGACGGCGCCTGTGACAGCGGGTAGACAAAGGTCACGCGGCTTTTCTTTTTTTTTTTTTTTTTTTTTTAAGGATACACCAAGCTTTTTTTTGACAGCTCTGCACTGCAAGAAAAAAAAGGTGAAAGAAAAAGGCTGCACGCGTCAGAAAGGAAGTATTTTGCAGACAAGGGCTTTCCTCATGCCTGTGAAATAGGGTGGTCCTTAATGGGGGTCGAATTTTTTTTTTTTGAAATATTGGGCTCTGACCCCCCGCATATGTTCTTATATCGATAAAAACACACTGTGTGCAATTTTGAACAATTTGGATAATATTTAGAGGTAGCTCAACGACTTTGAAATTTCCCAAAATGGTAAAATTTTGGCAATTTTCGAGAAAAACGGAAATCTTAACCCTATGTGTACGGCGTTTTAGAACATCCAATTTCAGTCCATTGCTTATAATTGTAACACAAGAAAAGTTACAAGTAACTTTGTACACTAGGTCTGATATAATGTGCGAAAAATCCTTATTTTTCATACCAAAATTTCAGAGGCCTTGAGCCACCTCTAAATATCCTTTGATTTTGATGAAACTTTGCCTAATTACGTTTTGTATATATTGGAACATATTCAAGGGGTCAGAGCATGAAATTTTAAAAGTCGAAAAATAAGGACCACCCTACTGTGAAACATCACACTAATTACAGTTTTAATTTTTCCCATCTCGTAAATGTTTAAGAAAAGATCATAACTGCTGGGCGAAGACAATTAAGACTTCAAACAGGGAATTGCGTTGTGAATACTTTATTTCTTTCGTCTTATTAAAACCAAGCGTGCGCTAGCAGCTCAAATGCCAGCCCCCCTCTTATGACAGATATTTCACCGTCAATATTGATTAAAAAGCTAGGAATCGCAGTCAGTATTTATTCATGCTAGTATAAAACAAAGCTGTTAATTAAATCCGACTGTGAGGCTTCTCTCGTAGAACTGTTCAGTAGTCAAAGCATTCGTGGCTGCACATGCACAATGTTCTTTTCGTTTCAATAGACTCAACTCTGTATCGTTATTAACAGTAGAGGAAACAAAACAGAAGAAATTACGCCAAATAACATCATTAATATGACGTGAGAGCGACTCTCCCTCCTACTGGAGTGAATGTGCAATGACACGTTAATCTGGACCTCATTACAGTAATACTGTAAAGATACTGTAATCCTTGGCTACTTCACGCTTTTTATTTAGCGATCCATTATCCTGGAGCATGGTCCTGCAGATCGCATTTTCGTCAGGCCTGGCGGCTCTTTTTTGCCATTCTGGCCCTCAAAAAAGTCAACTGCACTCAAGAGACTGTGATCCTCTATCGTAGATGGCATATTGCTGCATGTGCGTACCGGCAGAGTACACTTTTGTCATGCCAGATCGCTCCATTTGAAGGTCTGTGCGACAAAAAGTTAACTGCAAATATATATATATATATATATATATATATATATATATATATATATATATATATATATATATATATATATATATATATATATATATAATAATAATAATTTCCTTTGTATTGTCATTCTTTGTAACAATGTACACAGAACGAAATGTCGATACACCTGACCCGTTGTAGCGAGTCGATGCAGCCACAGTATGAATGTATTATTGCCTATTAATCCGGACAGTATTTTATCTTATGTTCCTCATTAAAGTCTTTATTTTATGAAGTCTTGTTTACCCTGGAGTGCCATGTCTAATCTTTCACATGGATATCAACGACAATAAAGAAAATTAAATTCAACAATATAAATAATATATAGAATAATATTTTAAAAATATATAAATAATTGCATAGATATTTTAAACTACAAAATAATAATAATATTTATTTCATGAATCATTTTTCTAATCCTTTATCGTAAAATGGGCAAAAGTACAATAAAACAAGACAAAAAATACTTGAAATGAACAATGATCTGAAAATGGGGCTAGTCTTTTTTTATCCATATATTTCAGTGAAAGAAGAAGTAAAGCTACTCAAGCTATATTTTTATATCTCACGAATCCGAAGGCCCTATCAGAAAACTACTGCCTTGTAATATTAACTAACAAGGACTTCAGTTTTATAATTTAGGGGATTATTTTGCCTTAGTGTGCAGCGTACGAGAAATGGACAAGTTTCATGTTTTTATATCTCCAGATGGACCGACTGGCTAGCTGACTTGGTCTCAATACCCAATAGCGTCAGTTTGAATCCTCAAAGGCTCAAAATCCTGCAGTGCTTCACTTGCAGTGACAAAGAGCTGAAAAGACAAAAAAAAAGTGGGGTGGGGGGGTGGTTGGGCGAGAAGAGGGAACAGTACTGTAATGTGTGGAGTAGAAAAGATCTTAGTGGCAAACACCCACACTGATGGCAGCTGCCATCTATAAAGGGTTCTTTTTTTCCAATGGACTGTATGCACAGAAAAGTACTTGGTGCATTCGCACCAGAATCACAGGCGTAATTTTGGTACTGTGTACAAGTTTTATGATATTCGTTACTCATCAAATTCATCAATTCTATATTGAATTTATTTCACTTACTGGCAAATTCACTTATATCTCCAATGAAGGCAACAAATGAGCAAAAAGACAGGACCATAACCCTCCCGGTCAAGTGAAATAACCTCCTCAATTCTACATGAACTGTGTGGGCCCAAGCTCGCAGCGGGTGATCGGGGGTAATGAATAGTCACCGCACGGGTGCTGCTCATTATATGTGGGAAAAGAAAAATGGAATAAATAATAGACACCACGTATGACACAAATTTGCTCTATTGACCCCGGCTATTTGCAATAGTCCACTAGGAAAAATGGATCGCGGCCACAACGGAGGAATTCATTTTAGGCGGTCCAGAAGGCACCCTGTGCTGGTCCCTGCTCGCAGCAGTATAGGATTGAGGATAATGGATCTCAGTGGTGGACAAAACAGCAAAAAATCCTCCTGGCCTGAAAATTGCACTCTGCAAGCTCCCTGCTAGCAGCAAAATGAGATCTGGGATAATGGATCGAAAAATATTTTTCAATCTGCGATGCCCAGAGGCCCCAAAGTAGCAGAGGATTACAGTAAAGGAATACTATTCTTTCCTTCAAAGAAGAACCTTTAGACTCTTTCTGACTGAGTTCCTGCCTCTTGTGAACATTTGAAATCCATTCACAGAAAAGTTCTACTTGTTGACTGACACGTAAAAAACAACCAGAGGAATTATTTCCCTTCGACGAGAACAGCGGACAGCTGCCAGACCGGGTCCATTGAAGTCAGTAATAAGCTAATCATGCCATAAGCTTTAATCAATATGTGCACCCGGAATAGATTTTACAGCACAACCTTGTGTTGTGTGGGAACAAAATTTCCTTTGTGCAGCGTGAACGTGTGGCCCATTTAACCTTAGCACTTATCTTTACATTGCAATTACCATCCATCCATTATCCTCTTCCCTTCTCTCCGCCGTCACGCTGAAACAAAATGCACCTTTGGCTCCGCGTACCATTTGATAATCATTCCCAACAAGAACAACATGTCTATATCCAGAAAATCCATACCTCATTCCTATCACAGCCGACTTCCCCTCTCTGCCCCCGTAATGAATAGTCGGCCATGCCAGCGGAAAGAGCCCTGATCCAAACCGGGCCCGCCTGTCTTACGCAGCTCAGAGGTTAATAACAGTCCAAATGATTACACGCGAAACCGAGGATTAAAGGGTTCACAGAGTGTCGATTCAATGCCACAAATAGCAATCGCCATTTCACAGAGGCCTCCGCTCAGGTGCCCATAGGATGCCCTCTCACAAAAAATACCGTAAGCCTTGTTTTTTCGGGCCCCTTTGAAGCCAACACATTTTTATTGTTTTCAAAATTGTTATTAGCTGTGAAATCTTTGGGTGATGTAATTAAATGGAATATTATGCACAAAATATATATGCAGTACTTCAAGCTCCACAGTGCAAATCGGTCAAAATTGAGTATTGTGTAGAGCAACCGAAAACAAGTGCTAAAAAGCCCAGCCTTTTGAAAGGTTTTGGTTTTCTCTCTCTCTCTCTCTCTCTCTCTCTCTCTCTCTCTCTCTCTCTCCCTCCCTACCTCCATCCAGCTTTCCATCTATCTCTCTCTCTTTCTGTCTGTCCGTCCATCCATCTCTCTCTCTCTCTCTCTGCACCTCCCTCCATCCACCTATCTATCTATCTATCTATCTATCTATCACTCTCCCGCTCTCTCTGTCTGCCCATCTATCTATCTATCTATCTATCTATCTATCTATCTATCTATCTATCTATCACTCTCCCGCTCTCTCTGTCTGTCCATCTATCCATCTCTATCTCTCCATCTCTACCTCCCTCCATCCACCTATCTTTCTATCTCTCTCTCTCCTGCTCTCTTTCTGTCTGTCCATCTATCTATCTATCTATCTATCTATCTATCTATCTATCTATCTATCTATCTATCTATCTCCCTCTCTACCTCCCTCCATCCACCTATCTATCTATCTCTCACTCTCTCTCTCTTTCTGTCTATCTATCTATCTATCTATCTATCTATCTATCTCTCACGCTCTCTCTCTCTCTCTCTCTCTCTGTCAGTCCAGCTATCTATCTCTCTCCCTCTCTCGCTCTCTCTCTCTCTCTGTCTGTCCAGCTATCTCTCTTTCTCTCTCTCTCTCTGTCTGTCTCTTTCTCTCTCTCTCATTCTGTCTCTCTCTCTCTCTTTCTGTCTATCTCTCTCTCTGTTTGTCTGTCTGTCTATCTGTCTGTCTGTGTGTCTGTCTGGCCTTCCGTCCGTCCGTCCGTCCGTTGATCTATCGTTCTATCGATCTATTGGAATAACTGCTTAAACAAAGACATTTCAAAAAACTAATAATATAGTCAGGAAAAATCGTCTGAAACAATCTAAACATGCATCTGTCTTTAATCCCTAATTGTAAAACGCTCAAATAGTATCGGCCGCCATTGCAAGGACTGATACCAATACCAATAATGGACCGGCAACTGGAACAATTCCTGTTGGTCATTCCAACAACTTTTTAGCAATCCCCTAAAAAGAATGGTGTGTCTTCCAGGGTGGCAAACTGCAATTATTTGTTTGATGAATCTTAAACTCTTGCAAGCATGGACTACTTACTAATAGTTTATTATCAGGTCTATTTATATTTGTTTCTTTGGTTTTATGTAAAGCGCAAAAAAAGAGAGAAGAAAAACAGAACAATTAATCAAAATACCCATTAGTTCTCCACATTAATGGATGCCAATCATGGGTTCCCAAGAAACTCCCAACCTCCCCCCTCCCCAACCCATACACCCAATTGCCTCAAATTGATGACATCATATACTTTCGCACCGGAACCAAACAGGCCGGGTTCATTCAATCGTAGAACGCCCTCCGGCGCCGGACAAGTATCAACTTACGGAGGTTTGCCGTCCTGGAAACATAGTGCTTGGAATGCATGCCTAGGGCCTCCTCCCCCCGGAACTGCTCACCTGGACATCCGCCCTGCAGCACGTTGGCCACCGCCCTGCAAGGAGCAGATCAAGAAGGTCCACTCAGTCGGGTTTTTCATACTGTAACGTACAGTAGGCGCTTCGTTTGTGCTCCAATCCACCATCTTTGCCCACGCTCGGGAAACACGTGCGTTTATGTGTGTGATCTGATTATTCAGCTGAACTGCGCCAGGCCGACACTTGCCCGGCGAGATGGGCACAACAACTACTTAGTCTGAGCGAATTTACGCTGTTTTCCCTGACGCTACGGTTAAGATCCTATGAGAGCGTTTGCAGATATTGAGCACGATGCCTTCCACTTGGGTGAGAGGAACCGCCCCCGCCTGTTGAGGGCCGCGTGGCTCACGTAACGTAGGGAAAAGCTCAAAGAGACGGAAAATGCTAATTCAAGTCAAACAGTGAACAGGGTTGGGTTGTTTTCTCTTGCCAATTGGCATATATGTATAAATGGTGGAATATACGCCAATCCCCAACAAAACCATGTATCCAAATTAGTAAATTTTGAAAAAATTTGGAAGAGATTAGTTCTCTTTATGACATTTTTGTTCTTTGATAAACTGGCACTAAATTGTATTTTTATTTTGTAGCAATGTTCCAAATTGGTACAAAATGTGTTGAATATATATATGGACAGCACGGTGGCGCAATGGTTAGTGCGTGTGCGGCACATTTCTTCAGTTCTTAGGTCATGAGATTGAACCTTCCTGTGTGGAGTTTGCATGTTCTCCCCATGCTTAGGTGGGTTTTTCTCCGGGCACTCCGCTTTCGTCCCACATTCCAAAAACATGCGTTTCAGGTTGAGTGGCCGGTCCAAATTGTACCTAGGTGAGCAAGTAAATTATCTCTCTCTGTGTGCCCTGCGACTGGCTGGCAACCAGTTCAGGGTGTACCCTGCCTACTCCCGGAAGATGGCTGGGATGGGCTCCAGCACCCCCGCGACCCTGCTGAGGATAAGCGGTGCAGATATATATATATATATATATATATATATATATATATATACAGTGTATATATATATATATATATATATATATATATATATATATATATATATATATATATATATATATATATATACACGAATTTGGAGGCACATATTATTTCATATAATTTATTGAAAATTTTCTATAGATTTTTTATTCATTCATTCATTTGTTTATTGCAAACATATTGGTGTTATCTCCAATTAAACAAAAGGAAGTACTTTTGGGGGAAAATGTATTAATTCATTCGTTCATTCATTCATTCAAGGCTCCATGCACAAATGATGTAATTATTTATTTTGGGGAAAGACATAATTATTACAAATGTATTTATTTATTCATTCATTCATTCATTCATTCATTCATTCCTTGCACAAATGTAATTACAGGTACCTATTTTGGGGAAAGTCCAAATTAATAAGAGGGACTTTTTTCTGAGAAATGACTTAATTTTATTCATTTTTTAAAATTAATTTATGTATTTATTAATCAATTCATTGATCTCTTGAAAGAATGATGTAATTAAATGTTTCGGGGTGTGTCCAAATAAATAAAAGGAAGTACTTTTTCATTTTTAAATGGGAAATGAAGTTACTTATTTCTTTATGTTTATTGGTTTACATTTTTAACTGGAAATGTAGCACAAATTGGTACAATTAAATGCAGTTTATTTGAAATATTTTGGGGTATTTGTTTTCCTTTTTTATTTATTTTCAAAAATCCACATCAGCATATTGCACTGATGAACTGTATTTTCTTAAGTGTTCTTGCATTTTTGCGGATTAAGGGCATGGGAGTCCAAACTTTGCATCTTAAAGTTCAGTTTTTGGCTTTTTTTTATCATCCAGCATTCACTGAACCTACCTGTACATGTTCTCTCTCTGAGGACGGTGCGCCTTTTCCAGTCCCAGCTTGGTGAAAATCCCCACAAGAGCCATGATAGCCACAACGCCACATATGATGTAAACAATTAAGTTGGTCTTGTCTTTGGTGCTGTCGTGCATCTTGTTGGTCTTCTTATACGGGGTCTGGCCGGTCTTCATCCACAGCGGGGTGTCGTAGTTTTTGCATGTGCTCTGATCCAGCCGCGAGTGCTTGTAGGAGCAGCAGAAGCGGAATCCACAGGTCCCGCAGCAGTACAAGTAATTGCCCGTTTTGCAGACAAACGGAGGGTCCCACTGGCCCATCACGTCGTAGTAACCCCGGCACTTGTCCTCTGTGTGCGGGGTCTCCTCGGACACGCTCTCCTCCTCCCTGGAGCCGTTGGAGGTGGAGATCATCACGAAGCCCCCCAGCAAGCCCGGCGTCTCCCCGTCCGCCCGGCACAAGAGAGCCACAAGTTTCAGCAGCAGGAAGCCGAGGAGAAAGGAGTCGCCCCTCATGCTCGCGTCCTCCGCCGTTCCACTTCACGCCAAAGATGGCAAGCGGGCATGCCGCGTGGAAAAGTCCAGGAACATGCAGCCGAACAGCAGCGCGCCGTCATCCGAGCTCATGAACATCTTAACTAACATCATCTAAAGGATTTAAAGCAACAGTTGCTCTGTGTAGCTTACAGAAGGGGGTCTTTTTTTTCTTTTTTCTTTTTTAAATGTTTTTTTTTATGGGTGGATGTTCCCTCCTGCAGTGCGCTGCGCTTCACGCATCCATGGGCGCGCTCTTACGCACCAGAGACTTGCAGCATCGCGCGCAGTGAAAAATGTGGTGGGAGAGCCTGGCGCGCTAAAGAGACGAGGAAAAAACAGGCGGATGGAGGGGAGAGAGAGAGAAGGGAAAAGGGAGGAGGGAGAGAGATCCAACATTATGATATTGTGTGATGGAAAAAAAATATTCTGATGCACAATTTACAAGGTTCGTACGGGGCGCTTCCAAGAAAATGCCTACATTTGAATGTTGTGCTTTCAAGGTTTGAAAAGTGTTTGTCTTTTGGGTGAAGCGCCTTCTAAATGCTTGACATTGTTGCCATGGTTTTCAGCAGTCTGACTCGATAGATCATGCGTTAAATGAAGAAAAATAAAACAAGTGCGCCTAAAATTGACGCTGACGCGTCTGCTCCTTTGGCTTTCGTTGCCTTTGCATCTCTTCTTTCCGCATGACTAACGGCAGCTGGCATTGGTTGGTATAGCAATGTGCTACAAAGCGTCATCGAGGACAGGTGCATGCTACACCTAAACTGGGCACTGAATTGTGCAAGGATTGCTTATGAATTATGGATATTTATCATGGGGCATGCAAGAATTTAACGTAGCGTTTCCCAGTGATAAACTGTAATATAGAAGAACTTCCTGCAACTGAAAATGTAAGCTACATGTTACTGTCATTCAGATCCAAAAATATATTTGCGATTTACTCAAAATCTAAAAATCATATTTCTAGATTAATGCACACACAATATTAAGAATCACATGTGGTTCTGCAAAATAAACAATTCACACTATATTTCTTCTTTTAATGGTAATTGTAAAATTGTAGAATCGGCTTTGAAAGTCCTTAAAAAGTGCTTGAATTTGACAATGAAATAGGTGCAGAAACCGTGAATTTACTTTGTTTTGCATAGTTCGACACTTTGCACCAAAAACAATTACAATTACAAACAGGTTTTCTTGCAAAGGTTAAAATTGTTATGCTCTGTTGAACTGCTCATTTTAAGTTGTAGTTTTCTTATTTAGTGATATATTAATTTATGATTTTTAATTTTATTTATCAATTAAAATAATACTTTTAAGTTTTTCAACTCTATCTTCCGTTGGAGAAATCTTCCACACTAAACTGTGGAAATTTGGAGGCCTGCCTCACTGAGATAAATGAGTGGATGTCACTCAATTTCTTGCGTCTTAACTCTGAAAAGACCGAAATGTTAGTCATTGGTCCATCTAAATGCCGTGACTTATTCTCAAAAACTGCTGTGAACATTGACAAATGTCACATCACACAGAGTGACTCAGTTAAAAATTTAGGTGTCATATTTGACCCTGATCTAACCTTTGAGATGCATGTAAAGAAAATTACTAGAACCGCTTTCCTCCATCTTCGTAACATTGCCAAAATCCGTTCAATACTGTCTCAGTCTGATGCGGAAACTATAATTCATGCATTTGTTACCTCCCGTCTCGATTACTGTAATGCACTACTCTCCGGTCTCCCGAAGTCCAGAATCAAGTCTCTTCAGCTAGTACAAAATGCCGCAGCGAGGCTTTTAACCAGGACAAAAAAGTACGATCACATAACACCGATTTTGGCTAACTTGCACTGGCTCCCAGTGAGCCAAAGATGTGACTTCAAGGTTCTCTTAGTATTGTACAAAATCATACATGGACTTGCTCCCTCTTATCTTTCAGATCTGATCTGCCCCTATGTCCCGGTCCGAAGCCTACGATCTGAGAGTGCCGGTCTTCTGGTGATCCCGAGAGCAAAGAAGTGTTCTGCTGGTTCGAGAGCGTTCTCCATCCGGGCACCGGTGCTGTGGAATGCTCTTCCCCCTGAGATCCGATCTGCAACCTCAGTGGAAATGTTTAAATCTAAACTTAAAACTCACTTCTACTCCATTGCATATGAATAATAACCTACTCTTCTTGTCGGCTGAAAAATAGTCTGTGTAACATAGTGTACTAATCTGTGAAGCCCTTAGAGACTTATTGTGATTAAGGGCTATACAAATAAAAATGACTTGACTTGACTTGACTATTTTATTTTTCCTTAACACTTATTGTTCCTTATTATGTTTTATGTCATTTTGGGTGAGAATTTTGCTAATTTTGAGTTCAATTTTCTTTTTTTAGTGATATAACCAACCTTCAAAAGTTTGGGGTGGCTTAAAATCTTCGAATCTTTGAAGTTTGAGAGATAAAATTGTTTTTTTTTCAAATAAAAATCATTATTTAGGAACTTGTCGGTGTCTTGACTACACGTTCTTTTTATTTAGCAACTTTTTTGATCAATTCAATTGCTTAACTTTTCATGGAAAATACACTATTATCTGGGTGACCCCCAGTTTTAAAATTTTATGATTCTTAAAATTGTATTTAATGATACTTTTTTCTAATTTTAATTTATCATTATTCAATGCGGGCAGCCCAGCGGCGCAGTGGTTAGCGCGTCCGCGGCACAGTTCTGCGGTCATGAGATCAAACCTACCATTGTGGAGTTTGCATGTTCTCCCCGTGCTTGCATGGGTTTCACCTGACTGTGACCAAGAAACCAGTCTTTAAGGACTGTGCTGTTGGCAGAAGCTGTCTTTTACCTGCATTGCCATTTCCATTTCCATGGCAGGTTTGGTCTTGTTTATGTTTTCTGGGTCGTTAGTTTATGTATTGTTTTTTTTTCTTTACCGCTTGCTTGTTATTTACTTTGTTCTCGATTTTGCATTTAAATACTGTTGTTTTTCTTAGTATCCTGCTATGGTTCCTGCTCCTCTGCATTTGGGTCAACCTGTAAAACTCGTGACAATCATAACAGTCTTTAAACTAGTAAGATAACCTACTGTCACAACCAGAACAGCTGGGAGACCCAAACGTGTAACGTTTCAGACAAAAGTTGATTGGATAATCGAGGAAGTCAGGTGCGGGGAAACAAACGGCAGCCATCCGTGCATGCTGTACAGCAGGAGCAAGGAGTTCATGGGATCGGAGCGTGGTCGGAATGCGGAATCGATTGAAGTTGCTGGGGCGGGAGATCGGAGCGTGGTCAATGGGCAAAACAGGTCGAGTAGCCTGAGCAGGAGATCGGAGCGTGGTCGGGTCACTAGCCTGTGCAGCAGATCGGAGACGAACGGGAAATCAGGGACAGATGAGCAGGATAGGGACAGACAGGAGCCAGAGTCAAAGTGCTTGCCTTGCGTATGCGGAGGTTTGCTGATGGACTGACCAGAAGTGACTGGAGTACTGAGTTTAAATAGGAGGGGAATCAATCAGGCAACGAGCAGCAGCTGCCGCCAAACGAGCGAGCACAGGTGAGGGCAATGAGTAATCATGACACCTACAACATTTAACAAATAAATTTTTTCGGACTTAACTTCTCCTTTCAATAACAGTGGTGCGCAAAGAAACTGAGAGTAAGTGGTGCTAGAGCTTCTGCCTTCTCAGGGAATTTCCCTCTGGAAAGCTGTTTCCCTCTTCAATTTATCAAATATGTATTGTAATCTTAATTAATTATAAATAACACTTTAAAGCAGGGGCAGCACGGCGTGTGCGGCACAGTTCTAAGGTCTTGGGAACCTCCTGTGTGGGTTCAAATCCAGCTACCAGACTTACTGTGCGGAGTTTGTATGTTCTCCCCGTGCTTGCGTGGGTTTCTCCGGTTTCCTCCCACATTCCAAAAAACATGCATTTCAAGTGAATTGGCCGGTCCAAATTGTCCCTAGTTGTGAATGAGCGAGCGAGTAGTCTGTTCCTGTGTGCCCTGCGATTGGCTGGCAACCAGTTCAGGGTGTCCCCTGCCCAATGCCCGATGATGGCTGGGATAGGCTCCAGGACCCCCGCGACCCTACTGAGGATAAGCGGTGCAGCTAATGAGATGAGATGAGATGAGACTTTAAAGCACTCGGAGAAGTTCTTCCCTTCAATGTTTGTACACCCCACTGGTGTTCACTCTTTTTATTTAATGATGAACAAAACCAACCTTTATTTTGTCATGATTAGTTTTTTAACATGTAAATAATTAATCTCAAACTCAAATCAGAGGAGGACACACGTCTGAGCAAGCTTTTTCTGAGTGGCGCGAAGGACTGGGAGCTCAAATTGAGACATAGACCATTCACACCCTCAGTGAGTGGGAACCGCACTCACGCCGCCTGCACTGAAATCAGTCTACTGAACCGTGACACCATCAGTGACTTGCTACTGCATCTATTTTCAACCAAGGAACCAAAATGTGGTCACCTAAGCATGGAAATATACTTCTAGTAGGTTTTCTTCCTTATTTAATCATACTTTTTGAATAAAATTTGGATTAATGGAAAAAAAGTGTCACACCCCTCACAAGATACAGGATAGATGTAATGGTATATGCCCATTTGTCAGATGACAATACAAGAATGAACATTATAGTCAATAAATGGGAAAATGCAGTAGACCCCTCTGATACAGTGGCCCTGCCTTAGGAAATGGTCACTTTGCGATGTGGACTATATGTTTTTCTGCCCCTGTCATGGTTTAACGCTTGCACCTCTCCCCTTCATCAAGCGATGGTAGCATTACCCCATTTTTCATTCTCCCACTTGGTCAAATAGCCAAACCTTACTATGATACTCCAGCCACCCACTGTACTTTGTTGATTCGTTTTTGATCCGGCTCCTGACTTTCACTCGCCATGAAGCCTCTCTTTCATAGTCTTCTTGAGTTCCCTCCTGGTCCCAAGAACTACCTCATTAGCCGTTTTTTTAAAGTCCCAGTGTGTAATATGCACTAGATCACAGGTATCAAACAGGCGGCCCGCGGGCCGGATCAGGTCCGCTAGGGGATTGGATCCGGCCCGCGAGACAACGCTCAGAGAAGCGCAAGAGAAAGAGAGCTGTAGGTTGAAATAGGTCCACTTGATGTTGCCAAAGCCAGGTGCCTCTCACAAATGCGGTACTTGTATTTCTCTCTCTCTAATCTCTCTTTCTCTCTCTCTTTCACTTCCTCCATTTTTCTCTCACTCTATCTCTCGCTCTTTCACTCTCCCTGTCTCTTTTTCTCATTCTTTGTTCCTTTTTGTCTCTTTCTCTCTATGTCTTTTTTTTCTTTTTTTGCTCTCTCTTCATTTTTTCCTTTACTCTCTTTCTCTCTCTCTCTTGCTTTCCCCTTCTGTCTTTCCCCTTTCTTTCTTTCTCTCCTTCTCTCTTCTCTCCTCTTTTTCTCTCTTTCTATTTCTCTTTGGATTTTATTCTTTCTCTTTCTTTCCCCCTCTCTCACTATTTCTGTTTTTATCTCTTGTTTCTCACGCTCTCTCTCTCTCTCTCTCTCTCTCTCTCTCTCTCTCTCTCTCTCTCTCTCTCTCTCTCTCTCTCTGTCTCTCTTTCTCTTTTTTGTCACACCCTCGCTACCTTTCTCTCCCTATCTTTCTCTTATTTCTTTCTCTCTCTTTTTTCTTTCTCTCTAATCTACTAAACCGGCCCCCGAGAGAATGTTTGTTCTATCGTGTGGCCCCCGAGCATAAATGAGTTTGACACCCCTGCACTAGATGCTACTGTATGGTGTAATGCAAACGAAAACCAGTGCCACAGAGCATAGCGTAGAAGCAAGATGAAAGACAAACATGGTGGCAACCTTAGGTAGGGATTCCACAATGCATTGCAAATTTTTCAACCAATGATTTTTTTAATTTATTCTTTATAAAAAATTACATGAGTGTGATAGTTATGGTATTTCTGCCTGGTATTCAAATATGGTGGGCCTGACAAACACTTGGTCTTCCCCTTATTTGCCAACTCAAATCCCTACAACAGATGTAGTTTCACCAAGGCTGGTGCTTATCTTTCAAAGACAACTAAAGGAGGAATGAGAATGAAATTAGCATAGGCAGATTGTGAAAAAACCCCCACATCATAATCAAAATGGTGTGGGGCCTAGTATCGCAGTATCCCCTCCCATCCAATTCTCAGAGGCCCAGGTGGCACCCAAGCACGCCAATCCCATCCCTGGCAACAGCACCCGCCCGAGAGCCGGTCCCAGGGCCCGAAGCAATGCCACCAGGACAACCAGAAATCAGCCCCCTCTCACCCCATCCCGCTCCACACCCCTTTCTTTTCAAGACTTTCGCCAGCCACAAGACCACCCTCCAAAGCAAGACCCCCCCCCTCCTCAGCAGTCCCCTCCTCATCCAAGACCTTCCTCACCAGCCCTCTTTTTCAAGGTAGTCCCAAATCTCCTTCTCAACTCCACTCCAAGATTCCTTCTCAAATTTTCCCTCCTCAGAAGCCCTGGTTCCAATCATCCTTATCATCAGTGAATTATTTTTTCTGTTTTTGGAATAAACACCCCCTTCTGGGGTTTGATTACATCCCCAGTTTACCTCTCCCTTGTTGTCCTGCATTTGGGTCAGTGCCACATCCCGTGACAGCCCCCTCTTAACAGCACTTCCCCCTCTTTGTGACATCCCAAAGAGATATGAATTCAAATTTTGTGCGGTTGGTGCTTATGAGTTACGTCTCTAAAATGCCTGTCTGCTGTTTGTCGACATCATATCAAATACTGTTCTGCTATTAGTTTTTTTTTTTTCTTTCTACAAAACTGGGGGCGGCAGTGGCTCAGGAGGTAGAGCGCTCGTCTTGGAATCAAGAGGTCGCAGTTCGAATCCCGGCTCCTCCGTGTTACATGTCGAAGTGTCCTTGGGTAAGACACTGAACCCCTAATACCCCCAATATGCAGGTTAGCGCCTTACATGGCTGCACGGCCGCTATTGGGAAATGTGAAGCACACTGTAAAGCGCTTTGGGAAGTCTTGACTCGAAAAGCGCTATATAAATGCGGATCATTTTATTTCATGTCGTTTCATTCACTACAGAATTTAGAGTTCTTCCTAAAGACCTTGTTACAATACTGTTTTTTAAATTATATTCATACAATATTGGTCCAAGTCGTGCAAAGATGCTAAAGGCAAAAAACATGATAACCATGAAAACGAAGCTTACGACTGCCAAGAAATGTCATATTTCGTAAGCTTCGCGAAGCTGCTCTCTTTTCACCAGCTCGGTAGCCTAGATGGTAGGGCGCCCGCTCCAAGACTGGGAAGTCGCTGGTTCAAGCCTCGGCCGAGTCATACCTAAGACTTACAACATTGGTACTCATTGCCTCCCTGCTTGGCGCTCGTCATTAAGGGTTGGAATTGGGAGGTTTGGTCACCTGATGACTAAAATGGCTGCGCCCTGTTTGGCTGCGGCTACATCGGCTCGCTACAGTTTAACTGTACGGGTCAGGTTTATCGACATTTTGTTCTGTGTGCATGGTTACAAAGAATGACAATAAAGGAAATTCTATTCTATTCTATTCTGTTCTATTCATCTCTGTCTGTCTGTCAAGTCTGCAGACCCCCGTAAGGGTTATTTTTCTACTTTCTTCATTGACTTGAAAAGCGCTATATAAATGCAGAACATTTACCGTTTACCATTACTGTTTTACCCACGAGCAAAATTGAGTTTGACAGCCCTGATGCAGTCACTAGATTCTAGTGACAAGAACAATCCCTATCCATGGTGCAGAAGCTCCCTAACTTCTGGTCTTGGTTCTACTTTTAGAACCTTGTGAACTAGAATACTATAATTATAACAGTTTATAGTCAGGAGCGCTGCCTTACGCCAAAAAAGTCGTTTTGTAACTCAAAATATATATTCACCGCTATTTAAAGAATTCTTTCAAATTACAAACTACACTTGAACGCAGCACAGGAAAAGACGCTCGGAGACATCACAGGCTTTGTAATCAATCGTCGATAGTCACCGCCGGTTAGCTCGAGCTATAGCCGGACAGCCAACTTGACAGCAGCGTGTTTGGGGAAATAAATGATAACAACGCTAACTTGGAATAAATAATTTGTTAAGTCTAAGGACCATGACGGAGGAAATCTTTCTCAGGGCAAAACATCGGACTTTCACCGGATTCAGTGACGGTACTTGCACCACATTACCTATTTTAGCGGGTGTTTTTTGTCATTAAAAGCAGGGCAGATTTTAAGTTTAGAGTTTTGGAGTTTCTGGTTGATTAATTTATTTTCAAATGTCCCTTAAGGTGATTTAAGATCATTCTACACTGTTCAGGACCTTTATTCCCATTTGTGAACATTACATTAGACTTTGTGGTTTGCTGAAAAAATATTACTACTCCATGCCCAGTTTTTACTCATTAGTTCTAACATAGTGCACACAAAAATACACATACAGAAGAAGAAACATGGAATTTATTAAGTCGAGTCAAGTCCTGTTTATTTGTATAACCCTTAATCACAAGGAGTCTCAAAGCGGTGCACAGACCACAGTTTTTTGCAAACTACAGACTATTATGACCGCATCCCCTGATCTAAGGCCTACATGAGGGCAAGGTAAAACTAAAAAATATTCCATTCTTTATAATTCACCCCTACACTCTACGGATTGAGCTGGGTCTTCTGACTTTGAGGGTTTCCAACCTGTCAATAACTTTTGGGTGTTGCACATCTTATTCAATTGCCATCACAGCCTGGTGCTGGAATCTGTTTTAACAAGTAGACCTTTGAAGCCAGGAGCCGGTGTAATGGCCTGAAAGACCTCTTGCAGCTCATCTTATCTCATGAGCTGCACTGCTTATCCTCAGTAGGGTCGCGGGGTTGCTGGAGCCCATCCCAGCAATCATCTGGCAGTGGGCAGGGGACAACCTCAACTGGTTGCCAATCGCAGGGCACACAGGGACAGACAACTCGCTCGCTCATTCACACCTAGGGACAATTAGGACCGGCCAATCCACCTGAAATGCATGTCTTTGGAATGTGGGAGGAAACCGGAGTTCCCGGAGGAAACCCACGCAAGCACGGGGAGAACATAGAAACTCCGCACAGGAAGTCCGGTAGCTTATTGGAATCGTTAGGCAAATCTGAATAACTGACTTCGATGTTGGAAACATTGCAATATCCAAGAGATTGTAGACTGGTAGCAGGTCTTTAACGGCAGCAGACTTTCTCATGCTCTTCAGAAAGTTTTTTGCAGCCACTACTTCTGCTTACTCAAATCAATTGCCATAATGCACTGCCAGTGTTGACAACTAAGGCGCAGACAAAAAGAAGTAGGACTGCATACATGAATCCCATTAAGCAAGTCCTGATTCACACCAGAAAATTGCATCTGTGTTCTCATCACCAAACAGTTTAAATGCCAAGAAAAAAATCAGTATCATAGTCATGTATTAATAATAATAATCATTATCAATTCATAACTTAACTTAGTAAGTGGTTTACAGATAATCCATCAAAATGTGATGGTGATGTGGTCAACCGATGAGGAGAAAATACATCAATATCAGAATACATCTGAAATGTTATTCTGAATGGGATGTTTTGAACTTAAGCTACTGTTCATATTTTGCTTCTCTGTGAGTGTGTGTGTAATAGTTTAATGTGTAATAGGATGACCATTCACTTGCACACAGGCAACAATTAAGCTTGGCTGATCATTTTTGCATTTTATTTAATGCCGAAAGAATCCTATCTTGAGAAGGAAATTAAATGTTTTTTAAATGTTTTTGAGATGAAGTGTTTGAGGAGTAGGTTAGTAGTGACAAGATTGGATAGATTGAGAAATGAAATTGTGAGGGACACAACTGGAGTAGTAGTGGAACTGAGCAAGCGTGTGGATAAGAGAGTACTTGGTTGGTTTGGACACATGGAGAGGATGGATGAGGAGCGAATATTGAAGAGGATCTACAGAGCAGAAGTAAATTGAAGGAGACCAAGAGGAAGGCCGCGATGGATGGTGTTATGAGTGCACTGCAGGAAAGAGGTCTAAACATAGTGGAAGCTAGAGCTCCTGTTGGTGATGGGAATGAGTGGAGAGGTATTGTAAAAGGATAGTGGGATGTTTAGACGTGTTCTAAGGGATGGGCAGGGCACCTGTATGACGCGGCAGGGGTAAACCAGTGAAAGTTGTCGGGCCCTTCTGTTGAACAGAAGAGTGTGTTGTGTCACCCTGACCCGAGTGACATGGCCGCTTTCTCATGTCCTGTCTCATCTGGAGGGACGAAAGCATGACCAACTTGGGTTCCAAGGTGCTTAACTTATTGGGGTGTTTGGGCATTTGGGTTGGCCAAGGTCCCAAAAAAATTGTGTGTTTTTTGCTACTTTTTCTCTTTTTTTAATTCTCTTTGTTTTTGTGTACGTGTTTGTCTTGCTGTCCGTCACCCTTCTCAAGGAATATGACCAGGGTAGATAGATAGAATTTAATTCAGCTGAAATGAGGACTCATATAGGTTGATGATAACAAACTCATATATTGGATGGTAAAATAGTTGTTCAACTACTAGATAACATACTCTCAACGTAATACGCCGGAGCTCTGCTGCCAGTGACAGTATCCAAGAGAAAGAGAAGTTGGGGCCGTGGAAGGGGGGAAACAGCGGCCAGGGAATCAAATGGACGAAACCATTTCAAGGCAATGGAGTATTTTCGAGGCTGCGTTTGTTACACTTTTGGTTTTGTTTAACTTTTTATTTTTTATCTTGCGGTTTTTCATCATATTTAAGCTTTATCCCGCCTTTTATTGAGGAAAATAGAGTTTTAATAATGCTATAATTTTTGGGGGGTGCTTGGGTTGAATTTGGGGGTGCTTTTTCAACTCCCAAAACGGGCTAGTTCCATAATACATTTGTGTTCTTAAACTTATGTTATGTGGCTCTTTGTTCGTTATAACTAATTTAAATATTTATACTCTTGACTAATATATCACTAGACAGCCATTTTGTATGCTTTCAATTTGCTTTCATTATCTTCCGTTCGGGAACAATAACTGTCACTGTCATGTTAAAAGGGAACTGAAACCCTTAGTGGTTAACATCCGCAGTCTTCCTTTTATGGTTTTAAATTAACTTAAAGAGGCAAAGCAGAAAGTCGTCTATAGAAATGACATATAATATGCTTTGACCTCAAAAGGAGAATCATTCAGTTTGAAGTTGAGCATCTGTCGCTTGGGAAATTCAAGTTTTGTGTTTGAAGACGCATGCATCTTCTCATGGGAACTTCCTCGTCCTTGTGTTGCGTGCATCTGTGTCTTTTAATCTGCCTTCTGTTGGTAAAAGAGTATATTTTACTACAGAAAAAGCCATTGTCCTTTAAATTGGCTCGCAGGATTAATTTGAGATCCCTTAGCAACCCTCCGCAAGGAGTTTGCAGGATGCAAACATGCGGAGGAGCACAAATTCTCTTGCATTTTCTTCCCTGTGAAAGCGATCATGCATCTGTTGTTGTTGACATTTTCTTTCTCTCTGTTCATCCAATTGCAGGGTTACCATGTATTTAAAATCAACAACTTCAGAATGAAATTGAAAAGAAAGAAAAAGGGTCTGACGAGAAAAAGACAGAGTTTAACTTGGTCATTTGCCCTCAATTTTCTTGATTCTTTTTACTTTTATTATATTCCAATTGAATTAGTATTGGCGGCACGGCGGATGAGTGGTTAGCGCGTCCGAGACATAGTTCTGAGGTCATGGGATCAAATCCAGCTACAAGCCTTCCTGTGAAGAGTTTGCATTTCCCCCCCTGCTTACGTGGGTTTCCTCCGGGCACTCGGGTTTCCTCCCACATTTCAAAAACATACATGTTAACAATCCCTTTGCCACACATGACAGTGAGAAAATATATCTTACATATGTATTGAGAAATGTATATTCTTATTTAATTTATTTACTCTTATATTTTGCAAAATGTTGCTGCTAATTTCACTTTTTTTCTGATGCACTTACAACTTTGTCCAATCTACAAGCACTACCTTGTGAAAAGTCCTTATCCTAATAATTTATTTAATCTTTTTTGTTCTTTTTGGTTTTTATAACATGTTTATCCTGGCAGCACGGTGGGGCAGCGGTTAGTGCGTGTGCGGCACAGTTCTGAGGTCATGAAATCGAACCTTCCTGTGAGGAGATTGCATGTTCTCCCCGTGCTTGCGTTGGTTTCCTCCGGGCACTCTGGTTTCCTCCTACATTCCAAAAACATGCATGTCAGGTTAACTGGCCGGTCCAAATTGTCCCTAGGTGTAAATGAGTGAGTGAGTTGTCCGTCTCTGTGTGCCCTGCGACTGTCTGGCAACCAGTTCAGGGTGTCCCCTGCCCATTGCCTGAAGATAGCTGGGATGGGCTCCAGCACCCTCGCAACCCTACTGAGGATAGCTGGTGCAGATGATGGATGGATGGATGAATTGGTATTTTCTAATTCAAAATCTGAAATGAGAGGAAAACATGTCTCCAATCTATGCCATTATAAGATCTTTGTTTATTTTAATTTGGCAAAAAATGAAATCAAATGACCTAAATGAAAAAAAACTTATTTTGGCAACTTACAGTAAAGTAGGCTTAACATTAAAGGGCACAAATAAAAACTAGTTTTAGTAGTAGATTTGGGATATAGAGAACTGTAGATGACAATTGGGTGATCTTGTAAAAAGAAAATCCCAGATATTGAAATACTCAAAAATAAATAAAGACACTCTTGTATGAGATACTAAAAAAATGAGAACTGTACCAGAAACCTTTAAATAAACTATAACCTAAAATACAAACACGAAAACTGATTAGGTTGGCTCTCTGCTTAAAATGAGTCTTCCAAAAACTCCATTAATTATTTCTATTATATTTCTGCTTGAAAGTTTGTGCTAGCATCTAGATAATCACATGCTGTAGTGCAAGACCTTGTTGTCATGGTAACTGAAGCTGTACTTTGCATTTTCATAAAAAATGTGACAAGTACCAGAAGTGATTGAGTGTAGGCTTTTGTTTTCTTTTATACAAAGATGGGCACGGTAGTGTCTTTTAAGTTTTTATTGTAAATTAAAATTGTCTTTATTGCCATTTAAAACATAGTATGCTTTACGTTCTTACTGAAATACAGACTTTTATTTATCTTTTTTTAGCATCTACTCATCAAGTAAGTATTTAAACAGTTGCGCTCCAAGAAAACAAAATCTGCAGAATTTACAGTGTTATTAATTCTTGATCATTTTTTCCCGTACAGATACGGAGCATGAGTGGAGAGGTCCATTCTACTTCATCCAGGCAGCAGACCCCCAGCTTGGCTTGATGAAAGCATGGCGAGAGGGCGACTCCAAAAGCGGAGGAGACGAATGGGCCGAAGAAGTGGAGCTCACCAAGCAAGCGGTGGAGGCCATGAACCAGTTGCGCCCTCGACCTAGATTCATGGTGCTTTGTGGTGACCTGGTCCATGCAATGCCAGGTATGAAAAGTCACTGTGGGGTAATTGTACTCGGAGGAGTGATATTATTATCTTCAGCATGGATGAGTTTCCTTGTGTGTGTCAAGGTTGAATAGATTTAAATTCTCTTTTTTGTTAATGATTAAACAACGTCATGTACATTGTTTACAAATAGATTAGACGTGTCACTCCAGGATAAACATGTAATAAAATACTTTGAAATAAAAAAAAAAAAAATTACGATACAGAATCTACAAGGTAGTGCTCATAGACCAGGTTACGCCATTTTTTTAAGCTGAGAGTTTCTTTTTTGTTACTGACTAGCGTGAAGGGCTACTAGTTTGATAGGCATTTCGAAACATGTTATTCTAATTTTGTTACTATGTTGTTACCATGTTGTAAGGTCATTCAGTGTCTCAGAAAATATTGCAATGACATACACAGAAAAAAAAGAATAAAAAAAGGGAAATTTGAATATTCTGGAACAATAACTGTCACTGTTATGTTAAAAGGGAACTGAAACCCTTAGTGGTTAACATCCGCAGTCTTGCTTTTATGTCTATTACTTTTGTTGCTGTTGCTTGTGTTCACGCATGGTCCCTTTAAGAAAAGACGTGTCGCGAGGAAGTGGGTAGGTGACAGATGCAGGATCTTTGTAGTCGGTCCGTGTGTGCACACGAACGGTGTGAGTTCGACCAACAGTAGCTCTTGCATAAGTGTTTTTAATGGAAAAGGCTTTACAATGTGCTTCACACTTTACCATTCACACACACTCACACACCGATAAGCAGTGTCAGCCATGCAAGGCAACTACCCGCTTATCGGGGGCATTAGGGATTTAGTGTCTTGCCCAATGACACGGGAATTGTACTGCCTGTTATTTGGTTTTCAAATTGACGATGAGACTTATCAGCTCTGGGGAAGAAACATCTATAGCAGAGGCCTCCAACATGGTGCACTCGGTAGTCCCCTAAGAGCACCCGAATTGCCTGCGGACTAGTTCTGAAAATAGCTCACCAGTGATGGGTCTTAGTGATTTTCTAGGAAATGCTATTTGTAATTGGCGTGAGATATCATTGACATGATCAGTGTCTTTAAAACAGTGTTTTAATGGTTAGCTCTGTTTATCCATCCATCCATTACCTGCAGCTCTTATCCTCAGTAGGGTCGCGGGGCTGCTGGAGCCCATCTCAGCTATCTTCGGGCAGTGGGGATGGGACACCCTGAACTTGTTGCCAGCCAGTCGCAGGGGAAGCTCTGTTTATATTATAGCTTGTACAACAACTATTTTACCATCCAATATGAGTTTGTTATCAGCTTATTAATGAATGTTTTATTTTTGATTTTATTGTTTGTTATTACAACATCCACTACAGCCTGGTCATTCTGGAAGGGGGATTGCATCATGTGTGGTCCCTTCTCAAGGTTTCTTCATTTTCTTCTTGAAGGGGTTTTTGAGTTTTCCCTTGCCCTCATGAAGGTTCTAGATCAGGGAATGGTGTAATAATAGTCTGTAGTTTGTAATAGTCTGTGGTCTATGCAGCCCTTTAAGACTCCTTGTGATTAAAGGGTGTACAAATTAACATGACTTGACTTATTTTAACTGTGTTTTTAATAAATAAAACCTGGTAATAACATAATAATAACATTGCAACAACATAGTAATAACATACTTTGTTATATCAGAAACACTTTTCAAACTGGTAGCCCTTCACGCCCTAATCAGTAACAAAAAAGAAGTTCTTAATTTCAAAAAGTTTGGCCACGCCTGCGATAGACTAACAAGCTAGCATTTGTTTTAAAGCACCTGTAGCTTCCAAGGGCAGTATGTCAAGCGGGTGGCAATGTCTTCCAGACTGGACAAAGAGCAGCCGATGGTTTTCTGAGCTGTACTGATAACTCTCTGTAAGGTTCCCCTGGCTCCTGCCATGGTTGGTAACCATAAGCGGTACACATGAACATTAAATCCATCCCAAGAGGGAGTGTGCACAATAAAAACAAGATAAGAAATCTCAATATCGTGGCTGACAATTATGACTTTACGAGGGAAGGCTTCACATCAACTCGCAGATGCCAACTGTGTGAGTTTCAATGCGGTTTAGTCCTTTAGTCCAACCAAATGATCCTCAAGTGGACCCTAGAGCGCCATCCGAGACCTCAGGCAGCTTCGCAAAACGAAGCACCTATTTCATTTATTCCCCCCAAATTGCCAAAAGCAGTTTAGTGTCTCCAAAAACAAAACCTGTGCTTTCACTGACCCGGGCTTCATTTCATTTTTGTTTTGTCAGCATGCTCGCCGCAACAAAGATCAAACGTCAAAAAACGAGGCAAGGGTCTGATTAAACGATGCACTGTATGTATTAGTACACAAATTCTCATCCCTGCCTTGCATTGTTCTAATCAAATTAATTGATAAGTGTTTCGACGACGGGATTCTTGAGCGATGTGAAATAATTCTATGCCAAGGAAGGTTTGAGCCTGCTTTGTTACCCAGCCAGTCTGTAAACAACATTCTCCCCTCATGACAGCAGCTGATATTTATCTATGAAAAAGCGCAGCCCTCGTGGCTATTCTCCAGGAGCTTTAGTTTCTATTCGGAAGATTTCGGCTTCTGATCAGACCGGATCAGTTGTGCTTTGGTTACAATTTAGAAGCAAAGAAATAAGTTCACAGCCCGCTGCAGACATTTTAAGGTAGATTTTAACGAAGATGAATTGCACTCTGCTGTTTCAATAACATCCGCAGTTGTTATTATGCTTCTCTTTCCACTCACCACAGTCATGGAAATGGTTAAAGGATTTTTTTCGAACTGTGTGTTCAACAAACCCCAAAAATGCCTGAAGCCATCTACCACTGCAAACTACCTTGGCATGATAATGAGGGAGCAAGCGCAAGGTGCCTGTCTGGCCCTGAGCAGTGCACGCAGGAAGCCAGTGGAGAGGCGAATCCTCTCTGCATGTACTCTCGTTACTTTTAGCATGAGCTGAAAATGAGCTGAGCCATCCGTATTTGTAAAATTTTCTTCAAGTCCCAAAGCAATCTACTCTATACCTTCAGCATTATAAGATAGTTTACATGCGGTAAAAAAGCAAGACGGCTTTCTAACTGCTGCTTGTCTGACCTTTCCCTCGCAAATATATTGATGCGTTTTGGGTGTTGTCCAAGCAAAATCAACCGTCAACCAGTTTTTTTAAAAATGTTGTTTGTGACAGGATATTGGCAACTATATTTCTCTTCTGACTTATTCCCCATAATATATCTCCTTTGGCTCAGTCTGACATCTCCTCTTGACTTCTTCTCTCAATCTTAAGTCAACAGCTGCTGTTTGCTATCTCCTATCTTATTTTGACGTCTGTCATTTAATGACACAAACATACCCTTGGCGTCACGTTTCTGAGTCCCAGGGAATGAATTGAGGAAAAACAATGACAGGATTATCAAAGAAACTAAAGGGAAGGGAGATTGATGACCTTTGTCCGCCAGCTGCAATGTCATTGACCCTATTGAAAGTAGAATGTCACTCGTATAATGGAATGCAAAGAAAAATGTGAGGTTGTATTGACCACAGTCGAACATCTCTGAATTCAACATAATGGGCTGTATTTAGGATGGGGCAGTGTAGGGAATATCATCAGACATAACGTGACAACCCTACACCCCTTCAAATTCCAATAATCTTTAGTTGTATGACATATTTCGCACATAACAGTACAATTCAAAGTGCTGTGCAGTCAAATGTCAATCATAACATTCGGATTGGACCAAAAACTGCAATAATCTGTGGTCTGTGCAGCTCTTTGAGACTCCTTGTGATAAAGGGCTATATAAATAAACATCAGTTGACTCTAAATACCTGTTACATGTACAATGAATCCTCATTCATAGCGTTCCAAAAATAACCTGCAATAGTCAAAAACTGTGAAGCAGAAATGTATGTGTATAAATATATATACATACTGTACATGCATACATTTAACGTCCATGATGTAAATGATCTGACGAGTCATTTTGAAAGGGGGATTATGTTGCGAAATGAATTGATTGCAACAAGGATTGTCAAATGATGCAGGAACGGCAGTTTTTTTTATCCTGTCTGCATTACCGTGTGTTTGAGTAAATATTTTACACGGCTGGACTCACTGGAATGTCGTGAATGTAACGAGACCATGTTTGTAAAGAATCATTTAATAGGCGGAATTTTCCATCACTTTTTTGGGGAGTTATACTGGCTTACGGACGGAGGAGCTGGGAATTGAAACCTGCGATCTCTTGATCCCAAGATGTATGTATGTATGTATGTATGTATGTAATGTATGTATGGTATGTATGTATGTAATGTATGTATGTAATGTATGTATGTAATGTATGTATGTAATGTATGTATGTAATGTATGTAATGTATGTATATATAATATGTGTGTGTATGTATAGATATGTATGTTTATGTATGGATATGTGTATATGTATGTACATATATATATATATATATATATATATATATATATATATATATATATATATATATATGGCCTGCATTTATATAGCGCTTTTCAAGTCAATGAAGACCTCCCAAAGCGCTTTACAATGTGTTTCACACTTACCCATTCACACACACACACTCACACACCAATAGGGAGTCAGCCATGTAAGGCGCCTACCTGCTTATTGGGGGCATTAGGGATTCAATGTCTTGCCTTGGACACTTCGACATTTAACACGGAGGAGCAGGAAATCGAACCTGCGATCTCTTGATCCCAAGATGTTTGTATGTGTGTATGTATATAAGTGTGTATGTGTGTGTGTGTTTATATGTATGTATATATACTGCATATACGAATGTATGTATATATGTGTATGTACGTATTTATATATCCATCCATTCCATCCATTATCTGCACTGCTTATCCTCAGTAGGGACGCGGGAGCGCTGGAGCCCATTGCAGCTATCTACGGGCAGTGGGCAGGGGACAACCTGAACTGGTTGCCAGCCAGTCGCAGGGCACACAGAAACAGACAACTCACTCGCTCATTTACACCTAGGGACATTTTGGACCGGCCAATTAACTTCACATGCACCCACACAAGCACGGGGGAGAACATGCAAACTCCACACAGTAGGGTTCGATCTTATGACCTCAAAACTGTGCTGCACAAGCGCTAACCACTTCGCTGACGTGCTGCCTCTCTCTCTCTCTCTCTCTCTATCTCTCTATCTATCTATATATATATAAAATCTCATCTCCCATTAGCTGCACCGCTTATCCTCAGTAGGGTTGCGGGGGTGCTGGAGCCCATCCCAGCAATCATCGGGCAGTGATATATATATATATGGTGTGTGTGAATAAAATATATGTGCGTGTATATAATATGTGTGTGCATATAAATATGTCTGTGTGTACATATCATATGTGTGTACATATCAAATGCGTCTGTATGTGTGTATTATACGTATACAGTTTTTTTACAATTGTTTATAATTATTATAATTAAATACTGTATAACCAGAAAACGAACACTTGTTATAGGACCAAGCATTGGTTTATTAAATAAAAGTACTGTAATTGTAATCCCTTGTTAATTGTGATTAAAGGGGACCATATCCACTGCTATATGTGCAAAAATCAGAGTTTTGCAATGGATTGCATGAGTGCAGATCATTTCAGACAGAAATAATGGCAAATATGCTATCTAGATAACTGATCACAGCCGCACTAGTGCAGTTTACTTTTTTGGTGGAAAGAATTGTAAAAATCAGGGATAATAAATCATGGAATATTTTTTAACCCGCAATGTACTGTTGCCTAGTATGAAGTGCAAAGTAGCGATGGATTACAGTATACTGTACCTTTAAACATGTGTTTATTTTTTACAAATATCTACTCTCTTAAGTTATCGTTTAGCTAATGAGAACGCAGAAAACAATTCATGATTAAAATCCGTGAAGCAGCGAGACCGTAAAAAGTGAACTGCTTTATAGAATGCCCACACTCACACACACACGTAAAAAAATAATGGTGAGACACAGAGAAACAAAGTGTAGAAAACCACTTTTCTGCAGGTGTATGGGTGTTTTTTATGTTTAAACAGTATTGTTGCGACCGATATTATCTCTTATGCGAAGAAATTTACAGTGCGCTCTGGTAAAAGCTGAAATAATCTACTCCCACTCTGCCGATACAATAAGGATTTACCTTGAGTCACTGTCAATGTTGACATAATTTGAAAGTACTCTTAGCAAATATAGTCAGTTATGTACCTCCAAAAAACGGCCCTGATAAAATCCTGCTTACAGTTTCGTTGCTGCCAGTGCAAATGAACGACACAATTTGGGTGAATTTTACCATCCCATATAGGGTCCCATATTGACCCCAAGAGCCTCTTTTAAGCAAATGGTGCACTGCAGCATTACCCGGTACTCCAACCTTGCCTGTTTGCACAGTAATTGTCCGAGCTGGCGAAATGAGTTCACATCACTGTCTAGAGCTCTCTAAAAAAGATATATCGACAACATCAGCCTTGTAAATTACCTCTTGTTATGACTGTCCTACATTGATGGTTTTGCTTCCCTAGTTAGCCGGCCAACAGTCTTCATCTTTGTGACATTAACAGAGCACCATGGTACCAACGTGGTCAGGAATAATGTACTCGACCTTAAAGCTAAAGAGGTAATAAATATCTGCCCGTGTGCCATTTTCACCCCGTGGATTTTTTCTTTCAATCCATTTCAAAGTAACGAATGGATAAAGTTGAGAGGGAGGTGGTAGGTCGTTGTGGTTGGGAAGTTAGAGATGGCGAGCAGATTAAATTAGCAAAACATGCTGTGTTTAACAGCCTCCTAATGAGCACTACAAAGGATTCAAGCGGCATCTCGGGGGATGCGTAAGGCATTCTCCTCTTGATACAAGGCATGGGAAGCGTTGCTTTCTGTTTTTGTACTTGTGGGTGGAACCCGTACACGTGAAAGACAGATTACCTTGGCTCCTCTGGCATAAACAGTTACCGTAGTTGAAGCTAGAAGAGTAAGCCTAAAAAGGTCTGTGAATCTAGTTTTATACATAATGCTGTTTTTTATAAATGCTATGTTCAAGAAATAATTTGATTATTTCAAATTAAAAAAACTAAAGAGTCCATATATTCATATATATATTCATGACGTGGGAAATTCCGATCTTGAACTGAAGGTGTAATGCAATCATGCGCAACAATTACAATCCCATCAGAGGAGAATTTGAGTGCACAAGATCTGTTTTCTTTCCTTCTCCGTCAAATGCTCGCTTGCTGAACCCAAAGTAGCTGCATCAGAAATAAAAATGCCCTTGCGTACGTGAGCTGAATGTGAGTGTACCGGCTTTACTCGGTTTAAAGAAATGAACTGGTGCTTCTGCAGTGACTTTATCGTAAAAACTAACTTCACTAAAGGCGTTCCTTTTTAACATAACTGAACATCGATGTAAATCATTACTTAAGCTGCTCATGTAATGGTGAAAGGAGTTCTTAATAATATTGTCTCTACTGCGTTAGTTCTCCAAACTGGTTTGACAGCAACCCATGATTTTCTAGGCTTACCCTATGTAAGGTTCTTTAGTTGACAATAAAGACAAGTCTAAAAAAGTTAGTTGAAATCATAATGGATTTGAGATTAAGTGAAGAAATTGAGAATCATCCATTTCTTTATAGCAACGTTTATCAGCTGCTCAAGACACTCAGAATAAACTTTTGTCTTCTGAAGCGTGACCAGAACGCACTTTGATTGTTTGCGTTTCCGTGATGTTTTTTCCCCCCCAAAACCTTTAAAGCACCATGAGTGAAGATTGGAATGTTGATCTACTGTTAGATCAAACTCTTCACCTACAAGCTGAGATCCCTCTTTATTCTTACTGTCCAGTCAAGCCTTTACTGCTGATGGCACACAAATTTAATCCAGCTCACTCTCAGTTCTCACATTTTATTTTTGACGCCACTCTCGAAAGTCATACTGCGATAGCATGCCCTTGATTTCACAACATATGCTATTGACAGTCCAAGATGGACTTTTTATAGCAGCTTGTAGATGTTTACAGAATCGTAACTAATGTCTAAACTTCTGGCACATAACTATCCTGTAATAAAGATCTCATATCCTCAGATATATCCTCTGCTATATCCTCACCTTTTTCCTCGCGGTGAATTAAGGTGTCTCAAATGTAGTTTCATAAACTCTTGAATTCGGTGGACCCATAGGTATTGATGTTAGTTTGAGGCTGTAGTTGGAGCAGACGGCTAGAGGTGCAAGGAACCAGAAGGCACCGCAGCTTCTCGAAGCCCCATATGGTGCTCGGCTCTAACTAATGTTTATTCAGATAGGCTCTTCCAGGAAACCTTGAGAGCGGCTCGATGGCGCCGTCAAACTCAACTTCACTTTGACACCAATTGGAGGTGGGTTCTCTCTTTGAGGACTTATCATCAAAAACAAACTATGAAGAACCTTTGTAACACGTTCCAAGAGTCCGCTTTGGCTACTCAGTTCCTCAGAAACTTCAATACATAACAGACTCCTAAGAAGAGTAAATGGGTACGTTTACATGCAGGCGATAATTCAATTGGAAACCCAATATTGCCAGCATTCTGATTTCGGTATGTAAAGCCATGTAAACGGGCACAATAATCTGATTAAGGTCTTAGTCCTACTATGAGTTTTACTATTGCAATAGTTGAGTTAGTCCTTTAATTTTTCTATTGCTCGTGCATGTATACACATTTTGTTAATCCGTTTGCTTGTGCACAAGCACAGGTTCCCCTCATGCCAGATATTGTTATGCTCCTAAGTTGGACTGGGAGTATAGAGACAATTAAACACTCAAACACCTTATTTGTGTCGGTTGATTTCTCAGGGGCATTTCCGTTTTATTTTCTGCAAGCGTTGCGAAAATGCTACAGTTATTGGCATCCATATACAATGGTTGCAACAGATTGTATCCATTCATATATACTGTAAGTCAACCCAGCACATCTAGCAAACACCCAGGATGCAGCAATGGAGCTCACTTTTGGAGCACAGAAGAAACAAGCACGGAACTTAGTTAAATTTTGAGTGACATGAATTAAGTCATCTTTTTTTAATGTCTAAAGCTAAATGCGGAAACAACTTCTATTTGCATATTGTCATCGCTTAGCCTATGTGATTGGAATACTCGCAAACAGCATGTATAAGGGGTTATTCAAATCATATTAAGATTCATTTTGATTGCTCCAGAAATCCAATATTCTGTTTCCAATTGGATTATTGCCTGCATGTAAATGTAGTCCGTGGGGATTTAGCTATATCAGGATACAAGGTGGATAATTTCCAATAATTGCAATGTGCATCAAGAAAAAACATTATCATTCAGTACAGCAACATGTTATGCTGAGTCAAGTCAATATGCTGAATTGCCCTGTTTAAAATCCAAACGTGAGGGTTTTCACGGAGCTAGCTGGTCCAACAATTTTCTCAGCATTTCAAATGACTAACCTGAACATTCTTACGCTATCTTCCATCCTGGAATCAAGAGTGTGACAGCTTGAGCTTTCTTGCTGGAATTATAACAATGGCCTGATATTGTGATGGGTATATGTTACTATAGGAGGCTTTTAGCTAGCAACCACCTCTTATTTTGAGGAAATTGATTTAATCTGGCCAACAGTATCTCGTTATTATCATCTTGAAAAGTTCTTTCCTTTGACGTTGATTATTGTAATTCAAACCTGCAACTAGCAGTTTCATTTCTCTAACTGTGTTCCCTTTTTTCTGATTTCCTGTGATTTGCCTACATTGAGCACTTTGGCCCCGTCATTAGCAACTGTCAAGAATGTCTGTAAATAAATCATAACATGAACCACAGCAGCAGATGTACACACTCATTGCGAAAGCAGTTGTTTTATCTTTTCCTGCGCGTCACCGAAATGAGATCCCACCGCAAGTGGTCACTCGAGCTGGCGACACTTTTCCATATTTAGTGCAATCACACAGACTGTTGAATTCTGGTCCATTTTCGTTCATGTGTTTAAATGAGACATTCTTTAACCCTTATCAGGACAAATGTACAAATTCCCATTCGTCCCAGGATTTATAGACTGGATTGTTGCTAGAGAGTAAGAGGAGGGATAAGTAGACAGAGAAGAACCTCAGAAAATATCAAATGTATCTATATCATGATTCAAACCTTAATTTCTAGATTGACTAATAAATTACTGTTTTTAATCATGTAAGAGATGAAAAAGAATTAAAATAATGAAATAAATTGTATTTTCGACCAGTCATCCCTTTTTCTTTTCAGGTAATATGTGAAGTTTGGTATGAGATGTTTGTTCCAACATTCCTAAAAAGAAAATATAAATGTGTAAAAAAAAATATTTTAAGAAATATTTGGAAACCTAAACTGGGCAAACAATTTCCCCAATGTTATATATTTTTTTCAAAAAATAAGGTAAAATATCTTCAAACACAAAAACCCTACGAATAATAAGCAACATTTTCTGACAACGGGGTAATTATTGTCTTGAACCAAACAGCAATGCAATTGAATTGAACCAAATAGAATCTTTCCTCCTTCCCATCGAATACTTTTTGGATCGTTTGTCACCTAGTTTATCGAAAAACCAAGAAAACAATACATTGTTTACCTGTCGTGGTGAAGCAACCTGCTACAATTCCAACATTAAGTGCTTTTAAATAAAATGAGAGTCGTTTTGTTAATTTTATGATATGGGGGTTTGTTGCAACATACCTGAAAAGAAAAGAAAATGTGAAAAAATGTAAATCAACTGCTTACATTGTGGGGAAAAGCACATACTTTGTGAAGACCAAAAAAGTGAAAGTGTGTACTGCACTCTACTCCGAAAACCCATTATAGACTTCTACCCCCGCAAACGGTCCTTACATATTGAAGGTAATGCATAGAGATTGGGTTTCATGGGCTAATGTCACTAGCTCACAAAACAGCCCTGATCTTATTCCAAGGTTTACTTTCCCTCAAATGGATTAAGTTAGTGTGCTTTCAAACAAATAGGCTAAGGATACATTGGATGAATCATAAATTGGGTTTCAAGTTTGCCTTGTTATGGATTTGCAGGACACCCTTTGAAACCGGCTCAGGAGAAAGACCTTAAGAAGGCACTGCAGAGAACGGACCCTTCGATACCTCTCGTGTTTGTCAGTGGCAATCACGATATTGGGAACACACCCACACCCACAACAGTGAGGGAGTACTGCAGCTCGTGGGGGGACGACTACTTTAGCTTCTGGGTAAGCCATACCTGGTTGTTTTCTTTTCCTAATCGGTGCTATTTTTTGTCCCGTATAAGGTTAATGAAGGTTTAATTTAGATCTGACACTTCCCGGAAATGGTTAATTGCGCTTGCGCCGGAAAGTAATGAGTTGTCTGCACTTTTACCTCTCCATTGACTGTCGAGCTATCAAAATGCAGATTAGCTGACGTCACGGACATGACATTTGAATGTTTACCAATTTGTTCCTCCATTACCGATCGTAGAATTGAACTAATGGTTTTGAGGAAATTAGAATAGTCGGTTTCAGGAAAAAAAAACGATTTTGGTTTGTGTCGCGCTGCTAAATGTCCAATTGTTTTGAAACTTGAGGATATCATATACTTTAATCACTTCCTACTTCACGCTTCATACTTTTGCGGGTCCAGTTCATCGAGGGTTGAAAAATATTCTGCAAGCATTATCCTTAATCGCATAATGCTGCGGGAGGGGACGAGCAGAGCACACGTTTACCAGGGCTTTCAGCTATTTTTTTTGTATTCCCTCTGTATTCCCTATTCCCTCCTAAAATAAACTACACTTGTGGCAGACGCAATCCATTATCCCCTATCCTATTTTGTTGCAAGCAGGGACCTGCAAAAGGCGCCTTTGTCAAAAAGCGTGCTGTTCTGGCCAGTGTAAAATGAAATGCTTGGTGGACTTTTGCTGAGAATGCATTTTTTTCGTTTTGTATTGCTGAAGCGTGCCATTGTGGCCCCATAATGAACTGCATTGTTTAATAGCAATCAATTATCCCTCATCGACTGTTCCTGAGGACAAGGGCAGGGAGAGCAAATTTGTGTCATTTTTTTTTAAATCTGTTTTTACCTCAAATGAACAGCACCAGCGCGGCCGCAATCCATTATACCCGGTTGACTATTGCCGCAAATTGGGGCCGGCAGAGCGCATGTGTTAAAGTGAGTGTGGTGTGGTGGGGGTGCTAGTTTGCGTATTTTCACATACCATACGAACGAGATATTACAGTAATGGACTGAACAATGTTGCTTTTTTTCCCCTCAGGTTGGTGGAGTTCTCTTCTTGGTTCTGAACTCCCAATTGTTCTTCGATGCTTCTGCCTGCCCAGAGTTGAAAGAGGCTCAGGACACATGGCTGGATGAACAGCTGAGCAAAGTGTCCTCATCATCAGCTTCTGTAAATTGTGCCGCTTTATTTGCTAAGACAGGGGTCACCAACATGGCAGAGGTTTTAATGTCTGAGCCCATTTTAATTGTACTTTTAATAATCACAACTTGGTAGTAACACAATAATAACATGATGTTATTTTAGTAACACATATCTAGCTATTTTTGCTAATCAGTGACAAAAAAGTAGCTTTGAGCTTCAAAAAGGTTGGTGACCACTGCACCAAGATACAATTCAAGGCCCAATACTCAAGTTTTTTCATTTCGCCTTTGTTCAGACACCCAAACACATCGTGGTGTTTCAACACATTCCACTCTACATCACAGAGCCCGATGAGGAAGACAACTACTTTAACCTCCAGAAGGACGTCAGACGAAACCTGATGGACCGATTTAAGAGAGCGGGTAGGAAATCTGTTGTTTTGAGCAGGGTTCTTAAATTGGATTGTGAGGTTAAATTGTCCAGGCCGACTTCAGGAAACTTAATAGAGAATGATTTTTATCGTTTTGTTCTTTGCCTACCAGGTTCTTGACAAAATTAAGGAAGTCTTAATACAAACTGCTTTATCATCCAGTACAGACACGGCCCGACTTACGATCGAGATAGGTTCCAGACGATCGTTCGTAGAGTTTAATTTGTTCCTAAGTTGCTTAAGTGCTGTATTTTGTATCTTTAAGGTTTATAAAAGTATGTTTAAGGCTTGTATAAGTAACCTTTATTGTTTTGTACTAAAGAATAAACATTTCATAAAATAATGCTCTATAAATATAAATAAAGTTAAGTGTAACTCACTTTTGGAAGATGTGGTTCGAGAGGTGTTCCTCTGTGCTAAAAAGTGGCCGAAAATAGCATTCCGACCATTTTCTCAACCGCATCAAGCTTTCTTATTCCATTTTCATTTCAAATGAAACCGGTCGCCTCTCCTTTACACTTTACACCAGCCATATTGAATGGATGCACGCGATATTAAACAATAAAAATGTCAAAGTTCTAAGTGCGCTGGAGATTCAGTAGCACTGTATGTCTACATACTAACTAGAAAGAAAAAGCAGATTTTTTTACTTCCGGGTGGATGCTGGATGACCACTCACAGCGCCACCTCACACCGGTAGTAGCGGAAAGAAGCACTACAGTAATGCCCTGTACTTAAAAAAAGGTGCACACAATAAAAAAATCTATCTTACAGCAATGTCCTGATATTTTTCCCACATCCCGGTAAAAATGTTCGGATCTAGTCGAACGGTCGTAAGTAGGTGAGCGTCTGTACTATAAAATGTAATACTTTTAGACTTCTCTAAATTGATTCAAAATGTCTTCATACCTTGTAGCGTCTTAGCGTTGTCAGCAAATCTAAAGCACACCAGAGATTTTTTTTTTTCTTTTCTTTTTTTTTCAACTAAAACCTCAAGAGAGGATTATTTCACGCGTGCAGGACTGCCAGAATTAATTTAAATAACGGCTTCCTAAAAGTCTTTTTCAATATCCATTATTATGTACTTATAACTGTCTGTAATGCCTCCGTAACACTCAAGGACAGTAAAGTCTTTCCTCGACACAGGAACACGCGCTCGCTCATCACACCGATAGGATGATTTTACACAGTTGATTGACAGGGCCTCTTATAGACACACACACGCCTTCTTTCTAATCATCCATCAAGGTGACTGTTAAGCAAGAGTCTTAATCAAATCTTACATCCATTTTGTTGGCATGTATTTAACAATGCTGGCCCGTTTCGGTCTGGCGAGTGTTTCCACGTTCGAGATTCCACCTTCAGACAAACAGTAGGTAATGGTTAAAAAGGCAAAACTTCGTTTATATGCAAAAACACATATTTATGGGTGGCGCCGCTCCTCGTAGAGCATGTTGAACACATCTTTTGTCATGCACGCTGGTCCTGACAAGTCTTATTTGCTCGTATTTCATGTGCGGCATATGCTGGGGGACATGTTATACTTCACATGGTACATAAAGTGATAAATATTGATGACATTAATGCTACAGTGCTGACTTTTAAAACCATATACAATATGTCTTGCTTAGGCCTGTCTTAGTTATTGAATGTGTGTACTCATACAATGTCGAGAGATTGGAATAATAGCCTTGTTTAATCTTTGTGCAAATAAAATACAGTGGATCCTTAGGATATGATGTTAATCCGTTCTGAGGTGAAGATAATAGGGTGCAATTGATAGAAACCTATATTATTTTGCTTATCCATTCCAAATCCAGGGTACCCAAGGTAAAAGCATGAAAATTGTATATACATATTGAACATTCATGACAAAATATTTTATACTAAATTCTACATGTCATATAGGTGCATATAATTCAATATAATCAAAAATAAATGTTCATGTTAAGAAAAAAATACTTTTTATTTACCTTACTTCTGACATGACTTGAGCTGGTACAGTGGAATTAGTGGGTGGATGCAGAGGGGAGATGAGATGTTTGATCAAAATTAAAACTGATTTGAAAACTTCCACTTGCGTGGATTGTCATGCCCTAGAAGACTTAGTTACTCTATTCGCCTTCTTATTTTTGATGTGCAATGGCCAACGGCCATCTAACTTTACAAAGCACATTATCTTCTGAACTGAATGAAGAGAGAGATGTTGTGAGATGTGTTAATCATATAGAATGTTTGTATTTTCATGATATCATATAGATAGATAGATAGATACCTTATTCATCCCTGTAAGGAAGTTCACATTTCCAGCATCATCCTCATGTTAAAAAATAAAATAAGAGATATCGAATACAAAAATACTCAATATAACATGTAGAATCAAAATCATTCAAATATATTACCAAAAATAGACACTGTAATACAAACAAAGCAAAATATGTGAATGCTAATATCACAAAACAATTGCAAACCAGCTTTTGATATAATGTCTACCAACAGCGTCCAGGCATCTTTGAAGCATAATTCGTTATACACACGAACACCGCAAAGTTTGAATTTTACAAGTTCATGGGCACGCCAATTAATTTTTGGAGTCTGTCATAATCACCTCTCTTCCTCCCGAGTCTTCACGAATAAGATATGTAAATTTGGGTTTGCAGCGGTCTTGGTCCCTTAAATATATTAAATTGGTGTAGCTCTAGTTCTTGCTGGCCGGGTCAGGCTGGATTTATTTCTAATTTAACATAACGTGAAAATATCATAAGCCAGGGGTGTCAAACTCGTTTTAACTCGGGGGCCACACGATAGAACAAACATTCTGTCGGGGGCCGGACTATTAGAATAAAGAGAAGGAAAAAGAGAGATAAAGAAATAAGAGAAAGAGGGAGGGCGGGACAAAGAAAGAAAAAGAGAGCGGGAGAAACAGAAGATATAAAGTCGTGAGAGAGGGAGAGAAGAAAGGGAGAGGAAGAAAGAAATCCAAAGAGAAATAGAAAGACAGAAGGAGAGAAAAGAGAAAAGAGTGCAATGTGTAGGAAGAGAGAAAGAGAAAAGGAAAAAAGGAAGTTAGAGCAAAAGAGGTTAAAAGACACAGAGAGAGAAAGAGACAGAGCGACAAAGGAAGAGAAAAGGAGAGACAGAGAGTGAAAGAGACAGAGTGGGAGAAAAGGGGTGGAAAAGAAAGAGAGAGAGAGAGAAATAAATACAAGTACAGTGTCTTTGTTCAAGGCACCTGGCTTTGGCAACATCAAGTGGACATATCTCAACCTGCAGCTCGTTTTTCTCTTGCGCTTCTCTCAGTGTTGTCTCGCGGGCCAGATTCAATCCCTTAGCGGGCCTGATCTGGCTCGCGGGCCGCCTGTTTGACACCTGTGTCATAAGCCTTCACGTTGGGGTTTACTGTAGTATTTTACATAAAAATACCAAGAAAATCGTACATGTTCTGATTCTGCGGAAAACAAACCACAAAATGTTTCATTTACATTCATTTACAATGGTTGAGTTTCTCGAAAGTTTGTCAAACAACAAATACCTAAACTTCCTAGTTTTTTCAAGTTGTGAAGCTAAGATTGTTATTTTTCAGGTTGAAGAAATACTCGAATAATAGTCTCTTTTATCTTCTGGACTTAGTTGAAAGCCACACTTTGTTGTAGCCAAATCATATCTCCTTCGGATATGACGGTAGTTAACCTCCCCTCTCACCCGTGTGTTAGGTTTTACACGCATCACGTCCGGTTCCGTGTCTTTTCTCACTACTGCGCCCTTTGATCTGAAGCCTCCAGATGCACTCTTGTACTGAAGTGATCAGCGCTGTCGTTGCGTGAAAGGGCAACATCATTAACCTCACATGCACGGGCACACGCACACTGAGCCACTCAGGAGGATTCAAGAACAATCCATAACATCAGATCGTGCATGATTGCAACTTTGTGACTAGCCTGCTCATTATGATTGAGTAGTAATAACTTATCAATTGATCAACCATTGTTTGCATAATCACTCCATAGTACCGCGAGACATACATTGGATAAGAGGACAATTATATAGCAAATATTTCAAGTCAAGTCATGTTTATTTGTATAGCTCTTAATTACAAGGAGTCTCAAAGGGCTATACAGACCACGGATGATTGCAAACCACAGACTATTATTACACCATCCCCTGATCTAAAATCTTCATGAGGGCAGGCAAAAACTCAAAAACCTCAGCATGAGGAAAATGAAGAAACCTTGAGAAGGGACCGCACATGATGCAATCCCCCTTACAGAATGACCAGGCTGCAGTGGATTTTGTAATAACAAACAATACAATCAAAAATAAAACCTAAGTTAATAAGCTATGATATAAACAGAGCTGGGCAACACGGCGGCGCAGTGGTTAGCGCGTGTACGGCACAGTTCTAAGATCTTGGGAACCTCTTGTGTGGGTTCAAATCCAGCTACCGGACTTACGGTGCGGAGTTTTGTATGTTCTCCCCGTGCTTGCGTGGGATTCCTCCGGGCACTCCGGTTTCCTCCCACATTCCAAAGACATGCATTTTAGGTGGATTGGCCGGCCCAAATTGTCCCTAGGTGTGAATGAGCGAGCGAGTTTTCTGTCCCTGTGTGCCCTGCGATTGGCTGGCTTCTCAACCAGTTGCGAGTGTCCCCTGCCCACTGCCCGATGATTGCTGGGATGGGCTCCAGCACCCCCGCGACCCTACTGAGGATAAACGGTGCAGCTAATTAGATGAGATGAGATGAACAGAGCTTCGCCTGCGCCTGGCTGGCAACCAGTTCAGGGTGTCCCCTGCCCACTGCTCGAAGATAGCTGGGATGGGCTCCAGCATCCCCGTGACCCTACTGAGGATAAGCGGTGAAAGTAATGGATGGATGGATAAACAGAGCTAACCATTAAAACACTGCTTTTAAGACACTGATCATGTCAAGGATATCTCACGCCAATTAAATAGCATTACCTAGGAAATCACTATGACCCATCACTGGTGAGCTATTTTCAGAACCAGTCCGCAGGCAATTCAGGTGCTCTTAAGGGACTCAAAAATCTCAGGATGAGGAACATGAAGAAACCTTGAGAAGGGATCTCACATGAGGTAATCCTCCTTCTAGGATGACCAGGCTGCAATGGATGTTGCAATAACAAATAATACACAGATATCATTAACATGAAATATAGGTAATTTATAAGATATAGAACAGAAGAATGTTTTGAGCCTAGATTTAAACAGTTCCACTGAGATTGAAGATTGAATCTCAGGGGGCAGAGCATTCCACAACACCGGGGCCCGAATGGAGAACGCTCTCGAACCTGCGGTTTTCTTCTTGGCTCTTGGGATCACCAATAGACCAGCATTTTCAGAGCAAAGGCTCCGGACCGAAACATAGGGGGGAATTAATTCTGAAAGATATGAGCGAGCAGGTCCATGCATGATTTTGTATACTACCAACAGAACCATAAAATCACATCTTAAGCTAACAGGGAACCAATGCAGGTTAGCTAAAATTAGGGTAATGTAATCAAACTTTCTTGTCTTGGTCAAAAGCCTTGCTGCAGCATTTTGTACTAGCTGCAGGCTTTTGATGCTAGATTTTGCGAGACCAGAGAGTAGTACATCACAGTAATCGAGACGGGAGGTAACAAAGGCGTGACTTATAATCTCCACATCGTACTCAGACAGCATAGGGCGAATTTTAGCAATGTTATGAAGATGGAAAAAAGCTGTTCCAGTAATATTCTTAACGTGTGTTTGGAAGGACAGATCGGGGTCAAATATGACACCTAAATTTTTACTGAGTCACTCTGGGTGATATTACATTTGTCAATGTTCAGAGCCGTTTTTGAGAACGAGTCACGGCATTTACATGGACCAATAATTTACATTTCAGTCTTTTCGGACTTAAGGCGCAAGAAATTGAGTGACATCCATCTTTTTATCTCAGTGAGACAGGCCTCCAAATTTCCACAGTTTAGTGGGTCAGATCCCTCCATCAGAAGATATAGTTGAGAGTCATCTGAGTAGCAATGGTAATTTCCTGTAAACTAAATATGTATTTTTCAATTCTCACTGATTTATTTCATAATAAAAGTCTCATCTCATCTCATTAGCTGCACCGCTTATCCTCAGTAGGGTCGCGGGGGTGCTGGAGCCATCCCAGCAATCATCGGGCAGTGGGCAGGGGACACCCTGAACTGGTTGCCAGCCAATCGCAGGGCACACAGGGACAGACAACTCACTTGCTCATTCACACCTAGGGACAATTTGGACCGGCCAATCCACCTGAAATGCATGTCTTTGGAATATGGGAGGAAATCGGAGTGCCCGGAGGAAACCCACGCAAGCACGGGGAGAACATACAAACTCCGCACAGGAAGTCCGGTAGCTGGATTTGAACCCACACCGGAGGTTCCCAAGACCTTAGAACTGTGCCGCACACGCTCTAACCACTGCTCCGCCGTGCTGCCCCATAATAAAAGTATTTCCTCAATTTCCACGGTTACTCTGTTCCATAACCACCAATATTAAGTGAATTTTTAATACATGTCAACACAATCTGTTTATTTGTGCGCAGTTCTCCTTATTTGTGATATTTTTATGGCACAAACATTCTGAGACTGATGAGAAATGCAAACTCCTGTTAACTCGCAGAGAAAAAGCTTCATTCATGTATGCTAATTTTTACGACATATCCCGAGTGAAATTCCCTAAGTTGTACCCATCCCTTTATAGTGTATATCTATGCTTCTGGTGAACCATGTATACTGATAATAATAATAATACATTGTATTTCGAAGCGCCTTTCAGGACACCCAAGGTCACTGTACATATAATATCACACAACAATAAAGCAAGAGTAAAACAAGCAAGGGATAAATAGCAAATAAAACACAAAAGAGTTAAAAAGGGGAGTGTGTGCATAAGGTCAAGAATAGGCAAGTCTGAAGAGGTGAGTTTTGTGTCCGGATTTAAAGGTGGAAAGCGTCGCAGAATTTCGGATGTCAAGCGGCAATGAGTTCCAGAGCTGGGGGGCAGAACGGCTGAAAGCTCTGCTCTCCATGGAGTTGGCAGGCAGGGGGTATAGTGAGATGGAGGGAGGAAGATGATCTGAGGGTGCGGGATGGCGTGGCAGATGAAGGAGGTCGAAGAGGTAGGGCAAGGTTATGAAGGGCCATGTAGGTGTAGAGTAGGATTTTGTAATTGATTCTATGCTAGATTGGGAGCCAGTGGAGTTGCTGAAATACAGGGGTGATGTGATGTCGGGAGAGGGTTTTGGTGATGAGCTCACCTGGAAGTAAACAATGGAGCGCACATTTGGAACAACAACAAACAAGCACGGTACTCTGTTGATTTCTGTGAGAGACATGAATGAAAAAGTTCAAAAGTGAGAAGTTAAATGCAGAAACAATGTCTATTTGTGTCATGACGTCACTTGCGCTTGCCCCCCTGATCGGATTGCTTGCAAATGCCACGTTTTTGTTTTTCTCTCGTCATAAAAATTATTCGTTCAGATTGCTCCAGTTAGCGCCCAGGAAACGGAAGACAGTTCTCTGATTGGTTTAAGCGTGAAGGCTCTTGAACAGTAACACTATATTTCCGATGGAACCTACTTATAGGAAAAAAAACAGTCTAGTAAAGAGTATGCTAAAGTCAACCGTATGTATCCGTACAAAACAAATATCTATTCAGCATAGCTGTATCTCATCTTTTGTGTTCACGAGCGCATTCTATCACAACTGCGCGACGGGCATATTTCCCTTTACCGGATGAATTTGTGCGCGAGTATCTATATTTTATCTCGGCACCGCGCGTCGGAAAAAGCCACCGCACCAATTAGTCTTCGTCTTGCTCGTCAGAGTGAGCGTTCGCACCGCGGGACTGTTGACTGCATTCCAGCTCATATTAATGATGCGCCGTTTCTGCTTTATGACCCCCTGTTGGGTTGCTAGGGCATCACACTTTTCCTTTTTTTTTTTAATTGCGCCAGCACTTACTCCAAGTTGCGACAGATATTTGTTTGTTATTAAATTCGAGTCTCCTCTTGCAGCACGTTTTCTTTGTCAACCTTGAACCAAGCCTAATGTATCAGACACTGAAGGTATATTCGGCGTGGAAATAAACCCAAAGATAGTTTTAAGTCGTTCCCGAGGGCGTGCTCGGAGTGCTTCATCGCCGTCATACTTGTAATCATCGTAAATAAACTCCCCACGGTTTTACCGTGGTTACACTAAACTTCACAGTGTGCAGTTTAGCCAACATTTTTGTTACCGCAAGCAGACCAGCGCAAAGTTTACCGCCATATTTGTCGAGTAAGTTTGATACGCTTCTCTTTAATGAATGCTGAAAAACCCCGTGGCTGGGGACCGGTGCGTCCTGTTCAAGAGGCAATTGGAGTTGCGGATACCTCACTAGTGCTCTCAGCTTCGCCTCTCACCATACAGGGGAGCAGATAGAGGACTGTAATTAGATTTATATGCCCTGCGCTACTCCACCTTCACATCTTCCTCTGAGAGTTTCTACCTCTCCTCTAGAATATTTATATCATATAAGCAAGGATAAAATGGTTTATATAGAAATTATATTTTCTATTCTATTGTATTTCTGGATAACCAAAATATTTTATTATACAGGCACAGACAAAGTGGTTTATAAACAGAATCATTGATAGTGTGTTCTTCTGTTTCATACAAATAAAGCATAATCGCTAGAATATTTCACCATACAGAAAAATTGGTTTATATACACAGGTTTTTGAAGTCCTTGAATACGCCTGAATTTGAATGTGTGAATTTTGGGTGACGTGCTTGTAAATGCTTGGAATGGTCGCCATGTTTCTCAACAAACCTGCTTAAAAATGACCCCAACACTTGGTGGCTTTGCTTAGCTATTGCATTTCTTCCCTCGTGATTAACGAAAGCTGGAATTAGTTTGTATGGCTTTTGCCTATGAAGCGTTATCGCCCCCTACAGGTTGCTTCACCTGAACAGGGAACTATGAAATGTGTACAGAAAATCCCCTACTTACAACCATTCGACTTGCATAAAACGATAGATACGAACATTTTTTGGGGACATTTCTGTAAGTTAGATTTCGTATTGTGTGCACCTTTTCCCCAGTATAGGACATTACTATTGTGTTTCTTTCCAACACTACCGGCCTGTGGTGGCGCTGTGAGAGGTTACCCAGCATCCACTCAAAGAAGAAATCAGGCTTCTACGTCCTGATTTGTGTGTAAACATAACTACGTCAAAGAGCTTTGACCTTTTAATTGTTTTATATCTCGTGCATCCATTCAATATGGTTGGTGTAAAGAAGAGGCGAGCCTTTTCTTTTGAAATGAAAGTGGAATAAGAAAGCTTGATGCGGTTGAGAAAATGGTTGGAACACTTTTTTTCCCTAGGAGGACCTCTTAAAGCGCATCTTCCAAAAGTAAGTTAAACTCAACTTTATTTATCTCTATAGAGCATATTATTTTATGAAATGTTTATTTTTTTAGTACCAAACAATACAAGTTACTTACTGTGTAGCGACATCGTAGAGCCTGTCAAGAGCTTTGTATATCTGGGGTCCATGGTGACAGACAATGGGGACCTAAAACCAGAGATTCTCCGCAGAAGAGCCCTGGCAGCATCTGCTCTGCAGTCTCTCTGGAAACCACTCTGGCGGCACCAGACCATCGCACGCAAGACGAAGCTCCGCATTTACAACCTCGCCGTACTCCCTATCCTGCTTTATGGCTCAGAAACATGGCCCCTGAACGACACCCTGGCCACAAGAATCGATGGTTTTGATAGCAGGGCTCTCAGAACCATCGAGAACATCAGGTGGCCCCAGCGAGTCTCCAATAAAGAGCTCAGAGCCCGCACGTGCCAGCCCCAAGCATCTTCCTTGGTCGCACAACGCCGCACCCGCTGGTTTGGCCATGTCCTTCGTCTACCACCAGACCATCCGACACGAGCCATTCTCCAGTTTGACCCAAAGGCCGCAGGCTGGAGACGACCACGAGGGAAACCCCGCACTCGATGGCTCGACGTCGTTGCGGGCGACCTCCAACAACACGGAGTTGCCGTAGAGGATGCAGAACAGCTGGCACAAGACCGCCAGCATTGGAAAAACCTGGTTCATCTGGTCGGCTCAACGCACAGGGACGGGACCCCCCGACCTTCGCTGGAGCAATAAGTAAGTAAGTAAGTACTGTGTACAAGCCTTAAACATACTTGTACAAACCTTACACAAAATATAGCACTGAAGCAACATACGAACAAATTCACCTTACGAATGATCGTCTGGAACCTCGTTCGTAAGTAGGGCAAGGATTATGTATCATTTAAGGACATTTATTAGGAAACAACAAAAAAAATGAAGGAAGCGTTCCTAAATTAGTAATTGTAATGGGAAGAATTTCCTGTAACTGAAAATATAAGATACACATTACCGTAATTTTACCCAACACACAGAGATTTGTCTCACAAATATTTATAGACATACTGTTTAGATCCAGGAATATCATTTCTTGCTTGATACGCACATTAAAAATAACTTATATCCAAAGATAGATGATTAACACTGGATTTTCTCAGTTAATGGTACTGGAGAAATTCAAAAATTTGCTTCGAAAGTTCTTAAAAAGTTCTTGAATTTGGCCATGAAAAGGATATACTAATCCTGTATACAGAAGTACTGACGATGTGTTATAGGTAAAATACTAAAATGAAAACGGAATAGTTAGAATATTTTCATCACGGATGAATCTGTTTATATGAAGAAGAACTCTTCTGTTCACTGAATAGCTAAATATTTTATCGCACGAGCATTAACAATCTGGTCTATATACATAAAGACTGCAGAGCGTCTTCTTCATTTTCATGTAAGGTAAAAAAATGTGATTAAATGCATCGTTGGAATAATTCATCATATGAGCACGGACAGCATGTTTTATTTCATGATAATAAAAAACTGATTGGAATTGCCAACGTAGCTCTCGGCTATATAGCGGTATATACATTAGCCAATTAGTGGGCAAGATAATGCCTGTTTGGTTGTGCCGAGCCTGTTTCTTTCCCTCCGTGGCTCGCTCTCTCCTCGTTATCAGCGAGGATCTTCCATTTTTCCCGAAGGGATGGCACATTTGTCACCCAGCAGGGATTTGATAAGAGGCCACGGCTAAGCCTTTAACCCCGTTGTTTTAATGATGAGCTTGAAGAATGCCGTTTTTCCCATTCTTTTGCTATCAAGTATCTCAGAGAGTATCTGCCGTGTCCTTGTGCTTCAAGCAAGAATCGAGATTAGCCATGATAAAGTCTGTAAACCAATCATTTCAAAGGCTGTCCCGTTACCTCACAGCGTAAATTTGAAAATGTGTCAAAGTAGAAAAGGAATCCTGTTATCATGACATGTGTAAAGAGACATGATTACGAGTTTTGATGTAATATTTCAAGTGCAAACTCTTATTTAAAAAAAAAAAAAAGGTTTATTATCCATCCGCTTATCCGGGGTCGGGTCGCGGGGGCAGCAGCCTTGACAGGGAAGCCCAGACCTCCCTATCCCCAGCCACTTCATCTAGCTCATCTGAGGGATCCCGAGGCATTCCCAGGCCAGCCTAGAGACATAGTCTCTCCAGCGTGTCCTGGGTCATCACCAGGGCCTCCTGCCAGTGGCACGTGCCAGGAACACCTCCCAGGAGGCATCCTTATAGGATGCCTGAGCCACCTCAACTGGCTCCTGTCAATGAGGAGGAGCAGTGGCTCTACATAGAGTTTCTCCCGGATGACTGAGCTTCCCATCAATAAGGGAGAGCCCAGACACCCTGCGGAGGAAACCCATTTCAGCCACTTGCATCCGGAATCGCGTTCTTTCGATCATAACTCAAAGTTTATGACCATAGGTGAGGGTAGGAACGTAGATCGACCGGTAGATCGAGAGCTTTGCCTTTCAGCTCAGCTCCCTCTCTACCACGACGGTCCGGTACAGGGTCCGCCTGACGGCAGACGCTGCACCAACCCGTCTGTCGATCTCTCGTTATGTCTCCTCCATGATCTGCTACCTTATCGTGGTGGAGGAGTTTGTGTGTCCCAATGATCCTAGGAGCTATGCTGTCGGGGGCTTTAAGCTTTACATGGCAAACGGGTTAAAGGTGAGGGGCCAGAAAAAACGCAAATCAGAAGACCCCCTATGACGACTCAAAACTTTGGTCCACAATTTCCCTCGCCCGGACACAGGTTAGAGGGGCCCCCATCTGGAGCCGGGCCTGGACGTGGGGTCCACTGGCAAGCGCCTGGTGGCCGGGCCTTTGCTCACGGGGTACGGCCGGGCACAGCCCAAAGGGACGATGTGGGTCCCTCTTCCCATGGGCTCACCACCTGTGGGAGGGGCCAAAGGGATCTGGTGCGTAGCGAGCTGGGTAGCAGGCAAAGGAGGGGTCCTTGGCACGCCAATCCCCGTAAACTGGCTTTTGGGACATGGAAAGAAAGGTTTACCAAATTAAAAAAATTCATTTGGTTCAAAATGTTTGGACGGGATTAGAACCGGCCTCTTCTAATTCAAATGTAACTCTTAAATTCTACCATCAACTTCACGTTTCAGCAAACATTCATATTATTGATTTTTAAAATGACCAATTAATCGTATTTAAGTGATTTTTTTGCTAAGCCCAGTTTCATACTAGAAGAAATTACTTTGGTTGACTATTTGTATGCTAACATTTTGGGGAACAAACTCTACATACTAGTTTTAAATCAATCTACTTAAAAACAGAAACATTGAAGTCTATAAGTAAACCCTTGCTACTGCACTCTGGGTGGAAAAATATTCTGTGATCCATTATCCCCGATCCCATATTGCTGTGAGTGGAGACTGTCAGAAGGTACTTTGGTCGGGAAGCACTAGATGCGATTCATTATCCCCAGTCGACAATTGCTCTAAGCAGGGGCTGGCAGAGCGCTTTTTCACCCCAATTCAGCCTGCTGAAGCGTGCCATCGTGGCCCACCTAAAACATTGCATTCCTGTAGCCACGATTCATTATCACCGATGGCATATTGCCTCAAGCTGCGAACGGCAAAGGGCAATTTTGTTGGCTTTTTTTTTGCTGTTACTGTATCTCCGTTTAAAATGAACTGCACTCATGTGGCCTTGATCCATTATCCCCAATGCACTGTTTGGGCCGTGATGCATTATTTCCTGTTCTTTTTCTCTAATATGAACAGGACCCTTGCGGCCACGATCCATTATTTCTGTTCGGCTATTGCTGCAAGCGAAGGCTGGCAGAGCGCATGCATATGCAGATTCAACCGTGATAAACGAGAGATCTCGGTATTTCATACAGATTTCATTTTTATTTTTCACAAGCTATTTTTGTGTGTGTTCGTTGTGTTTAGCCGCAGGACCTCGGTACAGTAGGAAATGAATGCTGCTGATGATTAATGGACGTTTGCGATTTATGTAAAATGAATCCACACGCTCCCTTAGTTTGCTCACCTCTGTCATGCAAATGACTGTCACGTTTCAGATTTGTTATCATTTTGAGAACAACGACTACACAAATTGGCTTTGCATGGCAAAGGAGGAAGGTGAACATCTTCTTAAAGTTGCCTTGTTTGGTTGTGCACAATTAACAATTTCCATCACGGGAAGCCGGCGAATCAGTGGCCAAGAGATGAAAGGGAGATGAAATGAATAGCCGGCGTGGAAGAAAGGGTCTTCTGCAGCCGACATAATTGGATGCATCAACGTCGGCTTTTCCATATTCATTTAATCTCTATCATTTGCTAGTCAGCGGGGACAGCACCATGTTTCCGGTTATTAAACAGTCTCAACGATTGTGTAATACTCGGTTGCAATAAAGCTCGTACACAACATGGGGGGGGACACATTTTCGTACTTTAAAATGTACTTTGCTCTCACTCCTCACCCTTCCGAGAATTGAATTTGACTGCATCGGCATCGTGTATGTTTTCATTACCCTGGACATTTTTTGTCTCCTTTTCTGAATGCACAAACCGCTTTCTCCTTTCCCGTGTACCCGCGTGGGAGTCTTTATCATAAAAGAAAAGCACCAAAGAAACTGGCCTGTTTTGTGGTTTACAGGTAAATGGGATTCCCACAGAGACGAGGAATTATTAGCATAGCATGTGTATGGCTATTATGGGTTAGCTATGTACTTAACAAGAAAAGTGTTCTGGACAAGTAGGAACCCAGGGTTGCATACCTTTTTCTCTGGCATTCAATTATTATTTTTTTCTGGCGCTTTTTTTGCAAGAAAGTCTATAAGAGAAGTAAGAACTCACGGTTGTATGGCTCTTTTCCTAATGTTTAACTGTTTTTCTTTCACATTATCATCTATAAATGAGAGCGTTCTTTCTCCCTGATGTAGCACGGCTGACTACGGGAGCGATTCCAACGTTTAAAGGTTCCAAATCCCAAAGGGCCGCCCACACCGACTGCACCGCCAGGCTCTTTGATAACAATGCGCAGAAACGACTTACGACGGGAAATGACTCGTTTCATATTTTGTGTTTGGCAAACCCGGGTTATTTTCACAGGAGGGGGCTTGATGTCATTAACCTGGAGGCAGAGCTAACCTATAGTATCGAAGGCAGCCTGCTGTGAGGTATTCGATGCCGCGGGGTACTTTAGCAGCTTAAGTCTCTGCTGATTTTGGAATCTTCGTCGACTCACTGATGAAAGTCCATTGGAAGGATAGATCTTTGGTTTTGTCTTTAGCGTTCATATTAATCGATTCACTGATCGTTTAACCTCTTGGTTGTTGGGACTTACTCCCAGCAAGTACAGCCTGGCAGAGCTTATGTCAGAACCCGAACAGACGGTGGACCAAGACACGTAACTTTTTCACACAAGCTTTATTTTACGGGAACGGGGCAGTCGTGTGCGGGAACACAAACGCCAGCAATTCGGCAATCGCTGGGCAGAAGATGTGAGACAGAGAAGTCAGGCGCGGGAAAACAGGAAGCCAGGGGCAGACTAGATCAAAAATGGACAAGACACAAGGTGTCGATACCAGATACAGGATACAAGAGCACATACCGGACAGGACGGGGCAGATGGGATCGATACCGGATACTGAATACACAAACAGGATACCGGACGGACGGAATCGATACCAGATACACAAGCAAGATACTGGACAGGGCAGGACGAAGGGGATCGATACCGGATACTAGATACAACAGCAAGATACCGGACTGGATGGGACAGACGGGATCGATACACGAGCAAGATACCGGACAGAACGGGGCCAATGGGATTGATACTGGATACTGGAGCAAGATACCGGACAGGACAGGACAGAAGGTATCAATACTCGCTATTGGATACTGGAGCAAGATACCAGACAGGACAGACGGGATCAATGCTGGATACTGGATTCACAAGCAGGATATCGGACAGGACAGGACAGACGGGGTCGATACCGGATACTGGATACACGAGCAAGATACCGGACAGGACAGAAAGTATGAATACTGGAGCAAGATACCGGACAGGACAGACGGGATCAATACTGGATACTGGTCACTGGAGCAAGATACCGGACAGGACCGGGGGAACGGGATCGATACTGGATACACGAGCAGGATACCGGACAGGGTCAAAATACAAGTCTTGCACATGCAGAGGCTTGTTGACGGACTGACAAGGAGTGAATGATTCAGATTCAGATTCAGATCTACTTTATTGTCATTCTAGTACACGTGTATACAGAACGAAATGTCGATACATCTGACCCGCACAGTTTCCTTGAATGTACAGATATAAGTAAAAGTTGTATTGTATTATGGCTACGTATAGTATTTTACCATAGTGCCGATAGTGCAAGAGGAGTAGCTAACCAGATGTGCAAAATGGGCAGTCAGGTTAACAAGTCAGGTAAACAGTAACATTAACACTGTAACAATAACGCTGTAAGTACAATAGTGCAGAGAGCAAATGTGCAAGGAGTGGCAAGCTATAAAGAACTGCCAGTAGTGCAAAAAGTCAGATTAGTATTAGAATGAGAGCACTGAGTTTAAATAGGAGGGGAGCCAATCAGGCAACGAGCAGCAGTTGGCGCCAAACGAGCGGGCCCAAGTGAGGGCAATGGGTAAAGTGACAGCTTATCCATTTCAAGGCCATTTTTTTGGTTGAGAGTTGTGTTTTACGCTTTTTGGTTCATCTTGATCGATTCAGCATCTGATGGTCCATTGAGGGATTCCCAGTAATGAGGTCACCTTTGTTTTAAAATGCCGACATGATGATTCAGGCTAATATCTTGTTGACGCTAGCGTCAGCAGTAGTTGCTCATTTGGGAGACCCGTGGCAGGTAATGCCGTAGATTGGCAGTTTTTAATCCGTTCCTTCCTACTGTGTCGTCTTTGTGAGGGAAACTCTTTCGGGTTAAAGTCCAGTAAGAGAATGGAACACTTTCTTCATCGGTTGGCTACTTTTACCAAATCACAGCACGCTTAATTGATTCTTAACTGGAAAGCACCTTACGCATCAATCATTGCCAGAGCTCCACGTTAATAAAACATACAAGCTTTTCCCCTACAAAACACCGAAACGGAATTACACAGATAAACAATTTCTCAGCCCCTTGTTCAAAGTCAGGTTTATTCCGCGCGTAATTCCGCACGGCTGATGATTACACGGCGGCCGGCGCCGCTGCAGGGCCAAGCCAACCTGCATCGCTCTGACGAGAATGTAATTTGTAAATCGGAAATAAATTGAAAACATGTCCCTGTTTTGTTGGAATATTTTAGCTGAAGGTTGAGATCTTTCCTTGTCGCGGGCGTTCCTTGACTGTTTAATGCATTATTTTTTATTATACTTTCTCTCTCTTTATATGTATATATAAACATGCGTATATGTTCATATATATATATATAGATATAATATACAGTTAGGATTATTGTAAATTCATAATGTATTTGTTACAAAATTAAACATTTAATAGACCCTACAGTTTAATAAAGTACTGTCCTTGCTCCAGATGGTCTCATCACCTCGAGGAGGGAGTTTTGCTCAACCCCTTCAACCTTTGCCTTAAGGGAATGGTCAATTGTATTTTGTTCTCAGGGAGAGTAGTTGCAGTATGTTCGCTGTGATCCTTTATCCTAACACTGGCATTCAGGAATGTGGGTGTCTACACCACCCCCTCATGGTCTGTATCTGATTTTTTTTCAATAAAAAGGGGGTACGTATCAGTCTAGGCCAGGGGTGTCAAACTCATTCTAACTCGGGGGCCACACGATAGAACAAACATTCTATCGGGGGCGGGACAAGTAGATTAAAGAGAAAGAAAATGAGATAAAGAAATCAGAGAAAGGGGGAGGGAAAAGGAGAGAGGGTGGGACAAAGAGAGAAAAAGAGAGGGAGGGAGAGAGCGTGAAAAACACAAGATAAAAAGTCGTGAGAGAGGCGGGAGAGAAAGGGAGAGGAAGGAAGAAATCCAAAAAGAAATAGAAAGACAGAAGGAGAGAAAAGAGAAAAGAAAGCGCGAAGGGTATGAAGAGAAAAGAGAGAAAAGGAAAAAAATGAAGTTAGAGCAAAATAGGTTAAAAGACATAGAGCAACAAAGGAAGAGAAAAAGAGAGACACAGAAAGTGAAAGAGACAGAGACAGAGTGGGAGAAAAGAAAGAAGAGAAGAGAGAGAGGGAGAGAGAGAGAAAAATAAAGAAATAAATACAAGTACAGTGTATTTGTGAGAGGCACCTGGCTTTGGCAACATCAAATTGAAATATTTCAACATGCAGCTTGTTTTTCTCTTGCGCTTCTCTGAGTGTTGTCTTGCGGGCCGGATTCAATCCCTTAGCGGGCCTGATCTGGCCCACGGGCCGCCTGTTTGACACCTGTGGTCTAGGCAGATGGGGTTCAGGTAATTTCTTTGTTTATATTGTGCCCTTGTGTATAACGCACATGTCTAATTTTTTTGTAATTAAAAATTCTGTCACGGTTGCCATGGCGCCCAATTGGCCCCGCCCGTGTGGCGCCAGCTGCGGCTCGTTGACAGATTGGCTTCCCTTCTATTTAAGCTCAGTGCTCTCACTCTCCCTTTGTCAGTCCGTCAACGAACCTCTGCCCCGTAAGACATGGGTTTTGACTCTGTCCGATATTGTTCCCGTCTATTTTTGTCCTGTTTATTATTCTCTCCAGTTTTCGTTCCCGTCTAGTTTGTCCTGTTTAATTTTGATATCCTGTTTCGATATCAATCCTGTCATTCCACGCCAGACTGCTGCCTCACGTGCATGACTCCCCATTTCCCGCAAAATAAAATGCTTGTGTGAGAAACGTCACACATTTGGGTTCTCGTCCTGTTCCGGTTCATGACAAATTCAGTATAAAATATTGTTTCAGTTAATTCCCAGCTCAAACTAGGCATTGTAAGTTACAATGTTGAATATGTGCGGCCATGATTAAAATCATTTATTCACAACGTTAACAATGAACCTAATACCAACATAAAATTTGTCTGATTTATCATCAGAAACACCAAAAGGTTTTAAGTCCCTCGTTAAGCTTTCTTACACTCATCTATAATGTTTAGGACAACTTTGTTTTCTCCATTCTCTAACATTTGTCTCTGGTACAGTGAATGAGAGTAGTGTGTTCATGAGATAATATCTAATACCTTTTTGTATGTCATCTGTTACTAGTGGTCTAGTGTTGAGGATTAGGCGCTCCTGGCGTTGCGACCTGGGTTCAATTCCCATTGCATCTAACGCTTTGCGAATATGGTCAGCGATATTTTCCACTAATTTATAATTACACAAATACGGTAATGTTGAGCTTTAAACCTCATGTATAATGCGCACTCAAACTTTTTAAAAAAAAATTCTCGGTAATTTTTTTTTGCATTACACACAAATAAATATGGTACATAATGAGCACAAATACTTGAACTATCATACAAACATCCACTTTAAAAATACTATTAGGTTGAGAAATTTGCATTTACTTTACATAACATGAGCCTCACCTAGAGGGAGATGACATCATTGTCAGCCATCTTGCTGCTGCGGGTAACCAAAGTCCTTAAAAAGTTTGGGCAAAAAACACGAGAAGCAAAATGGTGTGTTTATGTTAATTTGAGTCTCAGTAGTTTGTATTTTTATTATTTTAAGCACTCGTTTTTAGATGCACTACACCATACCAAAAGATCAAGTGGTCGAATAGTACAACCTGTCTCATCAAGTTGATAATTTCCTCATTAGATCAAATTGATGTGTCTTATTCTTGAAATTAAGTGATAGAACTGACTATGTATATATATATATATATATAAATAAGATTACTGGTACCAATACTTACGAATTTAATTGGTTCCAACAGTGACATTGTACAATAAAATTGTTGTAAATCGAAACACATTTTCCCATTGAAATGACTTGAACTGGGATTAATCCATTCCAAAACCATGGACTAGGTACAATAACGTTCATAAATATACCTCAAAGTATACATAAAACGAGAAATAAGGCTTTATAAGTGCAAATGATGAAGTTACTGTACTGTGCAAAGCGTTATAACCCATGAACAGTTAAAAAAAATCAGCAACAACCAAATGAATGAGTTCCGTGGCTGGACGCACAAAATAGCGATCCAGCGATTGTAGATTTTGTCTAAATCTTAATAAGAATTTTTAATGTTTCGGACTGTTTTCATTGAACATTTCCATTGACTGCCTACTTTTGGATTTATCGAGATGTTCTTTTTGTGATAAAAGCCTGCGGTTTTTCCCAGCATGCGAACACTTCCTTGATTTCTGCTGTCGCTAACGTGATTGTTTCCCCAATGGACTGATTTTTCATATCAAAATCATAAGAAGCTTTTTCACATCTTCATTTTTTTCCATCCTCCGTCCTTTTTAGGGTCTCTTTTTGACTTAAGATGGTTGAGAACATAGGCATGGTTCACCCGTATTCTTTTGCCAAATCTGCAACTTTACCCCCACTTTCATATTTTGTAATAATATTTCGTTTCTTTTCGATCGTTAGTGGAGCCCTTTTTCTCTTATTCTCTCCTCTTTTCGGTGGACCAAAGGATATTATAAAATTAACTACAAAGTAAGTACATGTACTCAGTTGGATGCAGTAGAGAGATTCCCTGACTGTTTTTCTTCAAGGTACATTAGAAGGTTAGGCTGTCTGGAATGCATCAGACGTATTTTGATAACAGAATTCCTGTGAGTGCTGACGAGAGAAGGCCAGACGCACAAGGACAAACATTCGGCGAGGAGGTGGTGAAGCTGGCACCTGACGCGCCCATGGGAGGAGCCGGCACGCCAGCTTGTGAAAAGACGTGGGAAGATCTGAGAAGATCGAGGGAGAACGACACTAATTCGGCTAATTCGATGGAGTTCACTTAGTTAAATTATTTAAGAAAATAAATCTGCCTGCCCCCGTGTGGAAATGACAGTCTCTTGTCCATATTTTCACAAAAAGAAATGAGCGTGCATTGTTAGGTGAATGAGGGCTATGTTTGGTTAATGGAGCCAGATAACTAATTCGAACAATTTGGTAAACGATACATTTTAATAGTTTATTTCCTAACACACTATATCAAAAACGAGATCTTCCCATCCTTTTCCACCTCCCTCCATGCAGGGGTGAAGGCAGTCTTCTCAGGCCATTATCACCGGAACGCGGGCGGTTGCCAGGGCGGCCTGGACATGGTGGTGAGCTCGGCCATCGGCTGCCAACTAGGTGAGGACCATCACGGCGTCCGCGTGGTGGTGGTGACGGCCAAGGGCGTTCTTCACCGCTACCACAGCCTGGAGAGCATGCGGGCAGGAGGCATGGACCAGGACCTCAGGGAGCTCCTGCAGGCGTGACCACGGCAAATCGAGTCATCTTTTTTTGTTCCTTCAATGTAAGAACACAAATCAAACTTCTCATGGGTGAAAGTTGAAAATTGAACAAAACTTAATCTTGAATTGAAATTGACTAGATGTATAGATGAATCACTACAGAGTTAAGTATAAAAATATAAATGAACTTCCCCGTTTAGGCACATTAATTACCATTGACCTCAAAATCCATTTTAACGAGGCTCACTGTAAATGAGTTAATCGACAAGGAATTGGAAGCAGTCCTAAACTGGGCTTAATATCCGCTTGTTTTATGTCACGGCGCCGAACATCGTCGGCGATGCGAAGAGCGGCTACAGAGAACACGCATTCTATGTCCGGGTAAAGGGACAGTGCATTCCTTGAAATCAAATTGGCCAAGTGATTAGAATTAGCCCATTTATGTTCACAAATAGTCTTGATCTCTCCCAAAGAAATATATTTATCTACGCATGAGGCCCCCTGGTGGTTTGGAGCAGCATTAAGATGATTATTTTACAAATCAAGAATTGTGATTACTTGGAATCTTGATGCACTTGATATAGCATACTGTAATCTCATTTACGGCTGTTCATTAGGATTAGAACCCCTCAATTCGCAAATTCAACAACCCCCAAACTCCTATTTAAAATGAGCTCTGCCAGCCCCCGCTCGCAGAAATAGTAAACTGGGGATAATGGATGCTATTCATTTTAGAAAAAGAGCGGCACACATGACACAAATCTGCTCTCGCAGTCCCCGCTCTCAGTAATAGTCAAATGGGGTAATGAATGCATCCAAAACAGTGCAGTTCATTTTAAGCAGGCCACAATGGCACTCTTCAATGGCCTGAACTGAAAAAAAAACAGCTAAAAAACACTCTTTCAGGCCCTGCTCTTAGTAATAGTTGACATGCGATAATGGATATCAGCCACAACTGTGTATATCATTTTATTCATGCCAGAATAGCACACCCCCCAACAAAAGTGCCTTCTGCCCGTCCACTTTTGCCACAGCAATATTGGATCGCGGCCGCATGTGTGCAGTTCATTTTGGGCAAAAAAAGAGCTGCTTCAGACTACAAAATGTGTTGTATCGTCCTGAGATGATGGATTGCAGCCACAACTTTGTATTTCATGAAGCGGGATTACAATAATGTCAAAATGAGAGCCACTGGGCCTGACAAAAGCGCCCACTGCTGGTCCTCTCTCCCGGCATTATGCATGAGTGCAGTTCACTTCTTTGTGGACAGAACCAGGGCTGCACGATTAACCAAAATCGTATCGATATCACGGTGTAACGTAGTGCGGTAGTGAAACCGCAAAATACTGCGTTTTCTTCACAGACTCATAGTTCCAGTTTGTTATTTGAGCGATGGAGTGTTTGGCCAACAAGAATTGTCACATTAAACAGCGCTAGCCAATCAGAAGCAGGTTGTCATGGTACCATCCAATAAGGGCAAAGTTTGCAAGACAAATGGCCACCAAAACAAATGCCACAGCTTGTAGCTTTAGCGGCTCGTTACATTGAAAATAAATTCATTAATTAAGTCGGACCCTGAGGAAAGTCAGAACGGCACAAAGAAAAAACTATGACCCGCGGGTGCTGCCTGGATTTTTATCACGTCCGGGAATTGACAGAGGCGGCGTCAAAAGGGAAAGCTAACAGCTAGGCTAACAACTCTTAAGCCGCCACTGCCGGACATTGCTACTCATCTACGCCAGATCCATTACCCATGAATTGGACGTCTTGGAGCTACCACTTATGGAAAAACCGCTACATTTGTGACTTTTGTATTTTTAATCATCGCAGAAGTTGCCGTTACCCAACGCTAGCATGTAGCTTGTCAGCCTCTCTCTAAATTGTTGTCTCCGATTTCGTTGTACTTTTGTATAATGACAATAAAGACTCTGCAACACCGGTTTGATTTGTAGATGTATAGTTATTGTTACAGTCGTATACTGTCAGTCTCAAAGGACATCAGCTCGGGGTACGTTTGCATGTCACTGTGTTCAGGGTTGGGTAGGGTTACTTTAACTTGATTACTTTCAATAACTTTTGGATTACTCCAATACCAAATATGCTAAAAAAAAGACCAAAGAATCTAAATATGAATAAAATGACTAAATTTTGTGCAGGCTTGGGGAGTAACGGAATACATGGAATGGCAAAAATGATGTTGGCAAGCTGTTTGGATTTATTTTCATTTTGTTTCTGTCGCATTTTATGTTAGTTTTGCCGGAGATCAAAGCCAGGAGAGAAAGCTTACCACGTGTTGTGAGTCATAATTTTATTCTTATTTAGTTTGACTGTGTTTAAGATCTCCCCGAAAACGAAACAAGCACAGAAAATGCTTTTTTCTTGTAAAAATCACAATTAGGTTTTCTTCCCAAAATTGTGCAACCCTAGACAGAACAACAAAAAACAGCAACCAGACTCAACTAAAAATCACTCTGCTGGCTCCAGAATGTGATCAGGGATAATGGATCGCGCGATATTTTCTGCGCACTGAGGCCACACAGCGCAAACGTAGCATGATCATGTCTACCAATAAGGCTCAATCTTTGCCAAATACTGTAAACTGATTCATATTTGTGATGATGCCCCCCGGTGGTTAGAAGCAGAATTAAGTTGATGATGTTATGAATCATGTATTTTTTATTTTTTATAATGGTTTATTTCTGTTACACTGATCCGTACTAATCTTTCCCATCTAGCTCTTATATTCTAAATCAGGGGTGTCAAACTCATTTTAACTCTGAGGCCACACGGCAGAACAAACATTCTGTCGGGGGCCGGACTAGTAGATTAAAGAGAAAGAAAAAGAGGGATGAAGAAATAAGAGAAAGAGGGAGGGAAAAGGAGCGAGGGCAGGACAAAGAAAGAGAAAGAGGGAGAGAGCGTGAGAAACAAAAGAGATAGAAAGAGAAGTCATGAGAGAGGGGGAAAGAAAGGGAGAGGAAGAAAGATATTTAAAGAGAAATAGAAAGACAGAAGGAAAGCAAAGTGAAAAGAAAGCGCAAAGGGTAGGAAGAGAGAAAGAGAAAAGAGAGAAAAGGAATAAAGGAAATTAGAGCAAAATAAGTTAAAAAAAGACACACAGAGAGAAAAAGACAAAGAGAGACACGGAGAGTGAAAGAGACAGGGACAGAGAGTGGAAGGGTAGGGGTGAGAGAGAGAGAGAGAGAGAGATTTAGTAGATCTAGCAGATTGAGGAGAAGGAAATAATACAAAGAGAGGAAGAGAAAACGAGAGAGGGTGGGACAAAGAAAAAGATAAAGGGAGAAAGAGAGAGCGAGAGAATGTGAGAAACAAAATAAACAAAAAGAGAAATAGTGAGTGGGGGAAAGAAAGAGAGAAACAAAGAAATCCAGAGAGAAGGAGGGAAAATTAAGGAGAGAAAGGGAGAAGGGGAGAAAGAGAGAAGAGGAGAGATAGAAAGAGGAAGAGAGAGCAAAGAAAGTAAAAAGACGGGGAGAGAAAGGGAGAAAAGAAAGAGAAATGGAAAAAAGGAAGAGAGAGCAAAAGAAGGTAAAAAGACAGAGAGGAAGAGACAAAGAGGAATAAAGAAAGAAAAAAAGAGACAGAGTGGAAGGAAGAGAGATAGAGAGTGAGAGAAAAAGGAAAGAGAGAGAGAGAGAGAAATATAAGCACAGCGTCTTTGTGAGAGGCACCTGGCTTTGGCAACATCAAGTGGACATATTTCAACCTGCAGCTTGTTTTTCTCTTGCGCTTCTCTGGTTGTTGTCTCGCAGGCCGGATTCAATCCCTTAGCGAGCCAGATCTGGCCCGCGGGCCGCCTGTTTGACACCTGTGTTCTAAATGAACAATCCTTTCGGAGTTAATTTGCTCTCCGTGCCGAGGATCAGTATGAAATTTCTCATTTTAATGTAAAGAATAAGATCTGTCTTGGGGTCCCCGTGCACTTGTTGCTACACTTCAGATCTCGTTTGAAATTTTGGGGGCAAAGGGAAACCATTGGGCTTTATTTTGCTTGTTTTGTGATCCCCAAAATGTTTCCATTCAACCGCATGCACCCTGATTGCAGAGAAAAGGTTGTCATGGCAACCGTTGAGCAACACGTTCGTGCGGCTCGGTGGAACAGCCAGGAAGTGCGTACGTACGCTTGTTTTTTTTGGTTTTTTGGGGTGACCTCATTTCACACTGGCACTTTCTGTCTCTTCCCTTCTGAAAATGTCAGCAAGTGATAGGTGGTTAAGAAAGGGTGTATGTTTACGATGCTGTGACACAGACTAATAGCAGACTGGCATCTTAGAGCTTCTTTTCTATGGTTATCATATGCTTGCCTCTCTCTTTAGCATCACTGCAGGTCTTGGGTCCCGTAGCTATCAATACGCCGCAAAAATACTGTATGGTATCGCAATGTGCGAAGTTTTTAGGAAGCGTACGAGATTCTGAACTGCATGAAGAAATAGAAAGGAATTGTGGGAGGTAGTTCCGCCAATAGCACAGCTGTACAGTAAGGGCTGCATTCCAAAAAGGACCCTTGATAGTCAAAAGCCGAGAATTAAATATTTTATTTATGAAATACTCTACTATTATACATTTCACTGTGATGTTTGACAATTCGATAAACTTTATGAAAGAACAATACCAGAGCCTGTGTCCCATATCAATATAAGTGTACCACTTAAAATTGGTCTAGAGATGTATTTCTTTCTACTGATTCATCTTTTTCTTTCTTTTTTACGCTTTTCTTTCTTTGTCTTCACTTTCATTTTCTATTTCTCTGTCTTTCTCTGTTTCTATATTTTCTCTCTCTGTTTATTTCTTCTGTTTTTCTTTCTCTGTCTCTCTATTCTTCCCTCTTTCTATTTATATTCTATTTCTTCTCTCTCTTGCTGTCTCTTTCTCTTTTCTCCCTTTTCCCTCTCTGTCTTTTTCTCCACTTTCTCTGTTTCTTTATCCCTCTCTCCCTGTTTCTTTCTTTCCCTTTTCTATTTCTCTTTCTTTGCCTCACTCTCTCTTTCCCTTTTTCGTTCTCTTTTTTTCTTTCTTTTTTCTCTCTTTCTCCCTTTATCTCTGTGTCTTTTTTTTCTTTCTCTTTCACGCCCTTGCTGCCCTTATTTCTCTTCTCTTTCTGTTTATCTCTCCCTCTCTTTCTCTCTATTTATTTTCTATTTATTTACCTTGCCTCTTGTTCTCTTTTCTTCTCTACTCTCTTTCTATTTGTCTTTCTTTTTTACCTTTTCTCTACTCTTTTTTTTTTATCTCCTCGTCTTGCGTTCTCTTCCCCGTTTCTTTTTCTTTCTTTTCCTCTCTCTCTCCCTTTCTCTATTGTTTTTTTTTTTTTCTCCCTCCCTCTTCCTCACTTTATCTCCTTCTCCTTAATTTACCAGTCGGGCCCCTGTGAGTGTTTTTTCTACCGTGTGGCCCCCGAGCTTTTAACGAGTTCGACACCTATGGTCTACTGCATTAAGTTTCTTACTAGCGTTCTACAATCTGCTGATTCTGGCCTACTTGCTCATCTCTATCGACAGTTTCGAGTCTCAAAACCGGCTATCAATTTTTGGATTTCCCATTTTATCGAATCAGTCTTTCAGCCACGAAATGCACAAAAAATAAGTAAAAGCGTCATCTCACTCAAATGCTCGTTCCTTTGTATATTCCTCGTTCCACCGTCGGTTTGCCGGTAAATTGGCCCGAAAGAAGGAAAAAAAAACGTCCTCGGCCACATGTTCCAAGATAAGCAACATGGCCTTTGCTCTCGACGGCACTCCAGCCGGGCATTTATTTCTCGGCGGCGTCTGACGAGAGCCAGGAGGCGTTTTATCGATCCCGTGTTTCCCGGCGCCGCAACACGGGCCGACATGCACCGCGGGCGCACTTATCAGCACTTCACTTAAGGAAACGACACGGGAGAGCTTTCACCGCTTCTGTCTTTCTTTCTCCGTTCAAGTGGAGGGAACCTGACGCAGAGCACAGGACACTTTTTTTCAATGTGCCACGAAATCGTCATCAAAGGCGCTCGCTTGTCCACAACCGGGGCGCAAACACAGTTTTGTGCTAAGCTTTTATCCGAGGTGCATCACTTTTTCATCAAAGGCTTTTTTTCCTCTCTCAACAATGATAATAAAGCCCTAGTGTGTATTATATAGCGACCCCTGTTGGTGTAAATCACGGTTCACGGCTCTCTTAATGGTGGGGTTTGTAGTTTGAGGTGTCCTTAAAAAGTTTCAAATTAAATAATTTCTCTTTTAAATGCGTGCTAACAATCCTTGACTGAGTTCAAAGAGCCTTTACATACCCTAAATCCCGGACTATAGAGTGCACCTGATTATAAGCCGCACCCACCACATTTTAGGAGGAAAACTGATTTTGTGCTTACAAAAGCCACACCTAAGCCGCATGCGCCCACATTAAAACATGTAACACAATCACAAAATTAGCCCAAAACCAGCTTTGAGTCCCGCGATTGTAACTGGATATAAAGTACTTAGTCCAAAAACCACAGCCGGCAGAATGAACAGAAAATGATACCGGTACTTAAGGTTTGATACAGACCTGCAGAGTCCGGGTACCCGTTAAAACTAATCCAAGGAAGAAAAGGTCTATATTTCAGAAGGTAAGGGTGGGAAAAATATATATCCACTATTGTCCGCCGCGACAACAGGTCTCACTCACCTTTACCCCACTTCCCGTCAGCCCGCGTTTGCTCCGCTCCTCTTTTTTAATTCGCAAAACATATCAGAATAAGTGTCTCAAATAAATACTTTACAAAAATATACAGGTGCAAATACATATTATACATCGGTTACACATATCTACAAAGAAAGACGGTACACCAAGAGAGTTTTCAAAGCTTTAATTATAATATTATAACTTTCATCCCAAACCGTGCCTGTGAAGGGTAGCAAAACGCTACTAACAACACGCTCGCAACACAGTAAATGGCTCTGTTAAAAAAAAACATACCGTACTTGTAGAAACCAAGGTAAACCGTCTTCATCTTCCTCCTTACGACTGACGTCATCGAAGTAGTCTTCCCCAGTATGGGAAAGAGACTTTGTCATATAGACGTCGTCCCAGGCTCCCTTATTTAAAAACACGCTAGCAACACGCTTGCAAAGTGAAGTTTACGTGCAGTAGCTCTGTCTCCTTCTTTTTCGGACTGCTCATTTGCTTTTAGCTTGACAGCTACGTCAAGTGCCTTTCTTTTTGCAATTTGCATGATGAGGATATGTCTACGCTATTTCAATTTGTGCACAAGCTAAGAAGTTGCAGTCTTCCTCGGCGCATATATTCCACCGGTCTAAATCTTACCTTTTGTACTCGAGCGCCGCTGGCGGCTGTTAGAAAAATTACATAAATTGGCCGCATCACTGAATAAGCCGCAGGGTTGAAGGTTTGGGAAAAAAGTAGCGGCTTATAGTCCGGAATTTACAGTATTTGTTTTTCACCTCGCATATCTGCTTTTATCTGACTTTTATCATCAGCGCATTAGACTAGAGCAGGGGTTAGCAACCTATGGCACGTGTGGGGTTAACCAGTGGCACGCGAGTGCACGGCAAAATGATAATGATTTTTTTTTTTCATGCACATTTTTAGGTGAAATTCAGATAATTTCAGTTGCGTGCTGTGTTATTTAGAGGCTTTACGGTCGCGCCCCTCCTCTGCTCCATGTGTGAGCGTGTCTGCGCCGCGCCCGCAGAGGAGGAAAGATCTGTGTTTAAACCAACCCACAGAAACACCGGCACGCGATAAATGAACGAATCACAACAGCTCCTCCAGTGAAAAAATCTCGTTCTTTTCAGCCAGCGTGGACAGATGACTGAGGCTTTGTGCAAAAAAAATGACCATGCTGTTTGTGCATTATGCCTCGAGAGCGTTGCACCTCGCACGTCAAGTGTTAAGCGTCATTACGAGACGAAACATAAACATAAATTCACAAACGCCTCCACTGAAGCAAGCTATCACATTGCTCACTACATGGCAGAGCATGGAAAACCATTTACTGATGGCGAATATATTAAAGGTCTGTGTGTGTTTCAAGTTTTGATAGTTTCTAAAATAAGATTTTATTGATGAATGGTATGGTAGCTGTCCATATCACTTGATTTTGATTGTAGTTCACTATTGAAGAATAGCTGAAGTCATGGATGTCTACAGGCCTTTCCACATGTTGCTCACAGTCACGGACGTTTAAAAGTGGCACTCCACACCGAGAAGGTTGCTGACCCCTGGACTAGAGGAAAGGAGGCGGGAGGATGGGGAAGGGATTTTACGCGCGTGCTCTACGTTTTCTTTTATTCTAGGATGAAAATGGCAAAAGTAAGAGGAATGTTTCAATTACGGCTGAAATGCCAAACCGAAAAAAGAAGGCTAGGTTCACCCTGCAATTCCGATTTTTGGCTGAAATCCGATGTTTTTGTGCGATCGTTCACATTTTCAACTAAATGAGAAGGGTCCCGCATGCACAAAACAGGACACATGACGTCACATGCATTGTGCTCGGTGTTTACGGAAGTACTCATGGATGTCAACAGCGGAGCGTTGTTCCCTCCAAATAATTATTGCATCCGAAACCTCGCTTTTCCCCGTTGAATGCTCTCCGTGTGGTTTGATTTGAATGGAAATATTTTTAAACACCATTAGAGGATACAATCAATGAGCGCCACTGCTTGTTTACAGCATTGATGTTAAGCAACATGTTGTGAATTCAGTTGAATGCGATGTTGGCTGTTTTGTGAGTTACAAAATAAACAAGTGTTTTTCTTCCATGAATGTGTGAATTCATGACACTCCGGGTTTTGGTCCGCCGTGGTTGTTGATTTGTCCGCTTCCTCCAGCCTCATTTAACGCAGAGTAGTAAGGTCTGATGCATATCGAGATGATGTGCAGGTTGCATGAGTGCATCTCGACCGAATGATTTAGGACCACCACGTATGAAGTGGCCTGAGTGGTGTGCAAAAATCAGATATAGGCCGTTCATACGAACTTAAACAGATGGATACTGCAGCCTAAACTTAGCCTAACAGAGACACGTACGTGCACGGGTCATACAACCAGCTTGACATAGGCTGCAATGATGATTTCAGTCAGAAGACGGCGTCAGAAAGTAGAATATTTTAAAGTTTAAGCACCCCCTCAAGTGGTGTATCTTGGGCACGTGGCGACGCCCATCCCTCTCCAGGTCATTATTTTGGGGTAGGGGTTTGCTCCCCTGAATAGTACTCGTTTCAGTGGTTACTGGTGACAGGAGAAGCCTCCTGATTCAGCAGCATCATCTTCTGGCCGCCGTTGTTTTTCGCTAAACCTCAGCATTGACTAGCAGCTGCATGTGACGGTACCAATACCAGAATCTTCCACTTTTTCCTTCTCTAGCTACTCATATTAGCCTCTTGGCTGCAGACAGTGGTTCATTTCTAGCCGCTTATGTATCGTTAGCAGCTCTGCGTGAATAATGTTGGCTTCGTCTTTCAGTATCACTGACCTTCTCAGCTTGCAAATTAATGGACACAGCTGAATCCCAAGTCCCGAGACTCAGGGTTTTTCCCATTTTTTTCTACTGTTTCCCTCTACCAAATCATGAAATCCACCTGATTACTGGCTATGGCTCGCTGCTAGCCTTTAGGACATATGAGGGAAAAGTTACAGGACTTTGCTTGTCCTGGTATGCTAGCAATTGCTTTGTCTTTTAATGTAATTCACACTCCCCGATGTGGTCTCGACACTTGAAAAATTCTGGTTTGATCGTGCAATCTTTTATTGGCCTTTTTTGTAGCATCTCCTGCTAGCCGCCAAAGTCAGCTGCTTACACCAGCTCTGACCAACTCCAGCTATTTGCGGCCATTTTCTTTCTACGGAAACTTGAAGGACCATTTTGTGAAGGTAGCTTGTCCTGGTGTTGCTTTAAGCACTTAGCGGTGAATTGATGGACACAGCTGAATCCCAAGTCCCAAGACTCTGGGTTTTTCCCATTTTTTTCTACTGTTTCCCTCTCTAGCATATCATGTAAGCCACCTGGCTACGGGTTATGGCTCCCTGCTAGCCTTTAGGAAATAGGAGGACTTGGCTTGTCCTTTTGTCGTAACAATTGCTGATCTTTTCTTTCTTATGTGTTCGTCTTATTTGGCAGTAGGTCCTAGTCTTTTTTTTGCATGTAGCACACCTCTGGATAATCAAATCAGGGTCACGCTGTTAACTGTCGTGTTAAAATCAATAGCATATTTATAATGATGACATTTTTAGAAGTATTTTTTTAATTGTTAAATGCAACAAATCCTAATGAATCTGAAAAATTCCTGACGAACTCGATGAATCTAAAGATTTGAAAATGCTAACATTTGACTACTGCATTGTTTTGAGGACTAAGGTTTTTGAGTTTTTCCTTGCCCTGATGTAGGTTTTAAATCAGGGGGTGGTGGAATAATAGTCTGTAGTTTGCAATAAACTGTGTTCTGTGCAGCCCTTTGAGACTCTTTGTAATTAAGGGCTATACAAATAAACATGACTTTACTTTACTCTAACTAGGCATAGTAGCCACTTAGCTATGGCCCGCTGCTATTGTTATTGCTAGCCGCTATGTATAAATAAAGCTTGCTTCGTCCTTCAGAGTCATTAACCTTGAGTTCTGTGATTCAGGGACTGGACACATGACAAATTCTGGTTTATTCTTGCAATATTTTACTGGCCTTGTTTGTAGATTCTCCTGCTAACTATTGGGGATTAGCTTTAGCTTTTGTGTCTTGTTGCTGAGTGAAATTCATAAGAAATATGGAATCAGGCTTCCAAATTTTACTCTTACGTAGTATTCTATGCTTACGTAGTTTGGCTTTTCTTAAAACGCGCTTCAGTTTCATTCCAAGCTACAACGACCCCTAGTGGTGAATTGTTCTACATACATGCCAACATTTTGACATGAAAAAGCGGTAGATGTAGTAGCACATTCTATTTTTACTCGCAAAACACATTCGGTCTTCACAATATTAAAAAACAAACAACATGTACTTGTTGAAAACCAGAAGTGTCAAACTTTTACCAAAAAAGGAATTTAGTGCGATATTTAGGAGTGGTGTATTCACACACAAAGACTCACAGGTTCGAGAGCGTTCTCCGTTTGGGTCCCGGTGCTGTGGAATACTCTGCTTCCTGAGATTCGATCTCCAACCGCAGTGAAACTTTTAAAATCTAGGCTTAAAACACAGTTTTAAGCGCAGAGTTTTACCTTGCCCTCATGTAGGTTTTAGATCAGGGGATGGTGTAATAATAGTCTGTGGTTTGCAGTCATCAGTGGTCTGTGCAGCCCTTAGAGACTCCTTGTAAATAAGGGCGTCAGAAATAAACTTGACTTGACTTTAAGATAAAGCAGCCGTAGATTAAAATACTAGTCTTGAGTAAAAGAACCGGTAGTTGTAACCAGTGTTCCCTCTAAGCTGCGTGCGCAATTGCGCACTGCTCGCACATTCTCAGCGCACAAGAAAATCTAGCCAGCGCACAAAAATGAGGGCTCAAAATTACTAATTAAGAAGTGACTTAAGTCAAAGTTACAGTGCATGAAGGTAAAAATACACGGGTTCCCCTGACGTGGTGTCCTAAATGCGGTATTTTGAAGTGGAGTCGAAGTAGAATGAAGTTGAGTAAAGTTAGTAGTTTGTCCAGAACCGGCTTCTTCGGCTCGGCTCACTAAAAGGAACCGGCTCTTTCGGGTTCAAAACGGCTCTTCAGGTTGTTTTTGCTTCTTTAATCCCAACATGACCAAATATTATATAAAATTATGCACAAAATGACTTAAAGGAAGGGAGGAATAGAAGAAAAAAGAAAAAACTACCAAAATGAAAAAATAGTGAAAAGCTGAGAAAAAAAAGTAACAAAAGAAGAGAACATTTAGAAAAAAGCCAGAAAAAAAGAAAACAAAGAAATGTAGGAAAAAAAGTAAATAGAGAACAAAAAGAAAAAAGTCACCGCTCGGAAAAAATAAACACAATGAGATTTTTTTTAAAAGAATTTTTAAAAAAGTAGAAAAAACCACGGAAAAAAGAAGAAAAAGTTTGTGTTGCGTTCAAATAATTTCCAATGATATCAAGTGAATCTTGTTGCCAACATTGTACTTCCACTAAAAAATGTGATAAGGTACAGTTCTGTATCTTACAACCGACCTAATAACCCCCAAAAAATGTTAATATTATGCAACAAAATATGTCAGGAAATGGATATCTTGTGAAAGAATTGTAAGAACAAACGACGTTTGTAGGCCGTACAACCTTTGCAATAAATAGTACATGAGTCAATTCAATCAAAAGAGAAAAATTATTTTGCATTGCCGGAAACTCAAAACGCAAAATGTAACTTGATGTCAAGTTTTGGACATGTTTGATCATGATTTAGTTGCCACTCTTGGGATTGCTGTTGCTCACTGTTGTATCAAGCGTTGCTTACTGACTTTGTGTGAACGCTCAGACCCGTGGAAAATTACAGGGAACATTGGTCATAACGGAAGAAAAGCGGTAGTCCAACACATAAAGCAGTAGTGTCAATGAGCATGCTACTTCTCTTTGAATTTAGTTTTTTAGATAGCGTTACCTCGATTATTTAGATCGGTCAGTTGCTCAATATTTGGTTTCTGCATCAAGGTACTCAAAATCTTCCCGGGTTCCTTTAAAATCAGCAACTGTATTTGAAGAAGTTTCAAAAAGATAATTAGAATTCAAGAAGCAGTAGAACTCGACCTGTGATTTATGAATTAACCAATACACAAACAAAAAAATAAATCTTACCCTTTGGGGGATGAAAAATGACCCATTTAAAGTATAAATTATCATATTTTAGGATATGTTAAGTTGTTTCTGTAATAAAAACAGGAGAAACCCTTTGAATCAGAAAAGTATCTTGCGTAATGGTTCTCAACTGCTCTGACTCGAGGACCCACCATTCCACCCTAATGACAAGCTGCGACCCAAATCAAGACAATTCCACTTCTCAAATGTATTGAAGGAAAGGACAGGGTTGGGTAGGGTTACTTTAACTGGATTACTTTCAATTACTTTTGGATTACTCCAATGCCAAATATGCTAATAAAAGACAAAAGAGACTAAATATGAATAAAATGACTCAATTTTGTGCAGGCTTAGGGAGTAACGGAATACATGGAACGGCAAAAATGATGTTGGCAAGCTGTTTGGATTTATTTTCATTTTGTTTCTGTCGCATTTTATGTTAGTTTTGCCGGAGATCAAAGAGATCAAAGCCAGGAGAGAAAGCTTACCACGTGTTGTGAGTCATAATTTTATTCATATTTAGTTTCTTTTGCCTTTATTAGCATATTTGGTATTGGAGTAATCCAAAAGTAATTGAAAGTAATCCAGTTAAAGTAACCCTACCCAACACTGGGAAAGGATTAGTGTAGTTAAAAACAGAGGTAGTAGAATATATTCAACTTGTCGTTTATATTCAACGACTTCAGGTACTGTGAATACTCACATATAAACTCACATAGCATATAAGCGCCCCCTAAAACTGCTTTACAAATCGCCACATACTAAATGAAGTTGGGACACACGATATTAAACAATTGTGTACCTAAACAACGATAATTATTTCATTGTATTGATACTAAATATCAATATAGTGGTATAAAAGCTAAAAATATAACATTTTTAAACAAAGTCGTACTTCAATGGCAGACACTCATAGAATATTACCTTCTTGGACCTCCCCTTATCACTAAATTTCCTGAGACCCATCATCATGAGCTGAAAAAGGAAACGAAACAAACAAAATTACAATGAAATGAGATGTGGTCCCTCGCCAACACAAATGGGGTGCGTCGTTGACTGAACAAGAAGAAGATATTGAGCAGGGCATTATTGCCGTCGGCGGCATTAGCTCAGGAGGTAGAGCGCTTGTCTAGGGATCAAGAAATCGCAGGTTCAATTCCCGGCTCCTCCGTGTTACATGTCAAAGTGTCCTTGGGTAAGACACTGAACCCTTGATGCCCCCAATAAGCAGGTTGGCGCCTTGCATGGCTGCTATTGGTGTGTAAGTGTGTGAATGGGTAAGTGTGAAGCACATTGTAAAGTGCTATATAAAATGCAGATCATTTCATCTACTGTGTTATTGATCCCACACTGGGCAAGTCCGTCCTTGGGGATAGTTACGGACCATGATTGAAAATTTTCCCCAAGGGGTCAGTCATAAAATTAAAATTTGTGGGCCGCCAGTTATGTTGACTGCATTATAAAATACATTTGTACAATTTCCCATTTCCGACATGGCAACTGTACATAAAAAAAGGAAAGTTGAATGTGAGGGCCGCCACTTCAGTAAGCAGTGGAAATTGGAGTATTTTTCTTAACTGAAATCCAAAACAAACTTGATTTGCCAAGCAACTGTAGCTGTTTTCAAAGAATATAATATCAAGACTACAAAATACTAACTGGAAACAAACACTGTGAAAAGGTGAAGTAACTGGAAGCTGTTTTAAAGGCACAGTAGCGCTTTTATCATGAAATCCTGCTTATCATGAAATCCTGCAAGTCAATTGAAAATGCGACAAATGCGAGCTACGAGGTCGTGACAGTAAACCCAAGCACTGTAAACATTTCACGGAGAGTGAGTTTATTAAAGTCTGTTCAAAGAATTCCAGGGTGAATAGTCGGCCCCCATACATTTTCAGCCAACCAAATTTGGCCCACCAGTTGAGAAACACTGATTCAGCAGATAGTGGATCGTATAGCTCATTTTATGAAATATTTTCAACCAAGATAATAAGAAAAAGTACTTAAAAACGATTTCCCATCTGCCGAATGCATATTTTACAATACATCTTTAATTTATAATCGTTTAAATAGTAGCATGCTCGGCTGGCCGCGGGTATCGCCGCCCGATCGTTCAACGGCGCAGGTGTCGGGATCGGCTCGTGAATGAGACTCGAGGATGGCATCGGGCCCCCTTCACCCGAGCGACCATCTGGCCAGCAGATAGCCGCTGACGGCCTCCATCCGTCGCCGGGCCCTTCCCCTTCCGGGCCCCTGGCCAGCTGGAGCGACCGGGGCCGGCGGCTCGGGGGGGGGGGTCGGTTCCCTAAGTGGCTCGCTAAGTCGCGGCGTCTTTCGATGATTCGTGTTTACAGGATGCCAAGCGGCCGGAATGGTGACGTAATCCTCTAGTTGCAGGGGTGGGCAAGGAAAGAGGCTCCCGTCCGATACCTATAGTATAGTCCCAGCTATTTCATTGTAAACATTCCGTTTAGAAGCCTAAAAAAAGAAAAAATACTAGTAAAACACTGAAAAAAATACTAGTAAAATACTAACACAAAAGAAATAATGAAATACTAACAAAAAATACTAGTAAAATACTAAAAAACAAAATACTGGTAAAATACAAAAAAATAATAGTAAAATACTAAAAGAATATACTAGTAAAATATAAAAAGAAATACTAGTAAAATACAAACAAAAATTGTAGTAAAAAAACTACTAGTACCACTTATAGTAAAATACTGAAAAGTACTAGTAAAAGACTAAAAAATACTAACATCCCAAAAAAGGGAAATACTAACAAAAATACTAGTAAAATACTAAAAAAAAAATACTAGTAAAATACAAAAAAATACTAGTAAAATACTGAAAAAAAATACTAAAGAAATACTAGTAAAATACTAACAAAAGATACTAGTAAAGTACGAAAAAAACAAAATATTAGTAAAATACTAAAAAAGAAATACTAGTAAAATACAAAAAAATATAAACTAGTAAAATACAAAAATAAATACTAGTAAAATACGTAAATTTCGGACTATAGAGCGCACCTGATTATAAGCCGCACCCACCACATTTCGGGAGGAAAACCGATTTCGTACATACACAGGCCGCACCTGTATATTAGCCGCATGCGCCACATTGAAAAAACGCAATACAAACACTAAATTAACTCTTACCCGATACAGTACAAAAAACACGGCCGGCATAATGAACGGAAAATGATACCGGTACTTAACATTTAATGCAGATCTGCAGAGTCCGGGTGCCCGTTGAAAGTAATCCAAGGAAAAAAAGTATATTTCCAAAGGTAAGGGTGAGAAAAATATATATCTACTATTGTCGGCCGCGTCCACAAACACGTCTCACCTTTATTCTACTTCCCGTCAGCCCGCGTTTGCCCCGCCCCTTCTTTCTCATTTGCTCGTACAAAACATATCAGAATAAGTTTCTAAAATAAATACATTACAAAAATATACAGTTGCAAATACATATAATATATGATTACACATATTTACAAAGAAAGACGGTACACCAAGAGAGTTTTCAAAGCTTCAATAATAATATAACTTTCATCCCAAACCGTGCCTGTGAAGGGTAGCAAAACGCTACTAACAACACGCTCGCAACACAGTAATCAGCTCTGTTTAAAAAAAAACACACCGTACTTGAAATAAGCACAGTAAACAGTCCTCATCTTCCTCCTTATATCTGACGTCCTCAAAGACGTCTTACTTCAATATGGGAAAGAGACTATGTCATATTGACGCGGTCCCACGCTCCCTTATTTAAAAACACGCTAGCATCACGCTCACAATGTAAGTCCTATATCGGACTGTTCGACTGCGTTTAGCTTGAAAGTTGCGTCATGTGCCTTTTTTTTTTTTGCAATTTGCATAATGTGGATATGTCTACGCTAATTTAATTTGTGCACAAGCTAAGAAGTTGCAGATTAAATCTTCCCTTTTGTACTCGAGCGCCGCTGGCGGCCATTAGAAAAATTACATAAATTGGCCGCATCACTAGATAAGCCGCAGGATTGAAAGTTTGGAAAAAAGTAGCGGCTTATAGTCCAGAATTTGCGGTACTAACAAAAATGCAAGTAAAAAAAAAAAAAAATTTTGTAAAATACTAAAAAGAAATACTAGTAAAATATTTAAAAAATGCACGAGTAAAATACAAAAAGAAATACCAGTAAAATACTAACAAAAATGCTAGTAATATACTAAAAAAATACTACTAAAATACTAAAAATAAATACTAGTAAAATACTACAAATAAAATCTAGTAAAATTTAAAAAAAAAAGTAAAATACTGAAAAAAATACAAAAATAGAATAATTACAGAATTACGACAAAAATGAAAAGCAAATTTAGAGACTTAATGTATTATTTTGGTTTCATTCTGAAAAGAAAAACAAATCTACAAAAATATTACTACAGCTACACCAGGGGTCTCCAACCTTTTTCAAGCTGAGAGCTAGTCTCATCTCTCATCTCATTAGCTGCCTCGCTTAACCCTGAGAGCTAGTTTTTTTTATAAATTAGCACAAAGGGTACTCAGTTGATATTCGTTTCTAAAACAGTAACTTAGCTAACTGAAATGGTTTAAACAGGTAAAAATCTAGCTTGGTAGTTAGCTAGAACGGTAAACAGGTTAAAAAAAAAGGGAGCTAGATAGTTAGCTAAAAGAGTAAAAAGCATGGGGGTGGTAGCATCATGCTTTGGGGCTGTTTTTCTGCACATGCGACAGGACGAGTGCACTGCATTAAAGAGAGGATGACTGGGGCCGTGTATTATTCTGTATTGTGAACCTCCTTCCCTCAGTCAGAGCATAAAAGATGGGTCGAGGCTGGGTCTTCCAACATGGCAACGGCCCGGAGCACACAGCCAGGAAACCCAAGGAGTGGCTCCGTAAGGAGAATATCAAGGTTTTAGCATGTCCCAGCCAGTCTCCAGACCTGAACCCAATCGAAAATCTTGGAGGGAGCTCCAACTCCGTGTTTCTCAGCGACAGCCCAGAAACCTGACTGATCTTGAGAAGATCTGCGTGGAGGAGTGGACCAAGATCCTTCCTGCAGTGATTGCAAACCTGGTGAAAGACCACAGGAAACGTTTGACCTCTGTAATACCAAACAAAGGCTACTGTACCAAATATTAACATTCATTTTCTCAGATGTTTAAATACTTATTTGCAGCTACATTACACAAATAAATCGTTAGAAAAAAAAAACAATAAATAAATGTATATATATATATATATACATATATACACACAAAGATTTTTCCATGTATATTTATTCATAGATATAAAACCTGTTATAATTGTGTTATGATTTAATTAATTAATCAACAATTCCTATCAAGAACAGTCTTGTTTGCAAGCGGAACAATCACATTCCAGAAAAACTGCAAAAGTAGTACTCAATATTCCAGTTTACTCTCGGATACTGCCTAATCCACGTATCTGGAAAAATAGAACGGCATGCCTGTAACATGTTGACATTCAATTTTAATCCGCCTCTGTAATTAACTCCACCAAAATAGGCGCCGCAATTAAAAATAAGAGCGGGAAATCATCCCATCCCAAACGCTTCTTACGACACGCGTGCCAAGCGAACAATTAGCCTTTGGTGAGTACACAAAAGTGCCGTTATGCTAATTTACCCGCGTATCGTTTTTTTTTTCGCCAATCCTCGGCTTTCGCGCTCGCTTCCCGTTGAACTCCCGACCGCTCTTCGGATTAGCGGCGACGGAATCCGAGCGTTTGAAAATCCGACCTCCCCTTTTGACCGGACGCGTCAAACGTTGGACAGCTTCCGCTCTTTTTTAGTTTTTTCTAACAAACGCCAAAGGAATTTAAAGTGACGATGCATATTAGTTACCCCTAGAGGTTGGTATACCTTAGAATAGAGATGAAAAGGAAATGACCGGAGCAGCTGAATAGAGCGAAAAGCTGGAGTTGGTCAGAGCTGGTGTAATTGACTAACCGTAGCAGAGAAACTAAGGATGAAGCAAGAATTTTATACATGGAGCAGCAACTAATACCGATAAAGACTAGCAGCGAGCCATAGCCAACAAACAGGCGGCTTACATGAGTTGCTAGAGAAGGAAACAGTAGAAAAAAATAAAAAAGCCTGAATCATGGGACTTGGGATTCAGCTGTGTACATTAAGTGGCTGCTAATTGCTAAAAGCAGCACCAGGACAAGCTTCCTTCACAAAATGGTACTTCAAGCTTCTGTAGAAGTTAAATGGCTGCCAATAGCTGGAGTTGGTCAGAGCTGGTTTAATTGGCTAACCGTAGCAGATAAACTATGAAGTGAGCTTTTTATACATGAAGCAGCAATTAATACCGATAAAGGCTAGCAGCGAGCCATAACCAGCAACCTGGTGGCTTACATGAGCTACTAGAGAAGGAAACAGTTAAAAAAAAGTAAAGCTTGAAACATGGGAGTTGGGTTTCAGCTGTGTACATTAGGTGGCCGCTAAGTGCTAAAAATAGCACCAGGACAAACGTCCTTCACAAAATGGTCCTTCAAGATTCCATAAAGTAAAATGGCCGCCAATAGCTGGAGTTGGTCAGAGCTGGTGTAAGCAGCTGACTTTGGCGGATAGCAGGAGATGCTACAAAAAAAGGCCAATAAAAGATTGTATGATCAAACTAGACTTTTTCAAGTGTCGAGACCTCATCGAGGAGTGTGAATGACATTAAAAGACAGCAAGCTTTGTTAATACTGAGCAGCTAATAATAACGGCGAGCCATAGCTAAGTGGCTAATATACGTGCCTGGAGAAGGAAATGTTGGAAAAAAAAGTCTAAGATGCCTAAGTCACGGCTGCAGCTCTGGAAGGTGTAAGCGTCAGGGTTCACCCACTGTTGGCGTAGACAATCCATGTCTTACCGCGTGTTCATCTTCTGGGATTTGAACGGAATACTTGGCTGCAGAAAAAAATAGAGCTGAAAAACACGCAACAAATGTAGATTAATATGAGTTAAGACAAAAAGGCAAAAAATCAGCAGTCTCGAAGATTGAAAGACTGAATGCACTTCCGAGCAATCTATATCAGGGGTCGGCAACCTATGACACGCATGCCAGCAGTGGCATGCGAGGGGTTAACCAGTGGCACGTGATCGAACGGCAAAATAATAATGATTTTTTTTTCTTTTTTTTAAAGGGAATTTACCTGAAATTTTGACATTTTCACTTGCGCACCGTGTTATTTAGAAGCTTTACCTGAAAAGTGCTGTATAAATGCAGACCATTTACGTTAGCGCCCCTCCGTGTGTCAGCGTGTGTTTGCGCGGTGCCACGCAAAAGAGAGCTCCGTGTCTTAACCCAGCCAATGAAACAAACGCCCGCGATAACTGAACGAATCATGACGGCTCCTCGAGCGAAAACATCTCGTTCTTTCCAGCCAGCGCGGACAGATGACTGGGGCTTTGTGCAAAAAAATGACCGTACTGTTTTGTGCATTATGCCTCGAGAGCGTTGTACCTCGCGCATCAAGTCTTAAACGTCATTACGAGACGAAACATGAACATGAATTCGAGGCGGAGACATTAAAACGCGCTGCTAAAAACACCACCACTGAAGCTATCTAACAAATTGCTCACTGAATAGCAAAGCACGGAAAAACCATTTACTGATGGTGAATATTTGAAAGAAGCGTGTGTGTGCGCGTGTGTGCGTGCCTTCTGCATTGCTGCCGTTATTTCAAGTTTTGATATTTTCTGCAACAAGATATCATTGATGAATGTTATAGTAGCTGACCATATTACTTGTTTTTTGATTGTAGTTTATAGTTGATGAAGATAGGTTGATTCTGGTTAATTCTTGTGGTAAAAAGTTGAAGACAGAATGGTTACAGGCCTTTCCACATGTTGTTTACATTCATATTTTAGTTAATTGATGAACAAGAATAGTTATACATATAATTGGTCAGTTATACTAGTGTTTTTCAACAAGTGTGCCGTGAGACCTTGTCTAGTGTGCCGCTGGAATTTTATCTTACCTAAAAAATCAGGCCATTATTTAGTATTTTTGCACTCCTCAGATGAGGAACTGTAAGAGTCATCCATATCAGTAGGTGGTGGCAGTTGATTTTTATATACTTTTTATGTACTAATGATCTGCTCTTGAGGTAGCACAGTACATTTAATAACTTAATTGGTTTAACAAAGCGGTTTAAGATTGCACTGTAATAAATAAAAACATAAAGCACATCATTCTTTTTTATTTTAAGTATTTTTTATTCTTTTTATATAGTAATTATCTGCTTATGAGGTAGTACAGTAAAATATTTGACATAACTTCATTTTCAAACATTTTCGACGGACGGAGTGCCTCGGAACTTTTTCATAAATAATAGTGTACCTTGGTTCAAAAAGGTTTGAAAAACACTGAGTTATACGATTAAAATGTTTATCCATGTTGTATATTTGGACTGGTGTAAAATGACAGCTCTGTTGGATATTAAAAAAATATTATGTGAGTCATTAATCTTGGCGTGAAACACTGATTTACAAGGAAATTTGAAAGTGGCACTCCGCACCGAAAAGGTTGCTGACCCCTGATCTATATCATTAAACTGAGTCCAAATTTGGCTCATTTTTCTGCGTTTTATACATAAAGTACTTTCTCTCTTTTTTAGACTACTGTATTGAACTTCATTATTACGCAACAGCTATAGAGCGTTTTCTTGTGTTTGTTAACAAGTGTAATGTTCTGAAGCTGCGTATGCATCTTCGAAGCAGATTGGCAGAATTCACGTCACTTTACAGCAGCCCGTTGACACAAAAAAAAAAGTATTGCTAGCAGCAAGATAGTGAACTCATTAAGCCCAGACAACAAAACAAAAAAACGGCGCTAGATTCCTCCTTTTGAAGGTACTGGAAACATTGAAAAATTGGCCTTGAAGGTGCTAGAGAAGTGCTTGAATTTGAATTTATTTGAATCAATAGTGGTTTATTTAAGTGAATGCAGTATTAACAGTCCTAGGATTCGCTATATAATACACACTAGGATATAATTGAGAATCAGAAATGTTGGGAGGTGGACGTCTGCGCCGTTGTGGGAGCAGTCAAGGTACAGTGGCTTGCGAAACTATTTGCCCCCCTTGAACTTTGTGACCTTTTGCCACATATCAGACTTCAAACATCAAGATATAAAACTGTAATTTCTTGTGAAGAATCAACAATAAGTGGCACTTTATTGGATATTTTAAACTTTTTTAACAAATAAAAAACAAAAAAAGTGGGTGTGCAAAATTATTTAGCCCCATTGAGTTACTTTGTAGCGCAGTTTTGCACTTCGAGAAACTGATATTTTTGCCCATTCCGCCTTGCAAAACAGCTCGAGCACAGTGAGGTTGGATGGAAAGCGTTTGTGAACAGCAGTTTTCAGTTCTTTCCAAATATTCTCAATTGGATTGAGGTCTGGACTTTGACTTGGCCATTCTAACACCTTGATATGTTTTTTGGTGAACCATTCCATTGTAGCTTTTGCTTTATGTTTTGTATTATTGTCTTGTTGGAAGACAAATCTCCATACCAGTCTCAGGTCTTTTGCGGACTCCATCAGGTTTTCTTCCAGAATGGTCCTGTATTTGGCTCCATCCATCTTCCCATCAATTTTAACCATCTTCCCTGTCCCTGCTGAAGAAAAGCAGGCCCAAACCATGATGCTGCCACCACCATGTTTGACTGTGGGGATGGTGTGTTGAGGGTGATGTTAGGGTTTTACGCCATACATAACGTCTTGCATTGTTGCCATAAAGTTCGATTTTGGTCTCATCTGACCAGAGCACCTTCTTCCACATGTTCGGTGTGTCTCCCAGGTGGCTTGTGGCAAACTTTAAACAACCCTTTTTTGGATATCTTTAAGAAATGGCTTCCTTCTTGCCACTCTTCCATAAAGGCCAGATTTGTGCAGTATACGACAGACTGTTGTCATATGGACAAATTCTCCCACCTCAGCTGTAGACCTCTGTAGTTCATTCAGAGTGATCATGGGCCTTTTGGCTGCATCTTTGATCAGTTTTCTCCTTGTATGAGCTGGAAGTTTAGGGGGATGGCCCAATCTTGGTGGTCTGATACTCCTCCCATTTCAGTATAATTGCTTCCACGGTGCTCCTTGGGATTTTTAAAGCTTGGGAAATCTTTTTGTATCTAAATCCAGCTTTAAACCTCTCCACAACAGTATCTCGGACCTGCCTGCTGTGTTCCTCGTTCTTCTTGATGCTCTCTGCGCATTCAACAGACATCTGAGACTATTACAGTGCAGGCGCATTTATACAGAGACTTGATTACACACAGGTGGATTCCATTTATCATCGTTAGTCATTTAGATCAACATTGAATCATTTAGAGATCCTCACTGAACTTCTTGACAGAGTTTGCTGCACTGAAAGTAAAGGGGCTGAATAATTTTGCACACCCACTTTTTCGTTTTTTATTTGTTTCAAATATCCAATTAGGTCTGTTCCACTTCATGATAGTGTGTATATTATTGTAGATTCTTCACAAGAAATTACAGTTTTATATCTTTATGTTTGAAGTCTGAAATATGGCAAAAGGTCACCAAGTTCAAGGGGGCCAAATAGTTTCGCAAGCCACTGTAGATCAAGTCCTTTATGGTGGAAGGGGTGAAAAATCAGTTCTCTAATACTGACTAACCTGCACCTCTAACAGTCTTCAACCATATTTAAAAATACATTTTTTCGTATGGTAAATGCCATTTTGTTGCGCTAGGTTTTGATTGCACCCGTCTCCGGGAGTGACTTCTCGTTCCCGCCGCTACTTAAGGAGACGCCGTAATGAGTCCAATTTGTGAATGTGCGGCAGCCATAATAATAACTTTCTTTCTGTCGAGGTGTCGGCGTAATGAGGGCTGAAAGGCTCAAGTCCGACTCGTACCCGCTGCAGGAGCTTGTATAGTTACTTTTTCTTTTTCTCCTGAAACTCAAAAGCTTTCAGTGAGTCATATTGGAGGCTTGCTAACGTTTTTATCTGGAATATGATCAAAAGTGTTGATGATATGCTTGTTTATTATTGCTAGAGCGCCTCAATATTTGAGTATTCCTATCAGAAAGTGCTCAATTTCGATTTCCTGTCCGGATTTTCACGGAATGTGAGTTGACTTATGTGGAATGTACAATTACCAAGTCGAGTCATGTTTATTTGTGACGCCCTTAATCACAAGGAGTTTCAAAGGGCTGCACAGACCACAGACTATTATGACCCCATCCCCTGATCTAACACCTACATGAGGGCAAGGGGAAACTCAAAAACCTCAGGATGAGTCAATTTAAGTCATGTCTATTTGTGACGCCCTTAATCACAAGGAATCTCAAAGGACCGCACAGACCACAGACTATTGCAAACTACAAACTATTATGAAACCATCCCCTGATCTAAAACCTACATGAGGGCAAGGAAAAACTCAAAAACCCCAGGATGAGTCAAGTCCTGTTTGTGACGCCCTAAGTCACAAGGAGTCCAAAAGGGCTGCACAGACCACAGACTATTGCAAACTACAGACTATTATGACACCATCCCCTGATCTAACACCTACATGAGGGCAAGGAAAAACTCAAATACCCCAGGATGAGTCAAGTCAAGTCCTGTTTGTGACGCCCTTAATGACAAGGAGTCTCAAAGGGCTGCACACACCACAGACTATTGCAAACTACAAACTATGATGAAACTATCCCCTGATCTAAAACATACATGAGGGCAAGGAAAAACTCCAAAAACCTCAACATGAGGAAAATGAAGAAACCTTAAGAAGGGACCGCACATGAGGTAATCCCCCTTCCAGGATGACCAGGCTGATTATCCTCAATAAACCTCAGCACAATTATTGTCCAAATATTTGAAAGTTAAAAAAAGCACTGCTTCTAGTAGAGTCCAAACGCCAAACCCCCAAAAAGGTTGAAATAAGAAAAATGTATTCGAGTGCATCTAAGACACAGGTGTTGTCAAACAGGCGGCCCGCGGGCCAGATCAGGCCCGCTAAGGGATTGAATCCGGCCCGCAAGACAACACTCAGAGAAGCGCAAGAGAAAAACAAGCTGCAGGTTGAAATATGTCAACTTGATGTTGCCAAAGCCACTGTACTTGTATTTCTCTCTCTCTCTCTCTCTCTCTTTCTTTTCCACCCCTTTTCTCCCTCTCTGTGTCTCTTGTTTTCTCTTCCTTTGTTGCTCTTTGTCTCTTTCTCTGTGTCTTTTAACCTCTTTTGCTCTAACTTCCTTTTTTCCTTTTCTCTCTTTAATATTTCTCTCTTCAACCCTTTGCGCTTTCTTTTCTCTCCTTCTGTCCTCCTATTTCTCTTTGAATTTCTTTCTTCTCCTCCCTTTCTTTTCCCCCTCTCTCACGACTTTTTATCTTTTGTTTCTCATACTCTCTACCTCTCTCTTTTTCTTTCTTTGTCCCAACCTCTCTCCTTTTCCCTCCCTCTTTCTCTCATTTTTTTTATCTCTCTTTTTCTTTCTCTTTAATCTACTAGTCCGGCCCCCGACAGAATGTTTGTTCTATCGTGTGGCCCCCGAGTTCAAATGAGTTTGACACCCCTGATCTAAGAAGTAAACGTAATTTTGTTGTTTGGGGCTGAAACGAGAATCCTTGGTCTCGCTATCGCCCTCTGCTGTGAGGCAAGACATTTGCGTGCCTCACTGCATCTGCTCAGCACAGAAATATGTTACATACTATTTATACTAATAACGTTTTAAGTAATATGAATGAAATTATTAACCAATTAAAATAAAAAAATAAAAATACAATTTTAACTTAATCATTTAATGAAAATTAAAATAAAACTTTAAGTTTTATATGTTTTTCTCAAATAACTCATCGTGTTAATTTTATGTTACCACCAGGTAGATTACCTTTTTTCTGTCCTTTTTTCTCAAGATAGGTAGATAGATTATCAGAAGTAGGTTTTATTGTGTTTTATCCATGTGAATTATGTGACTTGTCAATTAATATTTATTGGAGCGGGAGGTGTGGGGGCCGCTTCGAGGTGGTCTCGCCCAGGGAGTAATTTAGTGTTGAACCGCCACTGCTTGACACTAATGCACTCTATACAATATTTACTCACAGTACTGTAAAAGCTTAAGCATGAGCTGTGTTAAGATCGAAGTCCTCTATTGCCCTCTAACGGCTTTAAGTAAAAGGTGCATGGCTTCAATAATAATCAATTCATTCAATCGCAATTGAAACATAAAATGTAGAAAAAGAGCTTATTGTTATGATTTTGTTTTGGGGTTTTCTAAAACGAAAAAAACAAAAACTTCTTTCCCGGAAGAAGGCTCCAAGCTCTTTGTGAGAAGTGTGTCGGTTGAATAGTTATATTTGCCGATTATGTAGATTATACTTCGATGATATAACCGTTTTTAACAAAGGTAGACAAAACAATTCGATTCGCAAATTGGACGTGTCAATCGTTTTTGTACTACATAGTCCAAGATTCCTTGCGCGAGTTTTGAAGGTGCGTATTTCCAGTTGCGCATGCGTGGCACCAAGCTCACATCTCTAACGGAAGTAGTACCTTGGATGTGCCAAACACTTCCGGTCACGTCTACCATGCACTTTTGTTGACGTTCATACAAGATTTGACTGTTTTCTCCTGCCTTGGGGCGGGCTTGGAGCCTCCCGCCATGGCGGGCCCCTTGCTGGAGTTCGAGACAGAAATGTTTCTAAGTTTGTTCAGTTGTGACGGGCTGCTAGTAGCGGCGGAGGGGATGGGAATCGACCGCATTCTGCTGCAATTCATGCGGGTCTACTCGGAACAAGACAGCCTGGTTCTGTTACTCAACACGACCGTTCCCGAACAGGTCAGAACGACCACATTGTGAATTCAACGGTGCAATTGTGTTATTGTCATACTGTGGAGTCATATGTTGTCATAATTTTCCCCGAACACTCAAATGACTAAAACAATCCTGCACTGAAAGTTATAGAAAACGTCAGAATTTGACAGTGACCAGATGTCTTTTACAGGCATGCACACTGTATGTTTGATTGCACATGAGAGTAAATCATACCTGTCAACATCCAGGGCTCCAAGCCCCTACAAACTCTCGTATTTTCCCTTACAAAATACAAAAAAATCTTACACCATATATATTTTTCAAACGTGTTTATTTATGTAGTTTAACATGTTATATTGTACCCCATTATCCATCATCTGCACCACCTATCCTCAGTAGGGTTGCGAGGGTGCTGGAGCCCATCCCAGCTATCTTCTGGCAGTGGGCAGGAGACACCCCGAACGGGTTGCCAGCCAGTCGCAGGGCACACAGGGAAAGACAATTCACACCTAGGGACAATTTGGACCGGCCAATTATATTGTACACGTATTTCGTTATGTCATTATGTACATATTCTTAATAAAAAAAAAAAAAAAAAAAAGAAATCAGGAACAATTGTTACGTAACTAAAATATTCATTAATAACACCATCCATCCAATATCTGCACCGCTCATCCTCAGTAGGGTCGCGGGGGTGCTAGAGCCCATCCCAGCTATCTTCGGGCAGTGGACACCCTGAACCGGTTGCCAGCCAATAGCGGGGCACACAGGGACACACAACTCGCTCATTCACACTTAGGGACAATTTGGATCGGCATGTTTTTGGAATGTGGGAGGAAACCGGAGTGCCCGGAGGAAACCCACGCAAGCACGGGTAGAATATGCAAACTCCGCACAGGAAGTCCGGTAGCTGGATTTGAACCCATGACCTCAGAACTCTGCCGCACTGCGCCGCTGTGCTGCCTCCATGGATGGATGTCCCATTAATTGGCAGCCCAGCTTTATTATTGTATTGTTCTCAGCTCAGGGATGCTGCTGGAAATGTGAATTTCCCTTCGGGGATGAATAAAGTATTTATCTATCTATCTATCTAATAACACTTTAAATTTAAATTAGTGAATAAAGATATTTTTTGGAGGAAAAAAAATAGTTGTCATTTCTATTTTGTAAACCAAACCACAATATCAACCATTGATGTTTGTATTTTTAATTGCAAACAGACTATTTAACAGGGACAGAAAAGTATTTGACTTATGAAGTGATCGGCAGCTGTTGGAGGTATGTTGTGCTCTGTGATGAAATGGCAAAACATCACTTCTGCAGCTGTTGAGGAGTCTTCTGGTGTAGTGGTGTATGTTATCGTATGTATATATTATCGTATATAGCATACGAGCGCTATTGTCGGAAGCGCAGCAGAATGCGCGTTCACGCGAGGGGCGGAGGATTTTGCAGGGGAGTCGAAATTAGGCACTACAGCGGCAGACGCATGCGCACAGTAGCATCAAACGCTCACTTCGTTTGCAATGAAAAAAAACGATACGGAGGATAGAGGCTCCCGCGGCGAACTGACTTGATTGATTTGCTGTTTCGTGTATAGTCGGTGTATACTGGATGGAAACCATAATTGACAAATTTGCATTTTTCCGTACGGATTTTGTTGTACGTCGTACATGCCTTAAAATGCATAATAAACGTACTTTGTACGGCAAAAACGTACAGGTTGACAGGTATGGTAAATTGATCCAAAGTTGTCAGCCGCACATGTTAGTAAATTGGTCGCAGAATTAAGTTAACACATCATTAATTTGGTTGCATCTATGCTTGAATTGTTCCTATGTTTTTGGTCGCACATGAGAATAAAATGGTCCCAGATATGTTTTTGTTTTTTAAAAAGGAGCACATACTATTGATTTGGCTGCACAAATAAGTAAATTAGTCCTCTTGTTGGTCGCATAAGTGAGTAAATCGGGGGCAGTGTTGAGCTCAGATTTTCTTTATTTGCTGGCACACGTACAATTGATTTGGTCGTGAGTAAATGAATCCAATATTGTTGTAAAGTAAATTGGTCACAGTGTTAAGCGCTGTTCTTTTGTCGTTAGCTCCCTATCCGAAACCTGTTTTCGAAATCTTGACAAAGTAGAAAGTAAAAAGCAATCAGGGGAAAAAAACATTTAAAATCTTGTCATTTTTATTCAACAAGCCCAATGTTTATCTGATTGTATGAGTTCTTTGTGTATAACCTCCATATTATTTCAGTCATTCCTAACTTTCACTTAGTTATAATTAATAAACTTCATGAGTATACATGATATGTTGTTCAGTCTCTGAATTGTTGTAAGTGCTGTTTTTGGTTTGGTTTGGAGAGGGCCTTGAGTTTTATAGGTACTTGCCAGACCAGGGGTTGGGGGGTCTACCCCGGGGGACCATTTTGGTAACCCCTGTTCTGGCAAAAAGGCTGGTCTGAAATAGGTACTTTTCTACTACCTCTTAGGTTTAGATTTCACCATTGCCTGTCCTCCTAGCATAAAAGTAATACTCAGTCATTTTGACGGCACACTTAGGAATCCTCCAAGCCATTGTCCTGTAGTTTATATGTGCCCAGAATATTCTGTTATAAAAAACCTTGAAGAAACTGCTAATCTCAGCCCCAGGCCTTGTGTTACCTGTCCAACAACTCATATGTAAACAAACACAGAGAAAGAAAACAACTTTTTTTGTTTAATGACAACATTTTCTCTCTTCAGGAATATTTGACAGAGCAGTTGCGAGTGGAGGGCGTGACGCACTTGCCGAGGACAGTGACTAGCGAAGTCCAAGGCCCTGAGCGCTACAATGTGTACACTGCGGGAGGGGTGCTGTTTGTCACCAGCAGAATCTTGGTGGTGGACTTCCTCACTGACCGCATACCTGCTCATCTCATTTCTGGTTCGTTTGGTAGTAATGGGAGTTCTTTAATTGTGCTCAATGCTGATGATGAAAACCAATGCTCCTGTTAATTTAGAAAAAAATAAAGTCAGATTTTGTCTTGTCAAGGCATTCTGGTGTACCGCGCACACAAAATCATCGAATCGTGTCAGGAGGCGTTCATCTTGCGACTGTTCCGTCAGAAGAACAAAACCGGCTTCATCAAAGCCTTCACAGACAAAGCTACCGCCTTCTCCTCGGGGTTTTGCCAGGTGGAGCGTGTCATGAGGAACCTCTTTGTCAAGAAGCTTTACCTTTGGCCCAGGTACTGAAGCGCTCGTAAATTTCTGGTCAAAGCTTGACCGCCTTCATCTTGGCCAGGTTCCAAGCATCAGTGAACACGGCCCTGGACAAACACAAGCCGGATGTGGTGGAGATCCACGTCTCCCTGACGCCGTTCATGAGGGCCATCCAGAGCTCCATCCTGGACATCATGGGCGCCTGCCTGAAGGAACTCAAACGTTACAATCCCACTTTGGAGGCAGAGGATCTCTCTTTGGAGAACACGCTTAGCAATGCCTTTGATAAGGTAGTACCGATGTAAACAAAACAAAATCACATCTCGTTATCCGATTCGTTTTTCCGTCCTAGACCATCCGTCATTACCTGGACCCCTTGTGGCACCAGTTGGGAGCAAAGACCAAGGCGCTGGTCCAGGACCTAAAAATTCTGAGGGTTCTTCTGCTCTACCTTACTCAGTACGACTGCGTCACCTTCCTCAATCTGCTGGAGTCGCTCCGCTCCAGCCAGAAGAACTTTGGCTCCAACTCAGGTAGCTAACAAGCTTTGTGACTTCATTTATATTCGAAAATTTTGTTTTAAGTGACACTTTTTTTAATAGGTTCTGTTACTGTGACTGATTCAATCCTGAGTGACTTTTACATGAAAAATGTTTAATTTCACAGACAGACAGAAAAGGGCGCTCTAGAGTAATGTTCAAATATCCTTAATGATTAAAAATATAAACAGTAAGGTATTTATAAACTATATAGTAGCCGTTTTATAACAACATTTTCACGTATAAAGGAACAAAACTTTAAAGGTCAGTTCTACATATTGACCATTCTTATATATTTTTTTCTTTACTTAATTTTTCTGTGGGGGTGTACCAGAGTTAGGGCCTGGGTGAGGTAGTGCGGAGTTGGGTTATCCCTCCAAAAATCTGATAAAAATAATCCACTCTTGTCAATTCTAATTTTTCCCCCTACACAAAATAAGTTCTAAAAGTAAAAGAAAAGTGTATTACTGTGCGTGAGTAAATAAGTAACAATCAAGTCAAGTTTTAGCTATTTAGCCATCTATCTACCTAGCTTTTTATATTTTTTGCATGCTTTCAAGCTAACATTTTATCTTTTTCATTTTTTTTAGCTAACTATCTAGCGCCAAGTCAGTCTTTTACCTGCGTATGAACTTTACATTACAATTTTTTATCTTTTATATAATTATATTTGGCATTTGGATTCTATGTAAACCAAGTTACACATTTATTATTTCATATAATGAAGTACATTTTATGCACGAAACAAGATCTTAAAATTAAAAATGATTAAGGATTAATATGAGAACAAATCAATCTCACTTTAAAATTTCATATTCAAATGATCATCCCTAGGGCCGCAGGTTAGAGACCCCCGTTCCACACCAAGATTCAAAACCCCTTTAAAGCTACTGATTAGTGCAAAGGGCCACCAGTTGGATATGCATTATTAGCAAGGTACCGTACTTGTTATGTTACTATTGTGTTATTACCAGATATTAATCAGTAAATATCGGGTTATAATAAGCTCAATCAAAAATGAACACTTCTGCCTTGTATATGGCACTGAGTAATTTCATCGTAGGCTAATTTAAAAATAGAATTTTAGTGGAACCGATCATGTATTGTAAGACACTGATCTTGTCAATGATTTCTAATATTAGTTAGTTAGGGATCAACAATCCAAGAAAATCGCAATGACCACGCACTGGTGAATAATTTTAGAAAAGTTATTGGGAGGGGCTACCACGGGCACCACGTTGGCAACCCCCGTTCTACATTGAAAAATATGGTCCTTGCCCAAAACTAGACAAGTTACACAATTAATTTGTTTATTCACTTGTTGATTTCAGGCTGGCTCTTCTTGGACTCCAGCACATCCATGTTTGTGAACGCCAGGTCCAGAGTGTACCACATCCCGGAAACCAAGAAGAAACTCAAAGTTGGAGCTGAAATAGAGAAAAAAGCGGCGAAACCTGTTGCAGGTGAGGCTGCCGAGATTTCACGAGAAGACATTTGAGATGATGGCAACGTGTGTTTGTTCTAGAGACAAAACGAGTACTCGTGCTGGAGAAGAGCCCCAAGTGGGAGGCTCTGACGGAGGTCCTGGAGGAGATTGAAAAGGAGAACAAGAACCCTCAGCAGGACCAAGGTTGAAATTTGAATCTCAAGGAAGTAGGGCCGCAACTAACGACTATTTTAAAAGTTGACTAGTTAAAGACTATTGAAACAATTTGTCACATACTCAGATCATTTTTATTCTTGTCTTAAATTTAGAATGACTTTGATTCAATTATGGGGCAAAAGATAAAAAGGTACAATGAAAAACACATTCTTTATTGAACATATTCCAGATTTGAACAAAAAATACAATTAGACGCACTACGGAAAACCAAATAAGCACTTCCAGTAGAGACTAATACAAAAAAATAACCTCTGTCAAGTTTTTAAGGACAGGCAAATAAATAATACATTAAAATCAAGTAACCGTTTTTTATCCCTGGCACATTAGCAGCAAAATAGCGGAATTATAAACAAATATAATGTCGATTTTGTGTAGGTCGTTCAGCGGTAAACCTCAAAGTCTGTAAAAAAGGAAGCAAACCATTCTCAACAGTTTGAAATCAAACAGTTTTAACCACTGACACTTGTTCTTTAGACCGCATGCATTCATTTTCAAATACGTTTGTCAGGCAAACTCTGGCGTAACGCTCAAGCTTTCTTTTATAGTAAGATATAAAAGTGTAACATGTACAATGCAAGTCATGAAAAGTGTAATGGCTTGGATGTTACATAAATATTACTGAGACGATTCAGACTCTCCAACTATTCTCTTTAAATCTACCGCTATGATACACAAGGTCTTTATTGGTTGTATCCAGGCTAAAATGCTCCCAAACTTGATGTCTATGCTGCCATTTGTATGTTTATTTAACTGCTTGACACATAGATTCTATTGTGCATGCTCCACTCTTAGCAGAGATTAAATTCATGTATCATACTTCTGTATAGTCAACACTGAAATTTATTGTCCAATATTTTCTATTATCGATTTTTGTTGACAATGTCGACTAATTGTTGCAGCCCTACAAGGAAGGTTAAGTAAACGATCCCACATCTCTGCCCCTCTAACGTTCAGGTCGCGTGCTTATCTGCGCCAGCGACGACAGGACGTGCGCTCAACTACAGCAGTACGTCCGGCACGGCGCCGATCGTCTCCTACGCAGGCTGTACGACCGCACCGTCGCCAAACGTGACCCGGCCGCCGTCCCCGCATTCTTCTCGGCCAAACGTAAAAAAGACAAGGGCCCCCTCAAAGGCGGGAAAGGCCGAGGGAGCTGGAAGGGCAAGGAGCCGAAAAAGAACAAGACGAAAAGCAGACCGTCCTTGACCTTGACGCAGATGGTTGGCAAAGAGCGGGCGGCAGAAGCTGCAGAGATGGGAAGCAGCGCAGACGAGGACGAATTTTCCGATGAGGATGAAACAACTGAGGGAGATTTATCCTCTGACGCTTACTACACAGTCGTGAAGGAGCCCCTGATGCTAATCCACCCCTTGAGGGGCTGCACGGACCCTCACAGCTTGACGCGGGTGTTGCATGAAGTGGAGCCCGCCTACGTGGTGCTCTACGATGCCGAGCTCAGCTTCGTGCGCCAGCTGGAGGTCTACAAAGCATGTCGGCCTGGAAAGCAGCTCAGGTAAAGAAGCGGTGGGCTCATTATCGATAATAAATAAAAAAATCCCCTCATTTCAATAATATGGAGGGGCACAGAAAAACACAGTACGGAAAAATACCCTGGGGAAGTTTATCCACACTTCCATCTCAGACACATCTGGCTTATTTCATTAACATTCCACTGGCAGGCTGTCTGACTATTGATAAACAAATTTCTGTACAATGTCACCATTCACAATAATACGTCATGCCACATTATCATTGGAAAGCTTAAACTCGTTGGATTGAATACATATTCAACATACAATTCAAAGTATACTCATCACAGAAACCCCACGATCAGTCTGAAACTAGATACTGAAGAAACTCATAGCACAATTCCCTACAACTAGGATGTTGTTGCATTCACCTGAGTCTAGTGAATTCAACCGTGTAAAATTTGTACTCAAACACACGATAATGCTGACAAATTTAAAAAAAAACACCTAAAATCATTCCCGCATTGTTTGAGGAGCTTTGTCGTTATCAATCTGCTTGGCTTCACTACTCCCCTCTAAAAATAAACAGACTCGTCTGATCATTTTTGATACTTCCGTTAGCCTCTGACCTTTTGATGACACACCTTTTGGCCAATTGCAAGCTTTCTTTCTTGGTCATTAGCCTTTGACAACCTAAGTGGGCCTGTACTGGGGAAAAAAACTTCATGACCAATTCGGGTTCAAAAATCTTAAGCCAATTTTGACCAAATCAAGTGTAAAAGTAAACATGCGCAAAGATAATCATGATTCATTTTTACCCACCATTATTAGGCGCAACTGTGCAGAATCATTGACTCCTGGAAAGCGGAGTCAAACATTTACAACTGTTTGATAATTAAAAAAAAAAAAAAAAAAAAAAAAGGTCAAAGTAATGTACACTAATGTAAAGTGTATAGGGCTGTGGTTGTCTCCAAATGGCCACTTTCGGAAACTCCTAGACTTACCATTAGAAAAGTGTGTAAATTACATTTTTCACTTTCAGATTTTGATCAAATAAGTCAAGGTACTTATTTGACCTTACCTGTTTCCCAGCTAAGATGCCCATGTTGCACTCATTTGATTGAGAATAAAAACCTAATTCTGTGTGTTCCAACTCAGATTGCTCAATATTAGTAGCACTTGCAGTGATATTTTCAGGTTTGGACAAAACTTCTTTCAAAAGAAAACAAAACCGTCCATATTCTCCAAACAATTCAAGCACAGCATTCAATTCACTTTGGGTACGTCTGGGATTGGGAATCAACGAAAAATGTACTGAAGCGGTTTAAACTAAAAATCTATAAGAGCATCTGAAGTACTTTTCTGATGACACAGGGTCTACTTCCTCATCTACGGCGGCTCAACTGAAGAACAGAAATACCTGACCGGCTTGTCCAAGGAAAAGAAAGCATTTGAACATCTCATTAGGTCAGAATTTTTCCACTGAGTTGATTTACAAATTTCGAATCTGACAACTTTTACTCGTGCAGGGAAAAAGCGACCATGGTCATCCCTGAGGAGAGAGAGGGCCGAGAAGACACCAATTTAGACCTGGCCAGGAATTTGGAGCCAGCAAATGCTACTACCAACAGTCGCAAAGCTGGTAAGTTCAAATACTGGTTATTTATTAATGATGGTTCAGTGTGCAGAGTTCTAAAATTATATAACTATCTATATTTCTCTTAATAAAACACGGTTTCCGCGGATCCTTTAAAAGACTTAAGACCTTGAATTCACTTTTCTGATAAATAAGGTCTTAATTGGCTTTAAAATGTCTTTTCAAAAGTCTTAAAAATGTGTACATTGTTAAAAATTGTAGGTAGTGTTGATGGACCCACGTGGAAGAGGCAGGAACTGCACGCAGAGATGCTTAAAACAATTAAATAAATCACGACCAAAGTACTAAACAAACAAGTGGGCACAAAACTAACAAATTGCCCAAACAGAAAAGCAGAAACCAAATCCTGGAACCGGAAAATGCAAGTAGCAAAGTGATTAAATTGACAGAACACAGGATGGATGTAGATTCCTTGTGCTGGCACATCCTTAATAGTTTTGTATTGGTGGTTACTGGTGGAATGGTGGAAGGCTAAGTTGTAGCGTGGACGCATCATCAGTAGTGTTTCGGCCACAACCCTTGACGCCCTCACCAGGGGTGGCCAGCCACAGGATGATCAGCCTTGAGCTTGCGTGAGTTCGAATCCTTCATGAGAGTTGCTTTGATGGGCAGCACACTTCTCATGGGATTATGCATGGCAAACCTCCTCCTTTGTTACTTGGTGGCCCAACAGGGGTCTTTCCTCCTAATGAACAGCCTCTGGCTGCTTTTTCCCGCTGCCTCTGATGCCGCATTAATGGCTTTATGCAGGCTTTGGCCCCAAATTCCCAGGTCAACCAATAACTTAGTGGTAGATGAAAAAGAAAGCAGAAATAAACACACCTGAAGTGGTGGTGAAAACGAAAGTGATGACAGAACTCAAAATGACACGACAGAGTTTGCTGAATAAAAATGTCCTTTCAAAGGGTTCAAGATGATTGGGCGAAGGTGTGTGATAATCAGGGTTGGGAAGGGTTACTTTAACTTGATTACTTTCAATTACTTTTGGATTACTCCAGTACCAAATATGCTAATAAAAGGCAAAAGAAATTAAATATGAATAAAATGATGACTCACAACACGAGGTAAGCTTTCTCTCCTGGCTTTGATCTCCGGCAACACGAGGTAAGCTTTCTCTCCTGGCTTTGATCTCCGGCAAAACTAACATAAAATACAACAGAAACAAAATGAAATTAAATCCAAAAAGCTTGCCAACATAATTTTTGCCGTTCCATGTATTCCGTTACTCCCCAAGCCTGCACAAAATTTAGTCATTTTAATTATATTTAGTTTCTTTTGTCTTTTATTAGCATATTTGGTATTGGAGTAATCCAAAAGTAATTTGAAGTACTTAAGTTAAAGTAACCCTAACCAACTCTGGTGATAATTGGACAGTGCCCAGTTCAAAACCCCAGTTGGGGCCATCTGGTGGTGGGAGGTATGCCAGACACCAACAAACACATTGATAAGATTTATATTTGTTTGAACGAAAAATATTTAGTAACATTTATAAACTGTCTTTTTTTTAATAATTGACCGATATATTTCATAGCAGCATCGTGTGACCGCAGTAACGGAACTATCAAAACGGTGATGTGGTTTCAGGCGGGCCCTTCAGAGCAAACGCATGACTTAGGTCTATGGGAAAGTGTACATTTAAAGAAAAGTGGCTGTCCAACGAACAATTTTTGCCATGGATAAAAGCGGTGCCAGGTAATGTGTACGAGGCATGATGTATTGTGTGCAAGAAAGATTAGTAGATTTTTTTTTCTGTTTCAATTGCGATTTTTTTGGGGGGGTCGACTCTGTCTTCAATTTGATTTCAGGAACATAAATCTTTAGAAGTCTTGAATTTAACTTGCCTTAAGCTGTAGGAACCCTGTAAGAACTTCACTGAGATTGATCATTTCAGCTTTAAAGTGGAAATGATTCCAAAGCATTTCTGAATAATATTTTGTTTAATGATTCAAAATATGCTATATGTATTTGTATACCACTTATTGACCACAAATGCAACTCTAGTGCTGTATGAAATATTCAATTAAAATAAGAAAATACAAAGATATATAGTTAACTAGCTCTAAATGAACAAGACATGAAATGATAGACGCAGGCTGTGTGGGAATACCAACTAGTTCTAACTGAACAAAACACAAAAGAAGGGCGAAGGGAACGTAACTTGTCCATAATTACATGAGTTTTCCCCACTAAACAGATATAACAGAACGAGAACATGAAAGACTAGACAAAACACTGTGATATTAAGCACCATAGTCAAGCAGTTTCCAAGATGTGTTCATATGAATGGGGTCCAAAATTCTGTATTATAAAATAGGATATCTTTTTCAAATGCATCGTCAAGGTATCAGGTCGAGACCGTATCGGCAGACCGTATTGTCCCCCGCCTAATCTGGCTGCTGTGCCAATCTCAACATTTGCTCACCCCTGTATCCGACCCATGAGAATATGATTTTGTTTGCACAGGAGGCCAAGAGCAGCCTGGCGAGCCCTCGCGAGTCATCGTGGACATGCGCGAGTTCCGCAGCGAGCTGCCGTCCCTCCTTCACCGCCGCGGCCTGGACATCGAGCCCGTCACCTTAGAAGTGGGCGACTACATCCTGACCCCCGACATCTGCGTGGAACGCAAAAGCGTCAGCGACCTGATCGGCTCGCTGCAGAGCGGCCGCCTCTACACGCAATGCCTCTCCATGAGCCGCTACTACCGCAAGCCCGTGCTGCTCATCGAGTTCGACCCGGCCAAACCCTTCTCCCTGACGGCCCGCTCCGACTTCCGCCACGAGATCTCCTCTAACGACGTCTCCTCCAAGCTCACCCTGCTCACTCTGCACTTCCCCCGTCTCCGCATCCTCTGGTGCCCCTCGCCGCACGCCACCGGCGACATCTTCTCGGAGTTAAAGAAAGGCCGACCCCAACCCGACGCCGCCGCCGCTCAAGCCGTCACGGCCGAGTCGGACGCCGTGGCCGAGTCGACGGAACTGTACAATGCCGGGCCCTACGACTTTCTGCTCAAGATGCCGGGAGTCGACGCCAAAAATTTCAGAGCGGTCATAAGAAATGCGAACAGCTTAGCCGATTTGGCCAAACTGAGCCGGGAAAAGCTGGCTGGAATACTGGAAAATGCCAACAACGCAAAGTTGCTCTATGAGTTTTTGCATAATGTCGCTGATGTTCAAACCGCAGCGCAGAAAGGCAAATCATGAATTCATGTACCCTTTTTTTCCATACAGTGAATATTTTAACTCTTTTAGAAGCATTAAAGATGAATTTTTTACATTAGCTGTATTGCAACTTTAACTACCTAATTTCATTTTGTTTGTCATTTCTAATTTTCTTCACAGGTAGTTATTCAACACTCATACCTACAACACAAATCATCAATGAGGCACAAGGTAGCCCCCAAAGTAGCCCATAGACTAGCTCTAAAAATAGCTCACAGTGATGGTTCATTGTTATATCCTAGAAAATCTTTAACAGGCATGTTTTCGTGATTGACTGAGCCTATTTTACCTCTAACTCAAATACACCTAGTAATAACATAGTTATTACATAACTTGAAATATTACAGTTCAAACACACCGAACGAAATAACATAAAAACAACATAGTAATACCTTACCTTGAAATATGTATGTTATTACGGGGTGTGTTTCAACTATATCTACCTAACTTAAAATATTTTTAGTTCAGGGGCCACAAGGTAGAAATATCACTGGCATCAAAATAAGATGTAGGGTTGGGGATCTTTCAGAGACCCGCAATTCCATTATGATTAATGGGTATAAGAATTGATCATAAACTGATTATTGAGGTTTTTTTCCCCCTTCTCTAAAATGCAATCTCTTAACGTTTATCAACTATGCATATGTAAAAAAAAAAGCAACAACTGACTTCATTTCCAGGACAGTTTATCCATTCCGGGGAAATGTCTTAGTGTTTGAAACTCGTGCAAACTGCAAAGGGACAAAAATAGCACACAAAAATTAGTTTAAGTGCAAATTATTTAATTCTAAATTCGCCTTCTTTTTATATTTTCAATGGAAATTTTAACCTAAATTTGGGAACTTTGCTTCACATTTTTTTGATAAACGGTAGTCACCAAATACAGCTACAAACGCTCCCCTGCTTACGACCATTAGACTTATGTAAAACGGTAGATATGAACATTTTTTTCCGGGATGTCGAAAAATATCCGGACGTTGCTGTAAGTTAGATTTTGTATTGTCTGCGCCCTTTTCCGTGTACAGGACATTCACCCGGAAAAAAAAATCTGCTTCCTTTTCCTAGTTGGTGTGTAAACATTCTATACTGCATCTCCAGCGTGCTAAAAACTTTGACATTTTTATTGTTTAACATCTTGTGCATCCATTCAATACAGTTGGTGTAAAGTGTAAAGAAGAGGCGAGCCGTTTCTTTTGAAATGAAAGTGGAATAAGGAAGCTTGATGCGGTTAAGTAAATGGTTGGATCGCTTTTTATCGGCCACTTTCTACCACAGAGGGTGAACTCTTGAAACTCATCTTTCAAAAGTAAGTTAAACTTAACTTTATCTTTATAGAGCATATTATTGTATGAAATGTTTATTTTTTAGTAAAAAACAATACAAGTTACTTATACAAACCTTAAACATACTTATATAAACCTTAAACATGCAAAATATAACACTGAATCAACTTACAAACAATTTCAACTCACGAACGATCGTCTGGCACCTATCTCGTTCGTAAGTAGGGCAGCGTCTACTGTTGGTGGATTATTTTGCGAGTGGCGCTTAGCTTCGTTAACTTCCAGTGGACATATTTAAAACTGCAGGTCATTCATAGTTTTTAACTCTGTGGCCCTGATCCGGCCAGCGCGACATTTGTTTGACACCACTGTTTTAGACAATAGAAGACCATCATGTTAATAAACCCTACAAACTTCAAAATTAAAAAAACACTAGTTACCATACTTTACAGAAGACGGATCGTGCAATTGTGTCGATATTTCAGTCCTTTAGTTTGAATTTGCATATAGTATATTTTTAGATTATTACCCTTATTGTTTTGTGATCACTTTCAGCACAGTGGTACTTTGTCTTATTGTAATTTATCTTGCACTTTTTAAATTCGTTGTGCATTTGACATGTTTGAATAACAAATTGTATTAAAATTAGTAACCCTTTGAGTCATTTGGTGCCATTTGAGTCCCAGTGACCTAAAATGGTACCTTTTGTGTAAAAATGGGCTTATACTTAAAATATTTCATTGTATGCCTAACTGCCCTCTACCATAGTACACATTGATAGGATGGATTATATTTGAATGAAATGACTGATCGGAGTGCAAGTACACTAAAATGCTACATCACAAGTCATATTTGAGTGACTTCTCTTACAAATATAAGTGAGAAATCTTAATAAATCTAATTAACCCTTATCTAACGTCATTTTCAATTATTAGTGCATTTTTCATGTTAAAAATCTCAAATATGCTGTGTCCCAATGTCAACTGTCTCCCCTTTACTCTGATAAAGAGTTCCATAGAAAATGCCTGCTCCTATTATGACTGATTTTTGGAGTGAAAACGTGCAAGAACAAACAGTAAGTACCACTCTTAATCAACATTTTTTTCAATGTTTCATTATGGTTTACTGATGAGGAAAGGCAGAACACGTCCACCCCGTTACCCTTATTTATAGTAGGAACAAATAATATTTTGTCATTTTGATATTATGGTTGATAACCATGTTAAAAAAAATCACTTTAATCATCGTTTACTTGCTATTTTTTCATCACATTAGTAGTAATGGCTTACTTAAGCATACAATGCCGCCCCCTATCACTGCCACCCTGATATTGATTTTTATTTTAACAGGGGAAACATTTGGCCTATGTCATATGTGAAGTAATTGGTAATTGGTGTGGAGTTTGCATGTACTCCCCATGCCTTTCAAATAATATTTTGAAAACCTTGAATGTTATACATTTTTGAGTGAAGTTGACCATGCTGAAATGGCACTAAATAGTAGGAACGACCCGGATATTGTTCTTTCCCATTCCCTATTTACAGGGCAAGCCCCCCGCCACCCTCCACATCCTCATGCAGTCACGCCCCCTTCCCGTCCGACTGCGTCATGACGTCACTCGGTACCCACGGAGAAGTCGCAGCCATTTTCCTCGGCCAAATAAAACTTGAATGCGGTTGCTCGAGGTTCGCGAAAAACACCGCAGAGGTTCGAGTTGTCGTCGCCTTCAAAAGTATCGCCATGAACGCCGAGTCAGACGCTTTGGATTTTCCGGCCTTGTCTCGTTGGTAAGTTCCGCTTGCCATGGCGACCACTTGTTTTTAGCACGTTAGCTCCAATGGGGAGCGCTGACTAGACGAACATGAAATTGAGCGAGACAGCTACAGCACTAAAGCAGGCGGCTTAGTCTTTAACAGATAAGCACTCCGTGAGAAATCGGTGCTTCTCCTTTCGGTAATTCGAAACCAATAATCAATGACACGGTGATTACTGATTGGTTGTGCGGAGAACTCACTCACCTGTCAGATGGTCAGAAGTGTCCTTTGGACCCCACACCCACCGGCCTTCTCATTTCCCCTAAACGGGGCACAAAAGTCGGTCACAATCGAACACGAACAACCGCGGCTATTTCTTATCCAACAGCTGCATACACACGAAAAAAATCACATTCAATCATATTAGTTTGCACAGTGTTTTCTATTTTTATAATATGGGTTAAAGTTTTATCAATCTAGGGGGCAGCCATTTTGAAAATGCAGTCGAGTAAAGATGACGTCATAAATGCTCCGGCTTCCATGAATAGGAGCCGTGATTGGTCGGAAGCTCGAGTATCAGTGATGTTGTTCCCACTCGTCAGTATTCTCAAAATAGCCGTACGTCTGAGCAGGATAAGAACAGATGGATTTTGTTTCCTCACTTATTTTATACAAATAAAATACTGCCTTTAAACGAGTGGATGATGTCATCTTCACTGGACAACATTCTCAAAATGGCCGCCCCCTGAAATGAGCAAGAATTGATGGATTTAGCTTTTCAACTCATTCTTATACAAATAAGGCTATTAAAATGAACATGGCTTGACTTAATACAAATTAAATTCTGCATCTAGAAACGTCTGTTGAATTGGTATTAGTTTCAAGTGTGGTACATATATATTAATAACTTATTCTTGAGTTATTTCACAATTTTAGGTTTATTTAAAGACTCAGCTGGCCAGGAAATTTCATAGGATGACAATTTCTGCACACTGTTGTTTGTTGTTTTGACTATTACATCATCGGCCAATCATGTTGCTGTTGGTTGATTTTTTAACCTTGAAGATTTTACAAAAAATCAGAGGGATTGAATTCCTTATCTGAAGGCTCTCTCCCTGTCTTCCTTGCAAGTTCAAAATCCATTAATGTCTTCTTTATTTTGAGCGTCTACTTAAGTTAAAATGTAACATTGTCCCAATATTTTTTATTTGGGAATGAGTCAGCGATGCCGTAACGTTTTACTTGACTGACTTCTCCCCAGGCAGCATCTGCTCTGCGCCCACTAATTGATGGCGTTGACGTAAATATGAAAAGTTGTGACTAATTACGGTCGCTGTGGTTCATTGGTGACCATTTGGTTGTGAAATCTGCTTCTTTGCTACTCAATAGAAGAAAGAGTGAGGCATGGATGGCTTTTCAAAAAAACTTCAAAGTCTGTAACCCGTTTTAGATCGTGCTTATTATATGACAGACAAAAGTGGTGTGATGTGATCGCTTGCTAATTGATCCGCAAAAGTGATGCGATGCCCTGGTAAAAGCAGACTCTGACTCATTGATGCTGGCAGGATGTCAAGCCACATGTTGAAAACAAAGAGTGCATTAACTTTAAGGGACAATGTGTATTATTTGACTGCTAGATCTCGCTGCATTGTGTAGTGCAATCAAAAACCATAGCTAAAAAGCACAAGGAAGAATACAAACTAGGGAGACTCAAAGTGATTGAATAACTTCATTGTTTGTCCTTCCGTTTGTGAGGTTTATTCGTACTCCTGGCAGCAAGATTGCGGACAATTATTTCAGCTGTCTCTAGGTGAGGCTGATGTAATGCAACGTAAATGTGAAAAATGTTTATTCATGTGATAGTTGGTGTATTTTTGCTTATTTTTAAAGCATATAATATTATTTTTTAATGTATTATATTTTGGTAGTGGGATATTTAGACGTGTTCTAAGGGATGGGCAGGGCACCTGTATGATGCGGCAGGGGTAAACCAGTGAAAGCAGTCGGGCCCTGCTGTCGAACAGAAGAGGGTGTTGTGTCACCCTGACCCGAGTGACAGGGCCGCTTTTTCGTGTCCCGTTTCATTTGGAGGGACGAAAGCATGACCAACTTAGGTGCCGAGGTGCCTAACTTGTTTGGGTGTTTGGACATTTGGGCTGGCCATGGTCCCAAAATTTTTGTGTGTGTTCTCCCCCCCCCCCCTTTTATTTTCTTTGTTATTGTATGTGTTTGTCTTGCTGTCGGTCACCCCTCTTGAGGGATATGACCAGAGTTGGTAGGTAGGTAGATATTTTGGTGCTAAATAATACTCTATCTGTGAGTGGATGATATAATGTTCATCTTCCGAATTATTTTAAAGTCGGGTTTTGTTAGATGTGATTTACAAAAATACTTGTGTATAGTTTATGGGAGTTCGATACATTCTTCAGCTAAAAAGTATCAGTTGGCAAAAGGCAACAAGAAAGGAAGCTCGAGTCCGACTACCAAGTGATGACATCAGCGCTTGTTTTACCTCTGAAGACGTTTTTCTTGGACTGGATCCAGTCTATTTAATTATATCCCCAATGTGTGGGAGTTTGGTCATAAGAAATATACTTACTTTTGTTTAGAATAGATTTGATCAAATGTAAACTATTTCAAAATACAGTCCTGTAATGATAAATTGGATCATCTTGTCATACTATGAGGTTTGAAATCAACATCAGATCAAACAATTTCATTATTCCCATCAAAAAAGTGCAGTTTGTAGTGATTGGCCTTAAGGTTTTGATCAAAAGTGTAGTAAGCGTTGACATAGCTGTGTTTTTGTGTGTGTCATAACTAAATTTGAAATACAAAAAAAAAACCTTTGACCTTTTCTTGTTGTTGTTGCGTCAAGGCTGTGGGACGCTGAACTTTCTGTTCCCTGAATGATGGTTGTTTATTTTCTTCAAAATACACTGAAGCTATTTTATTGGTTGATTTTCAATCTATTACTTTGGGCTGAAAATAACAAGAGAAAAATCTGGATTTTTTTTTTTTCATTTAAAGCCTTGTTCCCGTTTTCAACATCCATCTGAATTGTTTCCTCTATATAAAGTCAGCATGTTGTGTGGGATTAATTAGTCTACCCTCAAAAACCCATTTAGGGTTATGGGAAGCTGCACAGCATCCTGGCTGTTGTTGTTGTCCAGAGTCATTTTCAGTTTTCAGAAACATGCGCAATGCATGCGCTTTACTCTGCCTGTGTATCAAGTTGCATTGTTTACTCTTCACTGGCATATGTCAAGCATGACAGCTACGTGTCCCGTTTCCCGGTTGGATTTTCTCACTTACTTGTTTTTATTTGGCTAAGTCATTTTTCCATTTTTTCCCCCACAAAAATAGGCTTAGTCAAATTCATTGTTTTTTCATGTTGTTACATTACCAAAGTGATGGCGTGGTCAGAGGGTAACAAAACATGAAGACATCTGTTATTACAAAGGCATTCAAAGGCCCCGTTAATTGATTTGGAAGGAAAAGGCAAGTGTTGCAGTTTCTGCTAATTTACCAGAAAGTACTAGTAGATTTTTGTATTTTGATAATCTTCCTACATTTTATCATGTTGCTGCTACCTTTGTCCCACTACTTTGTTCCCTTTACCCTTCATTTTGTAGCAGGTTTGGTCACCTTAGCAATTATGTCTTATCATAATAAACTTGTTTTGTCAGACATTACCAAACAGTATTGAGACGGGAAAGAAGCAAGAGACTTCTCTTTGTGCTCTTATTTCACTTAAGGTAGCCACCTAAATAAAGCAGCTGTTTTCAGGGCAGGGAGAAAACGATTTATATATACATACATATTAGTTCACGCTTTAGTGCCTAAAACGGTTAAGTAAACAACTTTTTTGCTTTTGTCTTTAAGGGAAATTACACAGTTATATTGAGCACGCTTGGTCAATGCCCCCAAAAACACATGCACATGATGTCAGTAAGGGAGCTGCATACAAAAAAAGCAAACCAAACCATTGGGGGATAGATGGAACACGAGCAATGCATGGGAACAGAGATAGCCACTCCCCAGTATCCAGTTGTAATATTTGTATTTTGGTATGTACAGCTCAGCCAGAAAGTTTTTTTTTAAACAAACATTTACGTTAATCTCATATTAGATTTTCTCTTTATCGTTTTCACGGACGGACCTACAGGGAGAAATGACAGCGTCTATGTCAACATAGCCAAGGGTAACATCAGGGTGGTTAAGAAAAGGTCTTTGAGGAGATGTTGGCAACAGCGCTACTGAATTGCGTTCGTGTTATAACTAAGCAGACTACCCTCTACTTTTAAAGTCCCCCTTGGGAAGCTGGAATGGTTTGTTTTGCTCCCTAAAACGCTTCAGTTCCCTCAATTTGAAACAGTATTCCAAGTTGGGGAGATTGTTTGAATGGACGTTGCATTGGCGGCGGTGATTCGGCATAATCATGAATCATTTGGCCTTGTGGTGAGCTTGGCCGGATGGCTGAAATGAAAAGCCCCCCATGATATTTTGACAGCTGATTGTTAATAGTGATTCTGAAGGGCTCACAGAGCAAAATATTTTATGTTCACCATGCCAATTTGTTTTCCCCCGGGTAGCAAGCGCGCTTGACTTGAAGGCGCAACCTTGGAAGCCTAAGTCCTCTCCTGAAGCCAGATGGAGCCCCAGGCTTCCCGGGGGCTCCTGGGGACCGAAGGAGCATGCCTGGTGGTGCCCAGCCCCCAGAGTGAAGCCGTGACGCACGAGATGGAGGAGCTTTCGCTGCAGCCTAACCAGAACCTGCCGCCGCTCAATGAACGCAAAAATGGTGAGGTCACAAACGCAGATTCCCAGCATCCTTAACACATTGACTTCCACTGACCAATAAAAATGTCACTATGTCTAAAAATATGAGTCACAGTAATGTTTATTGCTTGCATCATTAATTCCGAAGTAGGTATAGCTTACACAATCACATCACTTGCCCGACACCAGGTCTCAATCAACACAAAGCTATCAGAAAAATCACCCTGGGAGTTCTTTCATGGTTGCCGAAGTCTGCAAGACAGCATAGAGAAACCTCCCGCTGGTGGAAAAGTTTTGTTTGAATGTCAACTGCTAGTAGTGCCTACTCATCATTCGGGATTTTGTCATTTCCCCCCGACAGTGAGAACACACACGCACACCCAACTTTCCGACCAATGATCCTTGTCTAGAACTTGGCCAACCACAGAAACTCTTGAAAGTATTGGCTTAAGATGTAAATCTGCTGGCCGACATCCCTCACATCAATTACAGGAAGTGGAGGGGGAGCCCTAGCGCTCGTCTGTTGGCGCACTATTTAATGGTCGCTCAGAGTTTGTCGAGGCTCGGATGGATCGAAAAAAAACCTAAAACACATACAAGAGTCTCGCAGTCAATGTGATGCAACTATTAGCAAATTAGGTAGAACAGTGGCGGCTCAAATCAGACCGGGCCAGTTCTGGTTGTGGCACGCCCTACATGGCGGCTCACAACCACTCTGCTAAAAATAGATGCCTCTTGTATTTTGAATTGAAAACTTATTTCGATTGTTCAGAGAAAAGCTGATAAAATTAAGCAGAAACCCTTCTGTTTAAATTTTATTATTCTTTCACAAATAATAATGTACATAATAATCTCTTCCATTGTTTACATTGTCAAACGATCTCTCGCGCAACATTCCCAGAGCTATTTTTGTAACAAGTCCACAGGAACTTGTGTTAATCCTTCAGTTGGCACCACATTGTTTACCTCTGCTCTAATTTAAATATGTCTACTTGTTTCTAAAGCGATAATGCGCTTTTTAACCCATTCACTGATACTGATGCTGCATAGATCATCTTATTGTAGCTAGGTTAGCTCTGAATGAGTTAATCCTGTCCAGTTCTACGGTATTATGTTGGTTTGTGTCAGTCTTTTTTGAAGTTTTCCCTTTATTCTTTCCTGTTTCAATTAGCCTTGTAGCTCACAAGCTTGTGTCTTGTCTCGCCAGTACTGCAGTTGCGACTTCAGCAAAGACGAACCCGGCAGCAGTTGGTGGACCAGGGCATCATGCCGCGTGAGTAACAGAACTTGTCACTCATTCGTCACACTGCGCGGTGTGTGGGTGCTTACCAAACAGCTACAATTGAAGATTTGTCATCTCTTGTTAGTTAAGGCTCATGGTTAAGAAGTAGCACAAAAATGTGGTGGATTTTTTTTTTCTAGCACTCAAGAGCCCGGCTGCATTCCATGGGCAAATTCGTAGCTTGGAGAGAGCCAGGGTAAGCTACACAGAATAAAAATATTTTGGAAAAAAGTGTTCATACCGCCATTTTTGTCTCTCTTCAGACTGAGAATTTCCTTAAACATAAGATCCGCAGTCGTCCAGAGAGAGCAGAACTGGTCAGGATGCACATCTTGCAAGGCAAGTTTAGTTCAAAATGTTTCTTATATCCAAAACTAGACACCTAAATAAATGTTCCCTCAACACAATCCATTTTTCTTTAGAGACTGGAGCTGAGCCGTCGCTGCAAGCCACTCAGATGAAACTGAAAAGGGCTCGGCTGGCTGACAACCTGAACGAGAAAATCGCTCAGAGACCAGGTCCTATGGAATTGGTCGAGAAGAACATTTTGCCTGTGGATTCCAACCTGAAAGAGGCCCTTATAGGTACGTGAGGAAATTGTGGTGTATAAGTTCCACCGACTGCTACTTAAATTAAAGAGAACTATGTTACCCAAGTGATGCTTCTTTGGCTTCTTGGTTACAGGGCAAGTGAACTATCCCAAGGTGGTGGATGAGGACAGCAGTGATGCCTTGTCCCCGGAGCAGCCTGCTAGCCAAGACTCTCAAAACTCCATGCCTTCCCCGGGGGACAATAAATTTCCAGAAACTCCCTCACCGTCCTTGCTGACTCCTTCAGGACCTGCGTTAAAGGTCCAAGAAGGAAACATTTAATAGATCTGTTTTTCTAAACTTTGAAAATGACAGTGTACTTTATCCAATTGATTAGTCGCCGCCAGCTGCTACGCAACCCACCATGGACTCGATAAAAGTGATCGCTACTAACGAACAGGCTGCAAGTCGCCCAGCTGTTTTTCACATCACTACAAGCACTCCCTCTAAGCCAGGCCCCACATTGGTGAAAGTACTACAAATTTTGTCTTCTTAGCCTGAAATGGTCATTGCAACAATTTAACATTTTGCTGTTTCTGACCTAAAAGCAAAGCCAGCACAAAATGCCTTCCGAGAGGATGCGCAGCAAGAAAGGCAAGGACGCCAAGCCCAGGGTGAAAAAGCTCAAGTACCACCAGTACGTTCCACCAGACCATAAGCAGGAGGCAAATGAGGCCCCAATGGACTCCTCCTATGCCCGACTACTGCAGCAACAGCAGCTCTTTCTCCAACTGCAGATCCTCAGCCAGCAACAGCAACACTACAACTATCCAACGATACTACCGGCCCCACTCAAGTATGTTGATTTCATATGGCTGGCCCGAAATTTGAGTCTTTGTCTATATGTGTAGAGCTTTCTACTCATCTGCTTTTCAGAATAGAACTGATCTGTTTTTTTGTACTCTTTGTCTTCTTGTTTTAATGTTTCACAACGTAGTATTTGCTCTGCCAACAATAACGGTTATTCCACTCCTATGCGTAGGCCTGTAGCTGAAGGCCAGAGTGGCAATGCTAGCAGTCTGCCAGCCTCCATTGTGGTTTCTTTACCCACAGCACCTCCGCTTCCCCAAATGCCCCTGGCCCGGCAGAACAACTCATTGGCCAACCGCAAGCCTGGAGTTTTGCCTGCAAATCTGGAGGAGATGAAGGTACTTGATTAACCGCGCAAAGTAATTACATGGGCCGCCATCCACGAAGGCATGCCAGAGATATCTTTAACGCTGTTGTCATTTAATGACAACGTAATTGAAGCAAACAAAACATTGACCTTTACTTTTATGCTTATTTTTTAACCTCTAGGTGGCAGAGCTCAAGCTGGAGCTTAAACTGCGTGGCCTTCCTGTGTCAGGAACCAAAACCGATCTGATGGAAAGGTTGAAGCCTTTCCAGGATTTTCCCAGCTTGTCACCTTCCACCACTGTTCCCAGCCCTGTTACAACCACTCTCACTCCCATACCCATGGAAACAATCACTACCAGCCCAACTGTTGTCCATTCAGCCCTGCAGGGACCTTGTGACAGCATGAGCGCCACACCTCCAATCTCCCCTGTACCAAGCAATCCACTCAACCACCGCCAGGATGTTAACTTGTCAGAAATAAAACCGGTGTCTTCTGGCTCCTCACCTCTCCCTAACTTGCCCCTGCCTGAGAAGGACAGAAGGCTCCATGAAAAGGAACGGCAAATTGAAGAGCTGATGAGGAAGCTTGAGCAAGAGCAGAAATTGGTGGAAGAGCTCAAGATGCAGCTGGAGGTGGAGAAGAGAAGTCAGAATAGCTCAGATTCTCTGTCCAGTGCGTCCAAGCTCAATGCTGTGTCTTGTTCCATCAGCCCCGTTTCAACAGTCCAAAATGCAAACACTGTCAAACCAGAAAATATGCTCTTTACTAACTGCTCTTACACTTCCATTGCAAACTCCATCCTGGGCTCACAGACTCTCACCAAGCCACTGCAAACTGTGGTCAAGTTGGAGGATGTGACAGTTTCCTCCTCAAAGCCAACCCAGCGGCATCTCCAAACTCCTATGATGGTACAAAGCCAGGCCCAAGCAGGCACCAGCCAGAAAGTCTCTCAGAGAAGTCCCAAACTTAAGACACAGCCACAAGCCCAACCCCCCACTCCGAGCCTGCAGCAGTTCTTCATCAGCCACCCTGGTGGCGTGTCGCAGGTGTTAGCTCAACCACAGACCTTGTTGACTCCATCTGGACAACCTCAAACTCTGCTGACCACAAGTGGCAAAACTGGAACTCAGATTTTGCTCCCAGTTTCACTTCCCAACAATGGCCCTGCCCTCCAGCTGCCGAGCACCACTGTTAGTTTCCAGGTAAGCAGATTTGAAATTGCTTTAAAATGACAGCTTTGCTTTGCAATTCCAAAACAAAATAAAAACAAAATTCCCCCTCGACCTCAGCCGGTCCTTCAGGCAACTGTCTCAGATCCAGCCCTTATCCAGACATCCATTCCTTCGCCCCAGAGCACCAAAATGGGCACGCCTCCAAACCAGCAGTTGGCCAACCACACCTCATTGTTGCAGGTTAGCCACACTATAAAACTAGATGCAAGTATATTTCCCCATGTAGTGATTATAGTAATTCATTTTAAAATTCGATTCTTGATAACCCTTACAGACTTTGACAATGTGCAGTAACACAACTGACATGCAGACAAATAATGAGGTCAATCCTCAGCGTTTCCTGGGTAGCTCAACTGATAGACTTCCCTCACCCAATCATGTCACCAACGGCCCACTCAATAAGGTTTGCTTATGTCTGTCGTTTACCGGTCCGTAGTAGGATTATGACCTCAAAACAATTGTATATCTGCTGATAAATTACAAAATATCTTGATTAAAATGAGAAAGAAACATTTGTGTTTCTGTCAAGTTTTCCACTCAACCGCCGACCTTCATCTTCCAGCCAGGGTCTCGACTTCCTCAAGGCCCCAAGACCCGAGAGCCCCCTCGCTATGAGGATGCTGTCAAACAATGCCGCAACCTTCAGCACGTTAACAATACCACACCGGTTTGTCGCCCTGTCAAACAAACACATTATGCTTGAAAGATGAAACTCGTGTCAAGACTACCTTTCAACCACTCTAAAATAAACATGTCTTTGCAGGTTGCCACGGCGACCAGCCAGCAAATGGATGACTTGTTTGACATTCTCATACAGAGTGGAGGTAAGAAGGGTCCTAATTATGTGTTAACTTTTGAGTCTTTGAGACTTTTTGCCTCTGTGGAGCAGGGAAAGTTCCTACATTTTTTTTCTTCCAGGTATAATCCACTAATTTTACCCATGTGCCCCATTTGCCTACTATTTTAGAAATCACCCCATTTATCCAGCACGAGCCTGCTGTATCTCTCAACAAGAGTCACCCGGTCACAGCAAACGTCACCACCCTCCCGGTCAACACGGTTCTCTCCCGGCGCCCTCCTCAAATTCAGGTGGCGCCCCCTCCCTCGCTGAGTCTGGCCGGAGACCCCAGCCTGTCTAGCCTCTCTTCGCTGGCCAGTGACAACCAGCTGGAGGCCTTCCTGGAGTGCACGCTGGCCGACACGCAAGCGGCGTCCGACCCTCGGACCCGGGGACTGATGGAGGAGCTGCAGGCGCAGTTGGTGGACCAGCAGCCCTACTCGCCCATGGACACGTCAGACTTGTCCTTCTGTGACTCCTCCTCGCCCCCGTCCTCCCTCAACATGGGTCTGTCCGACCCGGCGCTGGACAACATGGACTGGGACTTCCTGGAGACGCATGACCTGCAACTGCACTGGGACTGAGGATGGAAATAGGCAAATTGCTGAGCTCTGACATGATTGTTGGACGTTGCATGAAGAAAGTGCACTGAAGGAAAACGGTCATCGTCCTGGCATACCACTGTGCAGGCAGTGCACTGATTCACATGGAAGAAGCAGCAGGAGATTGCACAGCTTTAAATGATGATGTCACTTGTATTGTAATTGGAGCGGGGAAGAGGAACCAAAGGAATTCTGGTAGCAAAGACCTTGTGAATACCCGTTCTCCAGGATCTCCAAGTCTGGCTTCATATGCTGCAGTAATGACGGCTGCTGTATGAAAATTAAGTCGTGTTGAGTGACACAGATTCCAATAGTTCTGGTTTAAGGCACAGGAGTTACATGGCAAATCCATTCTGCAATTGTGCCGAATTAATTGTTGACCTAATACACTGTCATGATGCCGATGAACTGACTGGAGTGAAAGGAGGAAGGTCTCTATGGGAGGGCCGTTTGAACATCTGTTTTGTGGTTAAAAAAACAACAGAACCCTTGTTTTACAGGTATTTATTTCCTTCTACATTCTCTACTTGCTCAAAAGTACAGAAGTGCGAGACTGACATTGCAGAGTATATACATTTTTCACAGGCAAACCCCTAAGTACATATTTGTCATTATAAAACATTCATAGCTCTGTGGAAAGCTGGAGGCAAAAAACATACCGCGCTGGTCAAAAGATAGATTAAAAGAAAGCTGTCCTTGCTGCTACTCGGATGTCAAAATGTAGATGATGACGATGTGTGCAAGAATCGCAGACCAAACGTTAGTGATTGTAAATTTAAATTTTACAAGATCCCAGCAGACACTTCTGATCAAAGAAAAAGGAGAATTGTTCTTAAATGCAATACAGCTAAAAGACCAATGCACTCATAAAAATGCTCTGGTTTGCAGCGCACACTTATTATCAGGTAAGATAAATAAAATGTTTATAACTGTTGCTATAGAGTCCATATTACCGTATTTTCCGCACTATAAGGCGCACCTAAAAGCCTTTATTTTTTTCAAAAGCTGACCATGCGCCTTATAATACAGTGCGCCTGATTTATGGATCAACATTAAGTCGCAAAGTCTTCCAACTAACTTGCAGCCGCCGACTAGATTTTCCCCCGAACGCCAAGTAGTACGCGGTGTATGCTGGGATTTATTTACCGGCGTTACATTGGCTAACCAATGTGTCAATCATCATTTGAATCGATCACTATTGGCTAAAGTTATTCGGAGGTCAAGGGGCGGATCCTTTTTATCATTTACTGGCTGGCATTCGCTTAAACGGCAAAACAAAGCCTGCAATTGGCCGAAAAAGATTAATGTGTATAGCACGTGGTTGACGGCATACAGAAAGCATTTTTTATTATTCTGTATTTGTAAATATTTTATTCTCCTGGATTTACTACACTCACGGATATAAGAGGACATTGGCTGCACATTATTATGAACACAACGACTTTGGTGAGCTACTCCGGGTTTTATATTATCCCTGTATCTCGTTTCAGACTGAACTCGATGTTTCTGTGATAAGCGGTGCAGATAATGGATGGAATGGAGTGTCTATTTTTAAATTAAACTCAATTCCAAGTGTTTATTGTCATATGCACAGTAAAGTTGCGAGCGAAAAAAAAAAAAGGAACTAAGGAATGGTTGGCATTTCTTGAATCCCAAGACTTTAACCTTCCGAATGATGGAACGATGCATTTGAGTGACAACGTACGGACACCGCATCCGCACGTGTTCTCGACACGTATTTGCTTCTTTGCGAGCTTTCGGAATGTTAAGGGGGTAATAAGTTTGACTGAACTATCTGACTGTTTTGTCGACGTTCCCATTGTAGCGCCTTATAATCAGGTGCGTCTTATGTATGTCAAAAATAGGACCAAAAACTATTTTTTCGGGGTGTGCCCTATAACCCGGTGCGCCTTATAGTGCGGAAAATACGCTACTTTTAATATTGACAAAGTATCTTGTTATTTTCTTAGCTTCAGCTAACTGTTAGCATGTGGCTTAAATGCTGTCCAGAGATGGTTCTCCTAAAAATAAAATACATGAGTAATTAGATGTAGATGATGAATGACTTAGAATGTGTGCCCAACAATAGTTTGCAATGCATGCTTGTTTTTACATGCAACCGATCGCATGCAGTGTTTACAAGGATAGCACTGCCATTTAGGCTACAAGCTAACAGTTAGTTGAAGCAAAAGAATATAAGATATTTTGCTGATACAATAAGTAATATGGACTCTGTGGCAACAATCATGAACATTTAATTTATCTGGTATTAGTGTCTCGGTCCAATCTTTTGGCTTTGTTGCATTTAAGCACAACTCTCTGCTTTTTCTCTGATTAAGAGAGTCTGCCGGGATCCTGTAAAACTTCAATTTCTGAACACTAAGGATTTTGTTTTTGGCACCCAAACACACAACATGACAACATTTTAATACCCAAATAGCAGCAAAGTTGTCGGCTTGCTTTTCCTCAGTCTTTTGACCAGCACAAGTCTGTTTTGCTCCACCTTCGGTTGTGATGTGGGATATTAAAATTAACATACTAAGCTAAACTTTTAGCGCGTACGCTTGATAACATGTTGTCTTGCTCAAGCGGTTTTCCTCCGGGCTAAGCCACGCCCACCGGAGATGTCACAATGTTTACAAACAAAAGGGTCTATTTGTAAGGCCAAAACGTTTTCTCGACTTAAGCAGTTCCAGGTTTCTGTACAAAAGGCCTTCCCATTGGAGGATTTTCTGACCATGCAAGAGCTATGCACTAAAGTGGCACATTAAACACTATGCTAATGTGAACTCCGCATATTAACGGTTTCTCTGAAACCAACAGATTGTGATCGGGCCGCCCGGGCTCGGGCGGTAGATCTTATGTAGAGATTTCTCGTCGGATCTCTCAGTTTTGAATGTATTTTGCAAAGACAACAAGGAAAACAATGTCCATTATGCTGGCAGCTTTTGTGATGAACAAATAAGGAAAGGGAACAAATGGCACGCTTTTGGTTGGTGTAGATTTAGGTTCATTAAGGATGTATTAGGAGATGTTACGTCCATATCTAAGTGTCCTGCAGTATCACTACTTTGTGTGTGTATTGGCGAATGTGTGCTTCTATGTTGCTTCCCCAGTTTCATGTTGACCTGCGAATGAATTTGGTTCATTCCGTCACACCAACCGGTTTCTAAATTGACTGTTTGGAATGATAGTCACTATACCAGTTTTATGCAACACAAATTTACTTGAGATCACACTGTACTCTAAATCCTAAACATTTAGCCAAATGGTTAGATAACACACTAGTGAGCCGCATGCCCGTTGTGCCTCGTCTTTCTGCATGAGCGTCGACTTGCCGCTTCCGTGTGCATGACCGTCCGGGAACAAAACGCGCAGCCGAGATCAAGTCGTTGAGGAATAGATAACAAAAGGCTTCTTGTGGTTTCTTGGCTGCGGGCTCTGCTGCTTTTAAGAACTTGTCTAGGTCTTGTCTGAATGTTCTTTTGTCTGGTGCTGCGTTCACTCATCTTGTTGTTTGTACCTTCATAACCACTAGAGGGCGGCAATTCGTTTGATAGAGCCCAATTTCATTTCTTATTCCAACAGACATATCAGATGATGCCGCTTATACACCACTTATTTTAGAATAAAGCAATGAAAACGAGGGTAAAAATGATTGGCCGTGTAATTGTGCACGAAAGCCAACGGCAGCTTAGAGAGTCTATTTGGTGATGATTGACTTGTAATATCGCTGTGTGGTTATGCCAACTTTTCCTGAGATACCACAAAAAAAACCTAAAAGAAAATATTTTGCTATGCTTATTTGATTGCTGTTTGCTTTATAAGTTGTACATTTTGAATGCTACGTGGCAAAAAAGGCAGGATAGATAATCACTTTTTTTATAACATCAGATTTTAGGGTTGATCTATTTTTTTTCATTTTAAAACTTTGCATATCGGAGATTTAGGCTGCAGTCGCTCGATTATCATACGCCACTTAAGGACAGCTCATGATATACAAATGCCAGCTGCTCCTCTCCACGTGCTGTCATTAAATGCTGCATCAACACACTTTTCATCAGAACCATGTATCACACACGATACAGTTGATCACCAGGTTAATGTTCGGAAATTTCAAGCTATGGCGCAAAAAAAAAACCCAAAAGCATTAGAAAATAGCACAATTTGGCGTCTGGCCCTAGTGCAGCCAATTTCGTCGTGAAGCTTTCAGTCTTTCTCCTCGCCTTGTGTTCGTTTTGCACATGATGTACATATTTCTATAGATGTATGCATATTTTTATACATGTGACATCCACGGTCGTTCTATTTTGTAAATACTGAAAAAGTATTATGCCTTTTATGTGACAATAAAACTGGTGGACTGTTGCGTTTTGTTTCGATTTTAGACTGTGCTTCAGAATGTATTAAATACATGGAAATCCTGGCAGTACAAAGACTGAAATCAACCTTTTGAATTTTAGGATTCCTCAGGGGTAATCCAAGGATCCCTGTTGCTATATCCATACATGCTTCTTCTAGGCCAGGGGTCACCAACCATTTTGAAGCTGAGATTACTTTTTGTTACTAATAAGCACAAGGGGCTACCATTTTGATATGAATTTCTAAAATGACAACTTATGGTATTACACGGTTCCTACAGCTTAAGGCAGGTTAAATTCAAGACTTTTTAATGGCTCGTGGAATCAGATTTAAGACTAAGTCGACAAAAAAATTGAAACAAACAAAATAACACATATCTCTTGCACACAATACATCGTGCCTCATACACATTCAGATTTAATTTCCCCCTATGTTCCGGTCCGGAGCCTTCGCTCTGAAAATGCTGGCATACTCGTGATCCCAAGAGCCAAGAAGAGATCCGCAGGTTCGAGAGCATTCTCCATTCGGGCCCCTGTGCATCCCCCTGAGATTCGATCTGCAACCTCAGTGGAAATGTTTAAATCTAAGCTTAAAACACACTTCTATTCCATAGCATATGAATAACCTATATTTTATGTTGACAATATCTGTGTATTATTTGCCCTCATGTAGGTTTTAGATCAGGGGATGGTGTCAATAGTCTGTGGTTTGCAATAATCTGGTCAGTGTAGCCCTTTGAGACTCTTTGTGATTAAGGGCTATACAAATAACATGACTTGACTTGATATTACCTGGCACAGTGTTTAGCCATGACAAAAAACGTTTGACAGTCACAATTTCCCATGGTCAGAAATTGCTATGTGAATTGTGGTTAGACCTAAGACATGTGTCTGCTCTGAAAGGCCCGACTGAAACCACATCCTTTTGATAGTCCCTTTATTGTGGTCACGCCATGTTGCCACGAAAGTAAATAGGTGATTAATCAAAAATATAAATGATAAATGTTATTAAATCATTTAGTTCAAACAAATATCAATCTTACTAATCAATGTGGCCACATTTTAAAGACTTTCAAAAAATTAAGATTAAAATTACATTTAAGATTTAGGACATTTGAATTCCAATTAAGGCCTTGTTTTTAAAATAATTTATTCAATCCCCGCGGGAACCCTGTATTACAAGGTTATTAATAGGTTGGAATTATTAGAAGTAGGCAACCACTAAAACATCAATATAGTTGAAAACATTTCTCAGAAAATCACCATGACCCATTACCTGTAAGCTATTTTCAGAACATGTCCGGAGGCTAATCAGGTGTTCTTAGGGGGCTACCTCATGCGCATGGGCACCATGTTGGAGAACCCCTGTTCTACACCATCTAGGACGAAGCTTTACATTGTGTCTGTTTTTAGTGTTACACATTATTACAACAGAATGGGATGACTTTCCAACCAGGCTGATAATTCCAAAAGAAAATAGCGACGTAATTCAAAAACAAATAAATGTTCTTGGAGAATTCTTTCCTATTAAGTTGTGATTTAAACTGAAGAGCCGAGCATTCTCGACTTAAAGTGCACGCTTCCCTTTAATTTTAAAACTACTTCCCTAAAACGCAATGACCTTGTCGGATCCTGGTCACGATGACATCACCACTGTCTTCTATTTTCATAAGTTTTCCAAAGAGACTCAGCGCTCTGATCTTCCTTAACGACCATTTTTGGTGGTCGCTGTCAAAAAAACAATGTGGTTTTTCACTTCCATCCAACTTTCAAATTAATCTAAATATACTAACTTCAAATATATCATTTGAATTTCTAATCCACTGAAAAGTAAATTTTACAAAGTACTTCTGTCTCGTCCTATGAATACAATGGAAATGTATTTAACCCAAATGTACTCTCAAATTCAAACAAAGTGATATCCATTTACTTTTTAAAGAATGCTAATACAACCAATGTTGTGCAATGTTTCTCTTAATTTATTTTTATGTTTCTAAATGCCAAGAAGTTGCACTTTGGAATGACCTTATGATTGTTTCATTTTTGTTTTTTTCTACAGAATAAAATGTCTGAGTGATGGCTTGACTTTTTGCTAGGGATTGTAGTATGAATACTTTGCTCCGACACAAAGCACCAATACCAGTAGTAGTTTTAAATAAACATCTTTCAGAAACCCAATGACAGATAATTTTGAATAAAGATTGAGTAGCTTTTGAATGCTCTGAGATTTAGATTGTGTTAAAATTGCCTTTCATTTTATCTGAAAAATGCTTTGTCTTATTTTAAAGGATTTCAACAGGGGTCACCAACATAGTCCCCACGGGCAGAAAGTAGCCCCATGAGAACACCTGAGTAGCCTGCGGACAGATTGTAAAAATAGCTCAACGATGATGGGTCATTTTATGCTCTGGTCATTTTGATACATCTAATAAGCATAACCTTTAACACATAATAACAGTAATAACGTGATCATTTATAAAAAATAAATTCTTGGTGGAATACAGAGATGAAGAAAATCAGGTATGAGTGATACGAGAGATTCGGAATAGTGCCCCTAGAACTATGATTAACTTTGTGTTATTGTTGCTGTTGTTATAACTATTATTATTAATAGTATTACAATTGTTGTTATATAATTAGTGTGTTTAATAGGGAAGATGAAGAGGTAGGAAATATAAGCATTTGCTTCTCACTACCCCTTTTCGAACATATGTAATATTATTTTGTTGTTGAGTTATTATTTTTGTTCTGTTTTTATTTTAATGTTCGAATAAAGTTTTAATTCATTCATTCATTCATTCATTCATTCGTTACTGTATTTTAAAAAGGCACATCAAATCGGCAGTCCTTCACACTGATGATAGTTAACAAAAAAGTTGCTTTAATATCAAAAAGGTTGATTTCCCCTGGATTACAGTATAGTGATGACAACCATTTTAAAATATATTCTGGGATATGTCTATTCTTTGTATACTATACTCACACACACATATTCAAAGCAAAGTCATTTAAGTGTGGAATGCGATATGTATGAGAAACATTCTAATAAATAAACTATACCATAGATGAACTTAAAAAACTTATAAAAAAGAAATAGCCAAGAATATCCTTCCACTTTTTTGATTCAAAATCCTTTCATAAAATGAAAAAATTGGATATTTTCTCATTTTTAGGCTCTTTAAGTCTCATAATATGATTTATATGAACTATTACTCAGTTGCCGATTAAAACAAATTATGATAGAGGAATATATTTTCCTTTCAAGCTTCCTTGTTATCAATGAGGACAAAACCTCACTGTCAAAACAGCGTGCACTTGGCTCACATGTACGCGCCTCATGAAGCCTTAACGTGCCACCTCATTGAGGTGCCTTTATCTTTTAAGGGCCATGCGACGCTTTGCTGGCGACATCTTTAAAGCTTTGTTTCCTTGTTTCATTGTGCTTGCCACTTGGCGGGTCATTGTCATCACGCCGATGTCACAGGGAAAGGAAACTGCAGGGTTCTCCCTGCTTGGGATTCGACTCTAGAGTCTAGACTTGGTTTTGCTTGAGATGCGAACTCAAGACTTGGATCTCACTAGATATTGGAGAGGACCAAAAGAAGTCAAGAGTGGGTGTGGATTTTGCTACCACTAGATGTCATCATGACCCACTAAAAAGCAGGACATGAGGCCTTCAGTGTCCTCAATTTACATGGATGACATCACTGGTACTAAAGGAGAACAGCAGTCTGTCCAACATCCATTTGGTTGCGCATGTATGTATTAACCTCATCTTAGTTCCTGGCAAATTTTGTTGTAAGGCAGAGATCACCCACCAAACAAAAGAATTCACTCGCCTGACTTTTTGCTTGTTAGTTATAACTGGTGTGGTTCTGGCTTCCTCCACATAACGGATGGTTAGCTTTTAGGTTTAGGGCTCTGACCAAGGTTTCTCAGGTAAGTGCACTCAGATCGAATAACAATAAAATGTAACATGTGTGTGCGCCACCTGTCGCAGTATTAGTCACAAAGGATGGCGAATGGGGGGCCTTGACAAAGCCAGACGTGCCTAATGACTTTCATTATTCAGAAGCCAATTTTTCCTCTCTGCTTTGTTCCTTGAAAGTGAATATTTACCGCGGTCGCATCTCAAGCTGTATTTATGTTAGAACTTGTTTATACTGGGAGATTTCAGCAATATTTTCATTAACCTGTTTGACCTATTCCATTACACTACTGTTTGAATTAATCTTTGACATATGGTTTGTCAGTGGTAGTTAGAGTTTGTTGCACACAATCTATAAAAGACATCATATAAAGCTCCCAATATGATGTTCTTACTTTAAACATGAGCATCATGAAATACAATAAGTGCCTGATGGTTATCATATTCAGTTGAAAAGGGGCAATAGGGCAATTGAAGGTACATTCTCATGTCATAGACCATTAAAAATATTTTTAATCTGATTTAATTATTCGTAATATTATTTACTGTAACTTCTAGAACAACAATGGTATTTTGACCTCGCGAAATATTCAATTCAAAACTAGTTGACCTTTATTTAGTTCTTATAAAGACACTGTTTAAAATTCAATCCAATGTCTGATATTATCCAGGTAAATATTCAGAGTGAGCCAATGACAAATCGCCGTGGCAGAGGATCGGCCGTTTGCTCGGCGGTACGCTGCGGAAGCCAACGAGACGGCGTTACGTAACCCAAGGAAGCGTCACGCTATCGTAAACGCGCTTGATGTGGGTCAATCTGTGATTAGCCAGTCGTGCGGTCGCAGGAGAACCGGAGAGGATTATTTTGGTGACACCTCAGATCGGCTGCTCCCACGTCATTAATCAAAATTGTGTGCGTGTCTAATAGGATCTAAAGTGTGTGTGTGCTTGAGGATTTCGTACCCGGTCATTCTGAAGCAGTGATGTCATCAAAAGCAGACAGTTTTCTTTGTCCTTTGGACAGCTGGGAACATTGCAGCAACCTGGGGGGGGAATCATGAGAAGTCAGGCACATCGGCTAGCGCTCATGCTCACGTTTCATTTTTTGCGCTCGCACATCTGGCACACTTTTTTATCATGACATGCAATATTTATAGAAACGGCCACTCCTGTGTTAAAAATTACATCTGAGTGGACTATTAACATAAAATACATCCACTTATTTGGTAAATATTTATAAATACATGAGTGTATTTCTTTTGAAATAACTTCCTTGTACATTAACTTAAGGCAGAAGTAATACCATTTGGTATCATAAAATACAGGCTATACTAACAAAGTGAAAACATAAAAAAGAATAATATTCAAGCAGATTAGCGATTACAATATGTAGGCATTAAAAAAATGAGTGCTTGGAAATGGATGTACTTACACTGTTAAAATGCCATTGCTTGATATGTATGCTATTTGTCAATTTGTTAAGAAACGTTCATCATATGTCGTGTGTCTCTTTGCTCTCAAATCGCAAACTTTCCCCTGCGGCAAACATGAATGTTTGATAAGTGCCGTGAGCAAAGAGGGGCCTCACAGACGGCCAAGAAATTGGTGCAGTAAAATGCAATGCGGACAAGCATATAGAGTAACATTTTCCGTGCCGCTGTACTCCAAGGCGTATTAGCCTTTGACATTAAGTACCCAGAAAATAGTGTACAGTAGGCTGTACTTTACCCCAAAATTTAGCAACATATACCAACATATACCTATAAATACTACCATGCATATATTTGTCCCCTGCAAAGAATAATGCGTGAGATCCCTAAATTATTGCAGTGAAAAAAGTGTACAGTAATCTCCACTTTACTCTAAACCGAACCAACATATGCCTAAATATAAATACTAAAATGCATGTATTCTTTATCCATTGCAAAAAATAGTGTGTATAATCCCCAAATTAATACAATAGAAAAAAAATTGAGATCTAGCCACCTTTCTAAGAATACTCTGCCCTCTGAGATTCGATTTGCAACCTCAGTGGAACTGTTTCAATCGAGGCTTAAAACACACTTATACTCTATAAAAATATACATGACTAGAAGTCAAACAAAAAATATTTGGCTCCACAAAAGCTTAGCAGCTGTTCTTCTCCATGAGTGTGAAAGGAAGCAGTGCCGATAAAACCGTTGCCATGGGAACACGCACGCTGATCTACGGTTTTACAGGATTGCGTGGCGTTTGTTTGTGGCCAGAGTAACTGACTGTATTCGTTGGCAACAGTGCTACAGTACATCATTTTGCTCACACTATCCAGCTGCCGCACAGGAAGTGGGATTGTCACTTCCCCTGGTGGGCTGACTTTGTGTGTGTGTATTTGCTGAGGCTGCTGCTAATGCATGCAGTCAAGCAGCACTGATACAACAGTGAGAGCAGAGAGAAAGCTGGCTTTGTGTTCAATTCAGGATCTCAGACACAAGAGTGGCTGAAATGGCACACAGCTATTGTCATAAGTTTAGTGCGGTCAAGTACACACAGTTGTAAGCGCGTGCATATCCCGGGAGGAATTGCAATCATAATCTCTATCAGAGAAACAAAGACAAACTGGATCAATATGCACGACCTGTATATATAAAAATAGTGCAGTCTCAATCTTATCTTTTGCCCCTCGGGATTTTACATGCAGTACATTGGTTATTTTTTTAGGATTTCTCATATATTTTGATTCAGACAAACCAAAGTAATGTTACAATACTTCTTCTGCTCCCCAGCTCACCTTCCTAAGGGCGATTGTCGGTGACAGGTCACTTGTCAGCAATCGAGATTGACAGTGCATTGTCTCTGTTCTGGCGGTGGTGAGTCCAAGTTTTCCAATTCTGAGAATAGCATTAATCGAACATTAAAATAAAAAAAATAATAATAAAGACATGCCTTCAGCAGGACTACAACTACACTCTGAAAGTACTCAAGTACTCAAATATTACAACTACAGTGGGCTGTTATGAGGAAAAAAATAACACAAGAATAAACATTTATATTTAAATTAAAATTTCACCTACATGTGATATAGTTGCATATATTTGCATCCTTGAATTTACACAAAAGAGAAAAAAAAAACACTTTTCATTCTTCAATTCCTTGTCATTTCTCAATGAGAAATTACATGCGACGGTAAAATACTTTTGGACTCTAGGGGGCAGTGTGGTGTACGAATGAAAAAGAAGACGAGCTAAGTTGTGATTGGTTTCCAATAACATTTTTTTTCCCACCAATTGAGCATACTTTTTGAAAAGTTTCTTAATTGTGCATACAGTTTTAAAGGGCATTTGTGTTGATATTTTTATCAAAATAAAAAACAATACCGAAGTAGATGCTATTCCCGGTTAGCATTTGACTGTTTCTATAGCATTCGTGCTAGGCTAACGATCTTAGCATTAGTGCTAGGCTAACGATCTTAGCATTCGCGCTAAGTCGGGGATGTTTTTATAATAAAACGGTTTGTATTCAAGCATACAGTCAAATCAATTAGTCTCAGTGTTAGTTTACCTTTTCAAACATTTCCAATTGTGATGTCGCTTAACTTTAAGAACGCCAGTATGAAAATCTCAACCACATGGAAAGGCCCCGGATGTTCTAAGGCGGTGCGTTCATGGCACTTTCACAACGTACGGAATTTAACAAGCGACACTTTCCTAATAGGTTGACAAACAATATTTATTTAGGTTCACCAAAATGATAAGTTAATTATCAGGTAGTCCACAAATATTGTGGGAATGGTCTCATACAGTCATTCAAAGTGTGTTGGAGGAGGAGGGGGTGGTCAAACATGACATGAGAAACCATTTATGAACAGGGTCACCCAGAAAAACATTCAGATTGAACCAAATCAAGTAGCACGGGAAAGGTGAACTGAAGAACAAGTTTGATCAGAAATAATACCAAGGAATATATTCTTTTTCATCATATTCAAAATTGCCCTAATTTTTCATTTTTAAAAAATTCCACAAGCTAGATATTTTTTTTATATGTAAAAAAATAATATAACACAAAACTAGGGGCGGACCCTGCATGTAGTATATTGCAATATTTCAGGGTCACCCCTGAGCTGCCCCTTGTCCCCCTGCTTAGCAAATTGGAGAACGGGTGACTGATTCCACGCGTGGATGTCAAATCTTGGCCTGACTGCCGCTAGAGAGCATCCTTCGCGAGCCGGGATTAAAAAATGAGCATTAGGGCCACGCAAAAAAGAAAAAAAAAGATCCGTGTGAAAAACGAGAAAACCCCATTGTAATAAAATCAAGATGCCCTTTTACAAAATTTGGTTCGCATTAAGAAGAAAGGCCTTAAGACGAGCTTTGTTTTCACAAAAACAAATGTTGAATGTACATCAAAAGATACAGTAAGTATAAGAAAAGGTCTTGAAAATAGTCGTACTCTTCTGAAAAAAATATGAAAGTCTTTTTTAGGACACACAATCTTGAAATCCTTCAAGATTTTCCCCAGCTACGAATTCTTTCCCCAAACCTTCAATCCCACTTTCTTCATTTCCTCTAATAAATTTGTTTTCTTTTTAATGTGGCCCTAAAACTTCTTCATATCCAACAACCTACGAGGATGTTTTTCCCATCGAAAACGATCCGACTCCAAATTAGTTGGCATTAATAGCTTTTGTGTAATTTAAGCTACAAAATGTTACTTTCAAATCACACATTTTTTCCTTAAAGAGTAAAAAAAAATGGAGTAGTTACCACCTTGCCCATCTAGAGCCAGTCTAGCTGCTTCAGCTAAACAGCCACCTCCCAGATAATAAAACTATCATCGTTACAAACAATATTCTATGAAACTAACGATGTTTCCTTTTTGGAAATTGCTTCTTTTACAACCCATAATCTCCAAAGTATACAGTCGTAGACTCCGTTTAAAAAATAGTGTGTTTATGGAAAAACTACAATAAACCAAAAGTGGTTTCTGCATTTCGGAGGAAACCGAAAAACAAAACAAAGTTACGAACATGTCGTCAGCGCAAACAGTTGGTTTAAGAATCCCTGATTGGCTAAACAGAAGTCAGGTGACCAGCAGGTGAGGTAAGAAGTAGCCCCGCCTCGTCGATGGGGACGACAGAAAAAAAATGGAGCGCCGCGTGTTTGCGTGTGTGTTGAACGTAGACGTCTGTATCGATGCTTCACAGTCACTTTGAAAACACGGCATCGCGAGTTCCTCTTTCGTCATGCAGCAGACATGGTTGCAGAAACACAACAAGACCAGTGAGAGGGGGAGGGGGGATCACACTGGCTAATAAAAAGTGAAGGGATAAAGAGAAAAAAACTAGAAAATTTGCTGCCTTAAATGTCCTTGAACATCACGTAGATTCCTTGGGCATGACGTTTATATATATATATATTTTCCAAATTCAAATATTTCATCATTTTTGTTAGAAAAAAACTAAGATTTCACATATTCTCTTATTACTATGCGTGTGCGTATCTTGGACTTTTTTTGTCTCCTTATTTGCATTGCTTTTCTCCTCTTCTTGAAATTGTTCGCGCAAGTTTTTCTTGGTTTTGCGTCTTTCCATATCCGTCCGCCTTGCCGCATCTGGCATTTATTTTTTCCTAATATGATATATTTTCTAGACTATAAGGCGCACCAATTTAGCCAGATATTTGTACGTGTGCCTTATAACCCTGTGTGCCTTATATACCACAGAATACGGCAGATAACATTGGAAATGCATACAGTAATTATAACTATGCATTACCATACAAAGTTTTACGGTAAAACCTTATTTGAGCTATGGTTTGGAAATTGATCAAATTGATAACTTTGCTGATCCAAATTGCAAATTAATGAATCGGACACGAGCAGTGAACATGCCGACACTTCACCATTAGAGCACCAGTGGCACAATTGACACATGACAAGGCATACGGATTTATCTCATTATCACACGATTTTAACTCACGGTGCCAGTAACAGTCTTTTGCAGAGTGCATTCTGTTTGGTTAGACAGTTTCTCCACTTCTTCACCAACAAATATTCGAGAATAGAGAAAACAAAAGTCAACAAAATAATATACAAGCACTTTTACGTATGCATACATATCAAGGCGAGAGGTTATTGATGCACACGTGAAGAAATGGAGAGACTGTTCACCTAATCAGAGTGCACTATGCAATTCAGTGTCAGTGTAATAATGGGATGAGCTCTAATGCCATTCCTTATGTCATCCGTACCACTAGTATGGTAGTAATGTATTGGTGCTTTTACTGTCTCGGCTACCCAGATTCGATTCCCACTGCATACTATGTTTTGTGATTTTGGTCAACCGCAACACAGAAGCTCTTACTGTAGTCTCAATTCGATGCGCCTTATAGTTTGGTGCGCCTTATGTGTGAAAAATAATTTTAAAATAATTTTTGGGGATGCGCATTACAATCTGGTGCGCCTTATAGTACGGCAAACAGGGCACTATGCATGTGCCTATCATGAATTTAGTTTCATCTACTTTATTTGCATTGGTTTTTCTCCTCTTCTTGAAATTGTTCGCCCAAAGTTTTTCTTGGTTTTACGTCTTTCCACCTCCGCCCGTCATGCCGCATCCGGTTTATTATTTTTATTCTTTAATATATTTTTTTAAGGGAAAGGCCAACATTCCCTGCCTCTCATAAGGATGGGGTGGGCGCTGCCATTCATCTCTCCGCCTCCATGGCTACGCTGGCCTTTTGCTCTGTGCCGGCTCGGGCGTTGACGCCCGTTGGCCAGGCCGGGCAGGGCTGTGCGGGGGGTTGCCCCTGAGTCCAGAGTCCCTGCGGGGGCCCGTTGGGCGCGTTGGGTGGGACCCCCCAGCCGCCGACTTGCGGGGGCGAGGTGGCCGCCGAGGCCGCCATGGGGCTACCGCTGTTGAAGCTGCCGCTGTTGAAGCTCTCGGACGCTTTGAGTCGGGAAAACATGGTCAGGGCGTCCGGGAAGTTGGGGGGTGTTGCTGGTGTGTTGGCTGGTGTGCACATCTGAGAGAAAGGAAGGAAAGACAAGTATTAGCGTTTCATTTATTTATTTGCAAAGCAGGAAGTGAACATTTTGATGGGTGAACTGGTGGTGTCCAGCAGAAACTATGGCTGCAATTAACGACTATTTTAATAGTCGACAAGTAACAGACTATTGAAAAGATAACTCTAATAATCGTATAATTCTTTTTTTCTCTCTTAAATTTAACAAGATTTAATTATGTGTCATATGATAATAAACACAAGAAGAGTTGGAACAATGTAAAATACCTTTAATCCTATCTTTTATTTAACATACTACGGGCTGGAGGTAAGATCTTAAAGCACCAGTGTGCAATATTTGACTACTAGATGACACTGTGTTGTCTAATACAAATGAAACTCAGTGCCACAGAGCACAGCGTAGAAGGAAGATGCCAGACAAACTTGGCAGGAAACTTCTATGTCGGGAGTCCACTATGTAAAAGAAAGATTTCTCGACCCACGATTTTTTTTCCATATAAAAATTAACATTGTAATGATCATGTATTCTTGCCTAGTGTTAAAAAGCAATATTTGTTTTTTAACTGAAACTTTTTTGTACCACTAAGAGGCAGTTAATATTATACACTTGCCATTTAAGACATGGAATTTGGGGTGGCCGGTAGTCAGACAGTCACCCTTCCTCTTCCCGAGTCCTCAACATTAAAATATGAAAATATGGGTTTGCCTCGGTCCCTCAAATCAAGTTAAATGGTCGGGCTCAAGCTAGGTCGCCCTTTAATACTTGCAGGCCCCAGGTCAGGTCGGGCTGGATTTTTAAGGCCTGATACTACCTCTATCCCAAATTGTATATAAATAAATAAAATAAATAATAAATAAAAATGCCATTACAAATCAAAATTTCATATATGTAAAAAAAGAAAAAAGAAAAATGCCGTATCTAAAAATATTATGTAAAAGAGCTGTCCCCAACCTGTTTGAAGGTTAAGTTACTTTTTGTTTCTGATTGGCACAGAAGGTTACCATTTTGATATACATTTCTAGAATAACTGGTTGTTACCAGGTTGCCATGATCAGAAGTTAAGTCAACCACTATAACATTATGCCAGTTAGAAATCAAATTTAGTAAACAATCGCACTTACCCAACTCGTTGGCTATAAATATGGAAAAAAAATCCTAAATACATTTCATCTTACCAGCCATAAAAGATAGAAAAGTGCTACAGCGTTCCTGCATCTAGTGATAGAAACACGTTATTGCACTTGGTATGCTACTTTAAGAACCTGTCTGCAGGCTACTCAGGTGTTCTTACAGGGCTTACCTGGTGCCTGCAGGCACCACGTTTATTAGAGGTTATATCAACTACTACAACATGTGACTTAGAAATAAAGATTTACTAGACAACTGCAATGACCCATCACAGGTGAGCTATTTTCAGAACCTGTCTGCAGGCTACTCAGGTGTTGTAGGGGGCCACCTGGTGCCTTTGAGTACCACATTTGAGGCCCCTGACGTAAATAATAAACAAAGAAATTAAAGAATTTCTAAGCCATTACAACCAAAATATGCTTTGCTCCTCCAATGTAACCAATATTCAAGTAAAATCCTACAGCCAGATTCATGCCTAAAAATTGCACCTGGAAAGAAAACACAAAAAACCCCACAGATATATGTTGACCACACATGACTTGATCGTTTTACTGTGTCTATCTTGACCAGCAGGAGAAAGGATAGTAGATCTATACAAACACAAACCACAAGAAACACTACTAAAGCAGGGGTCAGAAAGCTTTTTGACTCATAGCCAAGAATGCAAAATATTTTGTTTTTTTTTCAGTGAGAGCCACCCCGTATATTTTTACACTAAATTAACTATAGCTGCTAAACTTCATCTCCAGAAAAAAACTCAAGTGAGTCTTATTTCTCTGTGTGACATACTTTCATAATTTCACAAAATATTCGAAATAATAATAATGTCAGAGCCCGTGTCTCGTATAAACGAATACCCCACTTAAAATGTGTCTCCCTCCTGTTGTTGCTTACAGTATATGTATATTTGTAAAAATGTCACACAATACTACAAAAGGATATGTATGTATTTACCTTCAGCTATGTGACATGGTCACCGTTTTAACCTTGGCAAAAGAGTGGTCTGTATTCATCTTCTATTCCGTTTCACAGATGGGAATCTTTGAAATCTACAAACACTCGTCTTAAGAAGCCTCGTGTGCATGATTGGTCATGCGCCCTTTTTTTCATAGCTTGCGCAAACTACATGCTTTAATAAAAAATAAAAACATCCAGGAAACTGTAAAAGGCAGATGTCACAATTGCATGCATGTTCTGAAGCATCTCATTGGCTAAAAATATGAAATACAAAATCCTAGTGACATTTCTTCTTACCAGCCATAAAATAGAGAAAAGCCCTACAGTGCTTCTGCCCTAGTGAATGAAACGCGGTATTACACTTCAATCCGCAAGCCATTAAAATAGTGACAGGTTTTCTTCATCTTAAAGCAACATTCAATACATTTTAAAATCAAATTTAAGACAAAAATGCACAAATATTTCTTGCACACAATACATTGTGCCTTGTACACATTACCTGGGACAGATTTTTGCCATGGCGAAAAACATTCATCGGACAGCCGCTTCTCATTAAATGTACACTTTCCAATGGTCCAAAGTAAACGTCTCTGTCCGAAGTCGCTATGTGTATTGTAGGTGGACCTATGAATTGTGTCTGCTCTGAAAGGCCCGACTGAAACCTCATCGCCATTTTGATAGTTCCGTTATTGTGGTCCCGCAATGTTGCAACAAATGTAAATTTGGTGAGTTATTAATAAAGACAATTGATAAATGTTAATAAACCTTTTAGTTCAGACAAATGTGAATCTAATGTGTTCACATTTTTAAGACTTTTGAAAGTTGGATTTAAGACATTTTAATGGCATCTAAGGCCTTATTTTAAGACTTTTCAAGGATCCGCAGGAACCTGAATGAATCTCTAAACTAGATTTACTAATGAAGAGCCACACCTTGCCCGTAGGCCATAAGTTCCGACCCCTATACAAAGGTATCCTATCATTACTATTTCTTGTTGAGGATGAATAATACATGCCTACGACTATATGTTCTGCTTAGCTTATTGCAAATCTGTTTTTTAATTGCTGCTTAGTGAAACCACATTTTCAGTATCCAAGACACTGTACTTGTATCCCATATTTTGTCCCCAGCTGTCCTTTTTCCACCTGACTAAGAATAGCCACCAAAATAATCTTTTTTTGTGTGCCAGCACGCTTGCTGTTGTGCTGCCAGGCAACTCGCCCAAAACGTGCAAACAAAACACACACATAACGATAGCACTAAAAACAGCGAATGATTAAGCACCTTGAAGCTCGCAGGCTCACACTTTGTACCCGCTTCCTCCAGATTCAAACTCGCACACGGCTTCCTCAGAGTCAATTGTGATAAGAAAAAAACAAGCTGTGTTCCAGTGGGAGGCAAAGGCGGAGTCGCCTTCAGCCTAGGCTTGCCAACCAAAACCGAGAGGTAAATAAGCCCCTCCACCAAAGTCAGACACAATTGGAAAGAAATTTCTCATTAGCATACATTATTTATTCAAAAATTTCTAACCAACAATGAATAAGAATACAGATTAAACTAGTTGTAAATTGAATATTAGAAGAGTGAATTAAACAATAAACAATTGATTTAAAATGATCAAAAGATTACACAATCTTTATCATTTGAATTCTTAGTTTTCCTATTTTACTTGAAAACGTTAAAGATTAAGTTAAATTAGGTTATTATAAGTTATTTTTAATCAAAAGTGGGGCATGTCTTGATTAAAATGTGTCCTGAAAAAGTTGAAAGGTCTCTAGATTGTGTTAACAATACCCACCTTAATTTAAAGCGCCCTTATGCTTTATATTTCCATTGCGCCTACCTGCTTCTATCTTACTTTTAGCAAAGTCATTTGGGGCAGAACACATTAGGTAAGAGGAATTGGGGCTGGGTGGAGTACAGGAGTGTAAGATCATGCTCGACCCCATGGGTTTATATTATTTCTTTGTTAGTGTAGCATGAAAATGAAAGAAAAAAATGCTCGCTTCAAACAAAGTCCAAATGCCAAGCCAAACCCCAAGAAAGACGAAAAAAGGTGTTTATTCGAACGAGTCTAAGAAATGCACGCACTTAGACATGTATCATGAATGAGCTGAATGAGGCTGCAATGTTGACACAAGCCAGGAGATAGCGGGAGCCAGGAGAAAAAGTTCAAATCTCCGTACAGGTCCTTTAAGTAGTAATATTGCAACTAGGTAAAATGGTAATAATTTTACAAAAAAATGTTGTAAAACAAAAATATGTATTATTATAAACACCATGATTATATTTATTGTTTTACTGAAAAGGGGTTAAAAGGTGGGGAGGAAAAAAATAATAAAAATGAGCCCAACTTTCAGCCGTTGGGAATAAATGTTTTTCTCTGTAAAACAAGAAGCACGAAGCACAAAGCACAAACATAAAGTTCGTCTGCTTCCAAAACAAGAACAACAGTTCCTGACACACGTTTCAGACACAACACGGTCAAGGGTCAAGTGACAAACTTGTCATTGTCGGACCCAAAGACGGGAGCCATTTGTCGTCTCCTTCAAAAGGTTTGCCCTTGTCACCTGATACGGAGTCAGGGTCTGAACACTCGACTTTCACCCCCGGGGTTTGCACACATTGTTGGCTAGCAGGCATGGCTGACTGCTATGTACTCCAATCCGTCAGTTTTCTGCCGCCTTTATAAAGAATAGTGGGCAGCAAAGAATTTGATGCAATCATAAGCTTAACTTGGGTGCACTATTTGACAAACCAAATAGGACCACCGTGTCCCAAAAACAACAGAGCAAATTCTCTACGTGCGTGCTAAGGTGACACCTAAAAAGCTTTTTAGCATTGTTTGGGTCACACTGGAACGAGTGCAACTGTTCCATAGGTTCTCACTGTGGCACGCCGTTATGCAAGTAGAATGTGTCCGCAATGCACTCTGGACAGGAAGTGCTGGCTCATGTCTTTAAGTCCGCATCCTGCAGTAAAGTGATACCGTACCCGGTACTCGTGACCTCCACCGGTAGAGTCTGGATTTGTTTATCTGACCAAATGGTATGCCTGTGGTTAACCTAAGGATGAGGCTTTCTGCGCCCTTGTATAGAATCGGGGAGAAAGAACCCGACACCTGTCCGATCAGGTTGTCAGCCCAGACTTCTGACTCATCTGTAAACAGTAGGGTTGCTCAGCCGACTCATCCAGACCACACACTCTGGTTGACACACTTCGCTTTTGTTTGAAACAAAACAGAACAACACCGTGAACCGAATTACGAAAAATAACAGCTGGCCTTTAAAACAACAGTTGGATTTGAACTGATGGGTCACGGAAAAAGTGCAGGAGACTTACTTTGTCATTATTCATACAGCAACTCAAATGGAGGAAAATATGGCTGAATAATTGCGCTAGTAAGTTTATGGCAGTCAATTTAAGCTGGACCAGAGGTTTCCTTTTTATTTGCCGCCCTAGGGTAAATATACACAGTTTCCATTGGTGCAGGTCATCAAGCGTTTCTATTTATTTACAGAGGAAAAAAAGATAGAAAATTGTCGGCGACAGCCAATTTACTACTTCTCTTTATTTGGCGTGACAAGTCACTGATGTGTTATACAACAAGCTATGTAAATGTAATAACAGCAATGGGTGACACACTGCCTCAATGGTGGATCATTAGATGTAAAACTAGCAAGTAGCAGTCCAGTCCTTTCGACTAGCATCTTCGCGCTAAACTGGAGAATTAACCCTTGTGAAAAGAAAATTCAAGGATCATTCTTCAGTAGAACAACTAAACTAAATGACCAGTCTTTTGGGTTTATGGATAGATGCTGAACACAAGTGATGCTAAGCTCAGGAAATAGGAGGAAAAAGTTACAGGACTTTGATTGTCCCAGTGTACTAAAAATTGCTCATCTTTTTTCTTATGGGTTAGTTTTTTTCGGCAGCAGGTCCTAGTCTCTTTTTTTTTGCACGTAGCACACCTCTGGGTAACCAAATCAGGATCACACTGTCAAGAGTCGTGTTAAAATCAATGACATTTATAGTGATTACTTTTTTAGTAGTATTTTTTAATTGTTAAATACAACAAATCCTAATGACGGACTCGATGAATCTAAAGATTTGGAAACGCTAACATCTGACTACTGCACTAAATGAGGACTAAGGTTATGAATAACTCAAATGTTTTTCATGTGGTATATAAAGACAGTGTTCCATTTGTACTATAAAGGTTAGTATAGTAGAATGTGTACTGTCAACAGTGGAAGTAAGAACATTTCACAAAGAAGTTGTTCATTCGTGAGTATAGCCATGAAATGTGTACGATAAAGCAATTTTCAAAATATGATGACTTATCATATTAATCTAAATCCTATATTTTTTTTAAGCAGTTATATTTCTCTGGAGTGTTGAAACCAAGGTCAAGCGACGAATGAGTTAATGCTTTCCAGTATTTCCGTCTGGCTGGCAATGAGTGTACAAGTTAATCTAAAAATTCATCAACATGGTTGATGCACTTTTCCAAATTATTGACATATAATAACGCAGGCACAAAGCAAAGCGTGTAAATCAAGCGTTATGACGTTCCAAGTGGTCTCCCCATTAGATTTTTGTCTGCATGGAAAACTGGGGAGGGATATCAAACCAAAGTGTTGGGGTTTGTGTTCAAAACACAGCCGATAGAGAGGCGTTACTATGGGGACCACCGCTGAGATCTTCCACTGACTGGACGACCGCTAGCATGCCGGGTAGTCATCTTGTGAGGGACGCGTGGCGAACATGGCGGGCTGCGGGTAGCCCCATCTTACCGATGCACTCTGCCGTTTGTGGCCAAGCGGGCAAACAGATGTGAAGGTGGTTATTTATAACTTCACCAATCACATTCCTGAGAAGTACTAAGAGTGCGAGCAAAGCACGAAAAAAAAGAATCAGGAGCCCTCTTGTTTTATTTAGATTGTACGTTATGCTATCCTCTGTGATACCATACGGGACAAACTTCCGTTAATTTTTTTAAGATGCCTCATAGCAGCCTCTACGGGTGTTTTATGGTCGCCGCGTTGCAATCGGCTTCGTCTTTATTGCCCTAGCAATTTGACACACATCCAGTTCAAACCTAAAGTTTACATACACCATGTAAAGAGAGACACAGTTCTAGTGTAAACACAAAACAGTTGCCGTCGCAAATAAAGACAGGCTTTGTATTACATACCGAGCGCACTGTTGATAAAATAAAGATGGCGTTGTTCTGTCTATGGACGCAAAATTGTTTTGGATAGGGGTTTTTGGAAAGGGGAATAGGATTAGTCTAAGTGGGTCAAAGCCTAAAGAACAGAAGCTCGGCTCATTTGTACTTCTATGGAAACCTCAAAACCTTTTAGATGTTATGAATCCTTTTTTGTAGGAGTTGTCCAAATTACTTAATGAAAAGCAAGTGGTATGGATAGAAGACAAGTAATTACTTTGGTTTGAAAAGTAGGGCTTATTGTGCTTGTCCAATGTCATTTTTGACTTCTTTTAGCTACATAATGGACTGAGACAATAGTGTCCACGTCAACAACTTCTCATGCGTGCTCGAGGTTTTCTTGAGTTCCAGGACAAAATGGTGAAAATAAAAAAAGGACTGTTTTCGATACAGTACATATGCCAACACAAACCCCCCAAAAGATGAGTTTATTTGAGCACATCCAAAAGAGACACATATGTGTACGTGGCATGCAGGTAGCTTGACAGAGAGTGCAATAATTTCAACCAGCAGATGGCTTCAGCAAGTTGAATATTTTTTACTTGCAGACACCATGATAAAATTTCTTCCCACAACCACTTGTTTTAAGTGTTTGGTGCTAGACTAGTTCTCCATAAAAAGATTCACACATAGCAGACCAGCATTGTGACTCAGATGTCAAACTAATTTAAAGTGACCATTCCTAACCTCTGATTCCTACCTCTGCCCCAAGCAGCTAAAATCCTTCTAACAGACTTGCACATGCACTCAGTAGATCATTAGCTAGCCTTTGTTGCTATACGCGCGAGTCAAACGTACAGTGTAACAACACAAGGAAGATGAAAAAGGCATGAGGAAGCGGCCACAGGATGAAGATAGGAGAACTGGAATAAAATGGAAATTTTGTTTCAATGCTCTGTAATAGGAAATGCAATGGCGAGTATGCTAACAATAGACGTCATGTTGAAAAATGGTTGGGCTTGGTAAAAAGACCCGACGACAGAAACTGGGCCAAAGGTCATCATGAAGGAGAGGAGCCATTAGGAAAACACACAGCTTCAGCTTGAAAAGAGCTGTGACACTGGTTTGTTTTCGAGCAGGCTCAGGGGCCAGCCAGTCTTTTTCCTCGCTCCGCGAACTTGAATATAAAACAGTCTCAACAAAACGGCTTGGGTGACGTACATGTACAGGGCCGAAAGGAAAAAGGATGATCCGAGCTTGAGAAGGTGACAGCACAGGAATAGCAAGATTACATCTCAAGCTAACTGGTGTTGAAATGTAAGCTGACCAGCCGGGCCGCCGCTGCAGCAGCAATGTCTTGTTGCAAAAGACAAAGTCCCCAAGAGGTTGACGCAATCCGTCTGGCTGAAGGAGTGAAGTTGGAGCAAAAAAATCTTTCAGCCAAAGTGTGTGTGTGTGTGTGTGTGATTAAAAACCCTTTGTGCCAGTGGTTAGGGTTCTGGGAAGCGGAACATGCGGGGCAACACGCAGGGACAAGCTGTAGCTAGCTAGGGTAAGCTAGCACGCCTTCAGATGTGGCAAACTGCTTGGTGTGGTTATGGTTGGCTGTCCCAATCACACACCGCTGCATTACCATGGATTGTCTTAAGCATTCAATCGTAAAGTTTTTCCCAATTCTACATCCAAATACCTGGCATTGGCATGCTTTTAGCCCACTTAGCCAAAATGTTCTTCTTTATATTTGATCCAGTGATGATCCAAGTCTGACAAAAATTGAGAGCAGCAGTCCCATCATAATTTATAAATGTCTCATGACATCAGATCTACATGAGATCAGAACCAGATCCCGAGTCAAGCCCCCAATATAAAAACATATCCGTATGCCAAGACCAATTTTTATGCCAGCTACACAAATCACCAACCGTGATTATTTGTTGGTGCACATTGACCTGAAAAAAATGTGTTAAATCCACCTGGCCGGTTATGGCGGTGATTACCAGCTATTACGGCACAATAAAGTCGAGGTCAATAATTGCTGTTTACTCCTGACATTTATCACAAGCGACGGGAGTACTCATCCGTATGAGGAAGCCATGATACCTAATTGAGGATGACTTCATACCTAGAATACCATTTTGTCAGCAATGTATGATTCTCTCATTGTTTTTAGTTGACTTTCTCTGTGACCAATTAAAACCACTCTACAACCTCGTTTATCAAACAGTGAAGTCCAGACTCAACAGCAGGAAACCACACAAGGCCTTCGCCATATTTTTCTAACAAGCAGTAGAATTAAAGCAGGCTCTGTCATTCCGTTCAATTTCTGTGCTGAGTCACATGATGATTGTGAGGGGGTCACATGTTCCCGGACAGCATTGGAAGTCATCCAGTTGGGTCACTTCCTTATTTATGGTCACATGAGATTTTACTACGGTCATTATGGCTTGTACAAGGCGAATGTGTAATCATGGAAACACTTGTGATTCCGGGGAGAACAATTGTTTCCATCAGGATACTTGTAGAACATCTGTACGTGTACTGGACTAGACCATTGCAAAGAGTGTACGATTGCGTAGTATCTGTTCAAAGTAACTAATTTTCTTATCAGTAGATGGCAGCAGGTAACAATTTTTACTATCATCTGAACTTTTGGTAACTATATTCGTTTGAAGATTCCGTGTAAACTACGCTTAATAAAATTAGTTTATCAGTTTGAAAAAGAGAATTTTAAAAATGTGCGAGTTTATGGTAGGCATATAAGAACTTAATTTTAATTAGTCAAGGACAGTGCTGAATATACACCGGTAGGCCGGCAGTTTGTCTACATGACATACCGAAAAAAGTAAGTGGCAAGGCCTGGCTTTTTCTAATTTCAAGTGACTTTTTCTTTCTTTTTGTATAAATACAACACATTGGAGAATTGGAATGTCAAGGCTACCTTCTGCAAGAGCTCGCATCAGTCTTTTCAAGTTGCCATGGTTACGATACAGAAGGTATTTCAAAGTGCACTTTTGTCAAAGTCAAATATGGACGGATTTTCATAACTTTTAGAAATTGAGTTCAGGATTAGATCGATTTTTTTTCCTGCTGGATCAGTAAAACAGGCTGAGCTTCCCTGAAATAATATTTTAGCTTTAGCGTTAGGCTAATGGGTTTTAAGCAAATGATCCCATATTTGAAAATGTACAAAAGTAATAACATGTTTGATAATTGTATACGGCAAGTTGCTGGTGGGCTCACCTGGGCTTTTATTTTTGGTGTGGCAAAGTAGAGATGCGAAAAATAAACAATTAGTCGGTTGAATGACGGCTGGGAATTCGGACTATGGCCCGTGCTACTGGCACTGTGAATTCAGTGTAAAATACTGTAGTTAGCAGAAGAAGAACATTGTGCCGTTCACAACCTTGTCAGTAAACTATTCTGACAATGTTGTCAACTATTTCAGTTATACTTTTGTTAGTATTGTCATTGAGCAATTAGCATCTTTTCTCTGTGTATTTGAGACATTCTTCTGACAAGCACTCGGCTATTTGATAGGAGAGAAACTCAACGCTAAACTACTTTTTGTTCTCATCCGAGCTGGTCATTAGCTTGCCGCTTGGCCTGCTTTCATTCCGCAATGCTACAAAGGAGTGTTGCTAGAAATGCACTCCTCAATGACAATAATGGAATAAAATGCTATGATCTTTTCTTATTTAAATCTCAAAATTTTGATTCAGCTTTTAGTCAGCCGTATTTTTTCTCGATTCAAATCACAACCTTTACACGCACATCTCTACCTGTTACAACTCAAAGCTGAAGTCCCAGTTAACTACTTTTTGGTACCATAAATGCATATTTTTAAGTAATTCATGATTCCAATTCTCTAAATTCGTTTACATTGCATCGTTTCTTTTAGCAATCATTGAGTTCACTATAATGGCGATACAAAAATGTTCTAATATTTACATAGTGTTCCTTTACAAAAACATACATGTCATTGTACTGGTTTTCCCCTTTCTGAAGAACCATTGAGTAGGTGAAGCAAAGTTGCTATAGCAACAACTGTTCTTTTAAATCTTCAAAATAAATAAGCTCGCATTTACAGATTCAAGCTCAACTTATATTCACACTGAACAGAAATGAGGGACTATGAAGACTGAGTTCACTAAAGCATACTGAATGTAATCTTTCTAGAATTGAACACTGTGGCCTGAATTACAGCGTGAGGGCTGCATATGCCACCCGGATGTACTCAATCATTGATCAACACACCTGCATGCACACACAATTTCTTAAATCAAAATACATGAATGTAAATAAAGCATGCAGAAAGAGAAAGGTGTGCATGCTGGCATGAGACAAAAAGAGAACAAGAATTTGTGATTACGCAAGAACGCGCCTCTGAACACAATACGTTAGGCGGGTGCTCCCACGTCAGCAGCAACGAGCTGCAGTACAGTATTGACAAAAAAAACAAATTAACGGATTAAAATGAGGATTATGACAATTATGTGGGGCAAGCGGGTTCTTGAGAGTTGTTGGAATATAAAACTATGATTAACCAACCACCAACACTGTATCATAGCTACATGAAAACAAACAAACTATAAAGATGAATTGTTATTGTATACATTTGCTTCTTTGACCAAACCCAAAAATACAAACGTCCCTTGTTATCAGTCAGATCGGCCATGATGAAATCACTTCAGCGCATAATAATTTTTGGATTTTGATTCAGTGACTGGTTTTCGAGGTCGCGTAAACAAATCAATTACTCTTTTCCAATGTAATACAGATGCTGATTTATTGCCGATCAAACAAAGATAATTACAGACGCTCGCCTACTTACGGCCATTCGACTTACGTCAAACGGTAGTAACGAAAATGTTTTCTGAATGTCGAAAAATATCCGGACATTGCTGTAAGTTAGATTTTGTATTGTGTGCCCCTTTTTCTGAGTACAGAACATTACTGTAGTGCTCCTTTCCGCCGCTACCGCCGTGTGATCGCGCTGTGAGCATCCATTCAGCATTCACCCCAAAGAAGAACTCCGGCTTCTACATCCTAGTTCTTGTGTAAACACGCAGTGCTTCGTGTACTCAATCTCCAGCGCGCTCAGAACTTTTTTATTGTTTTTATTACTTAATATCTTGTGAATCCATTCATTATTGGGTATGTAAAGTGTAAAGAAGAGGCGAGCTGTTTCTTTTCAAATGAAAATGGAATAAGAAGGCTTGATGCGGTTTTTTCGGCCACCTATTGAAGCGCATCTTGCCAAAAAAAGTACGTCAAACTCAACTTTATTTATCTTTATAGAGCATAATATTTTATGAAATGTTTATTTTTTGTAAAAAAAACGCTACAGGTTACTTATGCAAGCCTAAACATACTTATATAAACATTAAACATACAAAATATAACACTGAAGTTTGAAATTATCGACACAGGCGTAGAGCACCCTCTTGCGGTTTATTGTGAAAATAACATGTGAAAGGATATATCCGTTATAAAAATTGTAAAACTCAATGGTATAATAATGTGTCAATAATTTTACACAAGTTACACCTAGAGTTTAAACCGCTATCCCAGCCAAACTATGAAAAAAGTGTGACTTATAGTCAGGAAAAATACAGTTGTTGGCCGATTGCGTGCTTTTCCAGCTGTGCGTGTTTGAGTGTGTGTGAGATTGGTAGTGGGATTTTCATGAAAGGATTAATCCAGAGAATCTTCCATTTACTGTTGATCATCTGCAAATTTGACCATCCAGTTTAATTGAAAGGTCTGTTAAGTAATTTTCACTGCCAATGAACCTGCTAATACTTTGAAGAATTATAAAAACTGGAAAAAAAGTCCATATTAAAACCTCCACCTTCTGAACTGAAGGGGATAAAGTTAACTACTCAGCAAACACAAACACACAAGTATAAACAAACACCATGACAATGAGCATACATGTGACATTAAGACATGTGCTAAGATGTGGTAAACAGATGGAGTCCTTCAAACAAATCACTAGATAGCTCCAGTCTTTCATTTAAAACCCCAAAATGAATTAAATTGTCTTCATTGTTATTAATATCAACATTGTTAACCTATATTTTATGTTTATAATATGTGTATTATTTCCCCTCATGTGGGTTTTTGATGAGGCGATGGTGTCAAAATAGTTTGTAGTCTGCAATAGTATTTAATCCGTGCAGCCCTTTGAGACTCTTTGTGATTAAGGGTGTCACAAATTAAGATGACTTGACATTGTTTAAACGCCTACATTGAATTGAATGGTCTTTATTGTCCTTATATCAACGTTGTTAAACATTCTATACAAGATTAGTTAGACATGGCACTCCAGAGTAAAGGTAATAAAGACTTTAAAGGGAAAATAAGATAAAAAACTGCCAGGATAGGCCTACTACTACTTACGTTACTACTGTGTGTGGGCGAGTACCAAACCATGCTTTTTTTTTAAGGTATCCCATCATTGGTTGGCTTTTATTAGTGTATATTCGAACACATTGTAACAAGAAGCTAGAAGAGTAAATGCCTTAATTAAATTAAACATTAGAGAAAAATGCTTGGATTCAAAAGATTTTTTTTAAATTTTTTTTTTTTTTTTAAGAATTCGAATCGTCTTTATTGTCGTTACAAACAAGGTAGTAAACATTGTTAAGACGTGACCCTCCAGGATAAAGATTCAATATGAGACTTAAAAGAAAAAATTAAAAAAGGAACATTAGGAAAGATGGACATTATTAGCCTAAGTTGTAAATGCATCAGAAATGAGAGCAATGAAGTGTAGCAACGGCACTGTGCAAGAATAAAAGTAAGGAAATCAAAAAAGAATATACATTTTCCCTATACAATTGCATGATATTTTTTTCAGTTTTGAGTACTTTATTAGAGTGGTCGCTCTGGGGAAGAAACTGTCTCGGAGCATGTTAACATAGAGGTGTGAATTATTTCTAATAGTACTATCTATTGATGATTACTAAACAGTTAAGGATGACTATCTCTCGCAGGCTGCAAAAGTAGAGTATCAAACGTCCCACAGTGTATGTTTTTCAGGTGATCCATTTACAACCTAGGAATCTGTCGTTTGTGATCTCAAAGGCTTCAAGTGTGAGTTTATTTGGCTCCGAAACCTTCCACTTTACTTCACTATGATGTGTCTACCCCCCTGTGAAGGTTGCGGATTTGTCATGTGAGGAGGGGGAGTAGACACAAGCGTAAGAAATGAATAGAAGCACAGTAGGACTATTGAGAAAGCCTCTGCCCTGCTTCCAGGAAACTGTGAATTTTCCGCTCTGGGTTCAAACCGATTTAAAACGCATTTCTTTTTTTTCATATGTGCATTACTTTCTTTGTGCTTGGCTCTGTGTCAGCGTGGTTGCCGCCTTTGAGATTGTGTGTTTACAGTATTTGTGGAAACTCACAACATGGCCGACATGTGCTTTGTTATTGTTAGTAACACAGCGACCACCCCAGCGAGTGAGGGTCGTTCTCGCCCTTCATGCAACCTAACGTCGATTGTTTAGTTTAAAAAAAAAAGGAAACGTAAAACAAATGCATGTGAAAGTCGATAGCTTCCACGACCGAACTCACCATTTGATGATGATGACCATATGGGATATTTGTTTCTTGAAAAAAGGCACTGAGGGCAGTCTGTGAAGCAAATCGAAAACACAAGTTGGTTGACATTTTCTGGATTTTTTTTAAAGTTGAAAACAAAAGAGACAACGCCAGAAGCGAACATGGCTTGTTTCGCAATACGCATGTGGCGAAACAAACGCACGTCCGGGTTTAGCAGGCGAAAACGACTGCCGTCCATAGCGTTCGCTCACGCGTCGGATTATTGTATTTAATCCGGAGTCGAGTCTAATTGGATGTGCTAGCGTTTCATAATACTGCTACAGTTTACTTTAGTGGAATGAATGCAAGGCGTGGGGTTCGAATTCGTTTCTTAAAAGGCAAAAATAAAGCTAGCTAACCGAATGAAGCAAACATAAACAGACGCCTCGTGCCGACTGGATTTTCTTTTCGCCCTCACCTCGAACTGCCAGTGTGCCGCCTGCAGTAGCTGTTTCGCCTGGTCTGCCGCACAACCCGCCGTCAGGACGAACTGGTTAATCATGACTTGATGTTTAAGTTCATCCATTTTCGACGCCCCGAGTCAAAAGCAGACCTCCCGACCGTGTTTTTCCTCTTTTCTTCACTCGAGTTGTATTCCGTTCTCCTCCCCGTCAGTCGTCCACCATTACAGCCGGCTGGGCAAACACAAATATTTACTGTAGGAGCGGTGGAGGGCGGGAGTTTGGAAGATTGACAGCGTGAGTTAGCCAATTACGTGTGTGCAACGCGCCTGGGAAATGTAGGCTCGAATGGAATCGTTTCGAATCACGTTTGTCTTTTCGGCGGCTGTGTGATCTACATATGGATTTTAAGTAATTTACACATCCAAAGTTTTCCTAGAAAAGCCCACATTCGTAACACAACAAGAAAAATCCGAAGACACCTCACGAGTGTATTAAAATACCATCGCGAGTTATCTCGGCGTCGGTTTGTTTTGGACTACAAATCCCATGAGCACCCGCTTTGTTTGTAAAGCCTTCGGAAGGCTGACTTTTGTGAATGACGGCCGCTCTCGTCCAATTCTGCAGCTCACTGCGGTGCTCTCTTGCCAAATATGGTAAACAAATCCAGCAACGCCAATTACGTCGCCCGGAGTTAATTTAGGGACAACCGATTGCCATGCGTGCAATAGGCAACTAGTAATAACCTGGTGGAATCGACAGTTTGTGAATTCTCACCGTCTCAAATGCACTGTTTCTCCGATGTATCTGTTTAATTTATATGCCCCACAATTACACTATATCTTCAATGCATTCGTGTTTAAAACGCTGCATGTTTTACAGGGAATGCAATATCAAAGATACCAAATTGCATAAACAATTGCAAGGTATCTAGCACATGAGAAAAATCCATGATGTGTGATTTGTGCAGTGACGAAGGCAACATGTCAAACGCACCAACAACAGGATGCGGTGACGGAGCGGCAATATGATTACGTAATTCCCGCAATACTACTTCCTTTGTTTAACTGCAGATGCGCACATGTTGGGATTAAACAGGAAATAAATGAAAAATCACGATTTATATTTGGATGCGATTGTAAAAATCACGTGATACAAAGCAGCCCTCGTGCTATCCGGATTGCAAATGTTTATTTTTTAAAGCTCTTTTATCAATGGCAGTTTTATCGATGGCCAATAAAACAAACGTTGTAAAGAGCGCCCTCCAGTGGTCGAATAAAACGTCTCACCTTGGCGACATTAACACGATTGGCATTACAGTATTTACCAATTATTGTTACAGTATTTGATTTTAAAGTGATTCAAATATACCACTCTTCACAAAACTATACAAAGTGTCGACACCTTACTTCGATTTTAAACTGTAATTAATGTATTCAATTATCTATCTGCCATGCTTGCATCCACACACTAATGACCTGCTTTCATGAACAAATTAGGCCAATACCTTCCCCCTTTTTCTCATATTGTAAATTTGATAAAAGGCTGACAACTATTTTTCCTTGTATAAGCCTCAACTCAGTTCAAATGAGGACACGCAATGCAATGCAGACATAATCGATTGATGGAACCCAATATTTGAGGTACTTGATTTTTTTTAAACACAGAATAAAGGACAATGAGTGTCCACCATTAAAAATGTCTACCCAAATAACTGCATGCAGATGTGCTGCGGCACGTACTGTATGGATGCTCGCTCCCTGCTTCACTTCTCAGTTCCTGGTACTGGAGGACAGTGGGAAGGCCATGCCTGGCAACAATAAGAGCAGCTGTTCAAACATTTGCATGTCACACCAAGCAAGGCCTTTGTTAAAAAGGGGGAGCTGAGCAAACCCGGAAAAAGGCAGCTAAAATCAGACTTCCTTGACGGGGTGCAACAGCTGGCTTGACATTTACATACATTGTATGCAGTGCACATTCTTGAAGTGTCAATGCATGAATGCTCTCCACGCAGTGATTGGGCGCAAGGCATTGTCAGGGAAATAAATCTCACGAGATCCCTTCATATTAAGGTTTGAAGAGTTAGAAGTAAATTATGCGCTGTAGAAATAGTGCAGCGTGAAAATGCAAGCTGTAATGCGACATTTGCCCACTAAGTGGAAGTGTTTCCTTGGAAATCAGACACTAGAACCTGTCATCAGCTATTAGAATAAAAGCGATATTGCAGGTAAAGAAGTGAATATCATTTAATTAAGTATGCACTTAAGATATAAAAAAAAGAAATATAAAGATGCATGCTGCAAAATTAAGCGCGTGACCATCATTAAATGTTATCTTGCTTTCCACCGAAAATAATTTGCTAATTTTTTTGCCCTCACATTCTCTAAGTTCTAATTATCGAAATGCATTTGACAACTGGGCATTAAAGGTAAACGTTTTTTGTAAACATTTGACAGTTTAACAAGATAGGTAAAAACTTTTACGCACCTCGGCGCCGCTTAAACTTCAAAATTCGGTTAAACAATCGTTACTAAGGTTTGATTGGTGTTCTTAAGGCGTGCTTAAGTGATCTAGCGGGACGTGTGGCGCGCAAAAGCTGCGTGGATCAGATTTCAGAGGCTTTAAAAGCAGGTAGGCGACATGGAAATCGACTATTTGAAAAGCGGCAGAGGGAAGGAGAGAAAGGGCAAGTAGCCAATCAGAGCTGCCCCCCTCCCAGTCACTTCAAGCGACGGTGGGCCGTCTTTTCCTGAGCTCCGTGCGCATCTTCTCGTACTTCCTCCTCTGCATCTCTCGTCTTGGCTCAACAGCAGTTGTTTAGTATTGACATGGAAGCGATCTAAAAGCCCTTTATTATTTTTATTTTTTTATTCTTGTTCTGCATGCACACTCTGGAGGGACCCGAGCCAGCCTTCCTCCATCTCCTCCTTCTGATGCACTTGTTGCGCCACTCGAGTCCTTGAAGGGGTAGGACGCGCCGCAACAGGTGCACACGCTCCATCTGCTGAAACAAGGTAAAATCAAATCATGTACGCACTTATGTTGTTTTTCACACCGATTTGACACCATGTGCTTGATACCACTTTTAGGATAAAACTTTATTCAATGCCAATCTGTTGATTGTTTGGCACAAGACCAGAATGCCGGTTCTGACGAGCCCAGATAACTTCAATGAGAAATGGTTGCCGGTGCACCCTGACCACCAACCTGCCGCATCGGAATCACCCCCGCTTGACGACAGCCTCACTAGCCTCCACTGGCTGCAGAATTTCTCCATCGTGAACACCGACCCGGAACGTACGAATGGGTTGGCACCTGAAGGCTGCTCGTCGTCCTTCTCCTCCTTCCCCTCATCCCATCAGCATCTTTTTCTCAAGCGCTTTCCCAGAGGGGGCACCGATTCCCCCTCCAGCCCCCCTGCCGGGGACACGGCCGCCACTGGGATGCCTCTTTACCCAGGCAGCCCGGTCACCTCTGGGAGCGACTCCCCTTTGACCCTGCGCTATGCCAACTGCGCCTACCAGTCCATTCCAGTCCAGGTGGGACCCCCAGCCGAGGTGGACTATAAGACAAACCCCAAGGTCAAGCCACCGTATTCCTACGCTTCGCTCATCTGCATGGCCATGGAGGCCAGTAAGCAGCCCAAAGTGACTTTGTCCACCATCTACAACTGGATCACGGAGAATTTCTGCTACTACCGCCACGCGGAACCCAGCTGGCAGGTAACCGAGAGCTCGCCTTCCTTCTCAATTATTGATGACAGATGAATGAGTGTGCGAGTGAGGGAAGAGTAATTGACTCTTGTGTCACTATGAGGCACCCCATCCATGAAGGAGAGTTTGGGGGGTCTGATTTTAAAATGACACAATTTGATGGCTTACATTTTTTATCACCAGTGATGAGTGGAGGTAGCACTTGAGTGTGTTTGCTAATTAGGGCTCCTGAGAGATATAAGCTTAAGCACAGCTGATTGTGTTTTGAAAGTACTGAGCTTTCTTGAAAGCCTCATTAGCTGCATTTACTTATAAACACAACAACAGAATACAGATCTTATTTTTATTTCTTTTCTGTTGTCTGGTGCTTTGTAAGGTGTCGAGTGAGGTCACCAAGTCTTAGTTTGAATGCAAGCCGTGGCTATTACCAGCTTTCAAGAGTAAGCCTAGGTACAATTAGTTGCCTATGCTAACATGGCCGTCATCTACTGTGATATATTACGGGCAATAGCGATCAATTGTGGGGCAAATTGACGAAAGACTCCACTGGAAGTAGATGTAAGATCTTGGGCCCTGACCCGAACCCTGCTGAATTTTACGCCTGGTTTGGTCCTTAAATGTCAATCGTTAAGTCAGGTCGAGCCTCTCTCTTGGCATTTTTTTTTTGTGGAGGATCTACACAGCATGCACTTACTTTTGCTCAAGTAATTATTTGGATGACTACTTTTTACTTTGACTTGAGTGATATTATTTTGAAGTAACTGTACTTTTACCTAAGTAACACACTTTGGTGCTACACATCAGCGCTGTGCGTATCTCTGCGCCAAAGTGTGCTTTTGGGCGTTGAACTTCAGCAGAAGCACGCACTTGGGCGCCCAAGCACAGCTTCGGGTTTACTTCTGACCTGGTCCCTCAAATTTAAGTTAATCGGGTTCGGGATGGTTCGGAGCTTTATACCTGTAGTCCGGATCGGGTTGGGCTATATTATTTATCTCTTACCTCTAACTGAGACACATTTTAAGTGAATTAATTTGCTTCCACTGTAGCTGAAATGTTCCTTTTTTTCCACAGAACTCGATCCGCCACAACCTGTCCCTGAACAAGTGTTTCAAGAAGGTCCCCAGACAAAAAGACGAGCCAGGTAAAGGTGGATTCTGGCAAATCGATCCCCAGTATGCCGACATGTTTGTCAATGGCATCTTCAAGCGCAGGAGGATGTCCGCAAACAGCTACAACAACAACAACGGGGGAGTTCATAGACAGAACAAATTGGCAATAGGTAGCCAGAGCACACACAACAGCTGCCCATACCAAAACGGCAGGGATGTAGGTAGCAAAAGGAAGAACAGCATCAAAGTGATGAGGGCAACCGACTCTCCTCTTTTGGCGACCGAGGCCCCCAAAGCTGACATCTTAAAGGGGGATTTTGACCTGACGTCCATTTTTGATGATGTCCTGAGTGGGAACTGTAGCACCTTTGAGGATTTGGACCTCAACACTGCTTTGAATTCGTTAGGCTGCGAGATGGAGGTGACAATGCAGGGAAGGCAGCAGTCAACTGGACCCTGGTGCGGAGCCGGGGACCTGATGGGACCGAGCCAGCAAATCAACCACTCCCAGTCACCCTACGGCTATCTGGACATGAGCGTCACTTCGGCCCTCAACATGACTGAGCTGCTTATGCCGCCACAGCAGCCTCAACAGCTGGACGGACAAGACCAGCTTCTGCAGAGTCAAAATCAGCTGCAGAATTTTGAAGAAGCCTCGTCTCTATTCCAGGAGCAACCAGAGGAGGTGGTGTCCTGGGAGGAGATCAAGGAGGAAGTGCAGACACTTCCGCTGACCCTGGATCAGAGCTTTGGCCTGTACGAGGGTTTCTTTATGGATATGCAACCATGGGAACGTGTCGAGGCCTTTCTGTGATCATTGACACCCGGTTCCATTTACATGCGATGAAATCCTGATTTTCAGTTAAAGGATCAACCATTTATTGTCTTTGTATTCAAACACAAAAGCACCACAAATGTTGAATTTACCTAGCTTTATAGGTGGCAAAAAGCTGGCGCAAAAAAGTGGAAACGTCGATGCTTTTACTTTATTACTCTCCTTGGGAGCAGGTTGACAAGGAGCACTTGTGGCTATTGCCAAACCGGGACCTGGATTTGACACACTGTCCCAGCTAACAAAAGTAAGGTCTTATTAACATCATTCTAGCAGCTGTACATTGCTTCCTGATGAACAGAGCTGAGAGCCTCTCAATGAGCTGAATGGAAGAATATGAAGTGAGGGGTGTTCCATCAAACTGAAGGCAAAAGGACTGAAGCCATTTTTTGATGACGACATGCGAACAATGGCAGGATCCAATAACCCAGAACCTCGAAAAGCACTCTCTGACCTAGCACTGAAGTGAGAAAATACCAATATACTATTTTGCTACATTAGCATTTGAAAAACTCAACAGTGCGGTAAAATATACCAACAAAAATGTCATCTCTTATGTCTATGCTGTGTTACTATGAAACAGAAACTTTAAATTGTAGAGTAAAAATTAGCTGTCCGTTATCTATAACATTTCTATACAATAATATATTCAGTACAGTATATAACAAAGCAGAAACATTTTCTCTTCTACAATGAAAAAAGGGTTGCTTATGTAAAATGGATTGCCTTGTTTGTCGGTCAAACATTATGCACTATGATAGGCAGCAACTCTAGATGTCTAATGTTCAGGATGCTACCATTTCTTTCACCTGGTATTCCACGTTAGTTTTACTGATCACAATGCAATTCAAAGGGCCTGATTTACCGGAATCATTTTGGGTTTGATGCGTATGATTTGTGGAATATTTTTAGATTTTGTAAAGATCGCAAGTGATGAAATCAGAAGTTGGAATTGGGGAAAGTTTTATGTAACTGTTCAAAGCGTGTAGAAACTGGACATAAAGGAAGACAGCTGATCTGTTAAGCACAATTGGCTATGACGAGCTAGTTCATTATATCCACAAATATTTAGCGTGAAAGTTTTGTATTTCAGAAAAGTCCTTTGTGTTATCAACACGCCAAAACATTTTAAAATAGAAAAACACATTTATCTTGTTTTAGCATATGAAAATACTGCATGTCATTATTGATTAATGAACCATTTAATCAGTTTGTATATAATCACGTCTCCCTAAAAAAATCAGAGCACAATCAAGTTAGTAAATCAGGCCCTAATTGTCATTAGAATCTTGCAATAATAAATATCGCTGAAAAAAATGTAATTGTTTTCTTGGCTTGTATATAAATGTTATCAAAACTACATTTTGCTTTTGTTTGATTATATTTCGCCAAATTATTTTGATAAAAATATGCAGGTCATTGGTTTTTGCTGATTCATGAATGTCTACACTGAATGATTGTGGCTTTTAAAAAAAATAATTTTTCAAATAATTTTGGTTCTCCTCTAGTCTCAATCACATCATTTTGATCATACTAGAATAATAATACAGTCGGAATGAGATTTACACAGTGGTAATAGAACCTCAATGCAAAAAGTTGGAGTTGTATGTATGGATCCAGTTTTTTTCTTTAATCATGTCTTTTCCTTTGTACATTTTTAAACATGCAACCATGCTTCGATGCAATACATGGTGTCAATAAAAAGAAAATAAGAACGCAAATGTGTCCTTGCCTTGACGTCCGCTGAAGATGACATCAGGTGCCAAGTCCATCTGCAGGTTTGAATATCTAACAAACAAACCCGAAAAACATTTAGTTTAGGATTTTCTTTGAACATATAGGAACATTTTCCTTACAAGAAAAAATGCATACTCAAGGATCAAAGAAGGCATTAAAGTTTGAATAAGATGGAGTTTACTTGATCAAAATCAGACAACCCTATTTTTAAATATATCATGTTTAAATATTGGTCAGTTAAAATAAAATTAATTTTATTGATTTATAAACTTCTACTTTTACCACAAATATATCTCTAAAATTTAGAGCAGAAGTCACGAACCATATTGAATCTAACAACTTTTATTTTTGCTCACAGTTTGATATGCATTTCTAAACTAACATTATTATGTTATTACTGTGTTGTTAATACGTTAGCTTTTTACCAGGATGTAATTATTAGAAGTACAGATGCTGCTGTACTTACGATCGTTCGTAAGTTGAATTTGTTCGAAGTTGCTTCAGTGCTATATTTTGCATGTCTAAGGTTTAAGTATGTTTAAGGCTTGTATAAGTAACCTGTATTTTGTCCTTAAAACAAAAAATTCATGAAATAATATGCTCTATAAAAATAAAGTTAAGTTTAACTTACTTTTGGAAGATGAGTTTCAAGAGTTCCCCCTGTGGTAGAAAGTGGCCGAAAAAAAAGATCCACCAAATTTCTCAACCGTATCAATCTTTCTTATTCGACTTTCATTTCAAATGAAACAGCTCGCCTCTTCTTTCCACTTCACACCAACCATATTGAATGAATGCACGAGATATTAAACAATAAAAACGTCAAAGTTCTTAGCGCGCTGGAGATACGGTGTAGAATGTTTACACACAAACTAGGAAGAGGAAGCGGATTTCTTCTTTGGGGTGGAGGCTGGGTGACCTTTCACAGCGCCACGCTATGAGAAAAAGCACTACAGTACTTTCCTGTACTCAGAAAAAGGTGCACACAACACAAAATCTAACTAACAGCAATGTCCAAGTATTTTTCGACATCCCGAAAAAATGAATGTATCTGCCGTTTTTCTTAAGACGAATGGTCGTAAGTAGGGGGGCGTCTGTATGTTTAAAATAGTTTCAGTCAACCCTTTAAACATCTGCCTTGTATAAAGGCACTGATTGATTTACATATATAAACAATTTTAAAAATAATTTTTGGAAGAAATTATTTTAGACACTGATCATGGCAATTAGTTTTCATGCCTGTTAGAAATAAAATAATCTATTTTCAGAAAACAGCTCGCCGGCTCCTCAGGTGTTCTTGAGGGGCTACCTGGTGCCCGTGGGCACCATGTTGGTGACCCGTGAATTAGAGACCACAAGCATCACAGAATTTTATGAAAACAAAGTCTTGAAATATCCACTAAAGGTCCAAAATGTAGGCTTTTTTAGAGTTTAATGTCTTTCAAGGTTGCCTTAGTGCAGCATATGCAATTATTATAAGCTATGAAGCTGATTTAATAGGTATAATCATAAGGTAAACAATTACATATTGTTACTTTAAGTACATTCCAAGTTTATGGAGTGTGCTCCGCTATTCCAGAGACAGTCCGCTCTACTAAGCACCGCAAATGATTGTCAGTAATGACAGTAATTATCCATTCGCACACCGCCGAGTCCGAAGCAGAGAGCGAATTCACATCATAAATTTCTTAGTCTCCATTTAGTCCCATCTATGTTTCATTTTAGTAGGAAAATTTAGCGGCTATTCCCCATGCCCTTTGATAGGAAAATGCATTTTCCATCCAAAATCTCTTTTTAATTGAAATTGTTGGCTGGCTCGCGACTCCCGGTGGCGAGGGGTCATGTGTGGAGATCTCCGCCGCTGCTTGGAATAACTCGGATTCCTTGAAGCAGCGTGAGACTACGAGAGTCGGATTCGGGCTCTCAGCAGGACCTTCTGATTAAGGAAGCTGATACTGTGACAAAAGTCAAACGATTTTTGCCGTCTGTGTCACGTGCTTCACTTCACACTCGGAGTATTTGTGTGGCGCTGTGGATTTCATTGTCCGCGCCCCTGCTGATGTGTGTGTACTCGGCGGATACAGGAGCGCCGTGGTGGTCTAGATAACACTATCTCTACAGAGCCAGAGCCCCGTGGTTCTATTCAGCAGGATGAGAGGCCGGGACTGCCCAGCATGCGGACTTGGCTGAAAAAAGAGGAGAAACAAGCTGCGCCATCGCTGCTTGCTTTTAATGGCTTATAACCTGCCCCCTGGTGCCCTGGCGGGATGCTGTGTAGCAGCCTGTGTGTGTGTGTCGAGGTGAGAAAGGCAGAAAGAGAGCATAAGATGGAATACGTGCTCGTTTATTGCCATCCCGGCACCCTCTGGACCAAGCCTGATTAGAGTCAGACATAAACGGGGTCAGCCAGCTTTGCAAAAGAAGCGCCTCTCTCAATGTGACATGTTGACAGAGGCTTCAATTCCCTATTTATTGGGGATAGCGAAAGAGCCATTCAAGGGGAGGAGCAGATAAGACACATGATGGGGGTCCCTCACTAATTAGAACCCTTATTAGGGCATAAAGCAGGGATTGCTGGTGAGAAAACGTCCAAAGTCCTACATGGTATCTTTGTGTATCCACCGAGGCGAGATACAGTACATGTTAGATTGAAGATAAATGAAATTTCCTGAATGGCGCAGTGACTCATAAAAACGCCTTGTCTTTTTCATTCATCTCAAAAAGAACCTCAAGGGTAACCTTAACCTCTTTGAACTGCTGGGAAATTGTCATCCAGCTCTGGTTTCCAAGCTCTCATCACATATTGATAAAGGAAAAGACTGGAATGACATTCAGCAGTCGGGCCATCCATTAATGGAGACTTGACCATGAGACACGAAAATAAAGCCTGTCCTGTTTTTTTGCTTTGTTTATGCATACAATGGTAATGAGCGTAGTCTTTGAATGAACCAGTTTAGCCTGCTTTCCTTTTCTGATCAGTTATTGCTAAAATCAATCCCAGAATTCTAAATGGAATGCTCAAACTTATGACGAAAAGATGGAAAATTGATGGGATTGCAAGAAAAAAAAAAAAGACAAAAAAGTAGTGAAAGTACGTTCATGTTAAAGGATTATGTTATATTGAGTTGTCAAGTCAAATCATGTTTATTTATAGCCCTCAATCACAAGGAGTCTCAAAGGGCTGCTGTCATTTCAAGTCAAGTCACACATGTATAGCCCTTAATCACAAAAAGAGCTGCACAGACCACCATTACAAGATCACCTGATCTAAAACCTACATACAAACGTTAACATTAGCACATCTGGGGTACTCTATGGGCGCCAAGGAAGCACATTTTTAAGCACAATTTTATTACAATAGAGACATCAGTATAGTTTTTCTACTCACTGTAGAATGTTCAAACTTGCCCAGTTTTGATTGGGATTATTCATACTGGGGTAAGTCAATGTTTCATTAACTCAGATTTGAATCTCGAAGGAAATGGGATGTTCCGTTTAAAAAAACGAAAACTCAATAGACGAACATAATTCTATGAATCTCCGACAACAAAAATGGGAAAAGCTCTGCTCTGCCTCCTGAGATTGGATCTGCAACCTCAGTGGAACTGTTTAAATCTAGGCTTAAAACACACTTATATTCTATATCTTATGAATGACCTATATTTCATGTAAATGATATCTGTGTATTAATTGTTATCACAACATCCATTGCAGCCTGGTCATCCTGGAAGGGGTATTACCTCATGTGCCTCAGGTCCCTTCTCAAGGTTTCTTCATTTTTCTCATGTTGAGGTTTTTGAGTTTTTCCTTGCCCTCATGTATGTTTTAGATCAGTGGATGGTGTAATAATAGTCGGCGGTTTGCAATAACTGTCACAAGCCAAAAACAGAGACAGGACCCAATAGCGTTTGTTTTTACTCAGTTTTATTAAGAAAGAGAGCAGTGCTTGCTTCCACGATCCGATGATCGTCGGACACGGGTAGCTGATGGCAGGAACGTGGAAGTGGCACTTCCGTGCCGAGCAAGGATAGTCGTAGGCAGCGGGAAAACTGGTCGATAGCCGGGACGGGAGAGCAAGGGCTGTAACGAGTCCAGAAAAGAGGTCAGCAACAGGTATCAGGCAGGCAACGGGGCAAAACAGGTTGATGGCCGGGACGGAAAAGCAGGGCAGAAACGGGTCCAGAAACAGGTCGGCAACAGGTATCAGGCAGGAGGGTGTCGGAAGGTACAGAGCTTGCCTAGCTGAAAGCGTAGGTTCGCAGGACGGTCTGACAGCTTCCTCTTGAAAGCCGGGGGTTTAAAAAGGGTCAGGGAACCAATCAGCGACCAGGGCTGTTGGCGCCAACGGGGCATTCGCAGGTGCCCAGAATCAGCAATCATGACAATAATCTGTGGAGCCCTTTGAGACTCCTTGTGATTAAGGGTGTCACAAATAAACATGACTTGACATACCCCATCTATGTAAAAATCCCAACGTGACAATTCTTAGGCTTCATTTTCCTGCTTTGATATTAAGCACTGTGATTTTAAACCAGGCCTGTATTGAAATAATTACTTGAGTTTCCAGAAATAATAGAGGTATCTGTTGCTGAGGATATCACAATAACATTCCCTAGTTATCAATCAAACCTTCTATTTCTTTGTTTGTCAAGTAATTTTCATAAGAACATGGCGACACAAAAGAAATCAAATGTGAACGGTTTCTCATGCAGTTAAAACCAGTAGTCCAAATTATACCGGTAGATTCAATTATACGCATCCCAAAGGTAAACCAGGTTTTTGGGAAAAGGAAGCATTAGGGACGTGATGAGTCATGTGGGCCTTTAGAATCACTGGATGAAATGTGTACATGCTTGTGTTTACTGCCAACAAGGAGCAGCTAATTGAAGTGTAGAGTAGCCCTCAACAGCGTTAGCGAGGGGGTTGGAGGGTTTATTTCCCTGAATTTAGCAACTAATGAAGTCTAGGTTTCCAGTTTGTCAACAAACACCAACAAAAACCCTCCAGATTTAGTTCCAGTTTTGATGTGCTAATGTGAATTATTCCCTGCACGTGGCGAGCATGAGTGCAAATGAGCACAAACAAAACTGCACAGACGCAGATGGCAATTATTGACAAGAGTGTGAGTGTGTGTGTTGGGGTGGGGGTGGCATTTAAGGATAAATAGGAATTCTTTGTTCCCTTTTTTAGGCTCTGGATCGTAAATGTTACAGTTTATCACTTGTTAAGCGTATGTATGCATTATGGGGGACTTTCTTACGATCCCAAAGATCTGTATTGCTATGTTAAAGAGTGTATTTTACTTTAGTGTATTACTGCTAATTGTCATTGCCAATTCTTTGGTCAATCAGGTGTTTTTCCATTAGTCCCAATGGGGCTCCCAAAGAGTTCCGGGGAAGTCTAGTGGAAAACCTTCTACACATGGATTGCAATTCATGCATGTTGTGGATTTAGGCTTCATTTGACTGTGAACGGCGTCCACTCTATTGTGGTGTGCATGTGGGGGTAGTCTCCTTCTTACCGGATTTTGCAAGATGACATATGTCATAGTGTGCATTATTATCACTGCTGCGCGGACACTCACTGAGGATATTGTGCTGAGTTTTGAATGAAATCAAAACAAGTTGAGACGTTATGCCCCAAGTACAATATATCATGATTTGCCTGCCTCAAAAACAATGTTGCCTTATATTGCAATTACAACTTTTTAACATTATTCACGTGACGAATGTTTTAGGACAATACTCTCAGCAGGCACATGCAAGCACATCGAGACAGTGTCAAGATATCCAAACATCTCGTGTGCCAAGTTGGTAAAAACAACACCCTCACAGTGGCTTTATTTTCTTCCTGGCAAATACACTAGTATCAGATCAACGCTTGAAACTTCACATTAACATAAAACGCACAACTTTACACATTATCGACCAAGGTTCCCGTAATATTTGGGTTCCAAATCATCCATTTGTAAAGCACCGTGTACATTTTAGAGTTTTGGCGGCCACCAATCGGCAACTGAAAGACATTCCTATCCTGAGCCTTGGGTCTCTGTGGTCGCAAGGGAGGTAAGAGAGGAGGAGGGCACACAGCTGCCACAAAAACACAAACACAGATACAATTGCACGCTGCCTTTTGAGGTACGTCTATCCCCACACAAACTTTGGCTCCAGAGGAGTGAACGGAGCCACAGGGCAGTGTGTCAGCAGGGTGAGTGCCGCTTGCACAGCGTCACAATCGGTGCCTGGCAGCGGAGGAAAAAAAAACTTTGTCCGGGAGGAGTATTCGTAGCAATAAAGTTCCTGTTGTATACTGTGTTAGTTCTTAAATCTCAAGCCTTTGGGTTGAGTTTTATCCTGAAATGACTCCATGTTTTCTCGTTCTAAAGTTCAACACAGTTCATACGTCTCATTTTAGAAGTTTGTACAATATTCTATATACATTTCTGGCATATGGCGTCGCGACGTGGTATGCCCGGAGTAGGGCTGCAGACAGAAAATCCCTATAGAGTCATCAACAAAGACCAAGAAATAATTAGCTGCTCTCTTCAAAGTCTTGAGAACATCGACTGGTCGTGATTCCGCAGTATAGCCACCAACATTAGAAAGGACTACTCACTCCCTAGCAGCCACCTCTTTGACACCTTTTCTTGTGTAGACAATGCTCAGTACGTTGATATCATTTACAATGAGGACAATTCTAATCCTGTTTGTAAAATAATTGAGAGATGCTAACTGCTAGCCTAGCATTTTGGAAATATTATTTTCTTTTCTACGTAGCACAGTTCAGACTGCCAGCCAAGATGTTTTTAGTCTGATGACTCTTGTAGTTTGACCAGTCCAAGATCACATTACACCTGACTTTTTTTTAGTAAAACATAATAAAATCACATTTAAGATGTAGTTTTCCATTCCCATTGGACGGATTTGGTTATAGTCCAGACAAGTACAAAAACCTGTGTTGTTCTAGTCTCGATGGAGTGGAGGAGAGTGTAACTAGACTCACAAAAAAATAACTGAAATATGCTCAAAGTGCAATACAATGAATAGTTGTAGAAAACCTTTGATCTGATTGTCAATAGTACAAGATGTTCAATCAAATACCAAATTGATCACTTCATGAACTACCACTCAAAAGTTTTGCCTTTGCACTCCACATGGATTGGCTTTCATACTTTCAACGCAAGCCTTCTGCAAAGTGGAACAAATCAAACTTCAATCTTCAATAAGCCGTCAGACAGACCTTCAAATCTTCCGCCAGGCAGCTAATGAAAGACCGGCAAAGTCGGGGATATTTTCCAAGAATTTAGGAAGAGAAAATGTGAGTTTGAACTCAATTGGCAAATTTGTACCGGCTACAAGTGTGTGCGTGTGGGTGACAACACTCCATCCATCCAGGCTAAGTTGTGCAGGTGTGCATCCTTCCACCCCCGTGTATTATCCAAGACCTCTTAAAGTCCCTGGATTGCCACCCCCTCCTTCATATACACACACACACACACATACTGTTCTTCCATTCTTCTCGCAATGTCTGCACACTGCTGAGGGCTCTTATTTGATTAGCTGCGATTTGCTTTGTGAAGCACTGAAGCATTCGGCTCACCGGGGGAGCCATATTCCGCACAGACATGTTGCTCGGTGGCTTCAGAAAAACCCACATAAGCACAGGATTTATGCAGATGTGAATTTATGTATGCTAATCTAGAGACACCACAAAAGCTAGCAACTCCTGACCACAGCTGATTTATGGCTATGCCACAACATGACCTCACTACCCTATCAGGAAGTCACCTCTAATTACCCAATGATGACCGTGGCGCGACACCCTATCTGCAAAGTCTCGATCACGCTAACCGCCGCACCTTTCAATAATGAAAGCGTATGTGTGCTTTTGTCGAGTATAGGAAAATGACATCCCACAACCTCTTTCTGATTCACTGCTGTGGACGGTGATATGGTTATTTGTCATGCCAAATACAGAAAAGAAGGCCCAGCATGGCTTTAATTTCATTTTGACATTTCGAGAAGGTTCTGAAGATGACTGTACTTGGTGAGTTTACATGATATGAGAAACTAGCTCTCTCAACTATAGATATGAAAGAAAGACGCAAACATATTAAAACATAAGAGAATAGATTGCAATATATGTATGGAAATGTAGTATATGTAAGACATATTTATAAGACTATACTCCCAACAAATGTTCAATGTTCAAACAAAATATGCTTACTCTAAAGACAGCGAGATAAATTGACATTCTAGCTACAAGTTGTCGAGCTAAAACAATACTTGTCAGGCACCTCGCTATCCATAATGCAATTTCACAGAAATACATCAAAATTTAAAAGGAAAATGAAATGACATATTATTTAGCTAGTTATCGAGATAAAACTATACTTGCTACCCAGCTAGCTAACAAGAATCTAATTTACCACAAGTATATCAAATTTAGAAGCGCAACTAAGTTGTTGTGGGGCTGAGTGCTTAACACTTTTGTACAGTAGGTGGTGCTTTACAAGTGATTGCTTGCAGTATGTCAATAAAATGAAGAAGAAGGAATAGACAGGATCTCACAGAAGTATATTCTAGTGCAGGGGTCTCCAACGTGGTGCCCGCGAGCACCAGAGTGCCCCCTTGGGACAGCTGAGGTGCCTGAAGACCTGTTTTGAAAATAGCTCACCAGTGCTGGATCATTGTGATTTTCTAGTAAAATGATTTTGTTTTAGTGGTTGACTGAGTATATTTAACTGTACATCCATTCATTAATCTGGTAATAACATTGTAACTGGGTGTCCTTTGTGCTAATTAGTAAAAAAAAAGTAGCTCTCAGCTTGATTTGGATTTTGAAAACCAACAAAATGAATAAATCAATACTAGCTAGCGATCTCACCAAAGAAAGTATAAATTAAGTATTTAACGTACTAATAATGTAGCCAAATTGATTGTGATCAAGACACCAGAGAAAAACGGGGGGAAAAAACACAAACTTATCACAAAAATTAAACGTCCTAAGTATAATCAAGCTCCATTACACTTTTTTACTCATCTATTTTTTTTCACGAGACCTTTCCTCTTTGTTCAAGCGTGACTTCTCATTTCTCACCCACGCCTCCTTCTGATGACAACCAGAAATTTCTCCTAGCTCGGTTTTCTTGTTCTCGCCTGCTCCACCTCCCTTCTCCCTCCCCCACGGCATATACCCTCCACCACAAGGGGTTAATTAAAACTGATTGGGTCTTCTGAGACCACACCTGACTCTGACAGGTAAAGCATCAGCATTGTGTGTGTACTTGGCACACCACCTTAATAGCTCTTCCTGTGCTCTGCTGCTCAGAGTTCACAGCAGTCCCATTAGAACACAATGATAGCTATCAGTTCGTACGTCTGACGCTTTATTGCGTATTCAACAACGCGTGGCTTTCAGCGTTTGACTTTCCATTTGCATGCCATTTGTGCCTGTAGATACATATGCATCACACAGTGAGTGTGTTGTGCCCTGGCTTGTCTGAGCCACTTCAGGGCCTCATGCTTGATGGCTGATTAGACGCCGCCTGCCGGAACCAATCGCTGCTTAGCCTAAGCTTCATGCCTCTCCGCCTGTCTGTCAGGTTGAGAGCTACAAGGAGGAGGAGACACGTGGTGACCTTATATTACAATCATTTTTTTCACCACAGCTATCACATAAAACATGATTTTTAATCATTTGGAGCCACAAAAGTGCCCGTCCAAATCTATGAATGAAAAGCATGTCAAACAACAAGCGTATTCTCTGATCGTACGCTCGCACGTGTGTTTGTATGTCGGAGCAAGAGCGATGTTGTGTAACAGCAGCTAGCAGGGGAGAAGTGCTACGTGTGCATACACACGCTGGTCTCCCACAGCATGCCTGGCAAAGGAGAACACTCAAATTAGCCACTGGAGAAAAACGCAACCCCATGTCTCCGCCGGGAAAAGATGAGGGAAAAACGCAATAGATGGTTAAGAAAGAAAAGTCAATATGTGTCTTCAATTATCTTAATATCAGGGAAAAAAAACCCATCAAATACAATTAACTGACGGATATATTTTTGCTGCACATGCTGTAGTTGTTAAAGAAAGGCATTTAAAATCAAAATAGAATAAAATAGAATAGAAAATAATAGAAATTTCAATGGTATGTAACTAAGTTTTGTTTCTTCTGGTATTTTGCCACACTACCGAGAAGAGAATACACCCGACTCCCAGGGAAATTGAAGCGGCTACTCCTCCTTAAATCAAATAAATTTATCAGAAAAAGACGCGTGTACTTTGGAACCCTTTTTTCCCCCCAAAATTGTGATGCATCATACAGTTCAAGTTTGAAAAGCACAGTTCTGTATTTAGTATAAACATCAAATACAAAAACAGGATAGGACTATCTATTACAAGACTTTTAGTTCAGCGCTTCTCCATGCTTGTTGTGTGTAGTTATTTTTTTGTAATTATTTTATCTAAGTTTAAAGGAGCTCAATAAATGATTACAAAGTCAAATGAGCTCTTTACTTTTTAATATATCTGGACCTTGGTTTTAACTATCATCAAATACACAAAGGAAATAATGCATAAAAAAAGTATTGGTCGGTGACTAAAAAACATAGGGCTATTTTATTGGCCATTTAAAATATTTAAAATGCACATATAGACAAGCCGAACTGAGCCAACGTATAAAAATGTAAGATTCCAGCCACGTCTTGCTCGCGCTATTGTTAGTTGTTTTCGAAACGAACTTGAAACGAAGCGATCGCAGTAAAATGCAAATGCGAGTCACTTCTTGGCAAAAGTGTCAGAAATCGGTTTAGGCCTCGGCGTTGTTTTTTCCCTCTCAGATTTAAGAGTCACAATAAAAGCGACGAAGAGAAGAGCCATTTTACTATTTCACTCCCGCGGTGCCAGTTTACGCGTTCCTGGCCAATCTCTATTGAGGACCGACTGATGTGGGCAGACGTACGCTTTGCGCCGTCCTCTCCCAGCATTCCTCTGTTTGTCTGTGCCTCCTTTAAGGACATGTAGTCTGGCTATTGTGTGTTTGTGTGTCTAACTGGCTGGCTGGCATGGCTTAGGCGCGAGTGCCATGCGGGGGGAATGCTAACTCACGTTCATTGTTTGGCGTTTTCCACACATGTGCAGCTGTGCGTCTCAAAAGTTAAGAAAGACTCTAAACATTTGGGAATGCAAACCGGGAAAAAGCATATTTTTTATTGTAGTCTCCAATGACCTACATTTAACTGTGGAAAGAAGTGAAGATAAAAGGAAAGGATGACAAATAAACCCTTCGAAGATTGACATCACAAGGCTTTATTAGGCAATACTGGCAGAGCCGGGTGTCCTGCTGTGAGAGGTTGCATTGTGTGAATTGCGGTGGTTCTAATGTGACCTGGGAACTGATGGGAAATTGTGATTGCTGTCTCAAAAGGACGTGTACGCTGCTAAAGGCTGTGGCCAAGCAGGAAAATTGAAACAGCGGAATTGAGGGCCTACAGTAAAATCAGTGGTCATTATGTCATCTAGAATGTGAGATGGGTTCTAGATAACATCAGAGCAACGTAACTCAGCAATGCTATCGCCTCTTTGACAATGTCTCTCGTTAAAGAACACTTTACTTTCTTGTAAAATCTTTCAACACAATTAAATGTGTTAGATGTGATTATATTTCAGGTAGGGGAAAGCATTATAAAACTTTTCTTTTTTAACAGGTTTGTTTTGTTCTGTCCTGTCCTGTCTTTTTTTCTTTTACCTAGTGTCTGAAATGGTCACCAGAATCGATTTGACACATTCTTAATCTCGTCCTCTCTCCAACCTGTGAAAACAAATTGTACTCTATTGACATATTGTGAGCCCCTCTGAGGGGGGTAAATATAATTCAGGATGATCTGGACTACAGTAAAATATTGAATATAAAATTTGGTAGAATGATTCTTAGGTATTTAGTCACGCTAAATATTATTTGATTCAATAGGTAACCAGCCATTTACCTTAACTGTCTACGTTTTTGTGGTTCTTTCTTTATTTTCATTTTGTTTGACTTTCTCTCTCCTCAAACAAAGCATTGAAAGTGACACAAGTTTTTGAATACATGTGGTCACGATTCAAATAATGTATTGAGAAATATGAACCCAATACCAGCGTAAAATTATTTCATGTCCTTCAAAGTCCGATTAATCATCATATAAACCAGTTTTTTTCACTTCTTATTTCTTTTTTGCGTTTATTTATATCTGTTTTCTCCTTTCTCTAACATTCGTCTCTAGTTATTATTATTATATACCACAGCCATATCCCCCTAGTCACTAGGGCCTAGTGGGAGGTGGCTAAAGTCATTTCTGACTCTTTTTGGGAGATTGATTCAGAGGAGGGGATTCCCAGCCCCATCGCTCAACCCAACTGAGGTGTTGGGAGTCATTAGGTGACCAATGACTATGATACCAATGACCAATGTGATGAGATAAAATCTAATGTGCAATACTCTCAAATAAATAATGGACACCAAATACATTGACTTTAATTTCATACGCACCACCACAAATGCCCATTTCACTCTGGGAAGTCTCACAGTACCCCCCTCCCTACCGCAAAACACTTTCTCCTAGGATCTATACAATTCACATAGATAACCCCTTTTAACTTCAGAACGGTGCATTTCTCCTGAAGGTTAGAGATTTTTGTGTCTTGTGTTATAATTCTATCGATCCTATTACATTGCCATGAATAGGATTGTCTTTTTATGCATGTTCGTCTGTCTCGATTCTCCTTGCAGAGTTCAGTCCAAGACAACTGAAGTCACACAACTAGAAGTCTTTCTTTGCAAGTGACTGGGGTCTTGATTCCCCTGTGTTTGTGGAGAGACACATTAAAACATTCTGGACTAAGGCATTCGCTAAACAAGTGGTCCCCTGGGGCCATCATCTTCATGTATTCTCTCGGGAATTATTTCCATTTTGGATTGTGCCTGTGACAGTCACTAATTCCTGGCCACATATTTTCTGTTTTGCAAAGAGCCTCAGGATGCTGAACAGTATAATGTATGTCTACTTTCATGGTATTAAATGTTTTTAATGTTTCCCATTTCCCGTCAGCAAACAAAGGAACCTCTATTGTCCGAACTACAATTCCTCAGCTGCAGCCCGTCTGGGCTTCCCTGTGATTAGGATCAGAGCTCATCGTGGGGGTGAGGGGCGTGAAATCATTTGTGGTTGTAATTATGGGCTCCGCTCTCCAGAGTAATCACGAGCTATTAAACATCAGTGCTCGGCTCAGCCCCCCCAACAATGCTAGTTAACATCTCCGCACCTTCGGGAGATGTGGAGAAGAGGCCAACTAACCACAGACTACTGAGTATTGAGTGGTGTTCCTTCTATTGTATGCAAAGATGAAATTCAATAGCTTACAACAGTACACCGAAACAAAGGGTTACGTAGCTGTGTCGCATTTGTACCATCGTAACATTTTGCTCACTTACTTACTAGAACTTACTAGAACTTACTAGACTGCAGACATTGGGTGGTCTACGATGTGTGAATTGGTATATAAACTGGAAGGACAACACGATAAGATTGTAAAATCCTTTAAGACTGTTTCTTAATCAGTGTGCTGCAGGAAAGTTCCCCCCCAAAATACCTAATATTAAAAACACAATATTAGACAAGTTGCATTATCTTTATAAACGATCTGCTCAGCAGACACTTGGCTAGAGGTCAATAATTTTGCTAAACTAATTTTGTTTGAAAAAGTTATTTGAGCTTACACTGCAAAATAATAATAATAACATTCCACAGGCAAATCATTTTTAAAAGTATTTTTCTAATATTTTTACTAGAAAACAAAAGTTAATTGTAAAAACATATTTTTTATTTGAATTTTAGTTTTTTTCAACTAGGTCTACATTACCTGCCTTGACGATATTAGTGTAACAAAAATGTAAAGGTCTATCTACCTTGGTCATATCCCTCAAGAGGGGTGACCTCAAATGTAAATGTAATAAAATATTACATTTTACATTTAGTCATACATTTTAATACGATTATGTTTATTTAATCAAATATATGTTTTTAAACATTTGGCGTCAATAATGTAGCAATAGTTTTTTAGGGTACAAAAATATCCATTTAGGCCCCGGTGCTGTAAAATGCACTGCCCACTGAGATTGGATCTGCAACCTCAATGGAACTGTTTAAATCTAGGCTTAAAACACACTTATATTCTATAGCTGACGAATGACCTATATTTCATGTTGAGTTAGATTATAGCTTAAATATTTTATATTTTATTTTTTATTTTATTGTTTGTTATTCCAACATCCGTTGCAGCCTGGTCATCCTGGAAGAGGGATTACCTCATGGTTTCCAATTTTTCCTTAGGTTGAGGTTTTTGAGTTTTTCCTTGCCCTCATGTAGTTTTAGATCAGGGGATTGTGTAATGATAGTCTGCAGTTTGCAATAGTATGAAGTCAGTGCAGCCCTTAGAGACCCTTTGTGATTAAGAGCTATACAAATAAACCTGACTTGACTTGAAATTTCTTGTGTATGTTTTTATTCATAAAATCTTGGGGGCAGGGGTGGCTTCATTAGCTAATATATCGAAGTTGCTCCTTGCCATAAAACCTCCAACAGGTGTTTCCGTGTGAAAGTAACAGCTAGAGCTACCTGAGAGATCGTAAATCAACACATAGAAAGAAGGAGCAACGCATATTCACCGTCTTTTAAACAATGAGGCGAGAGAACTTTTCAAACCTGCGAGGATGACTATCACGCTGGACTGTGGCAGCGGGAAGTATGCAAACAAGTGAGAAGGAGAAGAGGCTAAATGGGAGGGAAGAAAGTGGGCAACGAGCCATGTTTGTTCTCTTCTTCCCTCCTCTACTCTGTCTTTTCCCTCCCTTTTGTCCATTCACTGATGTGTGTGGGTGTACACACTCTCCCCTGCACACTTGAATCTTTTACTGATTACCTCACATACGTCACGTCTTCTTGAAGGGCTTTTAACGGTGGAGGATTATCAGGCAGACAGACTCTTTTAGCCCATTCTCTGGCTCAAAACAGTCAGATGACAAATGCTTTGTCTCCATGAAATGAAAATTGTTATTTCAATCATGACAAACCTATACAGATGAAATCCAGGTTCAATTGCTGCAGATTTACAAAGCTCCCTTTATTGTTTAGACTATGAAACGCTTGCTGAGGCAAACAAAATAATTATGTGCTAAATGTCAAATTGGATTTTGGCAAATCATTTATAGACGTGGAGGAAATGGGTATTTCATTTGTTTGCTTGTCACAAGACAAGATTTACAACACAACGTTACAGGTGCTGAACTGGCAGGGGGGAAAAAACAAAAAAGTAAACCACAACAAAAGGCTCACCAATAATAATAATAATAAAAATGACACTTTAATGGTCAAAAGACGATCTGAAGTCACGCCTACTCGGACGATAAATAAAAGGTGCAGCTAATCAAATACATTCTTTTTTTATCTTATTATTCTCCTTAAAGTAGTTTATAAGATATTAATCTTGGAGTGCCACGTCTAATCTCATTGTAGGCAATGTTCACTACATTGTTACAGATGATATTGAAGACAATTTTAATTTTAAAACAACACATGGGAGCACGCGAAGAGAGTGAATTAATAACAATGTCCAGTGACAGCCAGTGCTGTTTTTCTACTCAATTGTAAGTAAAATTTACAATGACAGATTAACTACGAAAAACAGCAAATATGAACTTAAACTCACATTTAACATACATTTGTTTTTCTTGCTTTTTCACTTTGTTGAACTGAGCAGAGATAATTACTTTGAAACAAAATCTTTCAAATACATTAAAATCGTAGTGCAGCATTTTATACTGAATTTCTTAGCGGTAGGGCAGTGATTAGCACCGTGGCCCAACGGTGTGGAGGTTCAAGTCCAGCTACCGGCCTCCTCGTGCAGAGTTTTCAGGTTCTTCCTGTGCCTGTATCCGGTTTCCTCCCATATTTCAAAAACATGCATTGCTGGTTCATTCTAGGTCCAAATTGTCCCTAGGTATGAGTGAGTGTGCGATTAGTTGTATGCCGCTGTTTGCCCTGCGACTGTCTGGCAACCACTTCAGGGTGTCCACTGCTAGAAGACGGCTGCGATGGTCCCCAGCATCCCGCAACACTACTGAGGAAAAGCGGTGCAAGAAATAGACGGCGGGATAGCAACTGAGCTTCTATTTTAGGTTCATTATTATTATCATTGTTATTATTATTATTATTAATTGTCTCCCTTTTTCTAATCATTTATATATCCCACTTTAGAAGAGTGAGTGCCTCACCATCAATAAACTCACATGCACATTTGCTTCTTGTTGTGCTGTTCAATGCATGGTTGGGCTGATGTATAACGCTCCAGCTTGTCATTTTAACGATGCCGTGCTCAGAATAAGATTCATTTGTTCGTTTTAAATCGGTGACATTATAACACACTGGGTGTTCTTTTCTGTTACAACGGGCCTCTAAGACTCTTTTGTCATGCCGTGTTAATAGAATTTAGACCGCAGTTAGCCGTGCACCTTCGTCTAAGGGTCAAGGCAGGTATTTTTATGAAGGCGTGTGTTGAGTGGGAGTCAATTTTAGGTATGTAGTGGTGATAATAGGTTGAGTCGTAATAAACAAGTGTATTGAGGTCCCTTGTTAAGGTGCTTGCTTCCATACGTACCATCTCTAGGGTGGCCAGGGGCTGCCTTCTGTGCCCCGCCTTGTGTTTTCCTCTGTTTTATGTGTGTCCTGCCCATCCTTTTCCATTCAAAGCCTCGTTTACCATAACAATGGCTGCCTACCGAGACGCTTTGCCGTGTATAGCTCCGACCACAGCAGACTACTGGCAGGGGCCCATTCACTGCTGAAACCCACCCTGTCTAATAAAGGACCTGGCGGGCCTGCCGACTCAGCATCGCGCTTGTTGTGTCTGTGTCGACGGAGCTACTTACCAGGGACTGTTGGGTTTATGTACTGGGGTGAACAAGGAGGGGGTTTATGTACCCAGTAGGTTGCAGTTTCAGTCTGAAAGGAAAGGAAAACTGTTCAGGACAAATTGTTCCAAGTGGGATTTGAAAGATGGTTTAAAGGAAGTGATGGAAGACTATTTTGTTTGAAAACCACACGGGATACAAGTACGCTGCTCAGCATGTTGCTTTTGTTGGGTTTGCCATCTAAATTCGCATCAACGCAGCAACGTGATTTCAATAGAACAGAATATATGCATACACGCTATTGCTCATCCTCCTTGAAGCATTTGTTTACAATAATAAATCCAGAAGCATCCATTTTCACAGGTGGGGCTTCGACTTGGAAAAATATGTTCAAAAACATTGTCCTCGAGCTCTACGACGTTATTGTCATGCAAATAAACAAACACAAAATTGGTTTGGGATAAAAGGCAGTTGATCACAATATGTCTGACCGATACCCAACCAGATAGCATATGTGTACATAGTGATAGTTGGCACAAAAGGGCTTATTTACTAATGTCAGTAAATTGGTTGGAAGTGAAACAGATCTATTTGCCTTTGCCTGGACATCATTTCTGCATTAAATTGTATCTGATCTTGTGTTGAATGTGATATATATGAGCTGTACTGCCTGTTCTAACATTATTGCTGTAGAATGACTTTATTCAAACTTCCCAAAGCCTGTTATTCGTCAATCTGGGGTATACCTCAATCATTTTGGATCGGACCAATATGCACCCTGATATTTACTGGTGACCCTCCTAAGGTGAAGTCTGCTTTTGACTAAAATGCAGCAGAGATCAGCTTCAGCTCACCATTGACCAAAAAGCATTATCGAAAACGGACTGCTGAAACGCAAAATGAACTGCAATTAGATTCCGGATTTTGGCCGTCCTACAGATAATTGCCAAAACAGGGCTCTGACCATTACAAGAAATTGTCACGCTCTTTCTCCTGGTTAATGACTGGAGCTAAGACAAGTTAGCAGGGCGACCGCTGCCTCTTTAGCAGCAAGCACACATGATTGGCCTTGTCTCAAGAGCCGCTTTCTCTTAAAATCAGTCATTTTTTCATGGGGCATTTACAAGGTTTCGGTTTGATTGGAGAAGAGTGAGTAATTGTGTGATTGAACGCCCGTGTGTGTGTGTGTGTGCGAGAGTGCATGCCTTAGACCTTGGAAGGGATGCTCGTGCAAGCCTGAACTTGCCCCAGCGCTGCCACAAAGGCCGTCAGAAATGAAAGATGAAGGGAGCGAGAAGGAGGATGTTCTCAGCTAATTCCTACAAGGACAAACATAAACCCAATGGTCACACAAACGACGCGATATACGATACAGCCACAATTATTGGCTTTTTAAAAAAACTATTGCTCACTCCATTAAACAGTGACAGAACAAAGAGAGGATATCTTATCTTGAGGAAGAGTTACATCCAACTATTATTGACGCAGGTGAGCAACAGTAAAGGACAGTTGAAGATAAATCTTCTGACAAGACTGTGGGTGTTTCTACTGCGTCTTACTAGGTTGACAAGAAGAATGCTTGTAGATATCTGCTGATTTGCAACTAGAAGGGAGAGATCATCGTTGATTTTGCCTTAATCCTTTTCAATGTATTGACATAAACTTTCGCAGGAGCGGTCAACTATTGGTGGTGTGAGGTCATGAGGTGGATATTTCCAATGGTTTCAATCAGACACCCAACACAGAACACAAGAAATGTTAGAATTTTTTTACTGGCTTTAATTTATGGATGAAAAACCTTTCATTCAAACATTTTTGCAGGCAATATTATGGATTTGTATACATCCTATTGATTTACATAAACAGTACGTTTTAGAATTTATTTTGACAAGTGAAATGAAATGAAATGATCTGCATTTCTATAGCGCTTTTCAAGTCAATGAAGACTTCCCAAAGCGCTTTACAATGTGCTTCACATTTCCCAATAGCGGCCTTGCAGCCATGTAAGGCGCTAACCTGCTTATTGGGGGTATTAGGGGTTCAGTGTCTTACCCAAGGACACTTCCACATGTAGCCGGGATTCGAACTGCGATCTCTTGATCCCAAGACAAGCGCTCTACCTCCTGAGCCACTGCCGCCCCAATCATAGTGTATATTTATTCATTGATTTATTCATTTCAGGCAGTTAAATTCTGTGTGTAAAAATGCAAACTACTTTAATGCATAACATAATGCATTTATATATATATATATATATATATATATATATATATATATATATATATATATAATATAATGTCTATATAGATTTTTTTTTCTACTTTAAATCTTGTCCAGGGACATCATACCCCCCAAAGATAAATCTTTAAGCATTAAAATAGGCATGAGTGGTTTATGCTGATATTAAGAGGCAGTGATCGTTAAGATTGATTTTTGCCTAGCAACAAGTGAGGGAACAAATGGATAAAGAAACAAAAAACTAAAAAAAAACACTATACTACAAGCAAACCAATTCACTGTCCTAACATCCTTAGAATAACCTGTTTGGATAAATTATTTTTAAAAACATGCATGTTTTCTACATGTTTAATGTGTCTTATATGTCTATTTGAGAAGTAAAAAATAAACAATTGAAAAAATTGTGCGTACAGAAATCTACAAACTCTCGGTATTGGTATGCATTCAGAGTTGACAACTGACAGTTTGAATTTCAATTAGTTCGTCACATCCTTAATATTAATATATAATAATATTTATTTATATTATTTTTTTATCTTGGGCTCATTCTATTTTATCACAAGCCATCATTTTATAGTCACTTTGAATCTAAATGTTATACCAATCATGAATCGATAAGATAATAAGGCATATTATTATATATACTCATTTCCACTACTCTAGAATTTACAGCAAAGTTTTAATGTCCTCAAAACAGAAAAAGGTCATGTAGGTGCACATTATAATTTGTTCAAGGGTCAAGGGTGTCAGCCTCCTCTTGTCAACAAAGTGTTCATTCCACAGTGAACTTAAGCGCTTACCTCGTTTGTATGTCCACAACTTTGTATGTTACACGAGTCATCTGACAGCTAAGGCAGGTCCAGACTCGCCTTGTACAATGATTAGCCCTGCTTAGCTTACATTGGACACAATGGCCCCTTCGTTGGCATCTGCGGTGACCCTTCAATGACCAGCTGGAAGGTGGCGAAACCAAACTGCGAAATCAAAGTTTTCCATTGCAGACAATAGAACAATGCATTATGTCAGCATTTGGTGTCTTTTTACACGTCATTGCTGGAGGTGAAGGGTTGATTTGATATTTTTTTCAGCCTGCAGAGTGCAGCACAATTGCTATTATACTTGAGCTGTTCTACATAATAGCAGAGGAGTTAAATGATGGCTGCAATTATTTACTGATGTGCAACTGACCTTTATCTTACCTTCTTTGATATATAGATCATATTTGGAACACCATGCACTTGTACTTTATCAATTGTAGAAAAAATTATATCTGGCCAGAAGCGCTGCCTATCCCAAGCTAAGAACATTATCAGGGACCCCTCTCACCCCCATCATGGACTGTTCACTCTGCTAGCCTCTGGGAAGAGGTACTGCAGTGTGCGGTGCAGGACCACCAGGTTCCACAATAGTCTTGTCCCCCTGGCCATTAGACTGTTAAATGGTCACTCAAACACATAGTAAATCTAAACTGCTGCTAATCTGTACATCTGTGGGTTCTGTTTGACTTTTTGCACTACTGGCAGTTCTTTATAGCTAGCCACCCCTTGCACATCTGTTTCTCTGCACTATTGTACTTACAGCGTTATTGTTACAGTGTTATTGTTCTGTTTACCTGACTGGTTTACCTGACTGCCCATTTTGTACATCTAGTTGGCTACTCCTCTTGCACTATTTGCGCTACTGTAAAATACTATACATAGCCATAATTATTTAGTATATTATTAGCACTCAATACTACAACTCAATACAACATTTTATTTATATCTGTACATTCAAGGAAACTGTGCGGGTCAGATGTATCGACATTTCGTTCTGTATACACGAGTACTAGAATGACAATAAAGTAGATCTGAATCTGAATCTGAATCTTAACTTATGTGAATGAGACAATTTAATGATTTGATGCAAACTCAACAATTGGAATGTCTCTGCCCCGTTTGGAAAATTTACATATTCGATAATTATCAAATAAAGACTTTTCACTTATATAAAAAATAACAGATGCAGTTCCTACAAAGGATAGCAAATAGCAATGATACCGAGCTTTCTGTGGTATCACACATTAAATTAATGCGGACTTGAATGATAAATAAGATGCAATGTTTTTGGTTGTTTGTTTCATTTTATATTTTTCAAACATGGATGAAGATATGTGATCTGTGCATACTGTGAACCCTCATTATTATTGGAGTCATGTTCAAAAAATGCAGGTTTTTTTGTACATTGTATTAATGAATACTTTATCATACATCCTGTGTGTGTGTGTTTGTGTGTGTGTGTGTGTTCTCTAGAAGGATTTCATGCTTATCCCATGCTTTTTTGTTAGCGTATCTTTGAAGTGGAAAAGTTAAAAAAGGCCAGTTTCAAATGCAGTCCAAACGCCAACCCAAACCGAAAAAAGATGAAAAAAAAGAGTTTATTAGTACTTGAAGAATGAGCTGACTGAAGCTGCGATTATGACTTTGAGCCCGAGATGGTGGCAGAGAGTAGCAAAATTTCAAGTTCTGAACAGCACCTTTTACTATACTTTTAATTACTTGCACTATTACTATAACTTGGGCCAGTCTCTGAGCACAAAGTTGTAAATATTTTTGCCTATTTATTCATTATTAATTTAGTACCTTATCATAATTTTATCTTTAACGTCTTTAGTACATGTTTACTCTGGAGTGCAATATCTATTCTATTCTACTCTCTAAGGCAGGGGTAGGGAACCTATGGCTCGGGAGCCATATATGGCTCTTTTCATGAGTACATATGGCTCAGAAATAAAATGTAACTATTGCACATCTCTCTGTGGGGTTCCAAAGTCAAGTGATTTAATCCCGATTTTTGTCCATATAAAGCTGACGCAACTTAATGCAGAAGTTCGATAAGAAACCATTTAAACTGATAAATAAAAACGCTGGCAAACGACTTTGACTGGGTGAGCAGTACAGTTGGGCGGATCCCTGCACACAGCGCAAGGGATTTCCTTCTGTCTCTCGCTCAGTGCAATCTACACCGAAAGTGAATATGACGATATGCTTATCGTTTGCAGTAATTTGTGACATTTTTACAAAAGAACTTTGCGTGCACATTGTTTTGAAACCGTTATTAAGGACAAATTTCATGGAAAAAAAATGCCTCAACACTCTTAACTGAAGGTGGAAGACAAATTGTAAATGGCATATTTACATTGATTTGGGACACAGGATTTGGCATTATTATCATTTCATACATTTGATTAAATCATCAAATGACACACAGTGAAATCAAATGTGCTGAAGAATTAGCTTTTGTCTAGAGAGCGTGTTTGGCAGTTTTTTCCATTTTGTCTGAAAATATATGATGTGGCTCTCTCAATTTCTTTTTAAAACATTTTTTGCTTTTATGGCTCTTTGGGTCAAAAAGGTTCCTGACCCCTGCTCTAAGGGATTTTTTTAGCCAAATAGAATGCAGAACACAATAAAGAAATCAGTGAAGCAGCGAGACTGTAAAACGTCCATCATATTATAGCGAGGGATTACTGTGCAGATCTGATTGTGGCTCTTTTTATGGCTAATTATAACACATTACAGCATTTGAAGGGGGGTGGGCTTATTTTAATCAGTAAAAGTCTTTTTCTGGCCCTTTTTACTTTGTGATACAAGGTAATTACAAAACTTGCTACATGGACTTTAACTACTTCTGCAAACCTTGATCTTACCAATGTGATGCTGGTGTGAAAGCTTTGGAAGCGACGCAATGGCAATGTACTGAACTCCTGCTTCTGTCAGAACAACAAAAAATAAACTAACTTAATGTGAGCAGTGACTATTAAAGGTGTTCTTAAAACATGAAATTGTGAAGAAATACTACATGTTTTTTTTGCATAAAATCTTGACATATTTCATTATATATTCAAATTATTTTCTGTGATAATGCGTTTTGAAAACAGCATCTTTGTCATCCTGAGCTGTGATGTCATAGGAGGAACACCAGCACCCGAGCATGCCAGTTGCCAGATTGCTTTACGTGTCAATTAGTCAAAGTTTTGTTCGTTTTTGCGGAGAAGGTCTAAGCGTCATGTTACAGGGCTATGCAGCCATGAAACAAAGGGCGAGCAGTTAAAAACAGGCTAACTGGCAGAAAAGAAAAAAAAACACACACGGAGGGCCGCCAACAGTGGAGAAAACAAAACAGGAAAGCCCTCCGCAGCCCTGACGCTGATGGGGAACTAGCTCGACAAACTGATACTAACCGCGACACCTGCACTGTGAAACACAAACGAAAAGTCACAATCACCGATCTAAAAGGAGGTGAAGGCCAAGAAGGAACGTATGCCGTAAAGGCTGCAGGTAAACAAACAGCCTTTGAAAGGCGAAGCACGCAACTCCGACAAAACAGTCACAAGGCCGCCAAAGACAGGGTAAGTAAAGTTCCAATTTCTCCAAGCAGAAATAAGCAGTATACAACTGCTGTTCACTACAATCGCTAATGTTAATTGCCATCTTGAAAGTGTCGTCTTCCTTCGATGACGACAGCTCTACAGCGAACATGCCAGATGGGTCAACTTTGAGACTAAATTTCCCGAGTCCCCCTGCACGTGGAATTTGTTGAAACACATTTGCATAACTGTGGTGAGGAACACTACACGTTCTGTGTCCTATTGAAAGAAAAATGTGTTTGGGAAAACCTTTAAATGAATATGCGACTTTAGTGGGCAGTAGTGAGTAATTGACAGGCAGAACTGTTATTTGTCATTCAGGCAGTGTTTTAAGAACCTTTTATGAAGCCTATAAGATTACCCTCTACCGTGCCCAGGCATAGGTGGGGATCTTCAGACAGGTGCATAGCAGGCCTTCTTTCCCTTCCCCCACGGACAAAACAGGACACACGACACAAACATACATTAGAATCAGCACCCTGGCCATCAGTTGAAGTAGGCAAAGCAAAAAAAAAGGGGGGGGGATGTGCATGAGTGTGTGTGTAAGTCTGGACTCGGCACAATGATGAGAGAGGTTCTGTCAGTGGCCACCTGTTGGCCAGCTGACGGGGGTCTCGTTTCAGGGTCAACTTTCAATTTTCTCTTTTTCCTACATGGATTGGCATCGGGATTCACCCCAACATTTTACTGTGAACGTGCAATCAGACAAGGAAAGGGGGAGAATCTATGGGGGTGCAGCGTCTCAGAGTGTCTTGTTTGATGTTGATCAATGGCTCATGGATCACACCCTCTTGATGCAATATTACCATCACTATAGGGGCAGTAATGGAGGTGGAGGGCATGCAGGTGGGAGTAGAGAGGAGATCGAGGCGGGGAGAGTTGAGACTCTGAACAAGAAATGAATGATGAAAGTAAGAGTGTGTGCAGTTGTCATGATTAGGTAAAGTAGGTGATTTCAGATGTCATTGGGGGCGGGAAATAAATTAGGGGTGGAGGTCATAATGGTTTATCAGTGTAGCCTCAATGAGGCCGAAAATCCAAACTTGTTGTGTGGGTGAAGACATGACAAAACAACACAACATGTAACAAAAGTGAGCATACCTCTAAGGGAAAACACCCAAATTAAACCAAGTTAGCTGCTGTGAGCTCCAAGTGACACCATACTTGGTTGGGTCACTGTCATTTTCATTTCTACCTCATTGTCAGGTTTGTCTGTTTCTGGCATCCTTTTTACTCCTTGCATTTTCCATTTCCAGTTTTGCCTTGTTTCTGATTTAGACTTTTGCAGGTATGGTTTTGTTTGGACATTTTGTTGTTTTGTAATCCCTTGTTTGTTTGTCACTTTGTATCTCCTATTTTATTTGGCTAATAAATACCATCCCTCGTTGTGAGCACTTCTGAATCCAGTTACTGCTTCCTCCACATGGGTCCACCATCTACCAACTCTAAAACATTACAGAATGACCAAACCAACAAAATCCCCACAACCCGGTCTCGGCAATGACAAGAAGGCCCTCGGCCGCGTCTAGTTACTGTCTCCGCGGCGAAGAGAAGGCCCATAAGCCGCGCCTGGTTCCTGGCAGCGAGGAGAGGGATCCTTGTCTGTGGGTGGTTCCTGTCTCAGCGGCAAGGAGAAAGCCATGCGGCTGCGCCCTGGTTTCCTGTCTCGAGGTGAGGAAAAGGCCCCTCGGCCGCGCCCTTGTTTCCTGTCACAGCGGCGAGGGGCAAAGAAATTCTGTGATTTTTTTCTTCTCTTTTTTTAGGGTTTAGGTTATGTTAAGGTCTTGTAAGCCTCCTTCCACCAGAGCACCCCAACCCTGCTTTGGAACTGGGCAAAGATGTGTTCAATCTCACATATGTAAATAAAACACAATTACAAAATTATATATATATATATATATATAAATATATATATATATATATATACACTTTTCAATTATTTATGAAAATATTGCCCATTTTATCATCCTCCACTGGCACCGCCATCCAGCAATTACGCAGATCTTTATTCCAACATATTTAGATTTAGTCAGCAACTTATGTTGATGGGAGTGAGCTGCTGACTAGATTTATTTTTCCCCATTTTGTGCGGTCGCTCAAAGCCACACAACTTGATGCGCGGCCTGGGGGGGTTGTATGGGTCATCTGCCACTTTCCACTATTTTAACGGACATACTCATATACTACTCAAACAAGCACCTGAAGCAAAATGTCAGACGTTTGGACAATCAATAACAGTGGCTAGACAGATGCAAAGGTCTCCATCATTCTTTTTTTTAATTTCCTATGTAGGCAATGAAAGGGGGTGGTGGACAGGGGGGTGGAAGATCAATCCTACAGCAAGAAAACTCAAGTATCGCTAATTGAGAAAATAGAAGATGTGCGGCCTTCCGAAGCATGATGCTGATGTTGTGGTTGCTTGTGATGCAAATCAGTTCCTTCTCTTGTTTATGCTGCTCAGCCTCTCTGGCCCGAGTACACACTTAGGCGGACTCATTTGCGGATGAGACTTAATGAATTTGAGCGCAATCACACGTGTGTGTATGCGCTACGTGACAATAGCGTGTGCATACACAAAGGCGGCGACGTGATACACAGGGAGCACCAAGGGCGCCAATAAGAGTTCTGCACAACTGTGTACCCTCTGTTTGAATAATTCAAACCAACCATGTTGTTGTGAATGATGCATGCGTGAAGAAACGGTTGGTCGCTAAACGTCCTCTAGAGGCCACACAAAACATTGCAGGGACTTCTGAAAAGATTGAGATATTAACATACCTGTCAACCTCAGCCAATTGCTCACCTTATTAATTATTGTGGTTCTCCTTATTAAGCTATACTAAATCTTACAAACACAATGCAGTACCCATTTCCCCACAGCAAAACATACTATGTGTAACACACAAAAACATAATTTGTGCAAACAAGTTTAGTTAATTTATCCAATACAAGCTTTATCGAGGCCATAACATACATGCCAACCTTTTGACATTAACCATTGTGGCATGCAGGTATATATTATGTACATTTTTATCCATTCATTTTTCTGCCCCGCTTATCTTTTACTAGGGTCGAGGGGAGCCAGCCACATACCATACTCAAAACATTCTATGTACATTATTTGGCCGTTTAGACATCCATTAATAATTCATAATTTCTGATATATCATAAACCTGGTGTCTTGCAATGCATTTTCAGGGTTTTTGGTATTTTTCCTCTTCAGTAACGTGGAGTCAATTGTTCATGGTTCACAGATACCTTCACCACAGGGGCACCATATCCTGTGGTGTGTCTTGGGCAAGTACAGCCTGGTGGTGCCTATCCCGCTCCAGGCTGTTTTTTTTAGGTAGGAGTATGTGAAGTAATCCATTTTGTTGAGTGTTTACACACTACACCAGCTGGTGGCGCCAAAGGCTAAATAACAATTTTGCCAGAAAACCACTGGCTGGTGAGGTTTGTTACAATTACAGTACAGCTTACACAATTGCAAATGATCCCAAAAACATGTTAAGTACAGGGAAACATATAAGTCGACATATATTGTAATAATATGAATAACAAGTGTGTGAAGCAGTTTTAAATGAGTTAACACATTTGATGGTACTTGGTACTTGGATCGAACGCTCAACGTTAAAATGTGTCGTGTATAGGGAGATGAGGTTCTCTTTGTATACAGATTAGATGTGGCTAATAATTGCTTATTACATTTGATCATTTTTTCACAATGTAATGACGGTCAAATAATCATGGCAGGAAAGGTATTTGTGACCAGCACTTGAATTATATTTTGCAAAGCACAAATATTTTATAGCTTAGTACTTTTAAGTGCTTTATAACTTTGCAAGCTTTACATCGTCTTCAACATGATGTGCTCCAGTGTCGCAATTGGTTAGCATGAGGTACTTATATGACAGTAACCAGTGAAGGAATGTCAAGGTGGTGAGTTTAAACCTTATCTGGAACCTTTAAATCTAGCCAGAGTAAAAATATTAGTATCAGTAGTGCATTCACTGAAAAAGCAGACTGCACCATAACAATCACACTGTCGCCTCATTCTAAAAAAAATAAAAAAATAGATGTTCTTAAATCACAACTAGCCCAATGCAAAACGAGATAATAAACTGAAATATAATTAAGTATTGCTTTTAGTGCTATAGCCTAGATGGTAAGGCGCCCGCTTTGAGACTGGGAGGTCGCTGGTTCGCGCCTTGGCCGAGTCATACCTAAGACTTATAACATTGGTAAAATGGCGGCGCCCTCTGTTGGCTGCGGCTGCATCGGCTCGCTACAACGGGTCAGGTGTATCGACATTTCGTTCTGTGTACATTGTTACAAAGAATGACAATACAAAGGAAATTATTATTATTATGATACCACTTCTTTTTTTTGATCCACTAACCTATACACATCCATCCATCCATTATGTGCACCGTTTTTCCTCAGTAGTCGCAGGCCACGAACCCATATTCATGTAAAAAAATCCTGCCTCTAGAAAAAGGGAATCGATGATGAATCCAAACATTGCTTACTTGAAGACCAACTTTACCTTTTCAAGGTATTGATCTGTCTCGGGTCTATAAAGTTGTGCTGGCAAAGGTCAAACCGTGTCATTTGTTTACTCGTCCTTGCCCTCCTGATTTCCTGTTTACGCAGCTAAGGCAGATTGGCGTGGACGTAGTTTGTCAATTTTGCTGGATTAAAAATGTGATGCAAATCTTAAGAGGGCATGTAACAATCTCTCGCTCTGCGACAAGAAATACATAAAGAGTACCGCTTTATATAATATTTTAATTGGCGCTGACAGATACATGTTAGTATTATATGCACATTGTTGTGTATTTGGTCTTTAATGGTCAACAGATTATACTAAATTTTCACGCATGTCTCCACCCAAAAAAAACATGCTAATTAGCGTATAACATGACTTTGCAACAATATAGCATAAAGCAAAAATGAAAAACTTTAAAATAGTAGTCCTGTAGTATCAATAATCGACCCAGTTAACAAAATTGTGATAGGGACATTGTGTGTTCAATCCTCACATGGATCAGTTGAAATTATGTTTGTGTGTGGACCATCCTTTTATTTACAAAAATTAAAATATAACAATTACTTATTAAGCAGTCTTTTAGAAGGCATGGGAATGGAAATACGCAGATCTCCAAAATTCCTCCTCATATGCCTCAGCTAACAAAAAAAATACATCATTTAAGAACTTATTGGTATTCTTTTTTAAAATTTGGATCATTAATGATAAATCAAATGGGTGCTAGAGTTGGAATGATCGCAACGTGCTCGCTGCTTTTTTGTCCCATCACACGCTTTTTGGGCTAATTGTTTGATAGGATGATAAACATGGTTTTGTATCACCGCTGAGTTTAATGGTGCAATCCCCAAATCCAACTCAAGCACTCTGAAAAATTATAGCAATATTAAAACAATAATGTCCTTTAAAAAAGAAAAACACTTTATAATGGTTTCTTCCTCATGCCATGAGGCTCTTTAACTCTACCCGGCAGAGTAAAAGCCCACATTAAACCACACCACCTACATTGCACATTACCGAATCTTATTGCAATATGTATTCTGTGTAGCACTATTTAGATATTCTATATAACACGCTACAGTGGGCATCTCCACGTCACACTGGGTATTTGTATATTGTATTCTTTTTGCTTTATTATTGTATTGTTCTCAGCTCAGGGATGCTGCTGGAAATGTGAATTTCCCTTCGGGGATGAATAAAGTATCTATCTATCTATCTATCTAATGACGGCAGCACGGCGGCGCAGTGGTTAGCGCGTGTGCGGCACAGTTCTAAGGTCTTGGGAACCTCCTGTGTGGGTTCAAATCCAGCTACCGGACTTCCTGTGCGGAGTTTGTATGTTCTCCCCGTGCTTCCGTGGGTTTCCTCCAGGCACCCCGGTTTCCTCCCACACTCCAAAAACATGCTTGTCAGGTTAATTGGCCGGTCCAAATTGTCCCTAGGTGTGGACGAGCGAGCGAATTGTCTGTCCCTGTGTGCCCTGCAACTGGCTGGCAACCAGTTCAGGGTATCCCCTGCCGACTGCCCGATGATTGCTGAGATGGGCTCCAGCACCCCCGCAACCTTACTGAGGATAAGCAGTGCAGCTAATGAGATAAGATAATGAGACTTTATAATGAAAAACACTAGATAAAAAAAAAATAAAAAAGTAAAAAAACAAAAATTTGAAATACTCCACTGCCCTGAAAGTGTTCAATCCATTTGATTCCTTGCACTGCCCTAGAGCTAGGTTCCAAGTGAAACTGGGCTAAATCAGGTTTTCCACAAGAATAGCTCAGGTTAAAAACATCCCACTGTTCTCAAATGCATTTTGGAATGTAACACACAAAATAAGATGCAAAGAAAAACATTAGGAATTAATGTGAAACTATAAATGAATTAGTGTGAAAAAGTATAAATGAATCTGTAATTTGCTGGGGATTTACTTACAAAAAGGGACAATGTGTATTTCTTGACCACTAAATATTTCTGTATTGTGTAGTGCAACCAAAAACGAGTGCAAGGAAGAACACAAACTATGGAGACTCAAAGTTACCAAAAATGCGCAATTTTCCCTCCCATTTACTTGCCCAGCCTTTTTGAGGTTTTTGTTACCCATAGTAACAAGATGGCTGAAAAGTAAGTCATGTTATGTAAAATGAACTACACTGATTTGGCCGCGACCCATAATCCCCAGTCGACTTGCCGAGAGCAAATTTGTGTCATGCTCTTTTTGCCAAAAATGACCAGCACTCATGCAGCTGCAATCCATTATCAACAGTCGCTGCAAGCAGGGGCTGACAGAGAATTAAAAATCGGTCTCGGAGGTTTACTTTCCAATTTTCCACTTATCGCAGGTTCTGATCCCCATTAACAGCGATAAACAAGGGAAAACTGTACTTCATTGCCCGATTTTCCCATCAACTGCTATTCTGGATTCCACTACCTCCTGAACATGCTCCAGTGGTGCAGGATTTTAGTTGCGTAAAATGTTTGTAAATGATGGTCAGCGGTATTTTTCGACCGATCATCGGTAAAACCTCGCGTATAACGCGCACCCAAACTTTGAGCTCTTCTGTAGATGAAACCCAAACTTTGAGCTCTTCTTTAGATGAAAGAAAAAAAAACGTGTTAGACACGAGCAAACCAGTGGTGCAATCAGTTGGTGCACATTACTTATAAGACGGTATACTAGCTAAGCAATGCTGAGGTTGTGAGTTCAAGCCTCACCTGGAGTATAACATGTTATATTTAATGCAGAAAGTAAATAAATGTATTAAACTTAACATCTGGCCCTGGAGTGTAGTGTGTGGGTGAGAGAGGGTATATTATCACAAAATATTATTAACGATGGTTTTGTTGTGCGCTTTCGTTTTTACTGAGCCCTGGAACTGAATTGACTCATATGAGCAAGCCTAGGTGACTTTTATTTTTTACCTTGAAAAGATGCAACTTCCGTCCGGGCATTGTTAGACATCACTGTCCAATGGGAGGTATGACAAGCTCAATGCAGCAGGCATGTCATGTGGGCCACGCGGATTACATCCTTTAAGCTGCCTGTCATGAAAATCCATCCATAGCTGAGGAGTGGGGGAAAATAAGAAGAGAAAGGATGGAGTAACAAATGGATGAATGTTGGAAAAAGAACAATGGGAGCCCATCTTACTCAATGGAGAATTTAAAAGATCAAAACAGCAACAGAGAGATAAGTGAGTGTTTTCTGCTTGTGCTTTTCAGTAAATTTGCAGTTTTTAAATGATGTGGTAGCGCAACGCTTCAAATGTGCATCTACAATATTTAATGTCAACGTTCTTTCAAAGCCACTTCGTTTTTTTTAAATGAGGAAAAACAAAGTTATAGTGCACCATTGATTTAATAACTTGGATTAAAGATGTTCAGGCAAATTTATTTCCAAAACAACAATTTGAATTCAAGCTTAGTTAGTAATCGTTAGTAGCTAGTGGTTTCCACTTTAAACTGTGACCGTCACATACAATCTTTTTAACAACTTAATTCTCTCATTGTTGATCCCATAAAAAAATACTTAAAATCAGAGTCCTACATACACATTAAAAAATGCATGTGTTTTCCCAATGCTTATGATGTGTCGCTGTACATCTTATAGATTTAGTTACTTATAGATGTTTGGATTGCTTGAGTGGGATGTTAGTCCTTTGAGAATTAAGAGAATAAAATAAAAAAGAAATTAAAAACGCCCCTTCATATAAGCCCCTAAGGGTCAAACTTCGAGGGATGACGTCCTTATCGATTGACGGTACACGACTGATACAAAATAATGACGGATCTAGAAATAAAAACACAGAATACAGAATTGCCAACGAACAATTGGTCATCATTGTCATAATACAAAATTACAACAAAACTGGAGGGCTTCTCTTTTCAGTGTAAGGTAGCAAATTAGAGAGCAGCTGGCTAGCTGCACATTTGCATCAGGTATCCTTGGATTGTGCTAGGTCTCCGTTATAATCAAGATTAAAATGTCACAAATGTAGCGGCTTCCCACAAGTCATAACTCCGGGTAATTTGTTTCATGGGAATGAAACCGGTGTTCGTGAGTTACAGGAAAGGCTTGTTACATAGCCGTATCAGTCGGCCGGACCCTTAGCACCCTTATTGCCAAGTCCCTTCCCGGACCAGATGACATTCCGCGATCACCATTTATTTGCTCATCTTCTGACATTCCTCAGTCCGATTTAATTGATGAATTCCTTTTCAATGTAACGATCCTCTGAAATACTAGCTGTCGCCGTTTGTTTTGGATGGAGACATTGACTTGTGCGCCCGCCCACCCAAGCTGTTTGACGGAGAGCATAGACCAGCCTATCATGGTCGCACACAAAGACAGTCGTCCCCAACCAACACACACATAAACTGCTCCTGTGATAGCATTTGCTGTGTGCTGTCTGCTGCAGAACACAACGCACAATACATTGATATCAATAACAATAAAGAAAATTCGATTTAAAATCTGTGACGTATCGAAACTGCGAAAGTAAACCGAGATATATACACAAAGATTTTAGGTAACAGTGGTTTACACTGGTCACTGGGAGGCTCACTGCGTGGCTTACTGGGGAACATCACATCCTATGCTTGAGGTGGTTAAGGGTTATAATCCCGGTCTTGGGAAAGATGGATACCTATGTAAAAGAAAGAGAGATCAGTAAATATTCTACATTTCTTATCTATGACCAGGATAAACATCCATCCATCCATTATCTGCACCGCTTATCCTCAGTAGGGTCGCGGGGGTGCTGGAGCCCATCCCATCTATCTTCGGGCAGTGGGCAGGGGATACCCTGAACTGGTTGCCAGCCAGTCGCAGGGCACAGAGACAGACAATTCACTTGCTCATTCACACCTAGGGACAATTTGGACCGTCATATTAACTTGACATGCATGTTTTTGGAATATAGGAGGAGTGCCCGGCGGAAAAACATGCAAGCACAGGGAGAACATGCAAACTCCACACAGGAAGGTACGATCTCATGACCTCAGAATTGTGCCGCACACGCGCTAACCACTGTGCTGCCAGGATAAACATGTTATAAAAAACAAGAAGAACAAAATAAGATTAAATAAAATATTAGGATAAGGACTATTCACAAGGTAGTACTTGTCGACTGGACAAAGTTGTAAATGCATCAGAAAAAAAGTGAAATAACAATAGAAGCAACATTTTGCAAAATATAAGAGTAAATAAATGAAATAAGATCATACATTTCTCAATACATATATGTAAGATATATTTTCTTACTGTCATGTGTGGCAAAGGGATTGTTAACAAATTCAGGTAAGGAAATCAATGAAGAAGAGGGTTTAACAGCTCATTTAACAGACTTTGCTTTTGTTTCTGCGTCTGTTAAACAATCAATGCTGTAAGTATTTTATAAATATAATTTGTCTTTATTTCTAGCTGTCCAGTTGAGTAACATGGCCCAGCCAGTCACCATCAAGATGCCAACCAGGCTCAAAGTGGAATTCCCAATAACATCCATACAAAAGGTAGTGTCAAAGCACTCATTTTACATTGCACATGGCTGCAGATGTTTCTTCTCGCTTTAAAACAAAAGTGATGTGGTGCCATTGGGAAGAAAATTAGTAAACTTGTGAATTTTACTCAACGTTTTCTTCATCACCCAAAATTAATGACTGCATTTATCTTTCCAAAATATGCATGTCACCAAAACAGTTGACCCCTTCGAGTGTAAATTAGACACGTTTTCAGTTAATTCAACTTACCTTACCCACATAATTATTTGAAGAAAAAGGGTTAAAGTTGCAGGTACTAGTAAAAGTAAACTATCAAAGATATTTAAACAAAATAAGTAGTTTAACTTTAAGGTCGCTAGTTAAAAGCTGACACCAATTAGCATGTTTTGCCTCCCTCCAATCCTCCAGTAGTCACATAAATCCGTTTGTCCTATACTGCCCCTTAGTGTCTACGGCCGGTATAGCAGAAGCAATTTGACTACCCGGTAATTTTTTATGCAGGACAAAATAGATTATATTCTACAGCAATTCACAGCAATATCAAAACAAAATTACGTGTCTTTTTACGTGTAAGGTTGTTTATTGTTTTAACGTGATGAGAGCCAACACTACTCTAAAATATGCATAAACTGTTGATCAGGGGTTTCCAACGTGGTGCCTGCGGGCACCAGGGTGCTCCCTGAGGACAGCTGAGGTGCTCCCTGAGGACAGCTGAGGTGCCCGCGGACCTGCTCTGAAAATAGCCATCCAGTGCTGGGTCATCTTGTTTTTTTCTTCCTACTTAAACTGATAACGAAACATTCACGACATAGTAATAACATGATAAGTTGTTATTTTAGAAATGCATATCAAACTAGTTGCCCTCTACGCTAATTAGTAACAAAAACTAGCTCTCAGAATGACAAAGGTTGGAGACCCCTGATGTAGATATATCTTGACTATAGAATAGAATAGAATTGCCTTTATTGTCAATAATAACCAGGGTTGGGTAGGGTTACTTTAACTGGATTACTTTCAATTACTTTTGGATTACTCCAATACCAAATATGTTAAAAAAAGACAAAAGAAACTGAATATGAATAAAATTACTACATTTTGTGCAGGCTTGGGGAGTAATGGTATACATGGAACGGCAAAAATGATGTTGGCAAGCTGTTTGGATTGATTTTCATTTTGTTTCTGTCGCATTGATGTTAGTTTTGCCAGAGATCAAAGAGATCAAAGCCAGGAGAGAAAGCTTACCACATGTTGTGAGTCATCATTTTATTCCTATTTCGTTTCTTTTGTCATTTATTAGCATATTTGGTATTGGAGTAATCCAAAAGTAATTGAAAGTAATCCAGTTAAAGTAACCCTACCCAACCCTGATAATATCAATATTGTGGAACATTGTATGTAAGTTAGACCTGGCACTTCAGGGTAAAACATGTAATTAAGACTTTAACCAGATAAAAGCTATGTACGTACGGGAACATTTGTATTATTTGATTTCTTTATTGTTATTTTTATAATCTGCACAATAGTTCTGCTATTGTTGTTCCATTATTGTAAGATTTGCATGCAAATTAGGCCAGTCAACATCTACTACTCTGTCAATCCTAATAGATGTGTTTTACTTTTATTATATGTTTGTATTGGAGTTCCACATCTACTGAACAATATATACAATATATACACTACATACACAATACTCTTCTCATCTCATCTCATCTCATCTCATCTCATCTCATCTCATCTCATCTCATCTCATCTCATCTCATCTCTTCTCTTCTCTGCTATTCTATTCTATTCTATTCTATTCTATTCTATTCTATTCTATTCTATTCTATTCTATTCTATTCTATTCTATTCTATTCTATTCTAATCCAAAAGATGGGAGTAGTCATTTATCATTACAGCCAATTAAAGCTGATCCAAATCGCTACTAGCAAATCATGAGCTTCTATGTATTCCAGAAACTAAAGCGCAGTGTCAGCTTGCCTGGAGCAAACCCTCAGGCCATCTTGTCATTCTTAGAAATATCCCCAAACTACCTCTGTCCTCCTCCAGAGACAGTGCCCTTCTTCACATCATCCAAAAGGTGAAATGCACACACACGCACGCAACACACAACCCCTTTTAATAATAAATCTTGCAGAACTGCTTACTTTGATTTGTCAAACCTGATTTTCTTTCTCTTGCTTTCTTTTCCACTTGGAAACAAAGCAGTAAGAAAAAAGTACACTTTGAGCAAGTCAACACAATCCCACCTAAAGGCCAACGTTATCCCACGAGGGGGTCAACGGTCCGAAGGCGCTCCTGCATCCCCAATATATTGACTCGACGACGTCCCTCCATACCCAGACTGATTATCAGGTATTACATCTGGTATAAATCATATTATATCATATTTTTAAAAATGTTTCTTTCCCATATAATATTTGGGAAAAATAGGGAAGAGTTTCCCAGAAAAAAAAAATTGAAAAATATTTGGGAAAATACATAAAACTCAATATGTAATTAAAAAATGATGTATTTTAATGTAAACTTTAAACTTTTGTTATATTGTGTTTACTATTTTGAAATAGTAATAGAAATAAAATATTTTAAACATGTATTTTTTTCTGAAAACAAGTCCTTGGGAAAAATATTCCTTACAAAAAACCTTAAGATACACAAAACGTTTTTTATTCTATGTACAATTTATAAGGTATAGATTACCTTTTTATTGTAAGAGTTTTAGACGTAAAATTGTAAATATTTTTCAGATTATGTATTTTTTGAGACAATTGGTAAGTAATTACATGGGGGGAAAGGGAAAATTAGTTGAAAATTGATATAATGGAAAAAAGTAATCATCTTAAAACGTTATAGTTTTCCTTTTGTAGAAAAGTCAAAATTAGATTTTCGTATTTTTCAGTGTAAAATGTATAGGTTATTTCAAATGAAAAAAAAATGTAATCGAATTTCCTAAAATGTTTATGATAAATTTGGCAAGGAATTCCCTTAAAAATGTCAGGAACACAAACAGGAGGAGGACCCACATGCGTAATGTTTCTCACACAAGCTTTTTTTTACGGGAATGGGGATGTCATGCACATTAACACAAACGCCAGTGATTCGGCGATCGCTGGGCAGAAGAAGAGAGACAGAAGTCTAGAGTGGAACAACAGGAAGCCAGAGACCAACGACATCGATACCAGTTACACGAGCTGACACCTGACAGATGGTGTTGATACCGGACAGAACGGGACTGATAGGATTGATAACTGATATAGGAGACTGGAGACAGAGATCAGACAGAACGAGATAGACGGGAATGATACCAGACACTTGAGACCGGAGACCGATATCAAAACAGGACAAAATAAACGGGATCGATACCGGACACGATTCACAAACAGGATACCGGACAGAGTCAGAACACATGTCTTGCGGGTGCAGAGGTTTGTTGACGGACTGACAAAGGGAGAGTGAGAGCACTGAGCCTAAATAAGAGCTAAGCCAATCTGTCAATGAGCCGCAGCTGGTGCTAAGTGGGCGGGGCCAATTGGGCACCATGGGCAACCGTGACAAAAAAAGCTGGAATAATAATCATCAAGAATGAAATAAAACATCTCATCTGCTGCACCGCTTATCCTCAGTAGGGTCGTGGGGGTGCTGGAGCCCATCCCAGCAATCATCAGGCAGTGGGCAGGGGACACCCTGAACTCGTTGCCAGCCAATCGCAGGGCACACAGGGACAGACAACTCGCTCGCTCATTCGCACCTCGGGACAATTTGGACCGGCCAATCCACCTGAAATGCATGTCTTTGGAATGTGGGAGGAAACCGGAGTGCCCAGAGGAAACCCACGCAAGCACGGGGAGACATACAAACTCCGCACAGTAAGTCCGGTAGCTGTATTTGAACCCACACAGGAGGTACCCAAGACCTTAGAACTGTGCCGCACACGCGCTAACCACTGCGCCGCCGTGCCACTTAAAATAAATAATGAGGGAAATGTTTTATACATATTGGTAAAAAATTGTTTTTTATTACTTGATTGCTCATCCGGGATTTTTGAGATAAATATTTTATAAACTGCTTTGGTTGTTTGCATAAATACAAAACACAATTTATTACAAATCAATTTCAATAATTTCAAACAGAAATGTGCATATTTTTCAAAATATATTTGGAAAATTATCAAAGAATAACATCTGGATTTGAATGGTCATTTTTGTGCAAATTATATTTTATTTTAAAAAAAAAACAGTGAGAATTTTCTTATAATTTTTATTTAGGGTTCACTAAAGACATTTTATACGGCGTACAAAATATGAATTGATCAACAAACGGTATAAAATACAGTAAAAAGGTATATGTTAACAGGGATGTAACACGCCTATTACCGAGCTGTGATGTTACGAAATGATTCCAGGATAAAGAAGAGACAAAAGAAGATTTTTCTCAATGAGTTGAAAAAGTTCTGAGCTTGCATTTCAGTCGCTTTCAGTATGTTAGTATCGGTGTGTGTGTGTGTGTGTGTGCGTGTGTGTGTGTATCGGCGCCCGTGCGTGTGCTTGTTTGTGTCATGTCCAGGCAAGAATCGGTCCCCGCCTTCCTCTTCTTTTCCTCTCTGCCTGTGTGCGTGATTCAGATGTTTCTCCTTTTAATCGTGTGTAGTTCTGGTGTTGTTAGGACAGAGACACAGTAGCAATTCACAGTAAACGCTCTGAAGAGGGAACCACACTGATTTTGACAGGGAACTGAGACATTCGTCTCATTCCCCCAGGAAGTCTCTTTTGGGTGACTCGGGAGACGCGCCTGCCATTGAAACATTTACACAACCTTTCCCTGAAGTCGTAACGTTCGGCTGTCAAAAGGTCAGAGGAGTCAGGATCAAGTCCGCGTGTGGATATGTGAAGATCACCCCTAATGGATGCCAGGTAGCCCTGATCCGGATACGACGGGAGAGTCACTTTGTGGAAAAAGTCACAGTAGGACTAGAAATGGAAGTGACAAAGCTTCGTAGTCACAACCTGACTCAGGGATGAGCCGCAGTCAGGACCCCTACTTGGGCTCCGTCCACAGGTGAGAAGTCTTTGGTGCTCTTAAATGTGCCGTACGGAATTTGGAACTTTCTGACTCGCTGCTGCCATCTCCTGGCTTGTGTCATCATTGGAGCCTCTGTCAAGGTTCTTATTTTGCGTGTATTTCTTAGAAGTGCTCAAATAAAGTTTTCTTTTTTCATCTTTTTGGGGGTTTGGGTTGGTGTTTGGACTTTACTTTAAAACAGGCCTTTTCTTAGTTTCGCCATTTTCATGCTGCACAAGCAAAAAAAAAAGCAGGGACGAGCATGAATTCTCTCCCCACGCAGCCCCCCCCATACACCCTCGTTCCCCCATTCTTGCAGTTCCACCAGTAGAAAAAAGCATAGAGGCTCTTTGAACTCAGGTGATGTCATAAACCAGAACTGGATCAGGACCCAAACGCGTGATGTTCTCACACAAGCCTATTATTTTACTGGAAATGGGGAGTCATTCACGTCCACGCAGCGGTCTGGCGTGGAAAGACAGGAAGCCAGAGATTGACGAGATCAATTCCAATTGCCCGAGCAGATAACGAACAGATGGGGTCGATACCAGACACGACGGGACAGACAGGAATGACAAAGAAACAGAATATCGAAATAAACAGGACAAACTAGACGGGAACAAAAACTGGAGAGAATAATAAACAGGACAAAAATAGACGGGAACGAAATTGGAAACCGATATTTAACAGGACAAAATAAACGGGAACAATACCGGACAGGAAATACCAACAGGAAAACAGGACCGAGTCAGAATCCACGTCTTGCGGGGCAGAGGTTCGTTGACGGGCTGACAAAGGAAAAATGAGAGCAATGAGCTTAAAAAGACAGAAAGCCAATCTGTCAATGAGGCGAAGCTGGTGTTACACGGGCGTGGCCAATTGGGCGCCATGGCAACCGTGACAGGTGGGCATTGTTAACTTATACAATAATACATACAATAATAAAGAAAGTAGTCTAGTTTCAATATTTTAATACAACTGAAATTAAGCACACCACCTCAGGAAATGCAATCATGAAATATTTATATTTCTAGCTCGAATATCATGTACCACAATTGGAATGTTGCATGTACATTTTGAGAAATTTGATAAAAATGCTCCAGGTGAGGATTGAACTCACAACCTCGGCATGGCTTTGCTGGTCACTGTTTTATAAGTACCGCGCGCTGACCGATTGCGCCACTAGAGCCTTGTACAAGCTGAAAACAAAATTATTAGTCACGTTAATAATACACAACACAGCAAAAACCGTATCTTATAATTTACTATATCAGAACATAACAGAAGAAGTACATTTTTAATCACGTATATGCGCCATTGTAGAGGTTTGTGCTGGCTTGAATTGAATTGTTGTTATTGTAATTGATATCAACGTTGTGACACATTGTATGCAACGAGATTAGACATGGCACTCCAAGGTAAACATGTCATCAATACTTAAAGAGAAAAAAAGAGAGAGATACAATCGGGAGAAAAAAAAAATATAATATTACCAACATAGGGCTGAGAGACTGGTCTAGGTTATAATAATAGTATTGTGAAAGAAAAATAATAGTGCATCGTAACAATAGTGCAATGAGAAGAAGTGCAAATTGAAAGTGGAAAAAGGCTATAATAAGATAAAAAGTGGAAAAAGTCGGTGTAAATACAAAATACAGAAATATTCAATAAAGTTCCTTGGTAACATCAAAATTCAAATAGTTGTTTTAATCATCGTTTAAAGACATATTTTTTGGGTGTAAATCAATAAGGTCTAACTAGCTCAAGTCACTCTTTCCATTCGAAATCGCATCTGTATTTTTTCATTAAAAAAAATCATACTTATATATTCCACTTTTTAGCACAGCACATATAGTGTATACTTATTCAAAATGAATTTTTAGATATAAAGCTAGCAATTACGCCACAAAGGCTAAGCTAACACATAAGATGGAGTGAACACTTACATAGTTTGTAAAACAGAATATGTGTGTTACTAATTAATATTAACATTTTTAGATAAGACACTTGCCATTATTACTCAAAGAGGAAAAAGGTATGTACCAAAAAGTCGACACAAACTATGCTATTCATTTGACAATATTTAGAAGATGTTGAACTAACACTCCGACAGATCTGTTCAAGTTAAACTAGATCACAAGTAGCTTTTAAAATGATTTTACACTGTGTGTACTGTTCTCTATATTGATGAAATTAGAATTATGTTGTGTCTTTGAGCACAAAATGATGTCGCTGTTAGGAGGTTTACTGCTACCAAGCTAAAATACAACATTTGGAGCAAAGAATGTAAGCTAACTAGCATACTTCCTGCGTCCGCTGGAATTGTGATGACTGTATATATATTGTTTTATAGTGAGAACTTTTAACCTGTGCCTGAGTTTTGAATAAGAACTATCTAATTCTAAATAAATCATTTTATCTTAGCTATGTGATACAATTGACTACGTCCGTTTTGGCAAGCGCTAAAGAAAATGTAACCCGTACTTGTCAGTGCTTGCGTGCATACCGCCTCATGTAAACACCCTCAAACATAATTCATTCTAATAACCATTCATGTTTTTTTTCTGAATCGATTCACTTCTGGCTTTTGACTCATTATGGCAGCTTATAAGGACAACTCATCCCTGTCGCTGTTTATAAAAAGCTCCTCCAGCTGGCCTCCTTCATGATAATGGATCGCTGTTTATGCTCGCCGTGTGTGTGCTTTTTTCCAAACATTTCACCTCCGTGGCCCCAGTACATTTCATACACAAGGACACTCAGTATAATGGGATATCGTTTTCCGTGATTCAATAGCGCTAAAGAAAATTCCTTTCTTCGCAGGGGTACCGCCGACTGGTTCGGCGTGAGCAAGGGCGGCGACAGCGGTCAGCGATGGAGAAGGAGGAGCCTGCAGCATTGCGGCCATCTTTATGGTGGTTTGAAGGTCCAGGTGGTGAGGGGTGCCGAGATGCTCAGCCAGGACAATCTTTCTATGGCCAGCACTGAGACCCCACCCCCCCTGTACGTCCCGCACCGCCACCTAAGTCGCCATCAATACACCATTCAGCGGGTATGCCATGCTCTGACTGGGCCTTTTTGTTTATTTACCTACCTACCTAGCTTCCTAGCTACCTACCTAATGACAAACCGACCTACTAACCTACCTACCTACCTACCTACCTACCTACCTACCGACATACTGACATACCTACACACCAACTGACCTACTGACCTACCAACATACCTACCTACCTACCGACTGACCTACCGAGTGACAAACCTACCTACTAACCTACTTACCGACCTATGGACCTACCAACCTACCGACTGAGATACATTCCTACCTACCTACCTACCTACCTACCTACCGAGTGACAAAACTACCTACTAACTTACTAATCGACTTACCACCTTATGGACCTACCAACCTACAGACTGAGCTACATTCCTACTTACCTACCTACCTACCTACATTTTTACCAAGCAAACGACTGATCTACTAACCTACCGACTGACCTACCGACCGACCGACCGACCAACCGACCTACCGACCTACCGACCTACCGACCTACCGACCTACAGACCCACCGACCTACAGACCTATCAACTGACCTATCTAGCCACCGACCGACCTACCTCCTAATCTACCGCCCGACCAACAGACCTACTGACCAACCTACCAACCGACCTACTGGCAAACCAACCTACAGACTGACCTACTTACAACACCTACCCACCTAGCTACTTACCTATCGACCTGTCTGTCTGTCTGTCTATCTGTCTGTCTGACTGTCCATCTATCTATCGATCTTTCTATCTATTGTTGGCATAAGATAATCCAAGTTCCGACACATGTTCAATTCAACATTTGGGATTCCGACTGAGCATTGGGACAATGAAACAAGAGCTGAAGAGAACATCTCTGTTGAGGACATTTATTACAGTAAAACAAAATGAGAAATAAGCAGAATATTCTGGTCTTGTCAACAGGTCAAAGTCCTCCGCAAACAAGTATTGACAAAATGGCTGACCATTGATTTTATAGGAAAGGGGCTTGGTATGACGAGACCAAACCTGACCATTGGATTATACTGTCAAACAAAATTAGGAATCTACTTCTTGTTATTATTATTAAATCTATTTGTTCATCACAGATTGTGGACCCTCTGGCCCGCGGTCGCGCCTACCGCAAATCGGAGGAGGTGGACGGCATACCGCTGCCCGCCTCCAACGCCTGCGCCACATCCATCTGCTCCTTTTCCAGCTCCCGCTCGGCCCTCAGCAGATTGCCACAGCGACGCAAAAGGGAATCAGTCGCAGTTATGGGCCTCAAAGCTGCCGCCACGCTGATAAAGGTAATTTTGTGGGGATAAACTGAGACCTTTGATTGGTTTCGTTGATTTGGAGAAATGCGTGATGAGTACATAAATGACAACGTTGGGCAATAAATTTAACCAATTGGATTTTTTTGAATGAAATAAAATGGACAGTTCTAAAATATGCTATTATGAGGGAAGGGATTTAATAATTACTGCTGATTAAAATCTTTTCCAATTTAATAAAATTCGGAATTTGGGTTTTACGATACATTTTCTACCAATATTACTAAAAAGAGACAAGCAACAAATGTAATTCTGTTTTTGCACAAAATCTGAATGTTATTTATACTGTAAAACCTATTAAAAATTAGTTATTCTTGATTGACTTTTTTCACAGGATGCACTCAATGAAAAGAACGTCTTGAAACAATAGTGTTTTGATTCAATGTTTTTTTTTAAATAGATACAATTACAAAATACATACATTTATTTGTTTATTTTTTGTTAATATATTGTTGCATTTAAAATAAACAATATATTTTATGCATGCATACCATGATCTCCTTGAGGTGCCTATTAAAATGATTTTTTATGGTTTTCTCAGTCTATTTAACTCTACTTCCAATAATTAACCTAGTAATAACATAGCAACAACATAGTAATAACATGATAACTTGTTATTTTAACATAATACTTTTAACCATTCAAACTGGGGGCCCTGCGCAATTAGTAAAAAAAAAAGTAGCTCCTTGTTGGAAAAAAAGGTTGGACACCCCTAAAGTTTACATATTTTTAAATTGTAATTTTATGGGTTTTTTTTTTGGTTAAAAATAGATACATATATTTTTTAATTTTTAATTTTTAATTCTTTTTTGTTATGTTTGATTTTTAATTTTTAATTTTTGATTTTTGATTTTTGATTTTTGATTTTTGATTTTTTAATTTTTAATTTTTAATTTTTAATTTTTAATTTTTAATTTTTAATTTTTAATTTTTAATTTTTAATTTTTAATTTTCATGTTTTTTTCTTAAAAAAATAATAATAATTAAAACTGGAATCCTACAGTCTTATTGGGGCCAATTGCCCTGCTCTTGTGTCACTAATCCAAAGAATATTACCTTTTAGTGTTTGAGTGTAAATATGTGTGTTTACTTGCGTAAAGATTTAGCTTACTGTAATATGGTATAGTTATACTTAACAGTACAGCACATATGACACTGAGATATATTTAAGGGCGTAGCCCCACCAATATCGAGCAATCATTGTTTAATACCAACCAATATTTTGCGACTACTTAAAAATATGTGCACAAGACAAAACCTACACCCTTGCATACACTACATAGAGTTTGAAAGGCAAGGGTTTTAAATAATCACACACATTCAATTAGTATCATACTATCCATGTTTTAAGGGCCGAACTCTAGGGGAAAACTCCACTGGACGACATCGTCGGCGAAGCTTCCTGCCCACCAGTTTCTTTGAAGATGACACCATGGATTTCCCCGATGACCTGGACACATCTTTCTTTGCTGGAGTGAGCGTAATCCCAATACACAAATACTCTCATTGGAAAAAAACTCAATTTGTGGCTTGCTACAGGAGGGCCTACCGGATGAGCTCTCCAGCTACGCAGATGACGTTTTCGAGACGGCTTCGGAAGCAGCGCGCTGTCAGCCGGACGAGGGAGTGCTCACTGGAAGTCCTTTAGATAAGAACGAGCTGGAAAGGAGTCACTTGATGCTGTAAGTTTCAACTTCATATGAGAGAAGAGCTAAACAACCATAACGGAGCTTTTCTAAAATTAGTGAATATCTTCGGGGAAATATTTTAGCCCGTTTTTTTTCTTGCGGAATTGCTTTGATTAGAATTAAAGTTCAGAGATCAGAAAATGTATTGTCCTTGTCGAAGAACAGGGTTGGCTAGGGTTACTTTAACTGGATTACTTTCAATTACTTTTGGATTACTCCAATACCAAATATGCTAATAAAAGACAAAAGAAACCAAATATGAATAAAATGACTAAATTCTGTGCAGGCTTGGGGAGTAACGGAATACATGGAACGGCAAAAATGATGTTGGCAGGCTGTTTGGATTTATTTTCATTTTGTTTTGTCGCATTTTATGTTAGTTTCGCCAGAGATCAAAGAGATCAAAGCCAGGAGAGAAAGCTTACCACGTGTTTTGAGTCATGATTTTATTCATATTAAGTTTCTTTTGTCTTTTATTAGCATATTTGGTATTGGAGTAATCCAAAAGTAATTGAAAGTAATCCAGTTAAAGTAACCCTACCCAACCCTGTCGAAGAACAACGAAACTTCCTTTGGAGTTGCACTACACAATGCAGTGACATCTAGTGATCAAATATTGTTCAGTTTCCCTTTAAGTTTAATACACAGAATGTACAATATGTTAATTGAAGGTACCCTCCATCTTAAGATGATCACTGTTTACAAATAATTGTTATAGGTTTTTGCATTTTTCCTTGCCCTCATGTAGGTTTTAGATCAGGGGATGGTGTCATAAGGGTCTGTGGTCTGTGCAGCCCTTTGATATATATATATATATATATATATATATATATATATATATATATATATATATATATATATATATATATATATATATATATATATATATATATATATATATATATATATATAATGACAATAATTAAAAAACAATAAAAAATAAATGTAAAAAATTAAAAATTGCAAGGTTTTTATTTACTTTATTTTGGAAATATAAAAATATTAAAAAAAAGAAAATGAAAATACATTTGAAAAATACTGACCTGTTATCCAGGTCACCGAAACACTGAGCAGCCCCACTGCCTTCACTACCGATTGCATGATTTTAGTTTTTTCTGAAATGCTTCGACAATTTTTGCTAGCTGGTATGTTTATTACTGATGGACGAGTCCAAAGGAGATTTCATGGGGTACCAACTATTTTATTTGGACTCACTGTTTTGACTATTCTACTTGTCGCTATCAGCTAATCATGTTGCTTTCTTTGCTTTCCAACATTATTTAGGAAGTATCTGTTTTTTTCTAACCTCGAAAATTTAATAAAAGAGGGGCCTCAGAGAAGAGCTTTAGGAAGTGATGGAATTCTTCTTATCTGAGAGCACTTCTCCCGGTCCTCCTTTCAAGTTCAAATTCCTGTGATGTCTTTTTGCATTATTTTAAGTGTCTATTTAAGTTCAAACTTATTTATTTAAGATAAACCAATGCTGTCTTTTCTCCAGGCCATTAGAGCGCGGATGGCGTAAAGCAAAGGAGGGCTCGCTGTTCCAAAACACGGTGCGAGTCAACCAGGAAGTGGCAAATCAGCAACGTGGACGAAGGATCACAGTGCCTGTCCAGAAGCTTTTCGCCCGAGAGAAGAGGCCCTACGGTCTCGGTATGGTCGGCCGGCTAACCAACAGGACGTACCGGAAGCGCATCGACAGCTTTGTCAAGAGGCAGATCGAAGACATGGACGATCACAGGTAGGAAGTACTCACAAGCCGAATACAGTAAAAGAACTACCCCCCCCAAAAAAATAATTTCAAACATTGCCTCAGTTCAGGTTTCAAATTTATGGATAAAAAAACTCAAAATTTTTTCCAAGATTCAACAACATGTGAGACACAATCACTTGTGCTAACAAATCATTTTTTTGAAAAGTAGGCATTGCAAAAATATTGACTCCCTTAGAGTTAATACAACCTCTTTTGCTGTGATTACAGCCACAAGCCTTTATGGGTGAGTTTCTATTTGTTTTTGAAAATCTTGAAACAGAAATATTTGCCCATGATTTCTTTACAAAAATCTGCTGAAGGTTTTCTAGTAATAATTCTGCAAAACATTTTCCAGATCTTTCCACAAAAGGTCTATAATGATTTTGGTCTAGACTTAGGCTTGGCCATTCTAACACCTTTATATTGTTTAAACCAGGGGTGTCAAACAGGCGGTCCGCGGGCCAGATCAGGCCCGCTAAGGGATTGAATCCGGCCCGCCAGAGAACGCTCAGAGAAGCGCAAGAGAAAAAAGAGCTGCAGGTTGAAATGTATCCACTTGATGTTGCCAAAGCCAGGTGCCTCTCACAAAGACACTGTACTTGTATTTATTTCTCTCTCTCTCTCTCTCACTCGCTCTATTCCTCCCTTATTCTCTCATTTTCTATCTCTCTCTCTCTTCCTTCCTTTTTGACTCACTTTCTATCTCTCTCTTTCACTCTCTGTTTCTCTTCTTTGTTCCTTTTTGTCTCTAGCTCTGTGTCTTTTTACCTTCTTTTGTCCCATCATCCTTTTTTCATTTTCTCTCTCTCTCTTGCTTTCCACCTTCACTATTTCTTTCATTCTCTCTTTTATCTTCTCTCTTTCTATTTTTCTTTGGATTTCTTTCTCTTTCTTTCCCCCTCTCACTATTTCTGTTTATCTCTTTTGTTTCGCACGCTCCCTTTCTCGCTTTTCTCTCACTCTCTTTCTCTTATTTGTTTCTTTTTTTCTTTCTAATCTACTAGTCCGGCCCCTGAGAGAATGTTTGTTCTATCGTGTGGCCCCCGAGTTAAAATGAGTTTGACACCCCTGGTTTAAACCATTCCATTGTAAATTTTCGCTTATGTTTAGGGTTGTTGTCCTGTTGACAGGTGAACATGCGCCCAATTTTCAGGTCTCTTGCAGACTCCAACAGATTTTCCCTGTATTTGGCTCCATCAATCTTCGCATCCACTCTAACAATCTCCCCAGTCCTTGCTGAAGAAAAACAACCCCAGAGCATGATGCTACCACCCTCATGTTTGACAGTGGTGGTGGTGTTTTCAGGTTGATGTGCAGTGTTCTGCTTACCCCAAATGTAAAACTCAGCCCTAAAAGTTCCATTTTGGCCTCATCTGACCAGAGCATCTCGTTTCACATTTGTGGCTTCTTGCAAACGCCAAACTGGCTTTTTTTTATGCTATTCTTTCAGAAAATGCTTTCTTCTTGACGCTCTTCCATAGAGGGCAGATTTATGCAGAATATGACTAATAGTTGTCCTATGCACAGATTGTCCCACTTCAGCAATGTATGTCAAAAGGCCTTGGTCGTTTCTATAATTAGTTTTCTCCTTGTTTGGGCTGAGAAAGATTAAAGGGACAGTCAGGTCTTGGTAGGTTTGCAGTGGTTCTATACTCCCTCCATTTTGATCGTGTTGCTTGCACAGTGCTCCGGAAGATGTATAAATGTTGCGAAATGTTCTCGAATCCAATTCCTCTCAAGACCAGAACGGAGACAGGACCCACTTGCGTTATGTTTCTCTCAGTTTTATTGGAAGAAAGGAAAGGGTTGCACCCACGACCCAGTGATCGCTGGACGCAGGTCGCTGTGAACGCGCAAGGGGGACTTCCGTGGCGAGCGATGGCGGTGTTGGGACCGAAAAAAACGGGTCAGTAGCCGGGACAGGAGAGCAAAAAACGTGGTCGGGATCAGCAACGAGTCGAAAGCCAGGAGAGGAGAGTAGACGTGGTCAGGATCAAAAACTGGTCGAAGCCAGGGAACAGACAGGTACAAAAAACAGGTGAGAGTCAGGGTCGAAAAAGGCTTTCCTGGTGTAAACTGAGGTTCGCAGACGGACTGACAAAAGGGGACAGATAGGAGTTGGTTTGAATAGGGACAGGGAGCCAATCAGAGTCCGAGGCAGTTGGCACCAAAGGAGTAGGCACAGGTGATGCATTTCGGTTATCATGACAATTCCTGCTTTGAACTTTTCCACAAACTTATCCCAACTTGCCTGGTGTGTTGGTCTTTATAATGCTAATATCTCCTTTCACAGACCACTGAGCCTATCACAGTTCAGGTGCATTTAAACTAAAACTTAATGACTCACAGGTTCAATCTGTTTGCCATTGTTAGTCATTTAGGTCAACATTGGGTAACTTTACAGTGTTTCTATTGTAAATATACTGTCAAATGTTGAAAAAAAAATGTTTCCACTTCACCATTGTGTCTTGATTCTCAGAAAATATTCTCAGTATTTTAGCTTTAAGTTTGAAGCTTGAAATGTAGCAATATGACAAAAAAGTTCTGAGGGGGGCAATTAGTAGTAGCAGTAGTAGTTGCTCTCTCACTGATGTTGTCCATCACCAGGCCGTTCTTCAGCTACTGGATCACTTGCGTCCATTTACTCATCACCATCCTGGCCGTGGCCATCCACGGCATTGCTCCTGTGGGCTTCTCACAACATGAAACGGTGGATTCGGTTAGTAACATGTTTGTCGAACTGACTCTAGAAAACATTCGGTATACAACACTGCGACTACTTTCCTGATTCACAAAAAAACTCTTTAGGTGTTAGGGAACAAGGGCTTGTACGAAAATGTGAAATTTGTGCAACAAGAAAATTTCTGGATCGGTCCAAGCTCAGTGAGTATTTTCAACTTGCTTCTTACATAATGCTTAAGACATTTTAAATATGTCCTATTTAGTATTTACTACAGTGCATTTAAAGTTTTTGCAGTAGTAGTAAACAAAACATGCCACTCTTAATTTCCTGGTTTGTTTTAGTTGTATAGTTATATTGTGAATTTTATTTACTCTCTTTTGTTTGTCATTTTTAGACGGATTTGGACAACAAAGAGAAAAGCCTTGCTTTACTGTTTGCCCCCAAAACTACATTTTTTAAGTGCAGTTTTTAGATTATTTTTTAAGCACTAATTTGATTCCTTTTTTTTCTAAGGCACAAAAATAATGATTACTTTTTCATTATTATTTTACATAGCTAGCCCCAAATGTGTAATACAAAAAAATGTTTGAAAATGTATTATGTAAAAGTAGATTTTGTTTCAAGCAGTCATTTGGTTATTACTTTCCTTATATTACATATATATATATATATATATATATATACTGTATATATATATATATATATATATATATATATATATATATATATATATATATATATATATATATATATATATATATATATATATATATATATATATATATATATATATATATACTGGACTGTCTCAGAAAATTAGAATATTGTGATAAAGTTCTTTATTTTCTGTAATGCAATTAAAAAAACAAAAATGTCATACATTCTGGATTCATTACACATCAACTGAACTATTTCAAGCCTTTTATTATTTTAATATTACTGAATTTGGCCTACAGCTTAAGAAAACTCAAAAATCCTATCTCAAAATATTAGAATACTTCCTCAGACCAAGTAAAAAAATAATTTTATAACAGCAAAACTTAATCAAACATTTGAAAATGTCCATTGATGCACTCAGTACTTGGTTGGGAATCCTTTTGCACGGATTACTGCATCAATCCGGCGTGGCATGGAGGCAATCAGCCTGTGGCATTGCTGAGGTGTTATTGATGCCCAGGATGCTTCGATAGCGGCCTTCAGCTCATTTGCATTTGCAGGTCTGGTGTCTTTCATCTTCTTCTTAACTATACCCCACAAATTCTCGATGGGGTTCAGGTCAGGGGAATTAGCAGGCCAATCAAGGACAGTGATGCCATGGTCAGTGCACCAGTTACTGGTGGTTTTGGCACTGTGGACAGGTGCCAGATCATGCTGGAAAATGAAATCCTCATCTCCATAGAGCTTTTCAGCAGATGGAAGCATGTAGTGCTCTAAAATCTCTTGGTACACAGTTGCATTTACTCTGGACTTGATGAAACACAGTGGACCAACACCAGCAGCTGACATGGCTCCCCAAACCATTGCTGACTGTGGGAACTTCACACTGGATTTCAAGCAACTTGGATTTTGCTCCTCTCCAGCCTTTCTCCAGACTCTGGCGCCTTGACTTCCAAATGAAATGCAAAACTTGCTTTCGTCTGAAAAGAGGACTTTGGACCACTCTGCAACTGTCCAGTGCTTCTTCTCCATACCCCAAGTCAGACGCTTCTTCCGTTGTCTTGAGTTCAGAAGTGACTTGACCATGGGAATACGGCTATTGTAGCCCATTTCCCGGACACGTCTGTGAACTGTGGCTTTTGATACCTGGACTCCAGCTTCAGCCCACTGTCTTTGAAGCTCCCCCAAATTCTGGAAGCGGCTCTTCTTCACAATTTTGTTAAGGCTGCGGTCATCTCTCTTGGTTGTGCAGCGTTTCCGGCCACATTTTTCCCTTCCAACAGACTTTTAGTGGATATGCTTTGAAACTGCACTCTGTGAACAGCCTGCTCTTTGAGAAATTTCTTTTTGTGTCTTACCCTCCTGATGGAGGGTATCAATGATGGTCCTCTGGACAGCAGTCAGATCAGCAGTCTTCCCCATACTTGTGATTTAGTTTACTGAACCAAGCTGAGTGTTTTTAAGGCTCAGGAAACCTCGCAAGGTGTTTCGGGTTAATTAGATGATTCAGGTGATTAGTTGAATAGCCTACTTGTATACTTTTTCATGATATTCTAATATTTTGAGATAGGATTTTTGAGTTTTCTTAAGCTGTAGGCCAAATTCAGCAATATTAAAATAATAAAAGGCTTGAAATAGTTCAGTTGATGTGTAATGAATCCAGAATGTATGACATTTTTGTTTTTTTAATTGCATTACAGAAAATAAAGAACTTTATCACAATATTCTAATTTTCTGAGACAGTCCAGTATATAATGTGTGTGTCTGTGTGTGTGTGTGTGTGTGTATGTATATGTGTGTGTGTAAAGGCTTCAATTTAAATTCCTGTAAATTAAATGTTTAATTGATTTATGGAACCTTTAAGGCATTTGTCATTATTATTATTATTGCATTTTTTTCACTTTTTCTCAGATGATTTGAATTTACTAAAACATTTTTAATAAATGATTTTTTTAAGCAATCATTAGGATATTTTTTTTTATTCAGGGAAAATCTAAGCCACCTAAAAAATGTTGGTTTTCAAGTAATTAGAATTTTAAAAACAGTTTTAATTTATGACTTTATAGCGCACCCATTACATTAAAAACAAAAACGAAATTCTCAGAGATTCAATTAATTAGTGTATTTTATTTTCCCACATTTTCTAGAGTAACTTACATAAGGAATATAATTTTTTATTTATTTATTTAAAATAGATACAAATTTTAAGCTAAAAATGTTTCCATCTGATCAGTTCAATTATTGCATTTAACTCCCTATTTTTGGTCATTTGATTTTGGAATGAAACCGTTTTATCTGGTATTTTTTTAAAAGGAGGCACTGATTCACCTGGGAGCCAAATTTTCCCCATGCATGCGTCAGGACCAGGAGATCCACAAGTTGGCGCAGGAGACAAAAATCAGAGAAAAAGAGTCAGGCTGCTGCGTGAGGAACGATCGCTCAGGATGTTTGCAAACTTTGCAAGAAGAGTGCTCGGTCAGTGCAATTGTATTTAGTAATAATTTATTTCTTTGTTGTTGTTTTTTTAAATTCTCTTCACCGCACTACGAAAGCACCTACTGATCCAAAAAGGACAGCATCTCAATATCCCCCCTCAACTGATTTACCTCACCAGAACTTCCTCAGTAATGGTGGGCTCAGCCACATCCCCAATACTTACTAAAAACAACGGGGTTCCACAGGGATGCATGCTGAGCCCGTTCCTGTACACACTCGACACCAAAGTCCAGCTCTGTCATAAGATTAATAAAATGTGTCCCCTAGTAATGTTAACTGGAATTTAAAATAAATTTATACAAACAAATAAATCACCATTTCAGCAGATGATGTCAATAACTCTTTGGCCACCTTGCCCTCTGCTTTCTGTGAAAATTTTAGCCCACCTTATTTCTGACATGGCGACTGTAAATATAAAAAATAAATGTAATGTCTGTCATATAGTCGGTGAAAAGGAATTTACCTAAATTGACCGATAAATTCAATCAAATCTCATCTTTAGACCACCTTGGCATTGTGGGTTAAGTGGCCTCAGCACCCCGGTGCTCCCTATCTGAACGGCCAACGACGTCAATTTGGGGCAGTGTGCCACCAGGACCCCAGGTAGAATCCAATTGCATTTTTTGTTATTATTATGTCATACATGATGTTGCATTCTACAGAATTTGTCAGGAGCCTGCCTCTGTTTCTCCTCACGAGTGGCCCGAAGACATCACCGACTGGCCAGTGAGACTTTTTTTCACCGGTTGACATCTTCAGTCGTCTGAAATATTATTTATAACTCTTTTTTCTGCCGGACCTTCAGGTTTGTACACGGTACAGTTTTTCAAACCACACCAATCTACCCCACATAGATTGCACCATCACGGGCAGGCCCTGTTGCATCGGAACCAAAGGCCGGTAAGATTCAAATGACCTCAATGACTTTTTATTTTTCATTTATTTGTCATATGTTTTACAAATATATTCAGCTTCAATTACCATATTTTGGGGACTATAAGGCGCTCCTCACTCGAACCGGTGCTAACCCGGTGGGACTTATATATTGGGAAAAAAGGTTAAACAAAATTGCTTACGATAAAATGATATTACACATGCTAACCATTTAATTAATCCATTTATTTTTATCGTGAAACCAGATTACAAAATCTATATGTTCTATGGATATATTTTTATGCAATCCCAACTATTGAAGCAATTTTTATTTAATGTGCCATATAATTAGGTGGGCCCGAAAAATGATAAATATAGATAGATAGATAGATAGATAGATAGATAGATAGATAGATAGATAGATAGATAGATAGATAGATAGATAGATAGATAGATAGATAGATAGATAGATAGATAGATAGATAGATAGATAGATAGATAGATAGATAGATAGATAGATAGATAGATAGATAGATAGATAGATAGATAGATAGATAGATAGATAGATAGATAGATAGATAGATACTTTATTCATCCCCGAAGGGAAATTCACATTTCCAGCAGCATCCCTGAGCTGAGAACAGTACAATAATAAAGCCAAAAGAATACAATATACAAATACCCAGTGTGACTTGCAAATGCCCACTGTAGCGTGTTATATAGAGTAACTAAATAGTGCTACACAGAATACATATTGCAGTAAGATTCGGTAATATCCAATGTAGGTGGTGTGGTTTAATGTGGGCCTTTACTCTGCCGGGTGGAGTTAAAGAGCCTCATGGCATGAGGAAGAAAAGATCTCTTCAGTCTGTTTTATTTTATGGGAAATGGGGGGTCATGCACGTTAGGCAACGGTCTGGCGTGGAATGACAGGAAGCCAGAGACCCACGAGATTGATACCAATTGCCCGAGCAGATACCGGACAGGACGGGACAGACAGGATTGATATTGAAACAGGATATTGAAATTAAACAGGACAAACTACACGGGAACGAAAACTGGAGAGAATAATAAACAAGACAAAAATAGACGGGAACAAAACTGGAAACCGATATTAAACAGGACAAAAATAGAAGGAAACGAAACTGGAAACCGATATTAAACAGGACAAAAATAAACGAGAACAATACCGGACAGGAAATACCAACAGGAAACAGGACCGAGTCAAAACCCACGTCTTGAGGGGCAGAGGTTCGTTGCTTAAATAGAAGGAAAGCCAATCCGTCAATGAGCGGCAGCTGGCGCCACACAGGCGAGGCCAATGGGGCGCCATGGCAACCTTGACACACAGAAGACTGTATTTGCAGGTGTGCCTTATAATGAGGTTTACCTTATACTGTAGTCTGAAATATACGGTATGTTCAATTTTTGGAAGCATCCTTTATATATTTTGCACTATTTTTTTTGCAGTAATGATTTTACTTTAGGGTCATTTTTATGTTTAGATATTTTTAATTTTCAAATAAATAGTTTGTATATTTTATTTGACAGTGATATAAACTGCAATAATTATCCAACTTAGATAATATTATATTGTATATAACTGTATAAATTAGTACCTAATAAAATACTTTTTAAAAAAAACATTTTTGTTTTGGATTTGATTCATAATAGAATACTGAGGATCAGCATTTGGTCTTTTTAAGGTTTGGGGGGGTTATGTTTGAATCTTCTTGTATTATTTATACATAAATATATATAAATTAATTTATTTTTTACTTAGGGATCAGCTCTTTTGCCAATTACTGTATTTACTGTACACCCAGAGACTAAAAATAATGAATTTGAAGGATAAAATCATATTGAATCCTATTCAAATCATCTTTTGTTTTTGTCTGGAAAAAATAAAATGAATGTGTAAAGTAATAGTGGTATCTTTACTTGGAATCAATAATCATTGTCTGCTTATAATTTTAAGAACTGCATTTTATTTTGTAGATGTGAAATCAGTTCCAGAGAGTACTGCGACTTCATGCATGGCTACTTCCATGAAGAAGCCACTCTCTGCTCACAGGTCTGCACAATAACACACGCATTTTTTTACCAACAGTCGTTTTTTTTTTTTTTAGTTCTGACTTTAAAAATGCAACATGATTGCCGAGAGTTAGATTTTAGATTCTGCACTTGCTTTGCATATATCAGAATAGGATATCATATATATTTTTTCAAAACAATATGATCTGGATTTGTTTGGAATTGAATTGGCATTGAATTTATTTATTTTTCCTCTCATTTAAAGCCAAACACGTTTCCATTCTCAGGTTCTTCAATGTTTATGCATCAGCCTTCTTTGTCCATCAGGTGGCGTGCATGGATGATGTGTGCGGCCTTCTGCCTTTTCTCAACCCTGAAGTCCCGGACCAGTTTTCCCGACTGTGGCTGTCCCTCTTTCTTCATGCTGGGTGAATATAAGTCTCATTTTTTTCAAAAGATTCACATTTTTTGTATCATTTTTAAAAAGTAGGAGAAAAAATATATATAGTTTATGTACTAATTCATATAGCGGCAGTGCCATTGACATTATAAAAAACTCTCACCTCTTTGACCTGTGGCCCTCCCTTTAAAAGAAGGACTAACAGACACAGAGACAGATTTTTTTCAGGGCCATCACCACCCTAAACAGGTGCACAAAATTGTGAAAGTATATTATTTGGGGATTTTCCTGTCGCTGCCAAATGTTTCTTGTTATTGCATGTTTTTTTTGCACTGCTGTTATGATTTACCATTCCTTAAAAAATAATTGCACTGTTGTTATAAGTCAAGTCAAGTCATGTTTATTTGCAGGGTTGGGTAGGGTTCCTTTAACTTGATTACTTTCAATTACTTTTCGATTACTCCAATACCAAATATGCTAATAAAAGACAAAAGAAATTAAATATGAATAAAATTACTAAATTCTGTGCAGGGTTGGAGAGTAACGGAATACATGGAACGGCAAAAATAATGTTGGCAAGCTGTTTGGATTTATTTTCATTTTGTTTCTGTCGCATTTTATGTTCGTTTTGCCGGGGATCAAAGAGATCAAAGCCAGGAGAGAAAACTCATCACGTGTTGCGAGTCATAATTTTATTCATATTTAGTTTATTTTGTCTTTATTAGCATATTTGGTATTAGAGTAATCCAAAAGTAATTGAAAGTAATCAAGTTAAAGTAACCCTACCCAACCCTGTTTATTTGTATAGCCCTTAATCACAAACAGTCTCAAAGGGTTGCACAGACCACAGATTATTGCAAACCACTAACTATTATGACACCATCCCCTGATCTAAAACCTACATGAGGGCAAGGAAAAACTCAAAACCTCAACATGAGGAAAATGAAGAAACCTTGAGGAGAGACTAAATATGAGGTAATCCCCCATTTGACCAGGATGCATTGGATGTTGCAATAACAAATATTACACAGATATTGTTAACATAAAATATAGGTTATAACTTACTTACTTTGTAAATATTTTTGCCTATTCATATTGGCAGTCGTATTTTTCGCTTTAAAGTCCTTATTACATGTTTATCCTGGAGTGCCATGTCTAATCTCATAGCATTCAACGTTTCACAACTACATATCAATGACAATAAAGACTTTTCAATTGAATTCAATAGAATTCGATATTTTCCATTTTATTGTGCAAAGTGCTCTTCAATTGCAAATTAAAATATTCCCGTGTGTAGGATTCTTCACTGCCTGGTGTCAGTGTTGTTCCAGATGACAGTGCTCCGAGATCTGGAAAAGCTAGCCGGCTGGCTGAGGATCTCCATTGTTTACATGCTGAGCGGCATCGCCGGAAACTTAGCGTCTGCCATTTTTCTTCCCTACAGAGCTGAGGTAGGCGAAAAGCATCATGTCATCTCTTCTCAAAGATTGGTACTCTGCTTTAAGTTGACTTAACTTAAAATCAGCAATTTTGTTTTTTTCAAATTTCTCAAACTTGTGAAAATGGTTCTAAGAATAAATATAAGAAATAAAATGGTATAATTATGGATATAAATAAGAAATGGTCAAATACAAGTAGTAACAATAATAATAATGAAATAATAAAAACATCAAAAATAGATAAATAGATAAATAATAAATAATCTACCCTTAGATTATTGTTATTTTTTGGGGAGCTCAGTGTATCTGATCTGAGATCCATCATAGCATAATTGCTCATTTTGTGTGTCTGTGTGTGTGTTTGTGCTCTTCAATATAACTTCTCATAATACTCTGGCCATTCCTGTGCATAAATGACCCTCGGCTTACTCATGTAGACAGGAAACCCACAGAGGTGAATAGTAGATGTAGCAGTGACCTACATGACTTCCATCCTCATCAACTCAGCATTGTGAAACTGAAAACGCAAAAGAATTGCAGGGATGCTGAGGTGATGGATCTGACAAGCATGTGGTCTTACCCTGTTTTCCCATCTCATTTTCCTTTACGAGATTTAGTTTTACCGAGGCCAGTGCCTTTCTTCCAAAGAGAACTAAAAGAGGAATGAGAATGAAACTAGCTTAGGCAGATTTTAGTCACAAACATCAGTATCCGTCATCTGAGTAATCTTAGGGGGATTGTTCTCCCGAATCATGGTAGGGGCCAGTGTGGTGGTAGTGCTGAACATGCAAAAAAACCCACATCCAAATCAAAAAGTGTGTAGGGCCCGTCAGGGGAGCATCCCCTCCCATTTCCCTACCCAACAAACTCTTTTAGGCCCCGGTAGCCCCGGCAGCAGAGCCTATCCGGGAACTGGCCTGAGGGCCAAGAGCAACGCCACCAGGAAACCAGTCACCCCCAGCCCAGCAACCCTGGCCAAGCGGTCAGCCGACCCCCCAATCCTCAACCGACCCCAGTCTTACTCACCCCATCCCATCCTGACCCCTGGAAGAGTGGTATCTATGTAATCTTCATCCTCAGACTCGGGTCCTCTACCAGAGGCCTGGGAGTTTGAAGGTTCTGTGTTGTAACTTAGCTGTTCCTAAGACTGCAGTCTTTTGGACTGAGGCTTCAGAGGTCATGGGATCTGTCGAAGCGGCTCTTCCAGTTTAGAGGTTACACCCCCAAGTGCCCCCAGTAACATGGGGACCACGCTGGCCATTTTACAAAATATTTACAAAACATTTTTAAACTTGTATTTGCGTGCTAACCACCTAGCGGGCGTGCCGTTAACACACAGGCCCACAGGAAATAGAGTGTCATATTTAAAGAATCATTTTGTCTCTTTCTTTGGTGAAGGTTGGCCCCGCCGGCAGCCAGTTCGGCATCCTGGCCTGCCTCTTCGTGGAGCTGTTCCAGAGCTGGCAAATCCTGGAGAGGCCGTGGCGGGCATTCGGGAAGCTATTTGCCGTCACCGCCTTCTTCTTCTCCTTCGGTTTGCTACCTTGGATCGACAACTTTGCCCACGTCTGTGGTTTTGTCTCAGGGTTTCTGCTATCCTTTGCCTTTTTGCCCTACATCAGGTGAGTGCGGCATTCGTTCGGAGGGATGTGATATCGAAATATAAAAAGTCTGATCGTTTGTTGTTTTAGTTTCGGCCGCTCTGACATGTACCGGAAGAGGGCGCAGATCTGCGTGTTCTTGCTAGTTTTCGCAGCGCTGCTCGCCTCGCTGGCCGTCCTTTTCTACGTTTACCCCATCAAGTGCGACTGGTGCGAGTACCTCACCTGTATCCCCGTCACCGAGGAATTCTGCGGGAAGTACGACCTCAACGCCAAACTCCTCCGACCCGCGTCGGGTCGCCGTGCGGCGTTTTAAAATGAAGACATTCCAGATTGCTACATTCTACACCCACTTTCAAACACATTACCATCATTCAATGTCACCTCTCCAGGGTCAAATGGAATATTTAGTGCCATCTAGTGGTCAAGAACTGATGAAGAAAGAGTCATTACTTCCCAAGTTCTCAGTTGACAGATCTCTTAAACGCCTGGGTTGTCTGGGCAACACTTCCTGGTGTGTGTCTGGGGCAAGTACAACCAGGTGGCGCCCATTCTTCAGGATGTTTTTGGGGTTGGGGTTTACTCCCCCACATTAAAGACTTTACTGGTTTCCAAGGTCACCAGTATCAGGAGAAGCCTCCTGATTTGACTCAGATACAGCGCCATCATCATTTGGTCGCCGCTGTTGTAGTTGTAAAGGGACCTACTGCTACTCCAGAAATGAGCCAGACCTTGCAGCGCACTTTGCCCCCAAAGCCTTCTACCACATCCATGATGACACTGATACCAGATCCTGTATCACTGTAGGGAGAAAAAAGGGAAAAAAAATCTTGATTTTGTTTCCAAAATTTTGAGTAGGCTTGTTTTGTTCAAACTTCTAACCTACCATAAGCATTGCATCACTTGTGCCTCTTCATATTTTTGTGGCAATAACATAATGTCCTTTTCTTTTGGAACATATTAAAGGCACTTTATCCGGTACAACACCTTATGTTTTTAATTCCTGCACTTATTTAGAGTAATCATATCGAATCTTTCCGGTATCAACAAAAGAAAATAAATAAATAATGACCAGAAGTCAAATTATGGCCCATAATGCATTCATGCATGGTATTTCTTTGTAATATGCCTCCTAATCATGTAGGTAAGAGTATTCTCATTGCATAAACAATAAGGTGTCACGACCAGAACGGAAGTAGGACCCAGATGCGTAACGTTAATCACAAGTTTATTGAGATATAGATGAAAGGCAGCGCCAGCGATCTAGTGCTCACAGGACGCGGGAAGCAAGCCGCTTAAAGAATCGGAACGTATTCCAAATGCAGAAGTGGGTCTTCCGGAGCGGGAGATCGTAGTGTAGTAGACGGAAAAACAGGTCGTTATCCGGGACGGGAGAGCAGAACGTGGTCGGTGTCAAAAAAACGAGTCGTTAGCCGGGACGGGAGATCAAAACGTGGTTGGGGTCAAAAAACGGGTCGTAGACGGAGACAAACGGGGAAATCAGGAACGGACGGATGGAAAACGAGTGAAAAAACGGGACCGACGGGAGTCAGAGTCAAAAAATGCTTGCCTATATATATATATATATATATATATATATATATATATATATATATATATATATATATATATATATATATATATATATATATATATATATATATATTATATATATATATTTATATATATATAAAACGAAGCATCAAAAACTATTACCTGACATTTTACCTAAACAAGTTTTTTTTTAAACAATTTCTCACCGGCCAAGATCCGTGTTTATTGTAATATTTTTTAAGTGCCTTGTACTTCATTTTGAGATTTTTCCTAACAATCGCCAACACACAACTATGTGCAAACTGGATTGCTCAAAATATCGATAGATTTATTTTTGCCATATATCACCTGCATATATTATCTCCACAAAACGTTGAATTGTATTCATTATATGGGACAGTTTAAGAGCCAATGTGAGCACAACTAAGTCATAATAAGGCTATATCTGCCATCTAGTGGTGAGTAGGGATATTACATCCTAAAACAATACATTGGATCACCTGGTATGAATAGAGATTGGGCCAGTTAATATTGCATTTATAGCATACAAGCATAATAGCCCTTTTTTGTGTGTGTTCCATGATCCAATTTTGAACTAATTCTGTAAAACAAGTTTATTAAATCCCGTTGCTTGGTAATCTTAAATTAGAGTTTTTTATGCCTTTTACATTTAAAAATTGCAGCATAATTACAAAGATTTTGGGAGCTAAATATTGAAAAGGTGTAGCCTTATTCAGTAGGTATGGTTCTATTTGATTTCTTTTAATTTTCCTTAACTTAGGAATGCTATAATTAAAAACAATGCAGAACAATCTTAATGCTAACAAGCATACTGGCCTGGCGTACTTGGACGAGGTTGTTGGATCCTTAGTTTGTTGAAAAAGCATCAGGGAGCCACTAGGGAGTGCCGGAGAGCACTTTGATCGCATGTAGCTCCAGAGCCGGTTGTAAACGAAAGCAGGTGTTTATTTTGTTAATATTTATTAGGGGTGCCTTGACATCAAACCTAGTTAAAGACACTCCCAGAGGCCATAAAGTACTACTGTGTAAATATTCACGAAAATCGGTCCAGCCGTTTTGGGGCCTATGAGCCATATACGAACACATACATACACACACGCACACACACAAATAGATATTCATAAAGTAGTTGAGATAGATTTAGGTTTGAGGGACCAGCTCAGAGGCCCTGCGGTAGAGCAGCTGCCTCAAGACTGGGGGGTCTCTGGTTCGAGCCAAGTCATACCTAAGACTTAAAACATTGGTACCCTTTGCCTAGCTGCTTGTCGCTCTGCTTTTTGGGCCAGGTCATGCAAAATAAATAGTGGTTGGATTGGTTTGATGATATTAATATAACTATGGCTTCCTCGATTTGTATTTTTCAAAACATACCCCTCCAAAAATAATATTTCATTAATAAGTGTGTTTATAGAAATGTTCGATCATCACAAAGCGAGAGGTTTCGGAACTGAAAAGAAATCCTACTCATTGTTTCTTTATTAACTCGATCAAAAAATGTAGGTATCGGAACCCTAACATTTGGGATCATCCAAGGTAAACGAACGCACTCATTTTACCACGCCCATCGAATATTGGCACGAGATTTCCTGACTCACGTTTTAAAAGCCGTGCGATTATTTGATAAAGCGGCCAGCATGCCAACTCGCGCTCGTCGACGTCAGTTTATGAAAATTTGCTTTGGTATCAGGACGGCGGAGCGGCTGACGCCCATCCGTTCCCCCCTTGCAGCCTTTGCAGATAGCAGCAGCTCTTCTAAAAACCTTATCTGGCGAAACCTGACCCACAAAAAAGAAAAAGAGAAAGAAAAAAATTGCTGAGTTATGTTTCTGCTTTCGAGTTTGCACGGTTTCAGTGGTGCCCCTGAATACATACAAATATATACCTCTTGTTCAACTGATAGATCATTTTGCGGACCGGTTCTAAAAATAGCACACCAGCGCTGGATTTTCTGGTAAAACGATTGTTTTAGTGATAGACTGAATATATTAAACCCTACATCCAATAATGAACCTGGTAATAACATAGTAACAACATAGTAATAACATACAAAGCTGTTATTCTAGAAATGCATATCAAACCGGGCGCCCTTTGAGCTAATTAGTAACAAAGGTAGCTCTCAGCTACAAAATGGTTGGAGACCCCTGCTCTAAGCAGTTTGTTGTAAACAAAATCGGATATTTATCCTGACAGATAATATGTGTTTACCTCGGAGTGCCATGTCTAATCTCGTTTCACTATGTTATCATTGACAATAAAGACAATTCAGTTACTTTTTTTAGAATATGAAAACATGAACGAATAAAGTCAATACATATAGGGTAATTTTTTTACACTCTGGATATTTTCTAGTCAAGGGTTGTTCAACAGGCGGCCTGCGGAGCCCGATCAGGCCCGCTAAATGATTGAATCCGGCCCGCAAGACAACACTGAGGGAAGCGCAAGAGAAAAACGAGCCGCAGGTTGATATACTACTACTACTTGATGTTGCCAAAGCCAGGTGCCTCTCACAAAGATGCTGGAGTTGTATTTCTTTCTCTCTCTCTCTTGCTCTCTCTTCCTCCCTTTTTCTCTTACTTTCTCTCCCTCTCTCTTTCACTCTCTCTCTCTCTCTTTTCCTTTGTACCATTCTGTCTCTTTCTCTGTGGCCTTTTAACTTCTTTTGCTCTGTCTTCCTTTTTTCCTTTTCTCGCTCTTTTCTCTCTTTCTCTCTCTCTCTTGCTTACCCCTTCTCTCTTTTTACCCTTCTCTCTTTCTCTCCTATTTTCTCTCCCTCTCTCTTTCTTGCTTCTAATTTCTCTTTGGATTTCCTTCTTTCTCTCTCTTTCTTTTCCTTTCTCTCACGATTCGTCTTTGTATCTCTTCTGTTTCTCATGTTGTCTCTCTCTCCTTCTCTCTCTCTCTCTCTCTCTCTCTCTCTCTCCCTTTTTCTATCCCCTTGTCCCACACCCTCTCCTTTTGTATCCCTCTCTTTCTCTTATTTCTTCCTCTTTTTTTCCTTTCTCCTCAATCGACTAGTCCGGCCCCCGAGAGAATGTTTGTTCTATCGTGTGGCCCCCGAGTTAAAATAAGTTTCACACCCCTGTTCTAGTCTATATAAGTAATTTTGTGTTTTTACAATATGAGTTAATCATCCACGGGGGCCGCCATTTTGAGACATCCTGTCGAGTGAAGATGCCATCAGAGCTGCTCAGCTGTTGACCAATCACGGCTCTGCTTCAGAGAGGAAGTGAACCGTATTTGGTTGTTTGCTGATATCTGGGCAAAATAAAAATATAAACATGATCATTTAGGGTTGGGAAAACTACGGTTCGCAGGCCACATACGCCCCCTTCCTCAATAACTGCTGGTTTCGGATCAAGACCTTAAAATAATAGCACAGGGGTGGGCAACTATTTGGAGTTACAGGCCAACTTGGGTTAACAATTTGGCCAAGGGGCCAGTCCTGGAGGTATATTCAAATTTACATGAAGACATCTAAATGCAATATTTATTATATTTGCTTTTAAATAAATTAGTTTCATCAAATTGCTTTGAAAAGCTTACAATCAAACAAAATAACGTATGCTATTTAGTATTTTTTAGTAGTTTTTTTTAGTATTTCAGTGGCATTTTTGTAGTATTGCTGTCGTTTTATTTTTGTGGTATTTTTTTGTAGTATTTCCGTAGTCGTATTTTTTAAGTATTTTTATAGTACTGATTATGTAGTCTTTCCTGTATTATTTCTGGAAGATTTTCATAACATTTCCATAGCAAAATCTTTGTAGTATATCTGTAGTATTTTAGTAGTATTACTGTAGTTGTATTTTTGTAGTATTTCTGTCGTAATATTATGTAGTATACCTTTTATTTTTGGATATAGTATTACCGTAGTGTTTTTTTAGTATTTATGTAGAAGTAATTTTGAAGTATTTCATAGTTATTTTTTTGTAGGATTTCTGTAGAGTTTTTGTAGTATATCCATAGTTGTCCATCCATCCATCCATTTTTGCACCGCTTATCCTCAGTAGGGTCGCGGGGGTGCTGGAGCCTATCCCAGCTATCTTCGGGCAGTGGGCAGGGGACACCCTGAACTGGTTGCCAGCAAGTTGCAGGTCCATAGTTGTGATTAGGTGTTATTTCTTAAGTGTTTTTGTAATATTACAATAATTGGATTTTTGTAGTATTTCTGTTGTAAATTTTCTGTAGTAGTATTTTTGTATTATACTATTGCTATAGTATTATTTTTTTTTATTTATTTATTTTTTTCCAGAATGAAACCAAAATGACTACTAGGTCCCTGTTTTGGGCACTAAATTTGATATTTACTTTTGTGGTAATTTGTAGTATTTTTGCAGTATTTATGTAGTGGAATATTGTCGTAGACACAAAAAAGGACGATGGGGACAAAAAGTGGCACCTAAACAACATTTTTATTAGTAGAACTTTGTTAACGATTGTATGTATATTAACATTACATTTTACTAGTTTAGTTTGGCTCTAGTGTGTGTGTGTGTGTGTGTGTGTATTTAACAACAGCTTTTACTGACTTCCTTTGTGGGATTGTTTGATGTTCTCGCACCTTTTGTAAGTCTTTGTTTTTATTTTTGTAAGACTGCGTACAAATACTTGACTTGACTGTGTTATATGTTACTATTTTACCTATTTGATTCCTTCTCGAGGCACCTTTCGTTACTTCCCTGATCCCTACTTGAAGGTTTTGAGTTTGTCTTTGCCCTCATGTTGGTTATAGATAAGGGGATGGTGTAATAAGGGCCTGTGTTGTCCTTTAAGACATTTTGTGATTTGACTTGACCTTATTAAAGATTGTCCACCGGACGCATGTGTCTGCACATGAAGCCTTTCCACCCGAACCTAACACTGGTAGTTCACCACGCTAATCTGTAACAAAAAAGGAGCTCTCAGCTTCAAAATCTTGATGACCCCTGCACTAGGGTGCCAGTTCCACCCCAGTGAGCGCTTAGCATCGCACCTGGTGCAGCATCCGGTTTGTGCACAAACATGCAAGTTGCATGCAAATGATGCGCATCAAGCAGGGAGATAATGGAAGCCCCCACCCACATGTTGTTCTCCGATAACCCAGTAGGCAAACACACCCATTTGTTTGGACCCTGGCTCCAAGCTGACTACGGAAAATAATACATCTGAGTTTTATAGTTTTTTTTTTGTGTTGTGAGCAAACGGTTGATAAACGCATTTGAAGGACTTGTTTTATCAGTCGTGGACCCCTTTTCATTTTTTTCTTATGTGCATTCGCTCGAAATGCTGTCAGAAAGAGAGAAAGAGCTACTTGAGAAAGAATGGACCAAATTGATTCCGGCGGCTGCTCACATCGGAGCTGATGCGCTTCTTCGGTAGGTTCCAAGAGTGTCCAAAACCCCCTTAAAAAATATCAATAATGTGGCGCCACGTGTTTTTAATGTATAACAATGCGCATAATTGTCCTGATGTTTTATTCTACGAAAGAAGGAAGTCAGAAATATCACTCCTGGTTCGTCAGAGTTTCACTCGAAAGGGCACAAATCAAATACAAACATCGAAGATGGCAGACTCTTATTTTTAAAGTCCTGCAGTTTCTCTAAATCGTGTTTTTGTGTCAATATTGTTCAATAACTGTAACGAACTGGCGTCTATTTTCATTTTGTGACAAGTTCCGTTCTACTGGTGTATGTATTTCCCAGTGTCTTTGAACGCATCGCGCCTGCAGGAACCGAACAAGTGCTACAGTGCTAGTGTTCTTTTCTATTTATTTATTTATTTATTTATTCATTCATTATAATTTATTTTTAATAAATCATAGATAGAACTGATGTTTTTTTATTCATCTAGTGAAAAACTACAGAGCTAAATCCAGCCAAGATGGGGGGTGGGGTTAATTGCATTTTTGTAGTAACTTAGTCATAATCCTTTCTTCCCACTTCCCTTGAATGCAGCACCTGTTCATTAGCTTAGCTAGCGTGCCGTTGCTTCTAGCTATGCTAGCTATGTTTAAGACACATTTTTGTGATATAGTGGAAACAATGTGAAATATCAATATAGATTAATATATTTGGTTATTTTGGAATAATGCTTGTATATCATAATATCTGATATACAAAATTAGTTACTTGTTCTTGTGTGGTGCTAAAATTTTACATCCAGCAATATGCATTCATACATCTCGAATTGCATTGTAGTTTATTGTATGAATTGTACATAAAAATACATAATAACCTTCTTGTTACTGTAACTGTGTGAACACACCGACAAAAATATTCTTATTTTGGACATGGCTGAAAAAAGACCAATACTTTGTCAAGCCAGCCTCTGAAAAGGCCAAGATCATTAAAAGGTGAACACAAATCATCATGATATCTCATTCATTCAGATCTCTCATCCGATTTACAGAATGTTTACGACCTTTCCCGGCAGCAAGACGTACTTTTCCCACCTCAACATCAGTCCGGGCTCCGATCACTACTTCAGCCACGGGAAGAAAATTGTTCTCGCCATCGCTAAAGGGGCCCAAAACATCAACCGTCTGACGGAAACTCTGTCATCTTTGCAGACTTTGCACGCTTACGTGCTAAGGATAGACCCGTCCAACTTCAAGGTGCTTGGACACATTTCTGGGAGTGTCACTATCATGCATATTTCATTTTTGGAAGCAATTCCAAATCTCCAATTTCATAGAATAGGAAAAAAGGGCTACGAGATTTGGTAATGCATACCTGGATAAACGTAATAAAGACTTAAAATATACAAATAAAATAAAAGATTAGTATAGATAGTAAAGAAGGAAATAACTCTTCTTCCTCAGGGTTGTGAGCCGTTTAAAACATGCACTGGAGCTGAGCAGTTCTGTTGAGGTTTTTATTACAGAAGATTACGGGCACAATGGTGGTACATATCAAGGCTGTATGACTCACAAGCGCAAACACTAAAACTGTTCACAATCACTTTTATACAAGGAGCCATGAATAATATGAAACATAAAGTGGAGAGGGAATGAAAACTATATTATGACAAACCCATATTCTGGCTACAAAATAAAACATGTCTGAGATCATGGAAAAGCTAAATAATCGCAAATAAATCACGAAATGAAATAATTATGAATGAATAAGTTATCAATGACTGAAATATTATGAACAAAGAAATCATACAATCTTGACTGACCTTTATTTTATCTGCTTTAGAAAATAGTACAATGGCATTAGCAGCAAGGTTGTGCAAAAACAAGAAAAGAAAATATGAATTTCTTTATAAATGAATAATTTCACTTTGTTGCAGAATTTCAACCGATGCATGCTGGTGGCCTTGGCCGTTTACATGGGCGATGACTTCACGGAGGTTTTACACGCTGCCATGGACAAGTACCTGTCAGCATTTGCTGCTGTGCTAGCGGAGAAATACAGATGACTTAATTAACACAAACAATGTACAGTATTTATTTGTTTTAATAAAATATTTGAAAATGAGATGTGTGTATTTTATTGCTGAAACATAGTAAGAACTGGTGTCTTTTTCTACATAATTTACTGTATATCTAACAATGGCTATATTACAGTGATTGTATAGGTACTCAGACCACTCAGTATATGAATATAACGGCACTTGAGGAAAAATATGAAATTTTTATTTCGCTATTTAAACGGAACTCAAACAAACCAGGACACATCTCTGGATCAACTTTCTTCCGTGTCACCACCTGAACAAGGAGGACCCAGATGCATAACGTTACTCACAAGTTTATTGAAGTATAAAGGAAAGGCAGCGCCAGCGATCCGGTGCTCACTGGACGCGGGGAGCAAGCCGCTCACGAGATCGTAGCGTAGTTAGACGGAAAACTGGTTGTTAGCTGGGACGGAGATGAAAACGTGGTCGGGGTCAAAAAAACGTGTCATTAGCCGGGACGGGAGTCAGAGTCAAAAATGCTTGCCTTGTGAAAAGAGAGGTCTGCTGACGGACTGACAACAGGCGAGTGAAAGAACTGAGCATAAATAGGACGGGGAACCAATCAGGTAATCAGCAGCAGCTGGCGCCAAATGAGCGGGCACAGGTGAGTGTAATGAGTTATCATGACAGTCCGTGTCAAACTGTAAATTTGGAAACTTCAAAATAAGCCTCAGAAAACGCAAATGTCAATGCCGTGGGACGTTCTTATTTGGAGACTGTTTTGGGGGCATTGCAAGATAATGGCTACGTGACTCTAAAGAAAGTTAGAATTGCAAAAAATCATATTCCACTCCAATAAATCGCTTGTACTCAGTCTCATGTGTGGCTATTTCTAACACAGCTAGCATCGCCCTGAGGAGCGCTCCTGCATTAGACACTAGCTAGCTGTTAGCATTTGTTGTTGTTGTCATTTATTCATTCTGAATATGCATCACAAGCAGTGCAAGGCTTCCTGAAAATTGCCCAAAAAAATCACGGTTGCCAGTTTCGCTTAGAAATACTAGGGTGGCTATAAATTAGTTTTTGTGAGCATTTTTGGATAACTGCCTGCTTAAACCTTTCTGCTTAAACTCATCATGTGCCGAGGTTGGCAAAAAAGGTATTGTGCTTTTGACATTATTTTGTCTAAAAATGGACAAAGCTAATTTATTATGTGTGTCCCATAATTCAATTTTGAACTTCTGTTGAGAAAACAAGTTTGTTAAACCCAGTTGCTTGGTAACCTTTAGGTAAATGAGTGTATTTTTTATGTATCTAACATTTTAAAATTGTAGCATAATTCTAAAGATTTTTAAGAAGCTAAATATTGGAAAGGTAAAGCCTTTTTAGTAGGTAATTTCAGAAATTGTTAATCAAAGACAAAATATAAATGTCTTAATTTTTCCAAAACATTCCATTCAGTTCATCAGGGAAGGGGAGAAAACAGCATCTTCCAAGAAAACCAAGAAGAGCCTGCTGCAAACAGCATCAGCATGGCAGATGAGGGTAGACCTGGGAAGGAAATTACACTTTCCCCATGTAGTCCAAACTTTCCTTGAGGCCAGACATCGTGATTTGATCAGAAGAGGCTCAAAAAATCATCCTGATTGAGCTAACTGTACCGTGAAGATGGATGCAGCAAAGCCCATGAAAGGAAAAACGCCAAATATCAAGAACTGGTCCAACTGTGCAGGGACAAGGCATGGCAGACCTGGCTATTCCCAGTGGAGGTCTTGTGCAGGGGCTTCCCAGCACAGTCTGTATGGGTCACATTAACAGCTCTGGGAATAAGTGGAAGGTAGAGGAAGGCAGCTGCCCATAGGGTGGGGCAAGCCGCGGAGAGAGCCACTTGCTGGCTCTGGAGTAGGAGAGAGGAGGTTAGCTGGGGACCAGGAGAAGATGGGCAGTGACTGGCCATCAATGCAGGCCCGCCAACTCGAGGGTGTTGTGGTTTATGGTCAGAACGCCCAGTGACAGTTGGACACCACCTGATGACATCTTCTCCTTGTTGAAGGCTACAGTCACTGAGCGTCTGCAAAGTTAGCACTGATTAGAAGTGTATGTAATATTAATGTAACCTTTTAATTGAAGGAATTGTCTTTATTGTCATTTATTACAAAGTAGTCAATATAATTATCTATCCAGACTATTATATTAAACCCGATTTGCATGCGTGTGTGTGTGTTCATATGTGGCTTAGAGCCTCCTATACCAATTTTTCGTGAAAATTTACACAGAGCATCTGCTCTCGTGTACAAGTGGCTCTGGAGCCCCATGCGGTCACGCTCTTCGTTGGCACTCCATAGTGGCTTCCTGGTGGTTTTTCAACAAAACACGTCCCCAACAACCTCGTTAAAGTAGAATCCTCGGCAAGACCAAGTCTGGCAAGGCCAAGCCCAGCAACCCTGGGCCATTATGCTCGTATGAAAACTGGCTTAAACAGGGGAATCAGGCACCTGTAGCCCATTTCCTGCACACACATGTGCACTGTGGCTCTGGATGCTTCTATTCCAGACTCAGTCCACTGCTTCCTCAGGTCCCCCAAGGTCTGGAATTGGCCATTCTCCACAATTTTTCTCAAGATCCAATCACCTCTTCTGGTTGTGCAGCGTTTTCTGCCACACTTTTTTCTTCCCATAGACTTCCCACTGACGTGTTTTGATACAGCACTCTGGAAACAGCCTATTGGCTCAGATATTTATTTTTCTGTCTTACCCTCTTGCTCGAGGGGGTCAATGGTGGCCTTCAGGACAGCAGTCAGGTCAGCAGTCTTTCCCATGATTGCGGTTTCGAGTAATAAACCAGGCTGGGAGTTTTTAACAGCCTCGGGAATCATTTGTAGGTGTGTAGAGTTAAATCGTTCACTCAGATGATTCGGTCAGTTGCTCGTATAGAGCACCATTTCATGATATATTCTTTTTTCAGATAAGAATTTGGGATGATAACCCAGGTGTTTGCTGAAAACCATCCATCCATCCATCCATTATCAGCACCGCTTATCCTCAGTAGGGTCGTGGGGGTATAGGAGCCCATCTCAGCAGTCCTCAGGCAGTGGGCAGGAGACACCCTGAACTGGTTGCCACAGAGACAGACAACTCACTCGCTCATTCACACCTAGGGACAATTAAGACCAGCCAATCAACCTGACATGCATGTTTTTGGAATGTGGGAGGAAACCGGGGTGCCCAGAAGAAACCCACCCAAGAACGGGGAGAACATGCAAACTCCACACAGGAAGGTTTGATCTCACCACCTCAGAACTGTGCCACACACGCGCTAACCACTGCGCCTTATGCTGCCTTATGCTGAAATCATTGGCTTTAAAACAATAAAGGACCTAAAATATTTCAGTTGGTGTGCAATGAATCTAAAACGTATGAAAGGTTCATTTTTATCATTGCACTTTGGAAAATAATGATCTGTATCTCACTATGTTGTTTTTTTTAGAAGGACCTGTATATATATAAATACACAAAAAAGGAAAGACAATGTACATGTATGTACTGGTACATGTTTTCCCCAAAATGATCCTGACTTGTATGTGAACATCAAGGTGCCAATGAGTAGTAAAATGTGTTGTGGATCCGAGCCTTTAAGTTATTATCCTGCAGTTAGGGAAATGGTGGGGAGGCCTGAAGGAAATTCTGGGGGAAAAAAAGTCCGTCAGTGGGGGCGCGGATACGTTTATGTATTTCAAACCAGGGAGGGTACGGCCCACAATGCCCCATGTAGTTCTTACCCCCAACACCTGTTTTTTTACCACAGGGTCCCCTTGAGGCAGAAAATACTCTCAATTGTTACCCTGTAAAAGTATCATTGCTTGATAAAGGAGGGCCATTGGCTAAGGTTGAGGTATGTCAGTGCAGAAAAACCCACACTATGGAAAAAGAGCTGATACTGCAGATTCAGACACGGTCTAAAGTGCTGCAAAAATAAAAACTATCCCTTTATCCAATAACACGGTTGCTAGACATATAAATTAAATTTCATTTAATTGAGCTCCGGGGTTAATGGTGGTGAGTTCATGGTTAGTCCGAAAATGTTTAAAGATGAAGGATTTAATCTAATTTTGTAAATCCAGGTGTACTTTAATTCTTTGCTCGTACAGTTAAAAAAGCAATTATTTATAATAAAATTGTTAAACTTTATTTCTTATTATCTTAAAAGGTAATAAAGATGCAGTGTTATCCATAGGTGTACAATTTTATTGGTGAAGTATAGAATTAAGTTGCAGTTATGTAGGGGAGGATCTTGGGGCTGGCGTGAGGTGTTTTCTTCTTCCTAGGCGGTTATGACAGAAAATAAGTGGGAAGCATTGCACGACGCCAATAGTGACATAGATGACATGCGAAAAGGCATTTGATTGTATCTCATCACATGAATGTAAGAGGCCGGAGAAAGCAGAAAGTCACCCTGAGAGATAAAACAAATGCAAAAAAGCACAAGGAAAACAACTCTTTGGTGTATATATGAGTATGAATTTGATTTCGAAGGATATTAAATTACTACTTTGTATGTCTAGTTTACATTGTCAATACATTAAATTAGTATTCAACGTTTGTCACTTGCAATGCTTGGTTTGAGCTGAGAAAAAGTGAAACTATATGTTGTACCGATTTTTGTTCAAAGTGTGCGTTAAACACTAATAAATACAGTAAATACAAATATAAGTTAAAACATTTTAAGTGTCCAGGTCTTTTGAAAGTGTGGAAAAAAACAGAAAAATGCAAGAAGGTAGATTCAAATTCTATATTAGTGTATGAAAATAGAAAATGATTCAATATTGACCGTTTCTTGTTGAAAACATTGTAAAAAACAAGGGTGTCGTTTTTTTCTTGGTAAAAAAATAAACAACAACTGCAGCAAGTTTACGTTGGTGGGATTTTATTTAGTTTTTGGAGAAAAACAAATGGAAAGCACATGTATAAATCTCCAAAGGAGTCCAGCGTCCAGTCTCTATTGGTATTGACGTCCCAGGGCAGACACCACCACGGACAAGAACTTCTGCCAGGCAGCCTGAATGTCTGGGCTGAAGCCACTTCCCATTTTACCGGCAATGACGATGGTCAGGCAGTCAGCCAGTAACTGAAGGAAACACAGATCGAGTAAATAAGATATTTTTGGAAACGGCGGGAACTTCAATTCTTTTTCTTACCTTGAAGTTATCGGGATCGACGTGGAGCTTCTCGGAGTGCAGCACGCTCAACTCGGCGTATGTCTCCTTGATGTTGTCCATGTTCTTCAGGGCCCGGTCCAGACCGTGCAGGATCTTGGCACCATGGGCGGCGATCTGGGGGTTGTTCTTGATGGCTTCAGCGTTGTAAAGGTTGCCAAAAGCACCAAAATACCTCTGGGTCCAGGGGTAGACGATCAGGCACCTGAAACAGATACGAAGCGTGGTCACCAAGCTTGCATAAATGACGATGGATCTCGCATCTTACCTGATGAGGGCATTGGAGCCGTCTTGCTCATAGACGAGGTTGCCCATGATGTTGGTGATGGCAGCACGCTCTTGGTCACTCCACACAACCATGTTTCTTGTTTTACTTGCTTCAGGCTTGGTAAGGAATTCAAAGCTGAGTGAATTTTTGGAGGCCTCGCGGGCACCTTATATAAATGCCAACTTGGTCTCCACGCCCTTGAGGGGGAGTCCTTGTAATAGGCTGGAGATGATCAGCTGCAGATAGGTTGCGAACGCTTTCAGAACTTTCTGGAACCTTCCAGAACTTTCTGGAGCCTTCCATTTCTTCCAAATTGATATAAAATAAATTACTTATAAGTTTTACTACAAAAAATAAAGCCAGCAATAAATGTACACTGTTCACATTGCATCCAATAAAAGTATGTGTGCAATTGAAATTGGGAGCAGATACTACAGTAATAATTTGAGTAGATTAGTAGAGGAACAATACGAAAATAATAAAGTATTTTATCATTTCCAAAAAAAAAACAAGCTATTCAAAATAGTCAGATATGAATTCTACACCACGTTTAACCCTGGAATACATTTTAACTGTTTTCTCTCTCTGCCAACTACCACAGGAAGCCTACATCCGATCGGAAATGAACCTTTGTTTTTTGGACTCACTCCCCCATTTCCCGAACCGTTTTGTAGTGGTCAATAAATCTTCTTTTGTTCGAATCTGCAAAGCTGTCACATGGCTGTGCGTTTCAAAGTGCAAAACTTGTTTTAGATACCCGGGTTGCCACATTGTGTACAAGCAGATATGGAGGTGCATGCCGCCATGTGGCTCTTTGGCACGCCCAAGTGGTTCGCTGGCCCATTTTCAACAAACCATGGCCCCAACAAACTTGCTCAAAGAGGGCCATTATAGTTGTATTTGTATATATATATATATATATATATATATATATATATATATATATATATATATATATATATATATATATATATATATATATATATATATATATATATAAAATTGTGTGAAAACAAAAATTGAAATATGAAATAGGACTTTCCTATAAATCAACAACCTCACTCTTTTTCTGCAGGATTTAAAGGAATATTTGCTGGAGGCCTTGGGCGAAATCTTCATGGTGGTTATACTCAACGCCATGAAAAAGTACCTGCCTTTGCTGCAGTGTTGGCGGAGAAATACTGATAGAATTCCAGCTACAAGCAATTTTTTAGGCACAAACAATGTACAGTATTTCTATATGTATTGATTTGTAAATAAGTTGTGTTTATTTAAAATATTGATGACAAGAACTGGTAGATCTTTCTGTGTAATTCATATCTCACTGAGGCTACATTACAGTGATACTTTGGTACTCGGAGAATTCTATTAAAAGACAGTCGGTATTCAGCCCGAAAAATTGAGTAATTTCTGCTTTAATATTTTAACGGAAATTCAGAACACAGCTGAACGTGTGGCTGAGCGAGTTGAGTGGCCATCTTGGCTACTCCGGCCCGGTCGGCTCGCATAAATTTGGAGAGGGATCGTCAGTCCGACAACACGTGTTGATGTTTATTGTGATTTAGTGCGTTTTAAAACCCCTTTTGCCGATAATTACGGGTTTAAAGAAGGTTAGTGACAAGGGGAAGGAAAAGTGAGAACATTGATCGAGTTAAAGAAGAAAGTTATCAAGAAATACCAGAATGGTGTACTAGTACCTGCCATCGAACCGTTGCTTAAAGGTACAGTAAATTGTTTTAGGTTGTTTTACATTTTTATCTTGAATATGTTTGATTTATTATGTACACATTCAAACAATCTGTGTTGTTTGGATATCCATTAACCCATTATCTGCACCGCTTATCCACAGTAGGGTCACGGGAGAGCTGGAGCCCATCTCAGCTGTCTTTGGTCAGTGGGCAGGGGACATCCTGAACTGGTTGCCAACTCACTCGCTCATTCACACCTAGGGACAATTTGAACTGGCCAATTAACCTGACATTCATGTTTTTGTAATGTGGGAGGAAACCAGAGTGCCGGAGGAAACCCATGCGAGCACGTGGAGAACATGCAAACTGCACACAGGAAGCTATTTGGGAACAAGTAGGAACGTATGCTTCGTATGGAAATAAATGTTTCAGTACTCGAACAAATTGGTGGTCTGACATCAATCCCCAACAAATTATGAGTGAGCATCGGAATCCACTTTGTTTTCGGTAGTCTAATGCATAAAGAGGTATTGTATTTAATACCGTATTTAAAAAAATAATAACTTAAAATATGAGTGTGCGTTATACAGATTTTCACACATATACATATTTTATGGTCGAATATTACTATATTTGTACAACGATAAGTCAGTCAAAATATGTCGCTGACCACAATGACAAATCTTTGGATGTTATGGGAATCAAACTTGGATCGCTGTGGTGAGAGCGCCAAACACTAATCGTTGGACTATCAGTGATATAGATTACATACGAAAAGACATTTGATTTATCTCATTATCACAAGAAAGTAAGATAATGGAGAAACAGAAAATCATCCTGAAGGACAAAATAAATGACAAGGGAAACAACTCTTTGGGTTATGTATGATTATAAATTGGACATTAAATAAATACATTGTAATTTTGATGTTGGTATTGTGCTTATAGTTTACATTGTCAATAAATGACTTTTATCAAAGGCCATACATATTCAACTACACTTGTCACTTACAATGCTTAGTTTGAGCTGAGAAAATACAAAATTTCATACCATTTTTTTTTTTTTATTATTAAAAAATTAGGAGTGCATGTTATACACTAGTACGTGTTATACACGAATAAATATGACAAACACAAATATAAATGACATTGCTTTTAAGTGGTCGCTCAGGTCTTTTGAAAATGTAAAAAATTGTAAAACACTACCGACCCTGGCGGTTCATGACAGAAAATAACGGGGGGCAGCACGGCGGCGCAGTGGTCAGCGCATTTCCTGCACAGTTCTGAGGTCATGAGATCGAACCTCCTGTGTGGAGTTTGCATGTTGTCCCTGTGCTTTACGTGGGTTTCCTCCCACATTCCAAAAACATGCATGTCAGGTGAATTGACCAAATTGTCCCTAGGTGTGAATGAGCGAGTGAGTTGTCTGTCCCAGTGTGCTCTGTGACTGGCTGGCAACCAGTTTAGGGTGTCCCCTGCCCACTGCCCGAAGATAACTGGGATGGGCTCCACTACCCCCGCGACCCTACTGAGGATAAGCGGTGCAGATAATGAATGAATGGATGGATGGACTTTAAAGGACTTTAAATGAATACATTGTGAATTTATGTTGGTGTTGTGTTTATAGTTTATATTGTCAATAAATTATTCAATCACACGGTCGCACGTATTCAAAGTTTATCACTTGTGATGCTTAGTTTGAGGTGAGAACAAGTAAAACTAAATGTTATACTGATTTTTATTCAAAAAATAGGGTTTTAAAGTTGCCAGGTCTTTTGAAAATGTGAAAAAAAAAAAAAAAATATATATATATATATATATATATATATATATATATATATATATATATATATATATATATATATATACGAAAAGGCAGATTCCAATTGTATATTAGTTTATGAAAAGAGAAAATGGTTCAAATTGATTATTTTTTGTTGAAAACATTACATAAACAAGATGTCGTTCTTTCTTGATGAAAAAGACAACAACAGCGGTAAGTTTATGTTGGTTGGATTTTATTTAGTTTTTGGAGAGAAACATCTGGAAAGCACATGTATAAATCTCCAAAGGAGTGTCCGGGCTTTAGTGGTATTGACGTCCCAGGGCAGACACCACCACGCACAAGAACTTCTGCCAGGCAGCCTGAATGTCTGGGCTGAAGGTACTTCCCATTTTACCGGCAATGACGATGGTCAGACAGTCAGCCAGTAACTGAGGAAACACAGATCGATTAAATAAGATATTTTTGGAAACTGCGAGAACTTCAATTCTTTTTCTTACCTTGAAGTTATCGGGATCGACGTGGAGCTTCTCGGAGTGCAGCACGCTCAACTCGGCGTATGTCTCCTTGATGTTGTCCATGTTCTTCAGGGCCCGGTCCAGACCGTGCAGGATCTTGGCACCATGGGCGGCGATCTGAGGGTTGTTCTTGATGGCTTCAGCGTTGTAAAGGTTGCCGAAAGCACCGAAATACCTCTGGGTCCAGGGGTAGACGATCAGGCACCTGAAACAGATACGAAGCGTGGTCACCAAGGTTGCATAAATGACGATGGATCTCGCATCTTACCTGATGAGGGCATTGGAGCCGTCTTGCTCATAGACGAGGTTGCCCATGATGTTGGCGATGGCAGCTCGCTCTTGGTCACTCCACACAACCATGTTTCTTGTTTTACTTGCTTCAGGCTTGGTAAGGAATTCAAAGCTGAGTGAATTTTGGGAGGGACGGGGTGCTCTATTTAAATGTCCAGTTGGCCACCCCACCCTTGAGGGGAGTTCTTGTGATAGGCTGGAGATGGTCAGCAGCAGATAGCTTGTGGACGTTTCCAGAACTTTCTTGAGTCTTGCTGTTGATCCAAATGACAGATAAAATCAAATAAAACTTTCACTACAAACATTTAAGACATGCATAAATGTATAGTGTTCTCATCCAATGATAGTACCTGCACAGTTGAATTTGGATAAGATACTACAGTAATAATGAATATATTAGTAAAATGACAATATCAAAATATTCAAAGTATGTTATTTACAAAACAAAAAAAAACATTAAAAAATAGATATTAATTAAACACCACATTCACCCTGTAATGTAAATTTCACATCGATCAATGACAATAATACATTACCCTTTTTCTGATAATTATTTTACATTAATCAATTACTACATATATTCCAGCATCAAAAAAAAATTAAACATTTAATATAAAATGTTTTCAAATTCACAGGATTGTGTCCAAAAAAAATAAGAACATACAATAAAGTTCCTCATTTTATGTATAATACAATTAAAAAATGCCATACATTCTGGAATTGTGACCATTCAACTGAAATATTGAAAGCCTTTTATTGTTTTAATATTTCAGATTAATTTAATAGCCTACTAGATTACATTTGAGGAAATTGGAATATATTGAATAAGTGATTTATTTTCTGTAAAGCGATTCAAAAATGTCATATTGATTACAAAGGCCTTGAAATATTGCAAGCATTTTATTATTTTGGTACTGCTGAGTTTGGAAAAAAACTCAAATATCCAAGCTGAAAGTATAAGATAGGACATAATCAGCAGCATCAAATAATAAAATGATGTCAATAGTTAATAAAATTAATCCGATAATGTATGACAATTTGTTTCAATTGCATTACAGAAATAAAAAGCTTTATACAGTGGCGGTTTTAGGTATACGGGCGAGGCGGGCGGACCCCCGGGGCGGCATTTACCCCGTGACACATGGGGGGCGGCACGAGAACTTAAAAATAGGAAGGATTCACTGTATTACTATATATATATTAATTATCTGTTGGCTTTTGACTTTCAAATAATGCAAATTATTCATAACTTTGAATACAAGCTGCGCATTTTTCTGAACTGTGTGAAATGGAGGTGACTGGCCTTGCGATCATCACGAAATAGGGGAGCAGATAGCTCATTTTGCATCAAGGAGAGCCAGAAAGGTCAGTTTTTTAGTTTGTTTTCTTGTCATTATGCAACTAAAAATTTCTTTAGAGTTTTTAAATGTGTGTGATTTGCTGTATAAGAATATAAGTTAATTCGATTATTTAATATTATTGTTCTCTTCACAATTTTCGATAAATATTTGCTGTTTTTACGCATGTAGTGTATTTCTATTTATTATTTAAGCATTGTTTGTTGAATAGTTGCAATTTTATGTATCTGTATTTATTATTTAAGCATTTGGATAAATATTTGGCATTTTTATGTGTATTTGTATTTATTATTTAAGCATGTTGATAAATATTTGCGCTTTCTTAGTTAGATAGTGTATTTGTATTTATTTTTAACCATTGTTTGTCGAATTGTTGCTGTTTTATGTATATAGTGTATCTGTATTTAATATTTAAGCATTTGGATAAATATTTGGCATTTTTATGTGTATTTGTATTTATTATTTAAGCATGTTGATAATTATTTGCGCTTTTTAGGTAGATAGTGTATTTGTATTTATTATTTAATCATTGTTTGTCGAATTGTTGCTGTTTTATGTATATAGTGTGTCTGTATTTATTATTTAAGCATTTGGATTAATATTTGGCATTTTTATGTGTATTTGTATTTATTGTTTAAGCATGTTGATAAATATTTGCAGTTTTTAGGTAGATAGTGTATTTGTATTTATTATTTAAGCATGTTTTGATGCATATTTGCGACTTGTATGTATATAGTGTATTTATATTTTTCATTTTTGGAGGTAAAATCGCCCAGGGAGTAATTTAGTGTAGAACCACCACTGGCTTTATCCCATTACTCTAATCTTCTTAATTGACCTTGAATAACTAGACCTCACTTAATTTGCCGCTCACGTTGCAGACAAAATTCGAATCTTAGCGTCCTCTTTTGTTGTAGTTATGTAGTGCAATGCAAAGTGCATCATTTTCCCTGATAGGGGTGTTCATATGTGAGCGTTTTTAAAATAACATCTCGTTCCATCATCGTTCACTTTAACACTACAATATCATTGCATACTAGGGAACAATGAGGCATATACTTGGTTCAAGAATATTCAAAAATAATATTTAATTTATTTCAACAGTTATGTTAAGAAGCAATGAAATTAAATCGTGGCAGTTTTTTTTTAATTTACCATGCATTCATTGGATCGTGGCATTGGATAACGGCAGAGCCGCGTGAATTTTAGACAACTTGAACCAAAACCCTCTCTTTTGTTGGAATTTTTGAAGAGTCACTTTAGTTCTTCCCCCCAAAAGTTCTGTGTTATCTATTTGTGAACCAGTTGTTCTCAACTGGTCTGGCTTAAGGAGCCACCATTCCACCCGGTTGACAAGCTGGGAGCCAAATTAAGAAGAAAAAACATTTTCTAGATTGTATTGAACGAAACGATTGTGCAGTACAATAATGATAGTAGAATATATTGACCTTTTTTTTTCAAAAAAACAAAATGGCCAGCAAAACCAAAACGACTTCAAGCAACGTATATTCTTGTATATAAGCCTAAATCACATTCAAGCAACCCCCTAAAACTTCTTTCAAATAGCCATAACCTCATAGAAGTTCATACTCAAAATATTTTAAAAATCGTGTATGTCATGAACCAGAACAGGATCAGGACCCAAACGCGTGATGTTACTCACACAAGCCTATAATTTTACAGGAAATGGGGAGTCATGTATGATAGGCAGCAGTCTGACGTGAAATGATAGGAAGCCAGAGGCCAACGAGATCGATTAAATAGACGGAAAGACAATCTGTCAATGAGCCGCAGCTGGCGCCACACTGGTGGGGCCAATTGGGCGCCATGGCGACCGTGACAGTGTACCTAAACAATGCTAATTACATAATTGTGTATATAATAAAAATCAATCCAGCATTTAATAAAACAAAACAAAAAAATATATATTTTTAAGCTTTTTACTGTACCTTCAAAGCAGTGCTTCATGGGCAGATGTGGTACCCTGAATTATTTTGATTCATTTAAAGACAGTAACTGTAAATTTTAAGACATATTGAAATTGGAAATTCACTCATTAGTATTATTGGTTTGCCCATGTTATGTTTTTTTGGTAATGCATTACCTGTAATGGACTGAAGAAGTGTATGATGGGATATCGAGTCTGAAGAAACAAGAAGGGAAAAATCACAGATGCAATCGTTCAGGGCGTTGAATAAAAAGTTGCCTCAAACAAAGCTGAAGAGGATGCTTAGAATATTTTGTGTTTCACATTTATTTGATTCTTTGACTTGTCACTGTTTTCCACTTCTCCTTCCCATTATCACTAACTTTTCTTGGGACCCATTATCAAGGGCAGAAAAACGAAATGTAACACACAAAATCACAGTACAATGAGATGTGGTCCGAACAGGTAGAGATCTCACTGTGTAATTGACCTTCTGTTTTCTTCTCATCTTTGCATTATTTTTCCAGCGCAAAGGCCTGCGACCCACGCTTGGGTCTTGAACCTCCAGTAGAGAAACACTGCTCTAAGAAATACAAACATATTTATGTTAAAAAAATATTTCAAGATTCTTTAAAATTCAATCGCAGCATTAGCAAAATATACCTTGCATGTCTGCGGCACAGTCGTGTGTTGGGGATATAATTTGAACCACAGCGCTCTCTTCTGTTACATTTATGAAGTGCAACGTTTTATTGCTAGTAGCCTTTCCGACAGTGTTCTACTTCTTTTGCGCCACTTCTATTTATCCTCGGGGGAAATCCACGGAGAGAGATATAAATCCAAATATCCCCCCGAAACCAAACATATCTGGATCTACAGAAACCAGACATATGCAAGATCAGTTATCTGGAGACCAGGAAATTCGTCAAACACTATAAACCCCCAACAAGTTCTCAAGATTATTTTTCCCCCTAGCAAATGACCCAATAACAGTTAAATTTGCAGTGGATAGAATTAATAATTCTGGTTAAGATAAATGATCTGAAGATGAACACTTTTTATGGAAACTTATCAAGAATATCAAGAATTTTGACTGTCTTTGTTTTTGAAAAAGACAATTCATCGCAGTGGTCTGATTTCCCACTCTACTGAACGCAGCATGTTACACATCATTTTATTCATATTTAGTTTCTTTTGTCTTTGATTAGTATATTTGGTATTGTAGTAATCCAAAAGTAATTGAAAGCAATCAAGTAAAAGTAACCCTACCCAACCCCGATTATGACATGATTAAACACAAAGCTCCGTATTTTCAAGCAGGGTGTCAATTTCTATCATGAAAAGCATGCAATTGTTCATTATCTTAACTGTAACATACATCCCTAACAGTAGGTGGCAGCAAATAGTACCCCCTCCACCTTTATCTGCTAGTTACGAAACAGTATTTATACTTTTTATTCGTGCAAATCAATTGCATTAGAGTGGTAGTTATTTGATGACTTATTGACGTAAAACATGCACTTTAAATTTGTTAAATATGTCCTTTCCTGACAAAAGTACAGATAAAAGGAAACTACATTGGTTCAGATGTACAGTATACCAGAGCAGCCTTTCCCAAACTACTGTATTAAGCACTGCATCCCCTTTCCACAGCCCTAAATGTCAAGAACCAGAACTGGATCAGGACCCAAACGCGTGACGTTCTCACACAAGCCTTTTATTTTGCGGGAAATGGGGAGTCGTGCACATTAGGCAGCGGTGTGGCGTGGAAAGACAGAAAGCCAGAGACCGTTGAGATCGATTCCAATTGCCCGGGCAGATATCGGACAGACGGATCGATACCGGACAGGACCCTTCTCCCTATTAATCCCTAGTGTCGCTGTTGCTCTTGGTGTAATAATAGTCTGTAGTTTGCTATAATCTGTGGTCTGTGCAGCCCTTTGAGACTCCTTGTGATTAAGGACTATACAGATAAACATGACTTGACTTGACTCACCGTGGGGTTTTTGAGTTTTTCCTTGCCCTCATGTGGGTTTTAGATCAGGGGATGGTGTAATAATAGTCTGTTGTTTGCGATAATCTGTGGTCTGTGCAGCCCTTTGAGACTCCTTGTGATTAAGGGCGTCACAAATAAACTTGACTTGACTAATTATCTGCTCAGACTGTGATAGAAGAAAATACTGTACATTATACTCAATAACTTATTTAGTTTGATTAAATTGTGTAAGATTGTACTGCAAAAATATATGACAATAATCAAAGTAAATACAAATCTTGCGTGTTATATTGACGATTTTAATTAATTTCTTGTTTCACAAAAAAAAAGAAGAAAATGTTAGAACATAGTATATTTTGGCCATTTAAGTATTATTTATGTACATTATTTTACTGTTAAAAAAACATAATAATACTTGAAAAATGGATATTAAAAAAATTACAAAAATGTCAAATTCCAGAAAAAGAATTAACCAAAATGAATAACCCGCATTAACTCCTGAGCCCCTGTCACCACAAATGACAAACAAAAAATATATATATATTGTCAATTTAGGCAACATAATGTAAGCTTTAAAACATGAAACTGGTACTGTGAGTTAATACTTTGTAGATTTAGTGCTTCGTTCAAAACACTGGACTAGTGTTCCGTCATTAGCAAAAATGAATGAAAAAGCTCAACACATTTTGATTTGGGTGATTAAATTCCAAAATGTTATTTTATTTTCTTAAAAGTCAACAGTTAGTCCAACTGTTTGGGTTTACAGTGTATCAATTAGCTTTTTTTAATTTTTTATTTTAACCCAGGGTGCCCCCTGCTGGGGTATCCGCGGACATGTTCTGGAAATAGTTCACTAGTGCTGGGACATTGTAATTTTCTGTTAAAATCATTATTTTTAGTGGTAGACTAGATTCATTTAACCCCTACTTAGAATAATTTACGTGGTAATAACATAGTAACAACACGATAAATTATTTTTTGAATGGATATCAAACTGGGTGCTCTTTGCGCTTATTATCAACAAAAAGTAGCTCTCAGCTTGAAGAAAGTTGGAGACACCTGACGTGAATGATTTTTGTCCGTTTTTGCTCACAAAAAAATGACTAATTTCAGCCAGTTTGGAGTTTGGTTTGGCGAGGTTTTATTTCCTTTTTTGGAGAAAACAAACACATGGAAGGCACATGAGGAATTCCCAACTGGAGCTTGCTTTAGTGGTATTGCCTTCCAAGGGCGGAGACCACCACGGACAAGAACTTCTGCCAGGCACCCTGAATTTCTGGGTTGAAGCCACTTCCCATTTTGGCGGAAATGACGATGGTCAGGCAGTCAGCCAGCAACTACACGGGAGCACAGAGTTTGAGTTTAACCAGGATTTGTTGTTTTTTTGGGGGTGGGTGGACTATCATATTTTTCCCTACCTTGAAGTTATCTGGATCAACGTGAAGCTTCTCAGAGTGAAGCACGCTCAGCTCGGCGTAGGTCTCCTTGATATTGTCCATGTTCTTCAAGGCCCGGTCCAGACCGTGCAGGATCTTGGTGCCGTGGGCGGCAATCATGGGGTTGTTCTTGATGGCCTCGGCGTTGTAGAGGTTGCCGAAGGCGCCGAAATACCTCTGGGTCCATGGGTAGACGATCAGGCACCTGCGAGGATACGACAAAAAATGAGTAATTCCCCTCGCTGGTCTTGGGAGTTCGGGTTTTACCTGGTCAGGGCCTTGGGGCCGTCATCCTCGTAGACCAGGTTGCCCATGATGTTGCTGATGGCCTCGCGCTCCATATCACTCCACACAACCATGTTGCCGTTTGTTTTGTTTGTTTCAGTCTTGGAGAGAAAGACAAAGCTGAATAGAGTCTGGGGGGCTACGGGGGCGCTCTATTTAAAGGTCCCCTTGGCCTACACGCCCTTGAGACAAAGACGCTGTGATAGGCCAAAGATGGGTGGCAGCAGATAGACCCTGTACCCTTCTCGAATTTTCTGAAGCCTTCCAGAAATATGAAATACAATTAATGAATTATTAAGCTATGTATACAGTTTACATTCAGTACCATCATTAAATTTGTTTTTTTTTTATTGTCATTGATATCAACGTAGTGTCCATTGTTTACAACAAGATTAGATATGAACCCCAGGATAAACATGTCACAAAGCACCTAAAATTAAAAAAATAAGATAATAAAAGAATGTCAGAATATATAGACAAATATTTACAAAGTAGTGCTTGGAGATTTGCAACATTTTGCAAAAATAAGATATGATTATATATTTGTCAATACATAGCAAGTTATAGTCTTGTGTTCTTGTTTAGGGTGGTGGTGACCCTGGGGGAGAAACTGTCTGAAAAAATATGTTGCTAATTTATAGAAACGTTTGTATTGATGTTTTATTTCTTTATTCTTATTTCGTAGCATGTTGCTGTACTTTTTTAATTGCATTTTTTTCTCCAATGCACTTAAACATAAGCTAGTTTACAAGCACTACCTTGTGAATATTGACAATCGGAACTAATATTATTTAATATCCTATTTTATCTTATTTTCGCTTTTATGTGTGCTTGGGAAAATTAGTGCAA